>NC_135500.1:212155463-212830142 GCF_052857255.1 Amblyomma americanum
CGTTTCACCTCCAATTAGTTTGCGAGCCCCGAACGCTCCCAGCTCACCTCTTTTTTCCGCTCTGAGGACGCCCCGCGACGACTACACGGGAAGTGCGCAGGCAGACGAAACAAAAGTCGCGATAGAGAGCACAGCGTTCTGAGATGCGACGCGAGGAGCGCGAGTCACGTGACGCGGGGAAACAAAACGCGTTTCAGCCAGCCGTTCTGAAACTCGGTAAACATCCATCAGCGCCAGGGATTATGGCAACAGGGCACCGTGCTCGGGCCGCTATGGTACACCGGTAGAAAGTTGCAGTAACGTATTGGTCACCTGGGGACGTCACCCACTGCTTCATCAATGGAGGACAGCGCCAAGGGTTGACCACTCCCTTACCAAAATTTCTTTTAAACAGTCTATAGACTGTCCATGAACTTCTGCCTATAAAGTCGATAGACGCTCAATAGACAAACCTTAGAAAACACTCTTTACGCAATACAAATCCTTTAGACAGTCTATACACAATCTGTAGATTTATGGCCATACACTTTTAGTAGACTTTTCTCTGTAGACAGTCTATAGGCTATGAATAGACGAAAATAAATATCTATAAGAAGGCAATAGACGGTATAAGAAGTCTATAGACTGCCTATAGACCATTTTTGTAAGGGAGCTGTCATTAATTTTATTTTCACCGAAAAAAAAAGAAATATCTATAGGAAGGCCATAGAGGCTATAAGAAGTCTACAGACTGTCTATAGACCATTTTTGTAAGGGCAGCTGCCATTCAGTTTATTCCCACCGAAGTACTGCCGTTAACGAACCCCTAGTAGATATTTAATCGTAGTTTCCAGTACCAAAATTAGCCAAACGCAGAGATTCACGCCTGTTCTTGAACGCTGAGTGATTTGTACGGCTGCAGATTCAAGGGCATTGCTTTTTCTGCGAAAGCAATACCGTTGTCACAATGCGAAAACACCGGCGTGAGTCTCGAAGAGTGAGCCCTCCACAATAAAGAGGCACCATATAGCAGCCCCCTAGCTGGAGAGCTGCCACGTAACCTCCGCCACTCTCGATCCACCTGCCCATTCCCCCCCGCCCGCTATCAACCTCCCACCCATCCACCCAACTCTACCCTCCACAAGGCCTCCACCCACTAGAAGTCCAAGAAGCAGAGGAGCGAAAAAGCGACGGTGAAAGTTAATTCAAAGTCGCAGTGCGAAAGAGAGGCGACCACCAGAAGCACCACCCCCCAGCCAGGTCCCCACCCCAACCTCTAGGTAGGGGGCTTCCACTCGCCTACCGCTACCCTCCACCTACATTTCCTCTCCGCCTCCACTTTCCAGAAACACCATTCTGGTTCTTTTCACCCTCTAGAAATATTCTGTCGCGTAAGCGAAGCCTGGGCTAAGAAAGCATTCATTAGAGTAGAAACATCAAAGTAACCATTGAGGGTAAATGTCTGGTCATTCTGTAAATGTTTTTGTAGCGATAGCTACATTACGGTAGCATTTCGAGCCTTCAGCGTGGCTGCGCCGCCACCGCCACGTGGTCACGTGGTTGGTCACGTGGTCACTCGGCCATCTGTAGCTATCGTGTCACTCCAGGTTTAACCTGACTCCAGAGCTTAACCACCGGCAATGTTTTGTGTCAGTATTTCACAAAATGAAATCGAAAATGTAAAGAACGCAAGCGCGAGTTTCACAAAACGCAATTGTACGGCGTCGGCTGCTAAAGCAGCTCTTGTGAACGTCAAGACCGAAGAAAGTGCGGGCACAGTGCCAAAATGTTAGTATGCCTTCTTGCCTTTCTTGTCTATTCACTTCGTTATTCAATAATATCTGTTACTTCATAGGAACGAACTCAGGGCGCCCTAAGTGGCAGCAGGGGACGCGAACGTTTTTAAATGTCGGAGAGCTCGATTTCTACTGCTATCAAAATCGCTTTTATTCCGCGCTAGTAGTACATTACGCATTTTCTCGTTTTCCTAGACTTTTAAATAAAGTACACTCGGAGACAAAAGTGCCACTGATTACAGCACACAAGCCTGACATTAACCTCCGGGTATAGTAATGGAGCTGTGGACTTCGGTAGCCGCTCACTCATCCTGAAGACATCTGTCCCCGATAATACATACAGAAAAACTCTTCCGTCACGTTCTGTTGTAGACTTTGCGCTTCTTTAAGAAACTTTAGTGAAAATTTCGCTTTAACATTCACTCTGATTTTTCTGTCATGACTGCCCATAATCATCCCGTCCTGATCTGCTTCTCTACCTTTCAACTAAAAAGTGGATTTTACATGGCAGCCCCTGGCCATTGTTCTAGCGTATTTCTAGAAATATCCAAAGCTCTCATCCATGGTAATTGACTAAAGAAAGTCCTAAAAATGATGAAACTCTGCTGCGTACCATAAACTCTTCATCACTCCAGACAAGAGCAAGCACCCTTGATCATTTTCTTTCATTTGACGTCAGGGAGCCTCCTCTCCGTACAGTGTTGGTCCGGCAGTGCTAGGGCTATTCTGTGTGCAGTGTGCTCTCACACTTCTCTTGCGCATGAGTACTCAAAAGCTCAGGCAGGTGCTGTTGTTCAGCGAGATAGAGAGAATAAAGAACAGGGAGCATAACCAGGAATAAGGCTTCGTTGACTACGATTCATACATCATCATCATCATCATCAGCCTTACTACACCCACTGCAGGGCAAAGGCCTCTCCCATGTCTCTCCAATTAACCCTATCCTTTGCCAGCTGCATCCACCCTTGGCCTGCAAACTTCTTAATCTCATCCGCCCACCTAACGTTCTGCCGCCCCCTGCTACGCTTACTTTCTCTTGGAACCCACTCCGTTACCCTTAAAGACCAGCGGTTATCCTGCCTTCGCATTACATGCCCTGCCCAAGCCCATTTCTTTCTCTGGATTTCGACTAGGATGTCATTAACCCGTGTTTGTTTCCTCACCCACTCTGCCCGCTTCCGATCTCTTAACGTTACACCTATCATTTTTCTTTCCATGGCTCGCTGCATTGTCCTTAACTTAAGCTGAACTCTTTTCGTTAGCCTCCACGTTTCTGCCCCGTAGGTGAGTACCGGTAAGATCATGCTGTTGTACACTTTCCTCTTGAGGGAAATTGGTAAACTGCCACTCATGATCTGCGAGAATTTGCCATATGCGCTCCACCCCATTCTTATCCTTCTAGTTATCTCCCTCTCATGATCAGGATCAGCTGTCACTACCTGCCCTAAGTAGACGTATTCCGGCACAATTTCTAGGCTCTCGCTGCCAATTGTGAACTGTTGTTCCCTTGCTAGGCTGTTGAACATTATCTTGGTTTTCTGCATGTTAATTTTTAGACCCATCGATCTGCTCTGCCTGTCTAACTCGTTGATCATGATTTGCAGTTCACCTCCTGAGTGACTCAGCAAGGCAATGTCATCAGCAAATCGCAGATTATTTAGGTATTCTCCATTTATTCTTATTCCCAACTGTTCCCAATTCAGGCCTCGAAATACCTCCTGCAAACATACGGTGAACAGCATTGGCGAGATCGTGTCTCCTTGCCTGACGCCCTTTCTTATTGGAATTTTATTGCTGACTTTATGGAGGACTATAATAGCTGTGCAGTTGCTATATATATCTTCCAGTATTTTGACATAAGGCTCTTCTACCCCCTGATTACGCAATGCCTGTATGACTGCTGAGGTTTCCACTGAGTCGAATGCTTTCTCGTAATCAATGAAAGCTATATATAGAGGTTGGTTATATTCTGCGCATTTCTCTACCACCTGATTGATAGCGTGAATATGATCTATTGTGGAATATCCTTTACGAAAGCCTGCCTGATCATTTGGTTGATTAAAGTCTAACGTTGCCCTGACTCTATTAGCGATTACCTTAGTAAGTACTTTGTAGGCAACGGATAGTAAGCTGATCGGCCTGTAATTTTTCAATTCCTTGGCGTCTCCCTTCTTATGAATTAAGATAATGTTTGCATTCTTCCAAGATTCTGGTACAGTCGAGGTCATAAGGCATTGCGTATACAGGGTGGCTAGTTTTTCTAGCACGATATCCCCTCCATCCTTCAACAGATCTGCTGTTACCTGATCCTCCCCAGCTGCTTTTCCCCTTTTCATTGCTTCTAAGGCTTTCTTTACTTCATGTTTCGTTACTGGCGGGATGACGCATTGCTGTGCACTGCTGTCTTTTTCTTTAGCGCTCTGATTACATTGGCTACTGTACAGGTCTGTATAGAACTCTTCGGCTACGTTAACTATCTTATCCATATTGCTAATGACATTGCCCTGCTTGTCTCTTAATGCATACATCTGGTTTTTACCTATGCCTAGTTTCCTCTTCACTGTTTTTAGGCTACCTCCGTTCTTTATAGCATGCTCGATTCTCTCCATATTAAACTTCCTTATGTCGGCTACCTTGCGCTTATTTATTAACTTTGATAGCTCCGTTAGTTCTATTCTATCGGTAGTGTTAGATGCCTTCATGTTTTGGCGCTTCTTAATCAGATCTTTCGTCACCTGAGATAGCTTCCCGGTATCTTTTCGAACTGTCCTGCCGCCTACTTCTACTGCGCACTTCCGTAATAGAAGTAGGCGGGGTTAAAGGGAGTAACAGAAGAGGGAATCGGAGGTGAACACGGTCACGTGTTCCCATGGGAGGTGACCATTGTCACAGGGCTGTCGCGGGCAACATAAAAACAGCAACAATAAACAGACGCCCACAATTCGTCTACGCGCGGCCACTCTATTCCCTTACTTAATATGTAGTTGCGTAAGTCGGTAAGGCAGTTTATATGCTCTAATGAGCACTGTGTGACCTCTCGCTCCTTTGCTCCCACTTACGTGTCTCCGCTATGGTCTCTGGATTTCGTCAAACCGACCAGAGTGCGGTACGAAGCCTTTCGTCAGATTTCTTTTCATCTTCTTTCGATGCGGGCTCGGGACGAGATGAGACGGCCGCGCCCCTCCCTGACAAGCGTGCCGATGTCTTGCACTCATCCAGGGCGAGAGCGGTGACGCAAAAGCGAGATGGCCGCGTCAGCATACTCCTGGCAAGTGCCTACCGCGACGAAGCGTCCGCACACTGCACTCCCCTGTTTGCTTGCACCACCACCACTACACTCGCGTGACTCAGCGAAGCCGGCGCACAACAAAGGGACGCCGAGGAACGCCGTTGATTTACGCGGAACATCGTTCTCGCGACGGCGCTGGAGGCGCCTCTTTACTGCGACAGCCATTTCACTCCAGCCTATCTGTCCACGTCGAAGTTGGCGCAAACGTGTTGCCTCGCGAACGTAGAACGCGAAGGCCGAACGCGGACTTGGAGAGCGACAGCCCTGGTTTTCTGTGTCGAAAAGTAGAAGCCAACGCTTGCCGTCCCGGTTAGCTCAGTTGATAGAGCTACTGCTCCGGTGAAGCGGTGGTCCGGGTTCGGACCGTGGACAAGTACGAATTTAACTTCGAAGTTTCTGAGGAAGCTGTATAGCTTTCCATTGTAGCCGTGTGGCTGCGCTAGGGTGGATGTCAATGAGTAATTACTCCCTTATTAGAAGCCAACGAAGCGGTTGCCTGGCGCTTTCCTCTTCACTGATCACCACACACCCAGACTTCTAGTGCTAATAGTGTCGAAAACTATATATTGGGAATTCAGGGATGGTGAAAAATATAGGTGAACAAAAAAAAAAAAACGATGCATGGTGCCAACAACCTGGCTTTTATCTCACTCTTAGAACGTAATCGTTTTACCACTAAAAAAAAAAAAAAAACTCGTGCAGGAATAATTTTTGAGGAAAGACGCAGTAGGCGAGGCGGAATGGCTCTACTTTAAGGATTTAAGTTAAGGATTCACTTCACTGATGGACTCATTCTCATTTCATATCTGCACGTAAGGAAGTTGGGAGGGGCTTTCAGCTAAAAAGAGGATAATTGTAAATATAATTGTAAACCTACCATACTGACATCAGGTGACGGGGGAGTAACAACGCCCAAACAAAGAACACTGCAAAGATAAAGTTACATTCTATAGGCTATACTTGGCTGAAGGCTATCATGACAGAATTACGCTTGCTGCAAGGCTAGTTAGTGCATTTCTAGGTATTTAGTTAGCGCATTACCGGACGAACACAAGACGGAGCACTTTGTTCCGTGTTCCTGCCATGACCGTTTGGTTGGCCACAGAGCCTCACGGTACTCAGGAAACTTGAGAGGGATAGGAAAATGGTTAATGGAAAGGCTACACAACAAGTACAAAATGGAATGGACGTCCGCACAACCTGCCATTAATTAAGAACAAGCATTTCATTCTGCGAAGAGCCGATGCGGACCCCTTAAATAATGACCGAAGCCCTCTAGCTAGAACTGCGCCTGCAGCATACTTTGCCTGGGCCTTACAGTAGGCAGGCGAAAAAAAAAAAAAGACAGCTCGCTCCCGCACCGTCTGTGTTCTGAACTGAAGTCGCAGGCATGCGACATCAAAGGATCGGGGCAGACACGCACTGTAGGCGCAACTGATAAGCAACCGACTGTGGAAGAGAGCCTGCGGGTTAGCGTCTTCTTCTGGAATGCTCTTTTTGGGGCGGCGGGATATGGCGACCACTGAAAGAAGGCTCCGTCAGTCGGGTCCACGGGCGACGCCGGCGCCCCGTCGCGCAAAAACACGGCGTCCGCCGGGCTGGCTGGCCACGACGACGGCTAGCGAGGGGCCACCCCCCGTCCGCCACCACAGAAACACCACCCATCCCTCCCCAGCAGCCGCCTCATCTTCGGCGCCAATCAAGCCGCCGCTGGACACGCCGAACTGCTGCTTTTGCTTCTGCCGGAGTGTACAAGCACTCCCTCCCTCCCCTTGAACACATCTCGCCCCCTCCCCCTTCCCTCGTTCCTGGGCGCCCGCGCTTCTCTCGACGCTGCTCGTTACCTGGGCGCCCCAGGTGGGGCACCGAAGGAGGGGGAGGCAGAGGGGGAGGGAAGCGGGGGTTGGCGCGCTCGACCGGAGCTGCTGGCTCGCACTGGCGGCGCGAAGAGCAAAAGCCAGCCGCCGCGCGGGGGGAGAGGGGGGAGGGGGAGGGCGCTGGGAAGGGGGGAAGGAAGGGTCGTCCGTAAAGTCGACGTGCCATCCTTCGGAAGCGCCAGTACAAGCCGATCGCGCACACTGAGCGTGGGTCTTCTCTCTTCTTCAGCCCGTTCCCTGCGACCCGGTCGAGACTCCTACCCGCTCGAGCCTGGGATAAGACAGCCGTATACCACTACTGCACTCGCTACTTCCAGTGCGGAAAGAAAAGGAAACATTTTCCTCGATTACTCCTCAGGAAGCAGGCCTTCTGCTACGTACCCTTTTTCTGGGTGCAGATATATAGCACTTTTTATTTTCATCACCTCGAGGTCCTTCGGAGCGATCCTCCGACTGTGGTCCCCCCCTGAGATCCTTGCCGGAGACTGCGCTTTGACTCTACCCAACTTCCTGCCTACTTCGTCCGACATGGTGAGTGTTGTCGCCGCTGCGTCGCTTATCCGCGCGTCTTCCGCTGTAACGGTCAACATGCACAGTTTTACGTGCGCGGGCTGGCATGATCCCCGCAAGGAAAGTATTTCAAGCGGAAGTGGGACGCGGAAGGACAGACAGCTCGATATATTTGTCCTCTACTTATCAGTCTCGCTGTATAAATCACCAGGGCCATCTACCCATTCGCGGCAATATTTGTAGACCAGTCAGCGTCTGCGTGTCTTGATGCTTTCATCGTATTTTCAAGCTCGCATTGTACGTGCTCTTAACCACAAGGCACATAACTGTCGAATGTGCCTTGCCTTTCCACTCGTACAAACAGCGTCCATGGTGCAGCTTATCGGCGGGTATGGGCTTGAGACACAAGGAGAGGGGCTTTTCAAGGGTGTATCCGTTTTCGTCAGCAGGTCGTATGGTCATAGCGATAAGTGTTCGTTTCCGTTTGGTACTTGATTTAGTGGCGTTGTTTATTTCCTCGCATTAAATAAGACGACATATAAAGAGACGAGTGGTCTTAGAGCAATCAATGCCCCGGAAAATTGCTTTTCTCATAAACTCGACGCACTTTACGATCTTCCTTAATACTCAGCCTCAGGGGCATTAGTGAAGCGATATCCGCACTTGAGGAAAATTTATTCCGGAAGCTTAAGGAGAATGATAGGCGGGTTTTGCGGGAGGAAGATGTGAAATTCAAATAAAACATGAGACACGCTATGGATCGGCTGATTAAAAGAGTATTAATGAGGTGCTAGAAAAAAAAAAGCACATGACCCTGAAATTCGCTCGATATGCCAACGCGATCAGGACATTTTTGGGTGGGTCTGAACAGAAAGCGACCGATGCAAGTGTCACGCTTCGCTTCCTGCTACCCGAATCCTTTCGCCTTCGTTGCGAAGATAACGGCTCGGAGCTAGCGAGCTATGCGGGCAGCGGCACTCTAGTTACAATTCTGCTCACGACCATCGCGGCCGTGTCTCCGCAGCGCTCAAAGACGCGTGGGCCGCTCTGCTTAGCATACCGTTACAAAGTGCGATCAGCAGCAGTGCGCGGCTGCGTTTGGCGCTCTTAGGTCAAGGATAGGTTGTTTGGCGGTGCCTCTGGATACGAATGCTTGTTTCCGCGCCCACGGGTGCATCTGATGTTTGTCGACGGAACTGCTGCTGAAACGTGATGACGCAAGAACAGAGATCCAAAGACTGACAAGTTGCTTAGAATAAGGACGCCGGGAATGTGTGTTTGTATCGTTGTCTTACGTCAAATGCTCAGCATATTACATTTGCAGCCTCTACTCAATGAATCGGAACCCGCCTAAAGCGTGGAGTACAAAAGGCTTGTTTACCGGTATCCGCGATACACAGATAAAAGCGACAAACTTTCTACCACGGTCCGTTTGACAGACCGCGTCAAGCAGCCATGCGGCGGATGTATGCTGGGTAAGGTTCTAAATATGAATAAACTGCAGTGAGCGAAGGAACGTATCCTACTGGAATTGATATCCGCGTTTCCTTTACTAACATCATGACTGCAGGAAGACATTAGCAGTGTATGGAGACTACAAAATTAACAAAAAAGAATGAATGTTTTCCGGGGAAATGACAGGTTGAGGCGCACAATAATCAGCGAGGGCACAGGACTCGAAGTTCGGAGGTCGTGTGTTGGGATCCTACCAGCGGCATGTGGTTGTTTGTTCTTCTACTTTATAATGAATTATTTAAGAAAATAATTTCTCCTAATAATCTTATAATCTCGTACAGTAAAAATCTTTTGCAATAAGGGAGTTATTACTAATTGGCATCCACCCAAGCGCAGCCATAGGGCTACAAAGGAAAGCTATACAGCTGTCACTGAAACTTCGTACTCCAGTGGCAGCTGTAAGCTTTCCTTTGTAGCAATATGGCTGCGTTTGGGTCGATGCCAATGAGTAATTACTCCCTTATTACGAATCTACTTCAACTTAGGAAATTCCACTAAACATTTGACCAACACTATGAAAACCTTCGTTGAATCACGGCATTTATACCCGAATTTCAGCTCGAAAAATAAGCCCCGATTCTTCCCCCCCCCCCCCCCCCCCTTGGACTTGGGGAAAAAAAGATAATTATTTATTTCCATCACTATTACATAATGATGGAAATAAAACCCGAAATTCAAAGGCCCTCGATATAAGGCGACAAAATCTGACTCTGCGCTGTTTACGGGTGTGGTTTACGTACCGGAATTATACTTGGAGACGACTGGCCTTGTCGTCGCGTTCTTTCGCCAGATTTTTCGCCTCACGCAAGCGGTCCAGTCAGACCTTCGTCTAGTGCCCAAGGTCACGCTGAGTGCGTTAAACACGTAGCCTTTATGCTACCATGCCAGATACGTACGCTATGTATACCAGACTGGTATGAGTGCTACAGCGGAGAGCGCTTGTAAAAGGGCCGAGCTGATTACAGGCGCTAAGGCGG
This sequence comes from Amblyomma americanum, assembly GCF_052857255.1. Lineage (NCBI taxonomy): Eukaryota > Metazoa > Arthropoda > Arachnida > Ixodida > Ixodidae > Amblyomma > Amblyomma americanum. Next base: position 212,165,407 of record NC_135500.1, read on the forward strand.
TTTGCGTAAGTCCATGCACCTTTTATCGAACCGTTGAAAAAAGAATTGCATGCCAAAGGTGTCCTTATCTCACTGACCCATTTAATGCTCGGGTTGCGCATAGCAAAACATTGCGTTTTACATAACTACGCGCAGCTAAATTTAAGTTACTGCATTTCTAAAATGACTATCAGAGAATGGATGCGGGATCAACCACACAGGCTCCGTAACAGGTCAGTGGTGTAAGTCTCATATTAATGTAAGTCTCAAAGAGACAGATCAGCCTAGCGAGGTGCACAACAAGCACTACTAGCAACTCGATCCCCTTGAAGGAAAACAGAATTAACCGTCAACTTTGTTCCTAGTTCGACTGAAAAAGACGGCTGGCGGCTAAGCAGGGGCTGTTAACCACAGTATGTCGTTGTTGTCTCACTACGCACACGCAGCTGCCGCGGTGGCTCAGTGGTTATGGCGCTCGGCTGCGGACCCGAAAGACGCGGGTTCGATCCCGGCCACGGCGGTCGAATTTCGATGGAGGCGAAACCCTAGATGCCCATGTACTGTACGATGTCGGTGCACGTTAAAAAACCCCAGGAGGTCGAAATTTCCGGAGCCCTTCAGTACGGCGTCCCTCATAGCCTGAGTCACTATGAGATGTTAAACCCCCATAAACCATAAACCATCACTACGCACAGATGAATGTGTTCTTTAGTGGCCACGCAAAGAAAGGAGGCTCGCTATATACCTGCCCGTCCTTCTAGTGTCCGGTAACTTCGCCTTGCTTGCAAGCGCAAGCTGTCCTATAACTTATGGAGCCCCCTGAATAATAATAATCTGTTTTGGGGGGAAAGGAAATGGCGCAGTATGTGTCTCATATATCGTTGGACACCTGAACCGCGCCGTAAGGGAAGGGATAAAGGAGGGAGTGAAAGAAGAAACAGGTGCCGTAGCGGAGGGCTCCGGAATAATTTCGACCACCTGGGGATCTTTAGCGTGCACTGACATCGCACAGCACACGGGCGCCTTAGCTTTTTTCCTCCATAAAAACGCAGCCGCCGCGGTCGGGTTCGAGCCCGGGAACTCCGGATCAGTAGTCGAGCGCCCTAACCACTGAGCCACCGCGGCGGGGCAGGAGCCCACTGACATCTTGCAATCATGTCTGTCCCCCAGCACGCTGGTCAAGCAGCGCATGCCTCTTTTGCGCGGGATGTAGCAACTTTTATCGTTCCTTATTTACTTTTCAAGAGGACCGTACACGGCCAAGCTGATATATAAAGAAACAAGCCCTCGCTGTCCAGAGAGAGAGAGAGAGATACAACTCATCCGCATCCCACAAGTACTCGCTTTCAGCGCGGTACGATACGCACAAGAGGGAGAGTTTTTTTTTTTGTGCGCTCATGGCGCCCGCTTCATGCTGCCCGCTGCATGCATGCATTCATGGGTTGCTCGGCGCGCGCCCAGCCGGTGGGGGTAGGCAGGCAGGTAACCCCGGCGGTGCATGCATGGCGAGGGCGACCTGTTTATCTCGGGGCGCGGCCTCGCACGTACAGCGACGTCGCCGCCGCAGTTCGGAGGTCATTAACAGACGCGCTGCGCGTCGCGGAGCGTTTCCGCGCAGCGCACCACGGGAAGACCGGCACCATTTGTTAATCAGGGTCATTAACAATTAGGTAAAATGGAAAAGTACCTCACCGAGGGCCCATACAGCGAAAGCCTCCGTTTTTCCATCAAGGTGAAGTCGCGCGCGGAAATAATTCACAACCCACGCTGTATCGTCCACGGGGCCGGTGCAAGGCTGGTCGAACTGTTGCAGTTGAATCGCACGCTTGGACGTGCTGTAAGCCGAAACCCCTCTTGGTTGTCACGTGTGTGGGGGTACGTGGTGTGCAGCCTTGGTGGCGGGATTAGGTACAAAGCCATGCATTCCAGCACTTAGGGTACCCCTGAAGCCCGAAAGGCCCCCAAGGAAAGGCCCATCCAGAAATGTCGAGGTCCTGAGCTGCCGTAGGTGCCCCGCTCAATGACTGAAGTGAATCAGACCCTAGGGGCTGGAAGATTTTGACCGAGGGTGTATTATCAGCTGTAAAAGTCTGCGCGACGCCAAGGCAAGTAGCCAGGAATATTTTTCGGGAGAGGCCCGAGGCAGTTGTATAGGGCGAAGCCCGGGGGGGACCCGGGCCCCCCCCCCCCGGGCCCCCTCTTGGATACGTGCCTGACGACAGGTGTTCGAAAAAAAAATTATTGTACCTTTGCCTCGAGACCCGATAGCGTGGTAATGTCACCAGCGGATGTAACATGTACTTCCTCACATATCTTCATAAATTTTAGGCCAGTAGATTATGCGGCTGCGAAGGGAAGTTTTTTCCGCACACTCGCGTTCCGTAAACTTCTGCTGCCGTTAGTACCTTGTCAATAAGGCATTAGTTACTCATTAGCATCCACTCAAGCGCAACCATGCGGCTACAAAGGCAAGATAAACAGTTTCGATTACGAAATTTCTGTGGAAGCTCTATAGCTTTCCTCTGTAACCGTATGTCTGCGCTGTGGTGGATGCTAATGAGTAATTACTCCTTATTACAAATGTACTCCACTTTGGGGGATTCTTCTAAGCATTGGCCCAATAGTACGCCTATATATCTGTTGCAGCCATGTCATTGATATACGCTTTCTGTAAAGTAAAGTACAATGATGAGCACAAAAATCCACGAGAGGTTTAAATGCGGGACACGACGCGCCGACACCTCTATCTTGTGCCCTTGTGAACTTAGCGAATTAGGCGACGTGCGGACGAGGTTCTACGTTAGTTTTACTGGAGGAACAAAGCAAGTTCATTTGTCCGACTTGCCCTTCAAATATTGGCTCTTAATTCAAGTTGCTGCTATGTATGGCAAGAAAGCTTTGTACCCCGCTGCACTGTGTCTCAAGTGCACCTAAAGCTATCGAGGCAGATCTTGTTTCTAAATCTAGTGCCTTGCTTTCTTGCTTCCTGCTTTATTGTAAAAAATGATTATATTGTGTTTGCGGTGACCGTAAGCTTTCTTGTGAGCGCGCTAAGGTTGTTGCTTACGTGGACTGGGAGAAAGCACCAAGCGAAATTACTACGCGCTGTGTTCTGGAGCCTCTAATATGCGCCATTAGATTTTCTTTACTTTCATTCGACAAAATAGCGAACTGCATGCTGAAGATATTTTAACTGTGCACAGTTCGCTTGCTTGTGTGACGAAGCCACAAGGAACATAGATCTTTTACAGTGATAGGCATGTCCTACGGCAAAGCGCTTTCCTTGTCCTGACTTTGTTATTACATTTATTCCCATAGAACGATTGTGAACAAACTTCTACGAACCATCCTAGCTAGTATTGTCCCACTACGCTGAGCTGTGTAACATCAAGTTGCCATTCACTTTTTTCTTTTAAAAGTGATCATCCGGAGGTCGAAACGTAAAACACTCAGGAAGTATGACCGGCATCCGGAACAGCCTGAGCAGGAATGGCCCTATTAGTTTCGTAACAAGCCGCCACTTTCTAGTGCGCCATTACAATTTAGTGACAGTGTTGTTATCAGTTTTATACTTCAGTGCAACTCAAATGAACGCGTTTTCAGGTGCACGCTTATACTATAAAGAACAGCTGCTACGTCTACAGTTCGAGATCGGCTCGCTGTGCTTAGTTGCACAGCGCCACCGCAGCGACGCAGTAACACGTGGTATCCGAGTACGTAAACCGGACTATTATGCGGAGGTAGTTTCTCGCGTTCGCCCAATCGCGGAGGCAAGCAACGATTGTCAGGCATGGGACGTACATGTCTGCGATGCGAGCTTCGTGTTCGGCAAGGTATACAGTAGAATAGAACACATCTTTTGAGTCCCGAAATTTAAGTTGTGCACTTTCCTTCCCGGGTACATATCCCCTGCCCTTTTTTTCTTTGTACCTTCACGGAGGTATCGAGCAGAGAGAAGGTTTTCTGTTTTGCACACTCGTAATTTTTTAGACGCGCGCAGTGCAGGTGTTCCATTTTGTTTCCCATTTTCCATCATTCCTAGAACAGATCCCTTTTGTACTGTGCCACTGACGTTTCATTTTCCCGCTTTAGAGCAAAAAGCGCTTGCCTCGAGTTTGGAGGCAACCCGGGCTCCCAAGACAAGCACTGCTTGTACGCATGGCACAGCTAGGAAGGCAAACAGGACGCAAACACTACAACACCGCACCCACAAATCAGCTGCAGCTGTCAGATTACATCTTCTTCTGCAGCGCCCCTCCCGAACACCCTGCAGGGAACTCTCGGGTGTTTACACAGGTTATTGCACATTTGAACTGAAACGCGGGGTCTGCTGTGTTTTCATGGCACTCAGAAATCTCAGCAATGGGCAAAGCACCCGTTGTTTAGGAAACCGAACAAAAGCAAAAAAAAGCTGTTGACCAAGCCGAAGAGCTCCCGTGGGTCGAAAGAAAGGCGCAAGGTTTCTTTCGGTGGGGCCAACAGCCACGTGAGCACAGACGTACTCAAGATGTCGTTTTTGTCAGCTGAAAGCGAAATCCCCTCGATTCCGAAGCTTGGGGGAAGGGTCATCCCCCTTTTGTGACAATGAGGCAGCGGTACAGCGGGGTGTGGGCAGAAGCAAACATCGTTTGAAGGGCACTGACATGTCTGTGGAACCTTTAGTGGCGGTTCGGTTGCAATGCCAGTGACTGCCGCGACGAATGGGGAGTATGCTTGTCACTCAGGGCCTCGTAAAATGCACCGCTGCGGTTTCTGGCAAGCGTCGCGAAACGATGGCAGTTAACGTGGTTGATCCGTTGCACGTGCGGGCAGTTGGAAAATTTTTACGGAGAAAAAAAAATAAAGAACACAAGAGGCGAGAAGAGCACAACAGGGCTTTCTATTTCCGCTATTGCTGTCAGAAGCTCAGCGGAGCTGAGCTTGAGAACGGAAAGCTTGCCCTTGTAGCTGCACTTAGTTGCAAGGCCCGTTCGTTTCTCGTGGTGGGGGCGTCTGTTTGCCCAAGCTTCGCTTAAGCTTATTGCTAATTTTTTCTTCTTGGGTGACAGAGACAATTGCTGCGCACAGCGTGAAGCTTCCGCAATTCGAGATTATCAAATTGAGCTTGACTTCCTGCATCTCGCGGTGTAGAAATACGCCTCCTGTATTCCAGAAGGTGGAGGAAGAAGGCGCCAGGACGAGTGACATCGCTTGACACGTGAATCAAAAGTTATCACCTATTGACTCACCTCAAGTCTATCCAAGGCATGTCATTATGCATCCGCTCCCGCCTGCTCTCGCAACCTGGTGGCAAAGGGCCAAGTGTTCCTAGTCTATCAAGCGGCTAAGGAAAAACTGGCAGGGGCAGCAAAAGTGTTGGCAGGAGGAGTGGTGACCGAAAAGAAATGCCTGTATCAAAGAGTGCACTATCTGCATCAAACAAGTTCATTGTGGTAGATAAAAATAATGTTCTTCTTCTCTTTATGCAATGCCAGATGTGCCAGATGCGCTGAAATTTCTTCGGTTCTCGAGAGTGAAACATAGTGAGCGTGGGTTGGAAGCTTGTCTCAAGAGTACCTTAATTTTCAATGCATAGTTTGTACTCACATGCGCTTAGCGAGAGCTCGCATTTGATTGCAAAAATGATTATCGACGACTGCGGAATTCAATTATTGCTTCAGCTGAAATAGGTCAAAGACAGCAAGTGAATGTATTCTTTTCTACGTGCGATCTTATTAGTCCATTTTTTGTGTGTGAATAGGCATTAATATTCTGATTCTCGCAATTAAAGCAAAAATGCATATGCATCCCACTTGTGAATGTCATATACCTGTTTGCACGCGCAAAGAAGCAAATATTTTGAGATCTCGCAAATATGCGCATCAAAGGCATAGTCAGTTCTTAAATATTTTGGGCTAGGCAAGAATACACTGATTTCTCTTCGACAAACTCTAGTGCCGGCATATCACATTGTGGGAAAACAACGAGTAAGGAAATGGCAGACACAAGTTCGCTCACCACGATATAACGTCCCATACACTTTCTAGAAGCGAGAGTTGAAGCAGGCAGTCGCCCGAATGTGCGCCGCAAAAACAGTATGTAAATAAAATAACTAGAGAACAAAATACATCAATAACACTCAGCTGAAGGGTTTACGTGTTTACCGACGAGGGTGTAAAATTACGCGACCTTCAAATGCTACCTGAGTTTAGAGTGCTGCAGCAAAGGCTCGGCGTGCGCAATGCTAATCCGGACTAAATGCGAGTTAGCGGCCTATTTCTGTCACCCCTTAACTCGATATTCGCATCTAAATTCTTCCGTATACTGGGCAACATCCCTGCCTGGCTTATTTTTCTTTTACTTCAGCCCGCGTTTTCAAAGACGCAAACTGCGCCGTCGTAACGCCGGAAGTGAGCGGACGGGTGCTTTTGCTACCCCTGCCCATCACAGTGAAAGTGGAAAAAGGCCGGAGAAAGTTTGACCCATATGATGTTCCGCGTTGTTGTCCGCGGCTTAAGCGCACGGGCACTCGCTGCGGCAAACAATAGCAGCAGTGCAGCCGTTCAGCCATTACCGCATCTTCGCCGGCATCGTGGTCTTCGCGAGGAGCTCCCCACCACCGGTAGAGAGCTGGGGGCCGTGTCTTCCGCGTGGGTCACGATGCTTTTGTTCTCGGTGCACTGACAGGAAAGGGAAAGGTGGGCGAGAAGTGCGAAGGTGCCCAGCACGCCGGCATATCGGAACACAAAGGAGGAGATGTAACAAGTGGGTAGATTATATGGGCCGCTGTGCGTGAGAGTTGCATGCTACACGCTGCGGCGATGATCTTTCCAAGTGGCACGCGCGAGCTGAGGGTATACTACAGGGGCGCAGCAATGAAGACTGTAATGGTCCATATCGGGCACGAATTGTTTTCTTTAACGTAGGTCGTGTGTTCAGCTTGACATTTTATTTCATTCGGTCAGGATTCCTCTAGATCTTTTAACTGTTTACAACTTGAAGAGCGCATGCGCATCCTGGACTATGTCACGCATGCGCAGTAACCTGCCTGTCAAATTCACCGATTGGAACCCTGCCACCACAGTCCAGTATCAATAGGGCTGCGCCCATAAGGGTAAATCTGGAAAGGTGTATTATGAGCTGCTCGAATTTTTCTGGCTTCTCGCAGCTTCTTCATTTCTTCGCCCGCGGGGAGGGCCAGAAGTATGTGTTTTCTTTTCTGCCTTTCTCTCGCACCCGCGTTGCGAAAACCATTTGCATGGAACTGGCACAAATTCGATGTCACTTTCTGCGCAAAATTAACGCGGGGGTGGGACGTACCCTCGCGCCATCACGACGGGAAAATCTGCTATTTAGTGCGCGCATTCAAGAGCCGTCGACGTGAGCTTTGCGCAGCCTCAGCAACAGGAGAATAGCGCAACGCCAATGAAATGGCTTTGTGTAAAAAAAAAAAATATTTACAAGAATGAGAATTTGACCTCCTTACACTGCAGTGCAAATCTGCGTAACATTGTTAACTGCAGGTCTCTGGGGTAATATACAGATCAACTGCAATACTCTGCTGCCTGCTGAAGTGTACACAGATATTTAACACTCAAAATGCGTCTTTTGCGACCTAAACAGAACGCGAACATCTCATGTGAGCTATATATGGAACGCCTTTGTTCGGGCGTTACTTGTTGTGGAAGCTAAAAGGGTCGTACCGCCATCTCCTTTGATAAGTTCCTCCGGTTGATTGTGATAAGAATTCCTTGTAAAACATTGGTTATTGTGTGACTTCGTCTTGTCAAGGAAAAAGCAATGCGTATCGTTGTCGGTCAAAGTTGCTTTGAATACGACCATTCTGTTTCCTCCCTGGTATTTCTTTCCGCTTGCTTTGCCCGCTTCGATGCATAATATGGCTTCGGGTAAATACTTCTCTAAGCAGCCCGTTTCACAGGCAGGTGCAGTTCAAGGAATGTTCTAAGACCTGCAATGATATTTATATTTGGTTGAAGTGGCACAATGTGCAGAGGTTGAAAGCCTTTGTTTCCACGGAATAAGCCTTGTGAGCAAACCTCCAGTGTCACCGTAGTTCCTGCGCAATGACTCCTAATTGGTACTTTACGTGGGACGCCTATGTATGGAGGGAGTGTTTTCCAGCTCATTCCATCTTGAAGCGTTCAATTAGCAAGGTATTTGATGTTTAGGTGAATACTTAAGGACATTTCACGCTGCGAGTTATTCCGGAGCTGGCCCCTATGGGCTTAACCTTTGATCAGACAGTTATCATCATCAGCCTAATTACGTCTACTTCAAAAGAAATGCCTCTTTAATATTACTTCAATCAACCCCGTTCTGTGCCAGTTGCTGCCACCTTATACCCGCAGATTTCCTGATTTTATCTGGTAGCCTGACAATCTGCCACCCGCTGCTACGCTTTCCTCCTCAGAGAGTTCAGGCAGCCATAAGCTGATTTAGACGGCGGAAGTTGCGATCACGTTTCTAAGGGCCTACATGCAAAAACGCAGAAAACTGTACAAACACCTCACGTTTTCAGCTCTCGGCGAGCGTTGACAGAACTCGCTCCGCCGCACTAACCAGTGCTGGATCGCTCGCAGTAACGAGAGTCTTATTTTGGGGCCTGTGCCTGAAAAACACAATATTTTATGCCGTGGCTCTTCCTCGATTAAACCTCGTCGCGGAAAAACAAAATAGAAAAGGAAAAGACCTACAGCGAGACTAACCGCGTATCAGCGAACGCCGTTCCTTCGGCCTGAATATCTAGATTGGGTCCAGATGCGCAGTTCGGGCTAGTATACGTGCTTGCCCTGCAGACTACACGGCGAAACGGCCCCGTGTACGTCTGTCTGTGAGTGCATGCACTGCGCACAGCAGGAACAGAGACAGGGCCGAGCGCATGCACCGGGCTTGCGAGCCCCGGTGCGCGGATCGCTGCCCACGGCCGCTGCAGTCGATAACAATGACGGAGATGAAAAGGACAAGCCTGGCCCGCCAAGGTCGACAGGCCGTACGCGACCCGCGTCCCCAATTGCGCCCCCGCTTTTGCCGCCGAACGCACGCTCTCCCCTGTGCGCGTGGCGCGCTGCGTCGGCACAGTGATGCTGACCGTTCGCTGTGGCACGGAATTCCGTTGGCGGCGCTATCCTCGCACCGATCGCCCGCAGAGCGCGCTGTTATCGCTTTCCGGTCTGCGCTGCGCAAAGAAATGCCTGCGTGGGGACTATCCCCGCGTATTTATGTTGGGGTCACTGGTTACTTAACCAGGACTTTCAACAAAGCACCGCTCGGGATTCTTTGTATACGTCACCCGGCCACTCATTAAAAAACAAACAAAAAAACAAAGAAGGTCTGGGTTCTCTCGTGCATAGGGGAAAGAGAAAGTGGAAGGACTGGCTGGTCTCACGTGCTTGCCTCGACTCTGCATTATCTTCTTTAGAGGCTGCATTAAGTGTAGCAAGGAAAGAGGAATATCATTTGGTTTTATTGTTTTCGTCCCTCAGAAAGTTTCACGAGGCGGTGTGACACTGAAACAAAGGTTGTGGTAAAGTGCACTGCCGGTCTGCAGTCGCACTTGGCGCTGGCTTGCGCGCTTCCGTGAGAAGAGGATGCCCTTGAAAAATGAAGGGCTCGCTTTGCGCCTCCAAGGAGCGGGAATTTATTGAGGCAGGGATACTGAGCTCTTGCCACGTGCAGCTCAAATTTTCGCTGAACAAATCGAAGATCACGATGTGGTACGACGGTTCTGAGCCTGACCTCGCACTCCAAAGAATAAACATGGATCTGAAGGACTGAATAGGGTTCTTCGCTGGGAGCGTACGCCTGCCTCGCGTGCTCTGAGTGTGACACGCGTCAACTGTGAAAAAAAAAACAACAACCTTAAGAAGAATTTTGAATCATAACTATCAATACCTGCATGCCTAAGGAAATTTCATGTTGCCTTTCTTTAGATGCGTTTTATTGCTGCTTACGACACCATAGAAGACGCCGTCTAGAATTAGTAAATATGAGCAACCCTTCTTGTAGTTGGTTGTTTCTTACTGTTGGTTTCCGCTGTAAATGTCCTGACCAGATATGATAATATATCGAAGCAGTACTTCTCCAAAACATGCAATCGTTTCACTGATAAATTGACCTCTTCTACTGCAAACGCGCTTCTTCCGCGAGATTTCTTCGTTTAAACGATCTCACTGTGGTACATATAGTTCATAATCGAGTTGTGGTTAATGTTAGGCCAGTGTTTCATCATCGAGCCTTAGCACACCCTTTGATAACACAAACCACTTCGACCAGACCGACTACTATAAATATGTCGTTTCTCGCTATCCTTGCGAATGGTGGATAATAACGATTGTAACCAGCTCTAAATAGGCAATTGAGGTCCTTTGGCACCGTTGCCGAGGGTATTTGACTTAGAAACGACGGCCTCATCTTTGCGCTCAAGGAACAACCACTCCAATGATTCGTCATGCAAATAAGGACGTGCTAGCATGCAGTCATCGTGGAGTCCTGTTTGACCCTCAGAGCTTCAAGGTAAACGCCCCGAGTGAAGTTGTTCCAACCGGTTTCTAGAAGCGAAGAGTTGGGACACGATCCAGTTATGTATCTTTCTACCTTTTTCATTAAATTTGCAAAAGAAAACAACCGGCGTTTACTGATGGTACCTGGGCATGCATACTACACTTTGCAGTTGATGAAACACCTTTAGCCTTTGTGCTTGGGCTGTTATAAAAACTCAAAATGCCAGTGGTAACGTGTCACTATTTTACTACTCACTGACACAGTCGGTTTGGGTTGCAGGTCGGTCGAAGTAAACTAATTCTGGCGGTGTAACGGCATTAACAAAGGGTCTATATGGGCCTACCTCCTTGCAGTCTGATACGACCTATGTCTGCACGCAGTTATAAAAATGGTCTATAGACAGTCTATAGACTTCTTATTTCTTCCGATATATATATATATATATATATATATATATATATATATATATATATATATATATATATATATATATATATATATATATATATATATATATATATATATATATATATATATATATATATATATATATATATATATATATATATATATATATATATATATATATATATATATATATTGTCTATTCATAGTCTATAGACAGTCGATAGACAAAAGCCTACTAAAAGTGTAGGGCCATAAATCTATAGATCGTCTATAGACTGTCTGTAAGATTTCTATTGCCTATACACTGTTCTCTAGGGTTTGTCGATAAATAGACTATAGACTTTATAGACAGAAGTCTTTGGATAGTCTGCAGACTGTCTGAAGAAATTTTTGTAAGGTTACTCTCCGCCCATATGCATGGCCACCACACAGTGGTTTTCCGCGAGAAAAGAAAAGTCCGTTTTTGATGCATTTTTGTGGTTACTTAAACAAAAATTTAATCGAGACCAAGTTATAAGCACTAAGATTTTGATGCCTCATACCTTGAGAGCTTGGCTCAAAAGTCAGTTTTAAAAGCTCAGCGTTGATCTTTTGAGGACGCGCGTCGTGTCCTCGGCTGCCCACAGCTGACGTATCTCAGCACTGAACGCTGTCGACAGGTTTTCTTCGTGGGCTCGTAAACACCTTTTATTTTCTTCTTGGAAAACCTGTCTTGTAAGTGTCCTAATAATCGTGCGCAACGCGTTCTTGGGTGAGTCGGCCAGTTGGCACAGGCATCCGCGTAACGAGGCGAGAGAATGCACCGTTATGAACGACTCCCGTTTGACCGGGTCATTTAGTTGCAACCAGCTGTTATCTGCGCCATTATTCATCACTACGTAGGCCGAACTATACTAGCACAATTTGTTTTTCTTTCTTTCTTTCTTTCTTTCTTTCTTTCTTTCTTTCTTTCTTTCTTTCTTTCTTTCTTTCTTTCTTTCTTTCTTTCTTTCTTCCTTTCTTTCTTTCTCGAAGTTTGTGTCCTGGCACTCGTTTTGCTGTCACAGAAACACAGGCGATTCGGTAAATAGAAAATATTTGACAGCTAGAAAGGCCAGTTTTAATCTCGGTGAAAAATGGAAGTATTGTGCTATTAGTATTTTAAGGACTATTCGCCTGACACGACTTCATAGCTGTTTCCATGCGTGTGCCACGTTGAAAATGCCGACACACCGGCTACGCAGGGTTAATTGTGGTGCGGCATAGTAAGATTGGGACCAAAACAATTTCGGAAGCTCCTACTTACGCGAGACATCCATTTTAACATGCACCCTGGTTTTGTGCCTATTTTACTTAGCGGATTAAAAAAAAAAGTGTCGCTTCCTTGAAAGTTAACCGCTTTCGTTCAGTATACCGCAGAACTCACTTTTTTCTTCGTCAAAAGCAGTCTAAAGTTGGCAGTGCCTACCGCTTCTTTGGCGGGGTTGTCTGAAAATGTACTGCTGAATAGATTCCACAGATCTTAACCACTTTACTCGCGTTGCGCAGACCCTCACCTTTGCAAAACTTCAAAAAAGTCGTTTCACGAATTAGGTGCTCAAGCGTAGCATACCCCGATACTATCGTACACAGGTATGGTAATGCGCTTTTTCCACTCGAATTGTCTTCGAGCTGGTGTATCGGTATTCCTGTTGCCGCCCCGCGGGAGTACGTGGGCATTGAGTTCTTAATAGAGTTTTCTCACCACGTACTGTCATTGCAAATATCTTGCTTTCGCATAGTGTTTGCTTTAACCCATTGTGCCTGACCCTCACAATCTCTCATACCCAGGGATTAGCCAAGCTATTGCCGCTGGCATGCCTGGTGTGTGGTATCTGGCCGCCCACCCAAGCAGCGCCCGTCATGACGCTGGTCGGTTCATCGACGCAAGTGAGCATCCACGCCGTCACCGACCCCACGACCGCAGCTGTCACCGACAACAGCAGCACCGTGTTCAAGTCGGAGGTCCAAAGCGGGACCGAGGGCGCAGCGTCCACTGTCGCAGCCAGGGACGCCACATCACCGTCCATGACCACAACTACCGCTGCCAGCGAAACATCAGTGACCGCGTCGGCCTCCACGGAGGGTTCCGCTTCGTCCTCGGAGACCACGTCGTCTGGTACTTCAGCCGTGACCATGGCAGCCATGCAGGCTGACGAGGAGAACAGGTCCGTGAGGGTGACCGCGACCTCAAACCCTGAGACATCATCTGTGGCGTCGGCGGCCGTCAAGGGTAAGTCGGACGATTGCACGTTTTTTTTTTTGTGCACTCCAGTAAATCATGTGCATACAGAGAAAAAAAAATGCAGGCTGCAAGCTCGCAACATCATGCAAAACACAATGCTAGTGCCAATGGTTAAAAATGATAGGGGGCGCTCGTGTTGTGTCCCTTCCTTGTGCCCTATGGAGGCCTCATGGCGCTCGGCCAATTTGAATTCGATTTGATTCCGAAGCATCTCAGGCTGCGCAGACATGCGACACATCTGTAGTACTCGGCGCTATTAGGGTGTTGGCTGAAGTGAAGTTATCAAAGGAGGGGTAACGTAAAGGACTCGGCTGTATATTTTAAACGCGAGCGAAGAAAATTCGTTCGGTACGCCGGTTGGCCAGTAGGTGAAAAACCAGTGTGCGGCAGTTCTTGACCCTAGATCGAAAACGGAGAGAGACATGATGATGATGACGAGAGAGAGAGAGAGAGAGAGGAAGAAGGGCGGGAAGGTTAACCAGGGGAAGGTATATCGGTTCGCTACCCTGCACTGGGGCAAAGAGAACACGGGGGACATAAAGGAAATGAGGAAAGAGAGCTGAATAAGCATTTTGCGTACCGTAAATTCATAGCCTATCGCGCAGGCACGATGCCTCAAACATTCCGATTTAGCCGACGTACACGAAGGTAACGTAGAAGCGATGAGCGACAACCTGACCATAATAGTAAAAGATCCCGGAGTTCAAGGAGGGTAAAGTAAATTGGAAGGATAATAGAAGCCTGTCTGCAGAAGCGATAGACCGCAATAAATTGAGCCGCAGCAAATTTCTATACATTAAGGAAAAATCGGAAATGGCAATACTATAGACAACGATCGATAAACCGATATTGAGCGTTATCCGTAAAAATGACCCTTAAAGATTTTAGGAAGTGATAAAGTGCGCAGAAAGCTTGAAATCAGCAAAAAGAAATCAAAGAATTCGCAGAAAACAGTTGTGCGCATATCAGCAAAAAGCAATGCTGTAATCAATGTTAGTAAGAGAATTAAAAGGATTAGGTGCTGATTTGTGTATATTTGCCACTCCAAGCAGAAAGCCGTTCCTAGAAACATTCGCCCCGCATGGACAGAAATTCCGGCAGTTGCTGAGGGACATGTAAAGTTAGGAGAGATTTACAAGCATCGGCGTTGAGATCAATAGAGTCACGAGGTCATGAAGCAATATGAGATCATGTGGTGAATGCGGCTGTTTCGAAAGCCGATAGAGCTGTCATTATCGGGGCGCTCGCAGCCTTATATATGCCAGCGTAGTACAGAGTGCTGGCAAACAGTCGAGAAGAAAAGTTACATCAAAGAATAAAAAATAAAAAAATTCAGTTCCATGTCTTCACTGCTGTTTAGCACAGATCATTCACTAAGGAAAGTTTTCAATATAATTACGCGAAAGCTGGATTTCTGTAATCCAAAAAGAACAGGCAGGGTTTTGGATTATGTGCTGGACAGTAGATAAGAAGATCGGAAGCGTTCCCTCAGAGAGATCACTGAGAAATGGAGAAATCTGCATGCTGTAACGATCCTCTGTATACGACCTTTATATAGTATGAAAAAAAGTGGAAATGAAAACATTACTTGACTTGGGAACGGCAACCGTCGCGCAGGTATTGCACAATTAAGGCGTTGAAAAATTACGCGTAAATCTGTTAAAATTCGTGAAGGGAGTGCACCGCTGCCATTGTCATTCACAATTTTATTGACAATAATGTCAGTGCGTTGAATGGAAAGAAATGGACTGAGAAGTCAAGAAGAAAAAAAACCTTAGCAACATCTTATTAGCTGTCAGTATTGCCTGGTTAACTGACCAACCAAATTAATGAAAATGTATAACTGAAAATGTATAATTGAAAGTACACATGTAAACATAGTTATAAACATGAAAGGAAATAACGTTATGTTTAACAGTGGGGCGAAGGAGCAGCAGTCTATGATAGCTTATAGAAAGGAAATAATGTCATGTTTAAGAGCGGGGCGAAGGAGCAGCAGTCCATGATAGCTTATAGGAAGGAAATAATGTAATGTTTAAGAGTGGGGCGAAGGAGCAGCAGTCTATGATAAGTTATAGTATATCGGAAAGAATGAACGAGTTTATATGGCCTAAATATTTATCCACAGCGGATCTCAATCATAACTGAAAAATCAGTACAATAGCAAAGATCAAATGGAGTGTATTTACGGAGTGCATTAATTAATGCAAGCACTTACCAACGTATCACAAAAGATGATGTTTTAGAATAGGAAAATACTAGCTATTACATTCGGTAACTGAAGCCTGGCTGTTAAGAAAATAATTTCAAGCAGGACCGAGGACAGCACTGCAAGCGGTGGAAATGAAAATGAAATGTGCAACTTTAAGAAAGCAGGATACAACGGCGTGTATATTAGAGAACAAATCAGATTTGATGGCATGCTAACTGAGGCTAAAGAAAGTGAAGAAATGGACATACTGTATAGCACTGAGAAGAGATGGCCGGTGGGCTTTAAAAAAAAAGTGATTAAAACGGAAGTGCAGTCGAGGGTGGCAGGGATTCGTAGGAGTAGGTCGACGAAATAATTACAAGAGAAGGCATGATGATGTTTGGTGGAGACGAGGTTATCTGAATTTCAGTGGGATAGGGCTTCTTCTAGCGGACATGATATGGCTTGTGGTAATGGCAGTGATGCAAGTAGACATGACGGCGTACACTTTCTGAGCTAAGGGGATTCTGCATGCAATGCTGCTGCTGGCGATGATTTGATTTTAATGGCGAAAGGGTAGCTTGGCCAAAGGCCACTATGGATAATGGTTTTTGGTCTACACAAGGTCAGATCAAAGAGGCCTTTTTCCGAGAATTTCACGCCAGAGAAGCTGAGCACGAGGCCAAAGGAAAGATCGTGCTCATTTGAAGACCGTTGGGTGCATAGCGACACTGGAAATCGAAATCCGAATGACCACCGCATGCGAGGCGGATATTCGAATCACTACCGCCAACCTTGCGGTAGCACTCTTAACGGTACTAGATTAACTTACTAGGCTTTTCCTACCGTCATGAATGTGCATGCGCTCAGTACCTTCATTGTGTATAAATGTAACCTGTGGCCACTTCAATAAAAAATAGAGTACAGCGCCCGTCTTGTCAACTTCTGTGTCCTCGTCTTAAAATGTAGAGCTGGAATTACTCTTTCAAAAACAATTACTGTTGGTCTCTCTATTTATTAAGAGGCGTAGAGACCACAGTAAATGATATCCGTATCAGTTTTAATAACATCCATATCCATACCTGTTTGTGCGATATCAGTGCACTCTAAAAAACCCCAGGTGGTCGAAGTTACCCGAAGCCCTCTAATACAGCCTCCCTCATAGCCTGAATCGCTTTGGGACGTTAAACCCCATAAAACCGTGCCAGTTTCTAGAATTTAAAAAACGCAGTTGCCCTCGGCGCTGTGGCCCAACAAATTCTGGCTGTGTCGACGAGTTGCGCGCAATGGAGGGTAGCTTTGCTTGCAAGCTTCTCGAAAGCGCATATATTTTGGCGCCGAGGGTAACAGGGCCAAAGGAAACTGCGTTTCCGAGATCCTAAAAAAGGATATGGGTACTGCTTACAGTGTTCTACACACGTGTCAGTAAATAACGGCAATAGTTAAAAGGTTAATTATTCAGTATTAGCTAACCAACTTACTAGGCAACACGTCTTATGCATTCTTATGCGTTGCACCGTTGACAATGTTATGCCGAAAAAAGTGCTCGTCTTACTCAAACAGCCTATTTTTAAAAATTGCTGAACATTTTAGGTCAAAAACCTGGTATACACGCACACGCATGCACTATAATAATTCAAGGGAAAGAAATGACTTTCTAAGAACGGTCATCGCACCATCGAAGCGATAATCAAACCGGAAATATTTCCTCCCCCTGAACTCTAAGCTGTGGCATGCCAGTGTTCTTGTTTAACTGCCCCGTTCGCATTTAAGTTGTCCTATGCGTAGTGCATGTCCTTGTAACGTAGATGACCTCTGCCCTGCGCACCGAGTGTATCAGCATAACGACGATGCCGCTCTCACACGCAGAGCACTCCGACGAGCCCACGACGACGGAAGAGCGAGATAAGAGCGACGCGACAGCCACGAGCGGGCCGCAGTCGTCCACTCGCCACGAGGAAGCGGAAGGCCGATCGGGCGATCAGGTACGGAGAGACCGAAAGCGCGCGCTCCTTGTCATGCATGCAAGCAGGAAGCAACAATGGCCGATCGGTCGTGAGCGCGCGGGGGGTGCTGTGTGTCAAAGATGCCGCAGCCAGGCGCATATCACGGCCGGAGGGGCGAAGGGATGATCGCATAGCCGCGTAAGGGGGACCCCAGTGTCCCCCTAAAACGCTGAAGTAGCCAGGCCTGGCATAATGACCGTGTGCGGGCCTCACGCTCGGCTTGAGGTCGCGTACATGGGTAGTGTGCGGCGCCTTCGAATCACGGGCATTCATGTGTCATTTAAGCGAATAAGCGCAGTCCTCGCTTATAATGTTCTCTCCCGCAGCGTCAAGGTTGCGTTAACGCGAATGCGCATTCTGCGTCTCTTTCGGAGAAAAAGGCGAGATGCGTATGCAGCCGTACAGTCCGTGACCTTCCGGCTGGCATCCGTTTGACCGCTTAGTAATTGTGGTGAGGTATTACTGTTTGTTATTCTATGAGGCAAGAAAGCTAATGCATGCCTCGAAAGGTTGAAAGACTTTGCGGATACTACACGAGAAAATGGTGCAAAATTTAGCGCCCATGTCAATACGCGGAAATATATTTTTCGGAGCATTGAATCGATAAGTTGAAAGGTCGCTAGGCATACAGGTGCTATTTCTCCGGCGTGCTTTATTGAATCCGTGTTCTGTATAACTTCGCAGAGCACGAGCTCGCCACCAGAGACTACTTCTGCAGTGGTCGCTGCCGAGGCCATGGAGAAAGCATCTGAGACATCCTCGGTTCCGGTCGCGGAATTCAGGGAAGACACCTCCACCAGTGAAACCGACAAGGCCGCCACAGCTGAGACGACGACCCCCGCCCACAGCGGCAGCCACACTCCCGAAGCCACGCCCAGTCCGAGCACGCAGGGTTCGACGGAGGCATCGGTGAGCACCGACGCTGCCGCCGCCGCCGCCACTAATCACGCCGCCGTCGAAGCCCAGAACGACGCACCTGTCTCCGTGGCAGCCTCCACAGAAGGCGTCACGCAGTCGACCGCTACCAGCGCGGCAGCACCCACTGCAGCTGAGGCCAAGGCGGATCCTGCCGAGCCCGTGCAAGCCGCGTCTTCCGTGAACGAAACCAAAGTGGAAGCGCCCAAAGCCGTCGCCGACGCTGCAGTGGAACCGGTCGTCCAGAAGGCGGCCGACACCGAGGGCCGCTCCGAGACGGCGGTTCCGGTGAAGGAGGCGGACCACGAATCCCACCCCGCCAAGGAAAGCACCGTAGCGATGTCGGTGACAGCTGCGGCTAGCACGGCCACTCCTGCCTCGACCGAGAGTTCCACCGCTGGGGTTACGGAAGTGGCCGGGCGCGCAGCTCCTGAAGAGACAAAGAGCACCCTGGTGACTTCCCAGAGCGAGAGCACCAGCGACAGCAGCAGCAGCACGGAAGCTCCGAAGACAAGCGACGCTGCCGCTTCGACCGAGAAGATGGCTGTCCCTGAGACGACACCAGCGGCCGTCTCCCAGGCTGTCGAGTCCGCGGACAAGACTAGCGTCGAGGTCTCCAAGCCCACGGAGGCGTCCTCCCAGGCTTCCGAAGCCGTGACGACGGGTACTCAGTCCACTGCCTCCTCCAGCGAGGTGCAGTCCGCATCGTCGAACGGATCGGCAGAGTCGAGTGCTGCCCCATCAACCCCCACGGCTGCCGCGAGTGAAGAGTCCTCCACCGCCTCCAAGGCAGAGGCGGTGCAAGCGACGACCGTTGCTTCAAGCGCGACTGCGTGATTGTCCAGCAGTCTTTTCGTTCCTTCGTTAAGGTGAATTGGGCTTAAGAGTAGGCCGCGCAATTGACACCCTAAAATCCGTTTCTCAGAGTTGAGATTCGTTGATCTTTAAAGAATCGGGAATGAAATGTGATCCAAATGATCAAAAAACGTTTGTTGTTTAATTTCCGTGTACAGTTTTTTTTTTTTGCTTCCGGCCTGAGAGGAGAACTGTCGTCGACAATCACGAGGTTGATTCTTTGTTTGAATCACTGAAGCTGAATAAACAAACTCAAGGTAGGGGATGTTTTGTTCCTATTTACGGAACACACCGTGTGATTGTTAATTAAAATAAAAACGTGTGAACCAAACGTTCTGGCTTTGTGTACCATTTGCACGCAAAAAGTGACTATTCCGATTCCGAAAGCAGAAACGGGGCACTTGAAGACAGGAAGAGAGAAAAACCGCGAAGATCGTTTATAATTGTACAATGTTTTTCAAGAGTAAAAAAAAAAAAAAGACGACACGGAAGTGTAACATTCAGAAAAAGCGTCTGTAAGCGATGTAATCGCTTGGAACTGACGTCACTTAATCATTACATTTCGTCGAGTGTCCACAAATGCTAACTTCTATATATTTTTGAAATGCATACATGAATAGCAAATTTGTCCCCACTGTTCTTTCTCGGCCCCTGTTATTGCCACGTCCTTCTTACCCGAGTTACTTTGCTCCTTAGAGGATACCGCGTTGTTCGCTTCAAAAACGCTTAGATTGTTCAGTTTTGACGAATTAATATTCCTGTGGTCTTAGGAATCGGAACAATGATCGCTCGTAGTGCTGAGTCGCGAAAGACGCCTTATGCGCGGGGCCTAACAGGAGGCAACGAACTGACACAAGGCATTCCGCGAGCGCCAGCTCTAAAGACCATGACAAGCGCCGAGTTTCGTGGTGTCAAAAGTCGGCAAGGTCTTCGGGACACGCGAGTTATCGGCGGCAGCGGCGCGCGGAATGTGGGACGTCCAGCAGAAAAGCCGGTGATGTAACGTGCAGCGGTGGAGGCCTTCCTCGACAAAAGCTGCGGCCGGGCGCTTAGCCTCGCCAGCCGGACGCTGCGAAACGAGGCAGGTCAAGAACGCAGCCGAACGACTGAAAAGCGCCGAGAGGCTTTCCTTCTCGGCGCCGCCGAGGCGATGATTCGAGACGTCTTCGTAATGCCCAGGCGATGATTGCCAGTGACACGCGCGCTCTTTGAAACCTTCGAAGGATGACGTAACGGACCGGAGGCAAGACGTAATCGCGTTGACGCTAGCACTGAAAGATTGCACGCGCTTGTTCGCGGTTATTTAACATGCCGCGCTTTAACAGACGAGCGGTAAACGGATGACACGCTAGCGCACTTGTGAAACATTGTTTACTTTCGTTCGAAGCTCTTGGTTAAACTTATTAGAGACTGTTCTGTCTGCTGAAAAACCGCAGTGAAAGCATGCAACAATGTACTGAGGAGAGATCAGGGTTTGGTTCACCGTTCTTTAATCGTCAATTATGTCTCGCATTCATAAGGCGCTGATGGCGCTAGATTTTTCACATTGAGCATGCATTAAGGCTTTGCTTTGGAACCCTATACCTAGGCCAGTTTGGAGTTATGTATTAAAAAAAGAGAACTAATCAGGAACAATGAAAACTATATCATTAAAAGGAAGAAATATGCATAATAAAAGTTCACTTTTTTCAACGGCTGTGACCAAACTGCGAATATTATCGGAAATAAATCCAGATGAAACTTTTACAGCACCACCACAATTTAAATCATGGAACCACAAAAATGCTGCTACAATGAGCCGAGATGAAGCTCGGAACAAGAGCAAGAAGAAAGGAGAGAAGGTGACACAAAAATTGGGCACACGCGCGCTCTGCGCGTGATGAGTCACAGTTCAGAACGATCTCCAGTGGCCGCACTCCGGGAAGCGCACAAAACGCCGGAACGCACACACATGCATACTCTTCATTCGTGTGTTGTGCGCAGTAAGGTTCACCAAAGGTAGATTTTGGGCTCGTTGCTCCGATATACTTGTGGGGAAAACACCGCAACTTCAAGACGAAGGCGAGAACTGCACACGGCGAGCATGACCGCACGACCGTTCTGTGCAGTTCTCGTCTGCGTCCTGTTTGAAGTCGCAGTTTTTTCACCACAAGTGTGCCGTAAGTTTACCCCCCCCCCCCCCCCCCCCCGGTTTTTGCTCTTGTTGTTTCGGGTTTTAACTCGGTGCTTTGTAGCACGCTTTTTCCAACCCCTGTAAATACTGATCTGGAGCAATCAAGTACCACTTTGATGGAGATAAGTCCCCAGTCGAAATGTTAGTAAAGCCTTAATGTGTTTTTAAGCTTGTGTCAGTCTACTTATATATAACCTAACTTTGAGAGTGTTCACCAGCGCCATCCACGTCCATAGCGGAGGGCGCAGTACTCCCGAAATTATCGCGAGTGTCGCGTAGAACGTCACTGGACGGGCGCAACCTGTGCGAGAACCATCTTATGCTACCTAGACATCAAGACTGCCAGAACCGAGACACTCGTTAAGCTACTGAGCAGACGATAGTATGCATATATATAAATATAGAAATCGCACATTACAAAAGTGAGAAACCACAGAATATATCCAACTCGTATATGTAGCCTTCATAGATTACGAAAAATTTTTTTGACTCAGTCGAAAACTCACCAGCCATGCAGGCGCATTACAGAACATGCATTGAGGAACCAAGGTGTAGAGGTAGTTGTAAGTTTAGAGGTAGTGGAAAATATCTGTATCGGCTGCTTAGCCGCTATAGCACTCCATAAAGAAAGCGATGAAGTCGCAGTCATGGGGTGTCAAGTCGGATGCTCTCTCCAGTACTATTCACCGCGTGCTTACAGGACTCTCACTTCGGGCTCGACTGCACACCTCATCTGGTAATCAGCGAAATTATTTACGGAGTCGGTGGTGTACTATGCTTTTATGCACCCTAAGGTTTACCCTGGACCCGTGCTGAACATGCCAACTTTCTTGCTGAGCCACGCACGCGCCAGTCCAGAACCCCAGGACAGCTGCCCATAGACTCGTCGTGTTTTGTCGGAGTATATTTCGCTGTTCTTTTTTTGGAGCAGTGGAGAAGTCCTCGCGCTTTTCCATGGGGGGCAGCTCTATTTACGAAGAATTTATTGCAAAAAACTTTACCGGCTATTTTATTTTCTTTGCGATTAACATCAAGGAAGAGGAGGCAACCAACGGTATACTACGAAATGAGCACGGATAAAGGTTAGTTTATCTTTCTATTTGTGAACCACGCTAAAGAGCTTTTAACAGACAACATGCGCCGCGCACTTCGTTAAAAACCTGATTGCTGGTAAGCACAGCTGGAAAAAGTTGTTTATGATGAGTAATGGCAACATCGAATGCAGTGATAGAGAACATGTAGCTGACTGCAAATAGGCTAAAGCCTTCTCATCATATGGTAGCGCAGATTTATTTAGTCCGCAGGAAGAAGTAACGTTTATACTTACCACTACTGCCTATAGAAAGCAATGACAAAATAAGCGGAATGATTTCAGCGAATCCTCAACGGAATACCCATTCCTGTTTTCCTTGTCACGCGACAATAGTGCGCATTTTCCTGGTACGTCATTCCGTGAGAGATATGAGAATACATTAATTGTGGAAGGTGTTCAACCAAGCGTGAGTGCAATTTCAGCACTTAGCTACGGGGAAAGCGTTTCTTCTTGCACCTGAAACAACGTCGCCATTCCTCTGTCATGAAAACGCTAGAAAAAATATTGACAAAAACTTTCAGATCCCTCGGAGTCCTTCGAGGAGAAGGAATGACGACGGTAACATCCCAGCTAGTCTGATGTCCCGCAAGTCTCGAGACTTTTCCCTTCCAAAGCAAACGTGAATTACGTGAAAACAGGCTGCACATTTCAGAACGCGTTTACTTTCCACTACTTGTTCCGTTGCCTGTACAGTACCTGAGCGGTACCAGTGCAAAGCATGACCAGAAAGCTAAGTCTACAACCAGCACACTGTGCGGGAGTGCCTTGCGAAAGCGTATCACAGAGATCAAGCTTTTTCTGGCCGTCACAGGGACGTCCCAAGACCGACAGTCTACGAAACATTGATCCTCCAAGAGGAACACGTGCGTCATCGGAAACCCATGATAAACTCGCTCCTCTGGTTCATCCATGGTGCGCAGCTGTAGAGGACTACACATAAAGGGGCCCCTCCTACCATATTTCACTTCAGCTTCCCTACATGAATGACGTCATCGCGCAAAAGTCGTAAATGTGTCTAATTAGATTTAAGTTCATAGATTACAGCGCAACGGCACACGGCCCAAGAAGGGAAGACGATGGACGAGAAGAAGGAGGAACACAGCGCTGTCTGACAACTGTTTGTTTAGCGACGCTAAAAGATAGCTGGAAAACTATGAACTTAAATCAATTATACCAACTAGCCCAACAACTCACTCTAAGGAGGTGTCCAGCTAGGCACGTATCCAGTTGGGAGGTTAAACTCACTCCCCCCCCCCCCAAAAAAAAAAAAAGGAAAAAAACTCAAAAGAAACTAAGCTTACCCCCCCCCCAAAAAAAAAAAAATGTCTTGGGCGTGCTCATGCTGGTCATGTGCTGCCAGCATTGCTACTCCTTCCCACCCTGATGCCAACACACCCCACAGCCCCACCTGAAATGAAAAAAAAAGTTCGTGTCTTTCCCCTCCAAATAACACCTTTCTTTTTCTCTCCACGTGTATAACACGGACACATTTGCTGGCTTCTTGTTTTTTAGTGTTTCCATGCTCTGGTTAGAGTTTGCGCCAGGCATGGGCTCAGTTGGCCGCGGATTACCTGCCATCTCCGCCTGAGATCGCGGGCGAATGAGTGCTCGTGCCCGTAGGCGTGAATGTTGTTTACGAGGCACGTATCGTAACCGCGGGGCAGCGTCAGGAACGGCCGTCGGCTCTTCTGTGCTGTTGCCGTTGCCGGGAGGTCTTGCTGTGTGCCTTGGCAAGCGCACTGCCTGAGATGATTACATGACTGGCTGCATCCATTAATCTGTTATCGGACGAGTGTGCTGTTTACAGAGGCTGCCAGGCGGTAAGCTTTGGTGAGAAAAATTGCGGAAAGAACATATCTATGATCAAACAGTGTTAACATAGCGATGTTATTTTGTTTCTTTTCGTCATTGTTCGATCTTTAGTGCACATCTCTTGGGTTCCTGCAGTTGTTTTCGTGCACCTCGTTGTTGTGTCATAGACAAACCGACTTTTAAACATATTTCACACTGGATATAATGAAAGAAATGGGGAGGGGGGTGGGTGGAGATTGAAAATAAGAGAGCCCCAAGTGGATTCGCAACCCAATAAACGACACGCAAGGCATCCAGGACATGAGGCAGATATCAAACGCGCAAATACACAGCATTCATGAAAGCTTCAGAGAAAGGCGTTCAGGTCGGCCTCACGCGGGTTGTCCAAAGTATGCATTACACACAGAGCCACGGAATTTTCCTTCTGGACTTTGCCGTGTGGCTCGTTGTGCGTCACCAACATACCGTGCGTCCTGATGCTGGGACCTGCCGTCTACGCCCCACTGAGACTCGGGACTTCACGGGCGCTACAAGAACAGGTTCAAGGTTCAAAGAGCGCACACAGACGAGAGGACAGACAGTGGGGAAGACGAGCACAGCGCTCTGTTCGCTTGTGTTCGTCTCCCTCACTGTCCGTCCTCGTCCGTGTGCGCTGTCGGAATGCAAACTAGCCCCAAAAAAGATTGTTCTCAGCTGCAAGGACCCCACTACGCAGCTTAGAATTAAATCCCTTGGGTTCGACAGTTCTGACAAAGGCTGCGCATTTTTCAGAGAGGGGCGTCCAGACGGGCCTTACGCGTAGGGATTGAAGTCTTGAACGCTTTCTGGAGTCAACAGGGTTTTGAACAGGATCTTTGTAGTGCTGACACTAAGAAGCCTGCAAATAAATGATTGTAATTCTTATAAACTCATCTTGTATTTTTCAGCGGCTCGGCCACATTTTTATAGAGTGGGATAAGGGAACCGATATACTGCTCATGTGGTTTGAGGTGTAGAAGGCACAAGACAGCGTTAGCGTCCCCGATATAATAAAAACCTAGAGGTATTCACTGCAATATAAGTGAAATGACGATGCGCCTCAGTAATTCAACGGAGAGTACAAACCCTGAAAAGACGTCACTGGTTTTATTACATTTCATTCAAGAGGGGAATTAGCCGAGCTATAGTTGGCACAAGACACAAAAAATTAGCAGCGTAACAGACGTGACAAAAGGAATATCATACACACAGACGTGAGCGCTTCATCAGCCCTGTAGCATTTTAGCTCAGCGTGTTTAGAGGAACGCCCCAAGATGGTGTAGACTGCACTTAAGGTACTAATCACTCACCACCATACACCTCAGCACGCCTTAAGACTTGTCTTGGTTGACGGTTGCCAATGTGTAATTAGTCCCTCAAATTCTAGCATTATTAGAAAAAATAAGCCTGCAAAACAATACAGAAAAGCAAATTAAGGCAAACTGATGAATTCTGGTACGGCAGTGCCGCATAAAGGCACTATTTAAAGTGTATTAAGGTTCTCGACCGCTTTACGCTACACCTGTCGCCACGTGACTGTTTTCACGTCCTGTAATAAAAAAAAAAACGATTGATACAATGCAAAGTTTACAACGTTGTTGCAAAACCACGACTAAGTTCAACTTGAATATATATTCAACAGCTTGCCTTTCTGTGATTCATCATTTATAGTATTTCCAAAGTGACGCGAACATGCCACTTTGCATGTAACTGAAAGTTCATGCTAAAAACAACATGCGCCTTGCGATTACTGCATTATCGCAGCATCGATCACCTCCTTTAGAATTTGAGCGCGCTTTTGCTCATTATGGTGATTCGGGACCATTGTTCAAGTATGCACTTGCTTCTGGTACGAATACTATGTGTGAAACAGGAAGAACAAATGTTTACTCACTGGAAGTTGGTTTCTAGTGTCCGTTAAGAACATTGAGATTCTCTGGTGTTCCAGCTTTGGTTGCCCCTTACACTTCTCAGAATATTCGCCTTATCTATTTCAAAAATCTGATGATATTTATTTAAAAAATAAGGTTTCGCATATCTACAGTTTGCAGTTTCACTATTTTCTAAGAGCTTTTAGACTACAAGGAGGTGGAAGAAACAGCCTGTCGCGTGGCTAGATATTCTCTCGCGCTGTACGCTCTGGGTGGACTAACGTTTCGCGCACCTCCGGTCGTTTACATCGGAGAGTACCGGCGCGATACAACTGTTATATGCTCTTTTTCGAAATTTAGATGGGCTGCTCTTGATAACTTGAGAGTGCCGGTAAAATACACTAAATTTGGCAGGTACTCTCGACTTATAATGAGCTTGCTTTACACTTAACATCTCTGGCAACGGCACATGAGTATGGGGACATGGGAACGAAAAGATTAGCCCCAAGCGCCCTCAATTAAAGGCTTTTTAAGTATGCAGCTGTAGGGGCAATTAGCTTCGCTAGATTTACCTGTGAGATCAGAGAGCGTGTAAGAATGGACTGTTTAAAATTTCCGGCAGAAACTGTCTGCTTGAAACTCGCGCCAAACTTTCAAATGACGCTCACGTCGCGCCATTAGTAGCGGTACGGTGGCGACATCTCTCGCTAGGAGCGTTAGCTTGGGAGCAATGCAGTGCCTCCTTTTTACCGACGGCAGATGTCAGGGCGGTAGCATTGCCTTCAAGTGCGCCCAAGCTCGTTACCTGCGTGAAGCTCCGACCTTTTGAATGTAAATGAATGCCGTCGAAATTTTTCCGCGCAACAAGTGCGGT
The DNA here is from genome assembly GCF_052857255.1 of Amblyomma americanum. Lineage (NCBI taxonomy): Eukaryota > Metazoa > Arthropoda > Arachnida > Ixodida > Ixodidae > Amblyomma > Amblyomma americanum. The sequence continues at coordinate 212,192,365 of NC_135500.1, forward strand.
ACATTCTGGTTGCTGTTGCAGCTGTCACTGCGTCATCCGAATGAGGTTGTGCTAAAGTCGCCAAAGGGATTTTCCTAATTATCCACATGTAGCGAGTAGAGCTAGGCTCGTAACATTTTCCTTCTAGTTTGAAATTGCGCCTCAAGCAGTTTCAAATAATGTGTCCCATCTTAGATAAGTAAGTATTTGCTTGTATTTGATGTTTTTTTTTCGCCCCTGAACGATCCTTTTCTCATCTTTAATTTATCCAGTAAAGTGGTCGACCATATCAATACATCGACTCTAGAGCGAGACCGGCGGGCACCCTATAGTACTAATACTTTATAGCTGCCATCCCATCACGCCCTCTCCCATCTCGCGCTCTCCACGTATATTGATACCATGCAATTGCAGTTATGGTGCCCCTCTTGGGATACCCTTCCGCTTATATGCGGATCGAATTCATGGGCTACTAATCTGCTAACCGGTTCCATGATTACCACTGCTCCCTCGAAACTATAACTTACGGGCGTCATTCATGTGCCGTTTTTAACCCGTCAAGATGATCAGAAGAAAATATTCGGCTTCTTAATCACCATAATCACCAGCCTGACTACGCCCACTGCAGGGCAAAGGCCTCTCCCATATCTCTCCAATCAACCCTGTCCTGTGCCAGCGGCGGCCACCCTATCCCCGCAAACTTCTTAATCTCATCCACCCCCCCTAACTTTCTGCCGTCCCCTGCTACGCTAGCCTTCTCTTGGTATCCACTAAGTTACTCTTCACAACCATCGGTTATGTTGCCTTCGCATTACGTGCCCTGCTCTAACCGATTTCTTCTTGATGTCGACTAGAATGTCATTAACGCGCGTTTATTCCCTGACCTACTCCACCTTCTTCTTGTCTCTTAAAGTTAAACGTATCACTTCCCTTGCCATATCTCTCTGCGTTGTCCTCAATTTAAGTTGAACCCTTTTCGTTAGCCTCCAGATTTATGCCCACTAGGTTGAGTACGGATAAGATACATGTTATATACTTTTCTCTTGACGGATATTGGTAAGCTGCAATTAATGATCGGAGAAAACCTGCCAAACGCGTTCTACCCCTTTCTTATTCTTCTAGTTATTTCACCCTCGTTATCCGGATTTGCGGTCACTATCTGCCCTAGGCAGTATTTTCTTATCACTTCAAACACCTCGCTACCAATCGCAAACTGCTTTTTCCTTCCGAGGCTGTTGAACATTACTTTGGTTTTCTGCATATTAATTCTTAGAGTCACCTTTCTGCTCTACCTGCCTAAATCGTTGACCACGATTTACAATTCATCCCTTCAGTCACTTAGCAACGCAATGCCATCAGCGAACCGCAGATTACTGAGGTATTTTCCATTATCGCTTATCCCCAAACTGTTCCCAGTCCAGGCCTCTGGATACCTAATAGCATTGACGAGATGCTGTATCCATGCCTTAAACCCTTCCTTATTGGAATTTTGTTGCTGATTTTATGGAGGACTATGGTGGCTGTGCAGACGTTATATACATCTTCCAGTATTTTGACATAAGGCTCTCCTACACCCTGATTCCGTAATGCCTGCATGACTGCTGAGGTTTCAACCGAGTTAAACGCAGCGTGTCTTCCAAATCGTCACTCTTATTCCGCTGACATTGTCCCGTAAAACAAAGTGTACTGATCACACTTCTGTGGGGACTGTATCCGTGCCACATGAAGGCACTAAAAGAGGGCATTCACTTAATAAACAAGAAGAAAGCAGTGGCTGCACTCGCATGCACATCCTCTCCTCATTCTGGCTATAACCGCGGTGGCAGCCATTAAGGTAACACCTATGGATAGCCTACCTGTGGTGGACACCATAGCCTAGCGGTCTTGTGCGGCTCAAACATGTGGCGTTCTCATTTATCCGCAACAATCTTTCCAGATTACGTAATTGTAACCAGTACCACGGTGGCCGCTACTGCCTTATGGTGCCGCAGAGGGTTAGCATAATTCGCTCTCAACGCTTCGCTTCCTTATAGAGGGTTAGCAACAGGGTATGGTCTGGGTGGGCATGGTAGCGTGGCTAAGTGTGGACTCGGCTTTCGATCGACTGTCAGTTACCTTGGCCTCAAGCGACGAGTGTTAGGCTGCACTCAGGTTGCACCTGACATTAGAATGTTATAAAAATGTTATGTAAATGGCAGTAACGTTATATTTTGCATTGGAAATTCACATTCATGTTAAAGATTAACAAATTTTCTTATAGATTGTATCGTTAAAAATGGAAATAATGTTATGTGTTGTATCATAAACATTAAACTAACATTCAGAATAAACAGTATTTTAATATACTCTTCTGATCATTATTATAATGTTAGAATCATAACACTAAAAGAAAATTACAGGTATGTTTCCAGCACGGGACGCCAGAACTTTTCCCAGCTGCTCTTGTAGTAAAGATGTTTTTCAGTTACCAGTACTTTGTCTTAGATAATACTAGCCATAGATTGCATGCACAATCCCATTATTTTGTCAGAAAGCTTTGCTTTCAACATTTGACACAGTCACTCATCGGGGTACCCCTCAGTAAAGGCTATGTAAATTTGACGTCATGGTATCCGTTTGAATGAGTTGCATGTTGTACTATATTGTGCGGAGTTCAAACTTCACTTTCGTTGTTGGTCCCTGCAATGAGTTATGTTATGCAACTTTACAAAAGGCAGGCCTGCGTGCTCTTCCAGAGTTGCTTTACCATTTTCGAGAATGTTGCATTTGTGTTGTTTAATCATTTCATTAATGTTACGAAAAAGTTATTCTAGCTTTTATTTCGAACATTGCAAAAACGTTATGAAACATAACGTTAAAAACATTGAAATAACGTATGGCCAAAACGAAATTGTAATCATTCAGAGGGACAGCTATTACCCCTTGCACAGGCAATGAGATAGCATTAGAATCTGTTGATGCCTTTACCGAAAGGGATGTCAGTTCTGGCATAGTGACGTCACTTCTCTGCACCAATGGGAATTATCAGTTCTGGTGACGTCACTTCCCTCCAGCCAATGGGAGAATTTTAGGACTGACCCTACATTTTTTCTTCCACAAGGCATATAATCCTATTGCACTAACATTATCGTAAAGTGTCAGTGCTACCTAGATATTTACGGGGCGATCAAATGGCGCATATTGTTCTTTTCTTTTGGAAACAATTGTGCACACACAAGACAGAACAGGCGCAACTGTTTCCAAAACTGTTTTGCACCAACTCGCCCAAAATGTCCCATCTTGAAACGTATAGCTTCGCACGTGCGCTGGGTAGGAACCCGGCATATAAAGGTAGTACAGTGAGACAACGCGCTTCATGAATGAGCTTGCCGAGAACTCTGCAAAGAAGGAAAGAACGCAGTAATTATGTCAATGATTGACAGGATGCATGGTATAGACCTCTTCGTTATGGGCGCCACCATATTGCTCACTAGCCTTCTTTGTGCACCTGGCGCCACCAAGCACTCCCTAGACGCCTCCTTATGACTCGCTGAGTTGCTCAGAGCACGCGGCATTCCAGCGAGCAGTACAGCACTCAGATTGCGAAGGCCTATCTAATGGCATAAGTCGGAAAATTACAGATGACCAATGTGACTGATGTGGCAGTGCATGCGTTAACATTTGTGTTCCCATCGGACGGAGCAGCCGCTGCCGATGACGGGTTCGGACCGTGCCAGCGGGTGGCGCGATCCGGTCCGTCAAACGCCGCGCGACACGCCGTACCGCCTCCTCTCCACTCTACCCACCCTCTCCTCTTCCCTTTCTAACTTTTCCTCTCCCTCTCCGCTCTCCTATAGAACAGGAGAGGAGGAGCTTTGTCGCCTGCACACCGAGGCTTGAGACGGACAGTCAGACGCACATATTTTTCTAACACAGGGGTTTAAATGTTAACGCAATAATCCGTATATACGTCGAAATGGCCCACGGGCTGCTTCTGATGCCTCCGTCACCATCAGCTGTAACTGACTTTAGCGCTACGCTGTCAGCAGCTACAAGTGACAGCCATCCAGAAAAGACGAGAGCTTGTTACCGTTATACGCAGTATTGAACTTGGCTACGCCTCCGTAAGACCGTCCATTATGGCCGAGCAAGCTGACTGGAATGACCTGCAACGCATTTTTAACCAAACCAATGAAGTCCTTGCGTGAGCCAGAGCTAGAGGTTGCTTCAGTAGAATCAAAACCACGACTTGAATGTGACGAAAACAGCACCTCTCGACGATGTAATGTGAAACTTATGGATCGCGTGTATCTGCCATGTCCCTGACCTGTACTAGATGTCCTAAAAAACACTTTTCAGAACATTAATGAGAAGGTCAACCCCCAGATGGAAGGCGCCGTGAGAGCGACCACCACGTACGTTGCTTGCAGGGAACTAAGCATCGAAAGTAAGCATTGACCGTGGCACTTAAGACAGACCGTTGGAGATGGAAGTCCCAGCAGTTCGAGCGAAGATGCATTACCGGCCACGAGAGAGCTGTCTCTCTGGCCCGGTGAGCCCGCGAAGGAGTGTAATCATGCTGGACAGCCATTAAGAGAGCGAGAAAAGCGGTAATGGTGGTAATGATAGTCAGATGGGCCGAAAAAATATAAGAAGAGCTTCAAATGGGCGTAGTTGGTTTGTAATCTTCGGCATTGTTATTGCGCTACTCAAGGTTTACACAGACCAGAACGAAAAAATATGCCTGTGGCCGGCTATTCTGCAGGGCCGGAGGAACTGTCAGGGAAGGGGTAAAGTGGAAACGGGTGGTGATGCAATAATACAATAAGCTACAAAAGCCATGTAAAGAGCGCAGTACAATGAATATAAGTGGAAAAGGGCAACCAACACACATGCACAAAACCAAGTGTTCCGGTTGGTTTTGCGTAAGAACTCGATGACAGAAAATTTGCTGCTCGCTTGGTCTACTGAGGTCCGTCCGGTTTAAATATTTTCCCGAAAAAAAAGCAATGGATCAGCCTATACTGGGGGTAGCTTTCTGTGGTTATACGGTGGAATACACGAACGCGCGGCACTATCTCACAGACTTGTGTCTGGCTCGTTCGTGCGTGCGAACAGCGCGTTTGTAGAAGCCGGCGCCTTAAGCTCGTGTCTTCCATTGTATAGCCACAGAAAGCTGTCCCGGAGTGTAGAGACGGTTGCGTGAAGTGCTGCCTTTCAGATTTCACAGCGAAGGCAGAAAGGATTTGAGAGAGGTCTTAGACGCAGAGAAGGCAATCGCGGCGGTTCTGAGGGTGACGTAATGAACATGGTCATACGTACAATGTAAATAAAGGAACTTGATGTTTTTTGTCCTTAAAAAGATTTGTTAGAGCCGATAATACGTTCGGCCACAGCTCGGCCTACAAGGCCTGCGACTTGGTTTGCAACTTAGCGAATAAAGGACGAGACCTTTGTCGATTTCAGAGACTTACTGGCAAATTATTTTGTCGGTGCCATGTGAATTCCTGCCAAATTCATACACGCAAAAAGCAAGACACAAGCGAAAGGCATTGGATAAGTCAGAACTAAAGAAAAATGTAAAAGATCGTTGAACTCGGTCATTCCATAAAGGGCACAAGGATAAGGTAAGGAATTGCTCGTTACGACACGTGTAAAAGAAGCCAACAGCCGCTGGAATAAAGAAAGCCAAGCGGAATGTTTTTTTTCCCTCCAGTCATATTGATCTACTACAGATACACTCGAACGTAAAAAAATGAGAGAGCGCCTCCTTAGTTCAACTTGTAGAAGACTGCACGAAGCATGCGGTAGTCGTGGATTTGGATCCCACTGACGGCATATGGATGGCTTATATTCCGCTTTCAAAGTACAACCGTTTTCCGTAAAGTTCCGAGACCGACTTAATTAAAAAAAACGTGTTTAAAATTGAAATCGTTTGTGCAGCACCCCTTCGAAATAGTCTCCCTCGCAGTCTATACATAGCTTCCAACGCTTCTTGGGGTCTTGAAAACAGTTGGAAAACGCTTCTTTTGGCAGGGCTGTCAGCTCCTTTATCGTGGCGTCTTGAATGGCCTCCACGCTCCCCATCCAGCGACCTTTTCGGGCTCTCTTCACACGAGGAAAAAGGAAAAACTCGCATGAGGAGAGGTCAGGCGAGTATGGCGGATGGGGAATTACAGTAATACTGTGCTTGGCGAGAAATTTTGTCGCGCTGAGAGCAGTGTGTGGCCTTGCGTTATCGTGGAGAAGGCTCCATTGTCCAGATGCCCATAAGTCAGGGCGACGGCATCGCAGTGCATCACGCATGTGTTGGAGCACGCGGATATAAAAGTCCTGATTCACCGTCTGCCCTTGTGGGACGAACTCGTGGTGTATGGCACCTCTGGCATCGAAAAAAACTATCAGCATCGTCTTTGCTTTGGTCTTCTGCCGCCGCACCTTTCTCGACGCCGGAGAGCTTGTGGACCGCCATTCGGCTCTCTGCCTCTTTGTTTGAGGATCGCATTGAAAACGCCATGTTTCGTCTTGAGCAATGATGCTGTCGACGAATGCAGCATCCTTCTCTGCCTCGGAGAGCAAATCAGCGCTCACTGATGCCCGCGTGTCCTTCTGATCCTGTGTCAAGGAGTGCGGCACAAGTCTGACATTCAGCTTTCGTTTCCCCAAGTTCTCACGCAAAATTTGGTGGCATGTTGTCTTACTAATGTCGAGAGCATCTGATAACATGCGGACTGTAATGGTGCGGTCTTGCTGTTCGATTTACCTGATCCCAGCCACGTTGTTTTCAATCCGTGAGGTTGAAGGGCGCCCCTGCCTTGTGTCGTCTTCCACCGACGTTCTCATAGAAACGAGCCTCTTGCGCCACTCGAAAACTCGCGCCGGCAATAATGTCTCTTTGCCGTAAGCGTCACAATGGAGCTCATACGTCTGTGTGGCTGTCTTGCCAAGCTTCACGCAGAATTTTATGTTTGAACGCTGTTCGATGTGGACGTTCATCTCTCCACATTCACTCACAGTAGAATGCGCTGACGACTAGTGACAACGTACTTTTTTACATGTAGTGCCATCTAGCGGCTGCCACAGCAATTAACATAAATAGCTCAGGTTAGGTCGAAAACGTGGCGCTATACATACGCACCAACATTTGTTTCGTGGAATCATTTCCAGAGAAGAAAATAAATCAGTCTCGAAACCTTACGGACAGAGGTTGTATATCACATGTTAAAACGATTACGCTGTTTCCCAGTCGGCTCAGCACCACCACAAAGACACAAGTTATTTTGTGCTTTCCTTGTTCCAGTGAGTGGTGGCTTCTTTCATGTGTGTGCTATAAGGCATTTACTACAGCTAGGGCTGTACCTGCGACGTTCCCTGATGTTGCACACGTACAGACAAGTCGGAATGAAACGCGAACATGAATATGCCTTACGGTTCTACTTTGCAGCAACACATTTCTTTATAAATGCATAATGTTTATAAATAGATGCTTCGGTATATCATTTATTCATAGAGAAGATTCAGGCTAGTTGTATACCGCACCTGAAAGAACTGAGGTAAAATATATTGTTTTGTTCACAGGCTCAGGTCGGAATCAAACGCGAGCAGACTGTACCGCCTCAGCCAAAAGTAACCGGGCAACGGTGCTTTGTTTGTTAGCCGCGTAGCGAAGCATTTATGGCAGCGCTTAAGCTATGAATTTGTTTAAAGTTAGGTGAACTCTTGTCCTTACGTTTTGACGCCTTTCGTCTTTAGGGGTGCCCTAAGGGCTCCGTTATACGGTTGAGGAGCAAAAACATGCTGCTCTGTTACTTTTGCGAAGGGGGTAGGGCCTCTCACATCCATTCCTTGGCCGGCTCCGCATGTTCCTTATCAGGGATTCCGCGACAACCCCATGCACGTAGTACGTGTCTCGCGTTTCGTGCAACCTTTGTCGTCATCTAGTGAGGGGCGGTTGTAAGAAGCCGGCAAGCGTTTCTAAACGCCCCTCGGATGCCGCACGTAGCCGGGAGGTGAGAGCCCACAAACATGCCGCGGGTTGAACAGGGAGTATGCGGAAAGGACGCTGAGCGCTAAAGCGCATCCCAGAAACGTCCGCAAGTCAGTGCCTATACATTTCAATGGCAAAAAGAGGCAACGTTTCCGCCATTATGCGTAGCTCGAGGTACGAGTGTCCACGCTCTGCTTTAGCCACAGCCGGTGCGCGTTTGTGTAGGCGGCGTAAGGAGATTGCAAGGAAACGAGCGAGAACTGCTTGAAGCTTCTTTCGATCAAAAAGAATGAGAGGCCCTGCATAAGCGATACATATGTCTTTGTTACAGAGAAAGAACGGCACTTTTTATCATAAATGGAAGACGACCGGACTTGATTTTTCTCTTCCATTATTTTTTGTTCATTTGCATACGCGCTTGCGCAAGAAAATGGCTTTAAGTACGTAGAGGAGCAAGAAATAAAGCAGTTTAAGTCCGGCGACAGTGAGTGTGTGTGCCTTGTTCTTGTCCTGCGTCTTCGTCTTCGCTATTTTTTCGATAGAACATGTACTGTTAGCGCCGCGAACGCTGATTGCATGAATTTACAACACTGCGAATGAACACCCTCGAACGAGGGCCACTTTTTTTTCCCTGTTGTCTTCTTTTGCCCAGACACAACTTCACCAGCGAAAGTAGGAGACACCAGGAGAAGAAGAATACAGGACAACGCTGGACTAACAACTGAAGTTAAATCGAGAAACGACCAACCTAGGCCACCAGAAGACGGGTGCGTATCAGACACACTAAAAAAACATATACATATGTAGCGATTCACCAAGAAGTGGATACACGCTCCATATCTGGCAAACAACAAAATACACATACTTTGCCTATCAAACTTGCACGCGCACACTTCTGCTTGGGAAATTAAGTTCCTTGTCAGTGAGATGCAGACGGCGCACTGACGCATGTGCCACTGCCTTGCAAAATAATATGGTCCTTCTGTCACCGGTGACAGATGGCGTCGCTAATCCTGCCTTCCCAATTTTTCTACTGTAATCACCACAAACTACGCATACTTTCGATTCGTTATGACCGAACCTCGTCGAGACCCCTACCAGAACGCCACGTGAAAGAAAATGGGTCCATATTTATTGCCAACATATACTACCCACCGTCTCACTCGATGGCTACTGCAGGAGCTTCATGACCTTGCAGGCAAGCGTACATTGATTATCCGTATAAACTTCAACAGTCAGCGTACTAACTGGGGCTACAGCACCACCACGCGAAGAGGCCGGCGGCTCTGGTCCTTGTCACAGAGCTCCGTCTTATCATATACAACAACTTCAACACCCCCACAAGAATTGGCAACAGTGTCAGCGCGGACACCAGCCCGGACTTTACGCTGAGCCACAACCTCGTGGACATTACCGGGACCACAACACAACATACATTAGGGAGCGATCATTACATCATCTCTGTTACAGGGCCATAAAAAAAACGACCTTACACACAAACTCATCAATTGGGATGCGGTCACCACCGCACCGCCGGAACTCCCTATCGCTCCCATTGCAGACATTGACCAGCGGGTGGCATCAGTCATGAACGATGTACACACATACACACAAACCCTCGCCAAAACATCACATACGCCCACTTTCGACTCCCACCTCGCCCACCATAGCCTCCTAGAGCACTGGAAAAGACAAAAGCTCAATCTGACCGTTACAAAGCGGCTGGCCGCGCTGAAAACACAATTTACTGAACAGGCTGAGGAGCTCGGCCGATCCAGCTGGGGACAGATTAGCGATAGCTGGGCTAACAACCTGTCCTCCAAACGCAGCTGGCAACTCCTCCGCCACCGAATTCAGTCCATGTCATTTAAAACAGCCACACAACACTACGTCAGAACCCGTATACACAACACCGACCTTTTCCCGTGGCACTCATCGATACACAGGCACCCGAAATCCAAACTTCGACGCCAAGATCACAGAAGCTGAAGACAGAGCGGCCCTCCTGACTCTCCGCTCGAACTCCATCTCAGGAATTCACCGGATCTTCAATACCATGCTCCGCAATTTGGACGATCAGTCGATCGCCCCGCTCACGGAGCACTTCAAAACTGCTGGCAGGAGGGAACCTTCCCCTGGTCCGGGCGTCTCGCCAAAATTTCATTCATATTTAAGCCTCAGCTGCTCCACAGACCCCTTACACCTGCAAATATCCGTCCCATCTCACTAACTTCATGTATGGGCAATCTCTTCGAACACGTTGACCTCGCCCAACTAACCCAACACATGGCGGAGCAATACCTCTACGCGCACAGCATGGTGGGCTTCCGTTTCCACCAGTCGGCACAGGACGCCATGATCCAACTCACACAAGACAGTTTCGACCCTCTTATCCAGGATCACACAGTCTGTCCTAGCCTTGTATCTCTCCAAAGCTAGGCCATCACGCGATCAAGCTATGGACCACCCATGGCAGTGATGGAGACAGAGGATACCCTACAGTCGGCAGCTGCCCTCACCCAAGCACATACGCGGTGTATCGGGCTCTCCTTCTCTCTGGAGAAGTCAGAACTCCTCCTACTCCGCCTCACTACCCTACACTCCCCTACAGCCCCTATCCCCATGACACTGGAAGACCAGCACATCTCGTTAGTGTGCTACTCTACGGGTACTGGGAGCCCACAATCAATGCACGATAATCTGACATCAATAATTACGTAGTGCGCAGTAGAAGTAGGCGGTAGGACCGTTCGAAAGGATACCGGGAAGCTATCTCAGGTGACGAAAGATCTGATTAAGAAGCGCCAAAACATGAAGGCATCTAACCCTACCGATAGAATAGAACTAACGGAGCTATCAAAGTTAATAAATAAGCGCAAGGTAGCCGACATAAGGAAGTTTAATATGGGGAGAATCGAGCATGCTATAAAGAACGGAGGTAGCCTAAAAACAGTGAAGAGGAAACTAGGCATAGGTAAAAACCAGATGTATGCATTAAGAGACAAGCAGGGCAATGTCATTAGCAATATGGATAAGATAGTTAACGTAGCCGAAGAGTTCTACACAGACCTGTACAGCAGCCAATGTAATCAGAGCGTTAATGAGAAAGACAACAGTGCACAGCAATGCGTCATCCCGCCAGTAACGAAAGATGAAGTAAAGGAAGCCTTAGAAGCAATGAAAAGGGGAAAAGCAGCTGGGGAGGATCAGGTAACAGCAGATCTGTTGAAGGATGGAGGGGACATCGTGCTAGAAAAACTAGCCACCCTGTATACGCAATGCCTTATGACCTCGACTGTACCAGAAGCTTGGAAGAATGCAAACATTATCTTAATTCATAAGAAGGGAGACGCCAAGGACTTGAAGAATTACAGGCCGATCAGCTTACTATCCGTTGCCTACAAAGTATTTACTAAGGTAATCGCTAATAGAGTCCGGGCAACGTTAGACTTTAATCAACCAAATGATCAGGCAGGCTTTCGTAAAGGATATTCCACAATAGATCGATGGGTCTAAAAATTAACATGCAGAAAACCAAGGTAATGTTCAACAGCCTAGCAAGGGAACAACAGTTCACAATTGGCAGCGAGAGCCTAGAAATTGTGATGGAATACGTCTACTTAGGGCAGGTAGTGACAGCTGATCCGGATCATGAGAGGGAGATAACTAGAAGGATAAGAATGGGGTGGAGCGCATATGGCAAATTCTCGCAGATCATGAGTGGCAGTTTACCAATTTCCCTCAAGAGGAAAGTGTACAACAGCATAATCTTACCGGTACTCACCTACGGGGCAGAAACGTGGAGGCTAACGAAAAGAGTTCAGCTTAAGTTAAGGACAACGCAGCGAGCCATGGAAAGAAAAATGATAGGTGTAACGTTAAGAGGTCGGAAGCGGGCAGAGTGGGTGAGGGAACAAACACGGGTTAATGACATCCTAGTCGAAATCAAGAGAAAGAAATGGGCTTGGGCAGGACATGTAATGCGAAGGCAAGATAACCGCTGGTCCTTAAGGGTAACGGAGTGGATTCCAAGAGAAAGTAAGCGTAGCAGGGGGCGGCAGAAGGTTAGGTGGGCGGATGAGATTAAGAAGTTTGCAGGCAAAGGGTGGATGCAGCTGGCAAAGCATAGGGTTAATTGGAGAGACATGGGAGAGGCCTTTGCCCTGCAGTGGGTGTAGTAAGGATGATGATGATGATGATGATGATGATGATGATGGTGATGATCCGGAAACTTGTGCGGACCACGGTGGTGATCTCCGATCTTATTCGTTGAGTTTCCTGACATTACAGGAGCATGAAGGAGCATCACCTATGTCGTCACATTCAAGCCTTCGTCCTCAGCCGTTTTCTCTACACACTACCCTACCTAAAACTCCAGGCCGAAGAAAATGTGCATCCTGTATGCCATGATCCGAACAACATTTAAGATAGCGCTACACGTACCACTAAACATCTCAACAGAACAACACCTGAAACTGGGCCTACACATTACGATAGGGGAGCTCGTCGAGGCCCACCGACAAGCACAATACATACGGCTCGCGAAAGCCACCACCTACACAGCATCCGCATACCGGCCACAGTACTCACACTGCTCCAAGTACCCCACCACATTCAACGTTAACTACTATTAAACTTTTTCCCAAAACAGTGGCACGGTTTTAACGTAGTTTTATTTTATTTGATTTATTTGTTTCTTTCTGATGCAGAAAGTAGACGTGTGAAGAACTTGTTAAGTAAGCCTGGTTGGCTCATGATTTTGCTTTACTGGGTAGTTGGTACGTCTTACAACGATATTAGACTCATGTTAAACTCTGATCGAGGTTAAGTTGATGAAAGCGACGATATGCAATGCACAGCGCGAGAGTGTGTTGCAGTATGACACGAGGCGTGATCGGCTTCGGTGATAGCATAGTGCTCTCGTGCAGTAGCCAGCCAAGCTGTTGTTCTGTTCGCGCTGCCGCGGGTCTGTATTTTTTTTAAGCGAAATTTATTGCCCCAGGGCATCAATGATGAGTGAAGGTGTGATGAATGATCTAAATGAATGAAAAAAGGTTAGCTGATTTGATGAAGTCCAGTATAGAACGATGGTACGGTCCCTGCGTCCAGGCAATGTATGAAGCAGGGTTGCTTGGTGAAAGACCTGCTACCCTCACGTGTCGGATCCTTGTAGGCTTGAGAGCTGCATTTAATCCGCAGTCTTTCACTGCTCGCTGTATAGGCGGTAGGTAGGTGCTACCCCCATGATATCTGATACCTGATCTAATATCTGCTGCGGGTCCTTGGATCCAAGATATTAAACTTATTTTTGGAACACGGCGGAATGCTTGGCTTGAAGCACTCTGGCACGGGTCGGCCCGGTATTGCACTGCGTCCGAGATTGGCCGAGGGCATATTAGCGCACGCCTTTTCTTTCTATCTTTTCTCTCCTATCCTTTAACTCTCATACTTTCAGCACGCGGCAGAGAGCGTGGCTCGGCTTGAGCCAGTAGGCAGGCCCGTGCACTTTCCTTTTCTTTCTTCCATCAGCAACAGCAGTAGCAGTACTGCTCGCTGTCCGTAATCCTCAATGGGTTTGGCTTGAGGAAGCGGAGTCGGCTTCCTGGACCTGCGTCATATTCGGTAAGGTGGCTAACTGCGCAACACGCCATTATGCGCATGCGTCGTCTGCTACAGGGCTTCTTTAGTGCTTGAAACAAGGGTACTAGTACTCTAACAAACGTGGAAATTTGTCGCGAATAGTTTTATGACAACCCAACATATTTAGAGTCATTCTAGCCAAACTTAAATTTCTTTGAAGTTGGCCCTTAAACGGACACTAAACGGAAATATCAAACTAAGCTAGACGGATAGAATATTCCTCGGGAACGCTCCCGACGTTTTTTCTGCGCGGAAAGGTGACTGCATTGCTGCGAAAACCGCAAATGAATGTCCCGAAACCCATCCAGATTCAAAGCTTCAAAACGTTCGCGAAAAATGAACTGCTACGACAGCATTTCTAGGACGTCTTTGCAATCAGACCAATCAGAGGCGCCACTTCCAAAGACTAAAAACGCGGCCGGAAGACAAAAACCGAAAGTCGACAGATCGTTGGTCAAGGCGGCAGGTACAATGCACGGTACAATGCATGCCACCTCAGCCTTCGATGAGGGCTTTCTGCTGCATCGCGTGCGTTTGTGTCTCATTGCAACCCTCGCGTACTGTATAAATAGGCTCTGTGGCGGCGAAAGAAACGACGCGAAGTTACTGGGGGCAGCCGCAGACTGCAGAACCTGCTGACCACGCCCACGCATGTGTAAATCGGCGACGATGACGCGAGCGTGTGTCCTTCGGTGCGTTGTGTGCTATCGTGAAGTGCACACATGAGCTTCGAGGGGTGTTGAAAAGCATGCGGGTTGCAGTCGCGCTCTAACGTATTTCACTCAACATCCCATGTGAGTGAAAAATTGTACGCGCATTTCTCATCAAATGATGCACTGTGATGTCGACTGTCGCGAAGTTGTTTGAATAACCACGCAGCAAGTGTGACAGGAGACAACTCTTGTGATTGACTGCTGTGGTCGTTGGGATTTATACGTTCATGAATTCTTTCCTGTGGGTTTTAAAAGGAAACGAACCGGGATACGTCCCGATCAACTGTAGTCTTCCGCCTGTCGGCTATAGCTGTCGCTAGGGGATGCACGCGCACTCTTGACGAACACGTATGAGCTAGTTGTACGTCTCTCTCGCAGAAAACCCTGCCTTCTGTGCCGGTGCCTCACGTACTGTGTGTATGATAAGCTGTGCTGAAAAACTTTTCTCTTTAATGAGCTAAATGAGACCTGGTGCTGCATTAATGTAGTACTTCCCAAGTATTTTTCACCGTATCTAAATACGTATCCGCCTTTATACTGCGCAGAAAACATGGAAGACCACGCGCTCGCATAGCGCTGCACATGTTCACAACATGCACGCATGCGCATGTCTGAACAGGAGGAAGAGGCAAAACTTTTACCTAGCCAGTGGTAGTTGGTCGCCATCTTCTTCAGGCGGTATCCTTAGTCCAGGACTTCGCTGACTGTCGCTATCCTGCGCGCCCGCCCGACCAGCCGTTGCTGGTCTTGTGAGTCTGTGCTGGACAGAGCAGCCTCCCAAGAGGAGAAAGTAGGGTGGAGGATGGGTGGTCGGGGCTCGGTGGGTTGGGGCGTTCCCATAGGAAGTGGAAGAGTGCGCGTATGTAGGGCTGCTGCATGTTGGGCAGCATTCAAGCTATTGTGTGAGGAAGAAGAGGAGAACCGTAAAAAAATATAAACAAACAAATACAATGAAATTTAATAACGCCCGCAGCCTGCGCAAGGTATTCGACACCCGAAACCGCTTCGCCAGCCTCATAGAAAGCACACACAGCGTGAATGCCATTGAGATCTTGCGGTTCTGAACTTGCTACGTGCAACGGCTACACGCAGCCTGAATGCACAGAATCCCGGGTGAAAGATTCAGCCCTCGTGTTTGCGACTAACATTTCTCCCCGTTGTCTGTATTGCGCTGTTTAAATTATAAGCGAGACTCTTTCCACTGTCGGCTATGCTCGCCGCGTTGTCTTGCTCGTATTTCGACGGTGATTGCCCATCAAGACGGCGAAATAGTGTTCCTCCAGAAAGCTCTCCAATACGTCACTCGTCTCTGCCGCACGAATCTTCAAGTGGCGGCGCCATGGGTACATCGCTTTTAATCAGTTTTCTGGCTTATAAAGCGTTGTTTTCAGCAAAAGGGACGCATTTGCTTTCAGGTGACCCTAACCTATTAGTATTTCTAACTTAGTATTCCTATTTAGAGCCTGTTTAAAACGTTCAGGGTTGCCCTTGATCATCCAAGGCATACAAAGCATTGTTCTGATACTCGAGGGCGTCGTGCTTCTGCGACAGGTTGTGACTTGGCAGCGAGCATGTCCGTATTGGGATGTCCTCGTTCATTGGGTCCCATGAGTCATGGGTCCCACGAACAACTTGTCGCGGAAATCCGGGAGCTCCACCACACAGCCATCAACAAAGGGCACCATATTGTTTACCAATGGCTGCCAGGACACAGCGGCATCGTCGCAGGCAACCACCGCGCGGAAGAGGCCGCGCGAACTACTCGCCATGAGGGAGATTGTGTGTCCATCCCCATCTCGAGAGCCAGAGCAGCGGGTAGGCTTAGACCACTGTCGCGGGACATCACGCTTGCCGCGTGGAATTCAGACCAATTCTCGCATTCGCGTTTAAAAACCCTGGAGCCAGATCTGAAGCTATGGCTTCCATCCGGCCTACCACGACGTGAAGCAACTTTGTTGTGTCGCCTGTGGCTTGGTGCAGCTTTCACCAAGCATTACTCTTTCTTAATAGGTATGGCTGACAGCCCTGCATGTTCCATCTGCAGAGGCGACGAGACTATAGCCCACAATCTTTGTGAGTGCTCTGCCTACAGCGCCGAAAGACAGTCTCTCTGCCGTGCACTGGAGCATCTCGACCTGCGCCCACTGACGGAAATGAAGATTCTCGGCCGGTGGCCGCGGCGATCGTCGGCGGTTAAGGCCCTCCAAGGCACTGCTCCGCTTTTTGAAGACTTCTGGCCTGCACGACAGGCTGTGACTTTACTGAACGCTATGACTGTGCATGGTGACTTTAATTTCGGCAACTCTCTGTTCTCCATCTTTTTATCCCCCCACCCCTTTCCCCCGTGCAGGGTAGCAAACCGGTTATTCTCCTGGTTAACCTCCCTGCCTTTCCTCCTCCTCCGCCTCCTGCTTCTGTTCTTCCTCGTTCCTTGGCCCATCCTTCTCTTCCCTTTTTCCTTTTTACACCCTTTCATCCCTTTACCCCAGTGCTGTATAACCAACTGGAAAACCCCTCGGATTAATCTCCCTGTGTTCCCTCTTAGAATCAGAATCATTATTTAACGTCAAGATGATGTTGAGCATTCTGGCATCAATAAAACTATTCGGTTCATTCGCTTCACTTTTTCTCTCGCTAACGTGTTTCTTTCGTTCTTGCGCTCAATTTTCTTTCAAAATGACTAAGCTGTTCCAAGGCTCGGACGTGGAGTATAAAACGAAGCGTGATGGGCAGTAAAAATGCAGGAGTCGTCTGTGTATTTGTAGATGTATTCGTACTTTTGTAAAGGTGTATATTTGGGGTTAAACATGTCATGCTTTCAAAACCCTACGTGTTGCTGTTACACTATTAGGTGTGCAGTTGCAAAATAAAAACAAATAGAAAGAAAGGGAAGTCAGGAAACCGAGCTTTCCTTCACAACCTGCTTAATAACTGCAGAAAATTATTATCCTAAGTACTTTGGCTGAAATTTTTGTCACAGAGGTTACTATGAAGCAGTGTTGGCGGTAACGTGTTACAAGTAACGACGTTACAAGTAACGCGTTACTTTTTTCAGTAACATAGTAACGTACTCGTTACCATTTCCGAACTGTAACAGGTAACGTACATACGTTAACGTATTTCGGCAACGTGAGGTGTCACGTTACTAGTTACTTTTAATTCCAATTGCCCCACCTCCGCCCCCTTTTTCAGAAAAAAAAATGTCGCAAAGTGATGTTGCAAATAAACAAAATGTACCGGTGCTCTCGATGACCCTTGTTGCAGCTCGCATTGATGCCAGAAAACACCTATCCTTAACAACGCACCCAGCTAAAATAAAAAGACAGAATAGGCATAAGACACGAAACACGTGCACGAACACACATTTATAAACTTGCCTCACTTACCTCCCCTTCCCAAATCACTCACACACACACAACTCTCTAAAGAGCGGAAGCATGCCTAGCATTTTGGAACATTACATTTTTCAGAATTACTGTAAATTTGTTGAGAGTTAGGCGCTGTTTTCTTTGTTATGTTAGAATTGATGGCGAGGTGTCATTTTGTGTTTAATGTCAGATTCAGAAAATGGCTTCACCATGAGCCACAGAGTCAGAAGCCATTACATGTAACTCTACAGGCAACTTTAGGCCACTGTAACATTGCTAAGCTCCAGCACATTTGTGCAAAGTATTCTCGTTAAATCAGTTTTATGTGAAATATGAGCTTTATAAAATTGTTATCCTGAGTTCTTGCAGTGAAGACGCACTGATTAAAATTTATTGACATGGAGTAACGGCAAAGTAACGTGCGGTACTTTTTTTCGGTAACGGTAATGATAACGCGTTACCTTTTTTGTAGGTAACGTAGGTCAGTAATGTGTCCCTGTTTTTTTAGCGTAACGAGTAACGTATTTAGTTACTCTTTTTCGGTAACGCCTAAAGCATTGCTATGAAGTGAACGGAAGCCCGCCAATTTATTTTATCTTGCTCCGTGACTATAACTCCGAAATCACTATCTTAAAGTTTTAAAGCTTTCAAAGTTTAACACGCTTCACTAGGGTAAGCTGTGACCTGTGCTCAATAACAACAATACAGATGACGATAGGATTTGGAACTTGTTTAATCGTGTTCACACACAAACACACACAAAAAAGGGCTAAGAATGCACCAGTCCACGTCTGCACTAAGGGCAAGGTATGGAAAATCCATATTTCCCCATAGAAGTCTTGTTTGGATATGCGGTTAGTTTCTTCAGCAAAATAAAAATCATTTCCACTAGTTTCCATCGCATTTAGCTCTTAAACTGCAGCGTTCAAACTCGTAAGTTGTGGTATAAGCACCAGAAATTAATTTCTTGGAACAAACTTTAAGTCGGCCATTCAACAGCAGCTTATTTTGAGCAGTCTTATGCATTGTAAGCCCTCTAGTGAACAGAAGCAGCGTGAAGACGCAAACTTTAGCATGAAACGCCTTTGAAGCTAAGGCCTTGCTGCTTGTACGTGGATTACCCGCGATGGAAACTGCTCTGCGACTCAGCTACTCCGAAGACTGGTTCCAAAAATTACTTATCACTACGCATGATGCACTTGTTTGTATTGAAAGAAGGCCAAAATTAGTGAAAAAACTTCACAGCAGCGTTGCTTAGAACCTCAAAAGTTGAGGTCCTTTGAAACGTAAAACGAGCTGTCGACAGTCGTGCCTTTCTATGTGATCTACCTAAAATGTTAGCGATAATCTTATAAAAAAAGGACAGAACATTGGGTGGTGTGTGGTATTCAGAAGCGAGAATAAAGTTGTTCACTATAATTACTCAGGGACTCATTAGAGCTATCTTGTTTCTGTTGCTGAAGGCCCGCTCACGATCAATAATAGTCACAAGAAACAACCGATGACAATCGCTCGTCCTTGAGAGAAGGGGAAGAACAGCCATGTTGCAATTAGTAACCAGCAACCGGTCATCATTCCCGTTATTAACGTACGGTGACTTAATCGCCTCGAACAGCACATGCAGCTGGTGAAGGAGTATGCGATAATAACGCATTCGTTCCAGGGAAAGTTGCTTCTGATCGTGCTGTACGGAGGGAGTGTACAAAAGACGGGGAAGAAACACCTTCCAGGATCTATAGGCATGAATCACTCGTATTTATACAGGCCCGTGCGATTGAAGAAGATCCAGCTTAGACCAGCGCGCGACAAAGGTCGTCTCATTATTTAGAGGTCTCCTTTCCCGCTGGCCCGCTCGTTACAAAGACTACGCTTCAAAGGAGGAGGGCGACACCACACGAGGAAGGAGAATAAAAAAAAAATATGAGGAGAGGGAGCGCAAGGGAAGGAACGGCCCGATCGCTTCGCGTAGCAGTGTAGCGGCTAGACGAACGGTCCGCATACCGCACCGTTAGCGCGGCTTCGTTCCAAAACAAGTTGGACGGCGTCCTCCGCTGAGACGTCCGAGGTCTTCTGCACAAGGCGCCTGGCCCGCCGGCCGGCCGGCCGACCGAGCGAGGGCCCCTTATTGAGTCAGACACCAATTTGGAAGTTGCTCGTGAGGACGAAACAGATGGCTCATTTGTTATTCCGATGACTTCCCTTAAAGTGCGGAGGGGGGCAGCGAGCAACAACGTTCGCTGAGCGGCCGTCAGTGGTGTCGGTCGCCAACGCTCGTCGGCCCCCTCCTCCTCCTCTATGCTCGCCCCCACACGCAGAGCGGTTCGCGAAGGGTCCTGCGGAGGTGACGGTGATCCAGCTCGGAGCAGCCCGCTCCAAGGTGCACCGAAGCCGCCCGCTTGCTCTGGCCTAGCTGCGTCGTAGAGCGGCGCAAAAGTGAAAATGCAAAACCTGAATCTCCTGAACCGGTTCGATTCTCTCCCCCCCACCCTTCGCCTTCCTCCCTCTTCTGGTTGTACGGTCGTTTCAGTGCCGTCGTTTAGATTGCTGCGCGTCCGGATTTATTACACGACGCGTGCGCAGAGTAAGGCTGTGGGGCGTTTCAGACGTCCGTCACTGAGCGCTGGGACGGGATTGCAAGGACGCTGGCCGGTGCAAGGGAGCCTTCGACGAAAGACTATGAAATGCAGCCCCGCTGTGCGTAGAGACTAAAAGGCATAACGTGTTTCACTATCGTTCCACTGTGCGTCGCGAACGCGGAGTGCACGTGAGCGCTTGGAGCACCACGTGAAAAGCGAAAAGTCAACTTGGGGGTTGTAAACTTGCCATTGGCGGGGAGATAGCAGGTGTCCGAGGGGGTGCACTTTATGTGGCTTCCTCCCACGTGGCGGTCGTCCGCACAGTTGGGACAGCAATCTTAAGCAAGCAAATCGAGAGTCTCCATCTGAAATGAGCACAGTGACCTTGCTTCTGAGAAATATCTTAGTGACCTTTTTATTGCTCGGAGACGACTGATAGTTGCGAAACAAACAGGGTGCGTGGAATCGCGCCTGGTCACGTGAGCGAGGGTTCCTGCCACTGCACGGTACTTTCGGTTTGTTGCATAAACACTCCGTGGTTTTCGGTTTGTTGACGTGCACAACTCCAAAGCTGGTTGAGATAATTTTTAGCGCTGCCCGATGTCTGATAGGTGTATTACGTTGTTACGTAAACTCACAAACCAAGAATCTTCTCCTAGGAGTGAATCGGATCGACAGTTATCTTGCTATATTAAGTTTGGACTGAGAAAATGAATGAAAAGAAGTTGTCCTGAACTGTGAATTTTAATCGACTTGAAGGCGACCGCTTATATTTAGCTTAGTCGGATAAAGTGTTCACTATCCCAGTTCATTTTTGCAAGAAGGGCGAACAAAATGCACGAACGTGGCTGGCCTCTTGGTTACTATTTTCTTCACCGCCACTTTTATTACAGAGCGACTGATTGACACACTATGATCCATGTGTTCGACCAAGGCGAAACCGAATATTTTTACATTGATTCCGACTACGCAATACTTCGTTGGATAGGATGACTTAAGGAAAGACAGGAGCATTGTGTATGAGCCAAATGTGGGCCCGTTGAGAGCATAATTAGGGACCACAAGAGAGCGGAACGGTGTCTCACAAAAAAGGCTGTTGTACGGCAGTCAACACGCGAAGCCTGAATGTAAAACCGATGCTTAGTCTACTCTCTTACCTCATTACTCCAATAATAGAAGAGTACTACACGTGTCTACAAGTGTACGTTCTTGCTACACTGGAGTAGACACGCGTATCAAGGTAGAATCATTTACGTTGAGAGGAAGAAGAAAACCCTGCACTGCGTATGAACAAAGCTGCCACCGAAGCAACCATGATTCGTCGACCAAGAAAAAAGAGAGGAAGGTAGAACACGTGCTCGTTTTAGAAAAATCAGCGGTTGCTTCACCCCTGACCAAGATCACTATTTTTTTTTAATTCTCAGTAATGAAAACATTTAACAAACGTTAGGCAGAGTGAAGACAGCGTTCTCCTTCTGGGATTAAGTGAGCGGTAGAGCTGTTAACTTGGTCGGAAAACTTATACCTGTTATTCCATTCACGTGTTAGCTTGTTATTCAATTTGCTGAGCACGTAATGGGGAACGGTCAGCCTAGCTTTTACGTCATAGACTTGCATGTGCATTTCAAATACACATGTAATAAGTGATAATTAGGTAACAGCGTTTTTATGCTTTTTAATAATGACATGGTCGAACCAAGTTGCTACTGCACAGTAACAACTGTGTAATGACACAAAACGCCGTGGTCTGTTTTATTTTATTTGACACCAAACACTTTACGAAATATGTTACAAAATGCACAACGAAATTTTTCTGAAATCGAAACTACGCCTCTGGCTTTCTTTTTAAATTATAGAATTTTTATGTACAGGGTTATAAAGGATTTCGCACCCTCGAGGTTCCGATTGGTTTCAACCTCCTCCGGCCTCTAATGTGCGCGAAATAATGGTACACGAGTCTGACCGCTTTCCGTTTGAATTAAAATGTGGCCACAGAGGCTGAGAGTCAAATTTGCGAACTTACATTCAGCAATAGAACGTCATAGCAGCAGAGCTACTTCGATGGACTGCAACTTATGTTTTGATGGAACCCTTTCTTACTGTGGTGCACTTTTAAATCTTGCGTTCCCGCGGCACAATATTTCAGCGAATGTGAATAACAATAACTGATGTTATATTTAACGTCAGCTATTTATGTAATCCAAGAAAATCAGCAATTCTAGACAGGTGGAACCAGTTATGCTTACCTTAACTTGCGTAATAGGGTGCTGAGTGACAATGAAGTTTTAAAATATTATGAAAAAACAAAGAAACAGAGAAAGGGACTGATATGGAGGCATTTTAAACACATCAGTTTTCCACTCTTAAGCTATAACGCTTAGCAGAAAAATTTGATATACAAGAAAGTTTCGGGAAAAGCTCGTATGTCTAAACATGGTATTCACGAAGAAAACTAGAACTAATATAATCAAATGATACTGATTTCGATTTTCCTTTTCCTGATTTCTTTACAATTTATCTATATGTTCGGTCCTATTGCATGAAAATACATGCAGGTAAGTACATAGCTTGGGCCACGTTAAAAAAGAAGCGCTCTCTGCCTTTAATTCATTATTAACCTAGTTGATCTACCCGCCGCGGTGGCTCAGTGGTTAGTGCGCTCGACTACTGATCCGGAGTTCCCGGGTTCGAACCCGACCGCGGCGGCTGCGTTTTTATGGAGGAAAAACGCTAAGGCGCCCGTGTGCTGTGCGATGTCAGTGCACGTTAAAGATCCCCAGGTGGTCGAAATTATTCCGGAGCCCTCCACTACGGCACCCCCTTCTTCCTTTCGTCTTTCACTCCCTCCCTTATCCCTTCCCTTACGGCGCGGTTCAGGTGTCCAACGATATATGAGACAGATACTGCGCCATTTCCTTTCCCCAAAAACCAATTATAATTATACTAGTTGATCTGTGCCGGTCCATCTGTGAAAACCTCCAATCTTTTTTTTTTTTACAACTTTAGTCTGGACTCTTGGTATACGTGTTCCAGTGCTGTAAGCACAGCTTTGTAACTGACCTCGACTTTTCTCAGGAAAAACAGTGGCACCACCCATTTCCCTATTGTTTGCGGCGACCATGTGTACTACAAAAGGTGCAAATTTATCCAGAATGAAACAAAACCAATGCTTTAACTAGCAATGATTAAATAAACTATATTAGGATGCATGAAAGCCACATAACGGCTTGCGACAACAATTGCTGCTGCTCTGCTGGTCTGTGAGGAAGAACGGGACAGTTAAAATACCGGTTATAGGATTCATGTTTCGTTATTCAAAACTGAATCACCCTTCTACCGGCCCCAAGCAAGAATGAAACACTCACCGCACTTAACTCGTCTTCAGCCGAAATTGGACCGAATGCAAAGTAGAGCGCGAACGTCAACTCCAGTTAGTACCCGTCCTGCCGACGCTCTCGTGCCGCGAACTAGAAGCGAATGAAGGCATGAACCTGCATGTAGTAAAATCACAGCAAAACATAGTTTGGTTAAGAGGTCAGCACTTTCTGCACACGCAAGAACAGAGCACGCGCTGAAGAGTCCAAAAATAGCGAACGTTAAAGCAGGCACCAAAATTAGTGATTGTTCTCAACTCTTCCGTCGGGTCGAAAAGGGTTGTGTTGTGTAAGCTTTTCTTGTCTGCAGGCCCAATGTGAGTAGTTTGCTCACAACCCTGTGGGCAGGGCTTGGCTCCTAGGGCTTCACATAGGGATTCACTCTGTTTACTCATCCACGTCTTTCTCCGCGATATTTCCCCTGTAATGCTCACGCAATAAAAAAAAATACTATATTTTTTTAGTTATTTCATAAAGAGATAGAAAAGGGAAAACTTCCTATTCAGCGAAGTTGTCCCCCCCGAAATTCATCTGAAGTAGCAATACGTGCGGTGAACAGTCAGCCGAATAACTGTGGAATACGGTGTCCCCAGTTCAGATCCGCCATCTTACATTCCTCTCCTGTTGGTGGATATTAGAACGGTTCAAGAAGGGGTCACAAAAACCAGGTGAGACATAATTTGATGTTGTAGGTCCATTTCGGTTTACAGATGATAAGCAGCCCACCCGAGCAAAGAAAAATCAAGCAGTTGTAGACACACGTGGAAACGTGTATAGCGGAACGAATTTTATGACGCAAGGAGTCATGTAACATGTTGCTCCTACTGCAAGGGCATTTCCAGGTCCATGCCCTTGACGTGAGGTCAAGGGGGAAGCGTAAACTCGTCTGGTCGGTGGGAGCCCTGATAAAGGAAGAAAGGCCGGTGTATGCGTGTGTCCTTCCTTGATCCTTGACTTGGAGGTCAAGAATGTGCAGGCAATTACGGTCATGAACAAGAAGCACGATTCCGACAAGAGGTGTTACCGGGCTGATGGCAGGCCACATCTTAGACACTACGTCATGCAACACGTTCCAGCTTCTCTTACTGCCCTGGGTTAAAAGTAGCAGTCCCGGCAGGCATATTTTAATGCGATGCCATTAGAGGAGCCTGTGCAAGTGGTAATCATGTGTCACGCCGCACGAGCCTTGTGACGTCATCACAACTTGCACACCTTGGTAGGTGGCAGTTAATTTAATGATTAGCCACGAGAGCCCAAGCAACCTGGGTCTCATAAGCCCACTGGTGGCTGTGTTTGAAACAACCACCCACTAGTACAGTGCTGCGTCGCTTAACTGCAGCGCACTACACTGGTAGTGGTACGAGGACTCCACGCGATCTATGACTTTAAAGCAGAGAATAACCGATTCCGCATATATGGGTATTGACCCACTGACGCAATCCCGTCATACCCCTAAGATGGAGCTACAACAGAATCAGCGACAACAGAAAATGCTAACGAATTCAAACGACCCACCGTGGACCACCTAAGAGTTTTTGATCTTATTCCTTTGGGAAACACAGTGGGCCGTCATGTTTTTCATAAAATTTTTGCAGCTCGCCGCGTAGTAAACGCGGATATGGGCATGTGCGGAAAGATGTAAAACATGGTTAATAGATAGATAAAGAGAAGGAGGGAAAAGCAGGGATGTTCACCAGAAAGGGGTTCCGGTTGGCTACCCTGCACTGGGGAAGAGGAATTAGGGGACTAAAAGGAGGAAGAGAGAAGGAAAAAAAGGCATAACACACACACACGCACAACGCTGTCACAATTTGTCACTCAATCCAGTCGCTCTCAAGTAGGCAAAGAGTGCCTTGTATGCCTTGAGGCAGTCGACTGCTGAGGCAACGGACCGATGATCTTTTGCTCTGTTAATGGGCGAGGATCGAGGCGGTCCAGGGCACAACACAGTGCATGTCTTGCACTCGCAAATGCAGGGCACTCACAGAGAAGATGAGCGATGGTCTCCTCACAACCTAAGCTTTCACAGGCAGGACTGTCGGCCATCCCCATCCGAAAGCATAGTGGTTGGTAAAAGCAACACCGATCCATAAACGGCATAACAATGTTGCTTTGCGACGTGTTAAGTTATGTGGAAGACGAAGGCGCAGTCCAGGGTCCAGTGCCTTGAGGCGGAGGTTTCAAAACTCTCCCGTGTTCCATGCTGAAAGTGTGAGCTCCAGCGCCAAAGGGCGAAGCCCACACGCAGCGTCAGGTCTTGATATTGGGATCCTCACTGGAAGTCCGTTGTTGTGAGCAGAACGCGCAGCCGCATCGGCCTGGTTATTACCGTCAATACCATGGTTAATACCGTTAAAACATGGTTAAGATTTGCCCGTTACCTACACGATTCTCGAATTAGGCAAGCCTGTGCTGCAACTGTGAGAAGCGCGTGTTAGCCAACGATGTTTAGCTGTCTAGAGGGGCGTATTTTTCTTCCGACAAATTCCTGAGAACTCTGGTCTTTGCCACATGACAGCATATGACATACATATGACATACGACCTATGGTGTATCGCCATAGGGCTGCTTATAGGCAATTTCGCTGCTTTAGCGACAGAAGCTTGACCTACGTTAGGGGATTCCCCTTATACTGATTGGAGTTCAGAGCACGTGTACCGCCCTGAGGTCAGCCCAGGGGTGGCTTCTGTCCGGCGACTTATCAAGCACGTGCCATTTATTTGCTCCTGAGCGCGCAAGCTCACACTCAGAGAGGCATGACGCACATACATTCCTGTCTCAAGCGATTTTACGAAAACTTTTTGCTTTCTTCACAAGACGATGAACTGAATAGATAAAAGATCAAGTAAGGCTGAGTCTCTGATGAAGAATGTATACAGAACCTTGCTGTTCTGCTCCTCACCAGCTGCTTATTAAATGTCTTCTTGGACCAAGAGGAAAGCGTAAAGCATGATACTGAAGCCAAAGAGCGAATGCTCTTTTCGGCCAAGGCTATCTGCACAAATAGGGTGATATTGATTAGTTGCAACACTTTTTTTCATTTCTTTGCTGCCAGATAAATTTAATGCCTCGGTGTACAGTATTCTGAAGCTGCTAGTCATAGCGCCAAATATTTCGACAACAACACAATCTAACTGAAACAAGTATATGTTTTTGAGCGTTCAAAACATCCATTCAATACCTTGCTTTAATATGTAAAGAACGCTGTTGGATCCGTCACTTTAAATATTCTAAAAAAGGCGATGAGCTCACTGAGCGAGTGTGCAGGCATAGTAGTGGTAGCAGGGGGCAATTCCGACATCCTGTGAGAAGCGAGTAGTCTCATTTCGATAAATTTTTGTGACTACAATATTTCTAGAGTTTTCAGGTCTAGTGTCTCTGTCGCTGCGTGCATGCAAGCACACTTCACAAAGCGAAGAACACGTTCTCATAACTTGGTCCCAGTGCAAAAACTTCTCGGGAGCAGACATTCAGCCGCCTTCACCGCTGTATTCATAAACTGGAAATAGGGTTCGGGTCACGAAGCGGAATACACCTGTCAAGGAACGGAAGTGTGAGTTTGGATGTAATTCTTGAATGTACCTAATGTAATACCTAATTATTTGCATTCTTCTAACAGATAGGTTGTAGGGAACATTTATTTTGCATCGGTTTCATATGCATTTAACAAATGTTGTTCTTTCTTACATCAAGAACAAACTGCGGTAAACGTTTCGTTCTTTTTCCGGGTTGTGACAGCAACCGAGCTAACCACAAGGCTTTCATACAGCAGTTGATCTATGCACATAATTTATCTTGAATGTATAAGTTGTAACTAATGGTCACGCAGAGGCTGGGGAAAGCGGCTTTGAGCACTTTCACTTGCTGAAAGAAATAACGGAGAAAATTCCTGACAACACTCTGATTCGCACACCTACCGACCGACCGACCGACCGACCGACCGACCGACCGACCGACCAATCAATCAATCAATCAATCAATCAATCAATCAATCAATTAATCAATCAATCAATCAATCAATCAATCAATCAATCAATCAATCAATCAATCAATCAATCAATCAATCAATCAATCAATCAATCCTTTACCCAATTAAGAAGTGCAACATACGAACCGTACTCGCGAAAGTCAGAACTGGGTTCGCGGGGCGTCGTCAGGCAGCAGCAACCACCTCTATTACTGTCACACTGTATACTTTTCTGCAATAATTACACCATAAACTGAATTTTCAAGCATTATAACTGTAGAGCGTATCTGCTAACAAGCGCTTAAATAAAAATATCAGTTCAATTCTAGCTCAATTCTGTGATTTGTTCAAGTCTTTGTGGGCGCTAGTCAGCCCAATAAAGGGTTTGAATTACACGCCAGTCTTCTTTCTGCGTCCGGGCTGTAATTTTAGCAACGTGACAATAGCAAGGCGTGAAGTTGATTGCTGTTTTCAAGAAGGCGAGAGTTCAATGCCCATGCGGTCACGCATGGAGAATAGAAATGTTTCCGGAATGTCATGCAGTGCTTCCACTTGAAAAGTTAACCGACATGTATTCCTCGCCAAAGATCAGAAATAATTAAATCGTAGCAGGCAACTCGATTCAATCCATAATTAAATCGTAGCAGGCAACTCGATTCATTCCTTCCCGAGTTTTGATAATGTTTCCTTCTGTCTCTATTCATTTTTCCAATGCACATTCATCATATTCGTCGAGAAGGAGGAGCCCACACCGACATCTACTCACACTCCATCTAAATAAAGAAATGCATTATAAGAAACGTATGCTCATTTTCGAGTGCAAATGGTGATCACTCGAGGCTCAGGATCCTTCTGGTCTTGAAAGAAATGTTAAGTACCGTCATTCGTGGCGTTTGAATTGTATTCACATATACATAGAAGTCGCCAACTTTGCTGCATTTTCTCTACTATTCGGCGATAGCGTGCTCAGCCCTGGAAACTCATAATACGCCAGAGAAGAAGATATATGCCGTGCGGCCACTTTAAATACCGAACAGCAGCGTAGCAAACTAGGGAGGTAGTTTCGCATAAGGAAAACTTGTCTTTTTGCTTCGGCTCTTCATCAGTCGATAATAGAAGTGACGCTAAGTAATCGCGAATGGTATGCAATAATCGCTTTTCATAAGACGCCCATCGGTAGAGGTCATAACGTGTTGTGGTGTTATGGTCGCAGTTTCTGGCGCTGCGTCACCTACAACCGCAGACACAGCAGGTGGTACTTTGTGAGCATGTTGCCAAATGTTGCGCGGATGACATTGCGAGTTGAGATCAGAGATAGCAGGGGTGAGCGGAGGCATGAAAACAGTCATTCATAGTTGGCACAAGCTTTGATGGAGTGCGGTGAATGCTTGGATGCATCGATAACAGGCCATGGGGAAAAATCATCAGCAAGTAAATGCGATGGGCTTGTACAACGAAGGTTTATTCTAAGACAGAGTGTAATGGCAAATGAGATGAAATACTGCAATGTCTTGGTGAATTTTTTTTGTTGCATTTCACAAAAATTTGTACAAGAACCCTGAAAGGAGAACAAAAATTGGGGCACTTAAGCTCCGCTTTAAGGGTATGACGCGATAATGTAATGGGTTACGAGATGCTATTGCCCAGCTTGAACAGCTCTAGTGCATATGTTTTAATGTACACAAAACAAAGAATTGATGTGGTAACAGAGGTTGTTGCTGTTGCCGGACGGCGCCCTACAAGCCCAATTGAGGCTTTGGCGCGTCCGCGTCTTGTATTGTTTCTTTGGAGTGAATAAAGTATTTATTATTATTATTATTATTATTATTATTATTATTATTATTATTATTATTATTATTATTATTATTATTATTATTATTATTTCAAATTCCCCTCTTCATACACCTCCTGGCGCTGTAGTGCGGGGCTTAAGCGATGGGTCACTGCCCTGCGAAGGCAGGTGCTCCCAGCGGTGGGCTTTGTGAGGTCCAGCTTTCTCTACCCGAGCTGCCAATCATTAATTTATCTGCACCTGCCAGGGATGACAGTTTGCTCAATATCCGGTGGGTAGGTTGCAGTGGCGCCGCAAGGTCACGTGACCTAGGTTGCCCTCCTGAATCCTAAGTTGCCCTCTGGGGACCACCTGCCAGAACCATGGCCGTGATCTTTCGCTCACAACGCCTACGCTGAAAACGTCAACACCGAATTTTCTGGAGAATGAAGCCTTTAGCCCTGTCACGTTAAAAAGAAAAATATCTTTTGCACTCTGGCAAGTCGCACAAGGAAAACGCCTGGCCCGAGTAATGCAGCCTAGCCCACGTGCTCTCAATATTATGATGTTGCAGAGACAAGCGTAAAGAGAACAACCTGCGCACAGTCCCAGCGCGGTTTAGTAGCTTTGCATGAAAATTTCCCCACTTGCCTGAAAGTCTTTTTATGAACAAATTCTTCGATAAAATGTTTGAAAATAGGATCTGGAGGAACAGAAAATGTATGTGTCTCGGTAAAACTATAGTGCGGAAATTCTTGCTGTAATCATTGGTCTACAGGAAAGGCGCTGGAAAAACAGCAACAGTGCTCGTAAGCAAAACGTCATCAATAAAAACAAGATAGATAGATACAGAGAGGGGAGAGAGGCAGGGATGTTAACCAAAATAGAAATCTTTAACTAAACTAGACACGTATAAAATACAGCGAAAAGCAATGTTTAAAGTAAGGACAGAAAAATCCCCTTAGAACCGATAGCATCAGCACGTAAAAGGCCATTGCTGCAGCCTTGAATTGATGCGGTTCCAAATATTAAAATACCACTTGGCTTGAGGGACACCTATCACGTCTGTATTAGTATGTTTAGCCAAATATCACTTCGCACGTTTATTTGTGCGTGGGTAAAACTGACACACGTATCAGAAGTTGTAGAATATGCTGCATGGTAGTTGGCACAAGCATTTCACGTGCTCTTCTCAGTTGCAGGAGCTGTACAGTAGCAGTGCTTGATAAAGCCAACACCGGCACGCACCATTTCCTGCTAACACAAAATGAATGCTTAAGCGCGTGGTTTGGACTCAAATTAGCGCGTGAAGCATTGCCGCTAGCTCCCTTACAATTTTTTTCAGAAAGTCTATAGACTGTCCATAGACATTTGTCTATAAAGTCTATAGACTGTCTATAGGCAAATACTAGAGAACAGTCTATAGCCAATACAAATACTATAAACAGTCTGTAGACAATGTATAAATTTATGGCCATACACTTTCATTAGACTTTTGTATGTACAGAGTCTATAGACTAAGAATATACAAAAATAAATATTTATAGGAAGGAAATAGAGTCTATGAGAAGTCTGTAGACTGTCTATAGGCCTCTTTTATAAGGGCTGGTTCCGAGAAAATGCTGCATGGTGTGTTTGTGGCGGCTGACGACAGCGGATGCCCTGCAGCAACACTGCATGATCTCCGGTCTAGCGCCCAACGCTCTATGGTGCTAATCTCGGTCCAAGCGAAGTGCTCGAGAATTCGTGTTAAGTTTGCAGGCAGCGGCATGCACATTTAACTCCGCTCAGAATTCGCAGTGCACGATGCGGCCTATATCTACTTTGAACTTACAGTTAGAGCACAACATTCCTTCTTGACGTATTGCAGGGGGTGTAAAATCGCCAGCTACAGCAAATTATTACATAAATTAATAGCGCGTTGTGTTTTGTAAGTATCTTTAATGCGGCAACTATTGCAGTCGCTCAGAGACTGGCCAGCTGTTCTGCAGTACTTAAAGATTAAAGTGCAAGAATTCGTTTTTGTAAGTTTTGGGCTCGCGGTTTAATTACAAAGAAAGAACTGCGGAAAGCAATAGATTTTGTGATCTCGAAGCGTACTAGACGCCACACTCAATAAAATGTAATTGCTAGGAATTATAAAAAATTAGAAGACTCCCGATGTCTTCGGTCTTTTCCTTTGAGGATGAAGTATACACTGAGGACAACGCCATGAAATTATTTTGTGTAACAATTGATTAGAACGGAGATCCATATCTGTACTGGTCGATTATTATGGCAAATCACATTTTTTCACCCCACAAAATTCGAAGTACTTCGCTCAGATGGGACAGCCACCTCCCCCACCACCAGCTCCAGCAGTGATCCATTAATCTGACCCTGGCTGCTAGCAGGGCTAGGCTTGTGATTGAGAGATTATCTCACTACTAGCTTCACTTTCCTCTCACCAATGAACCTCACCCCCATTTACGCAGAATAAGAAAGGGTTGGGGTTGGTGTTGTCTTTATCACGCGTCCATATTCATCCTCTGCCGCGCCTTCTCCTGACGGCAAGACTCCTAGGTGCACTGGGGTCTCGTTGCCGTAGCCCTAGCCGTATCCGCAGCCACAGTAACAGCCGCAGACCTTAGCCATAGGCAAACCCCTCTTTTCCTGTGTTTACCTTCGTCGGGAAGCCTGGTTCATTATTAGCACCTTAAAGCAAGCCGTGAGAAACTTAATTAGGCATAAAACCCTTCATGCATTTCTTCCAAAACTCGGGGAATGAATCTGGACGACATGGTTCTTCTAAATCTTTACCCTAACTATACTATCTGCTAAAAGTTACCTTACTAGCATGCACGAGTCACCGCTTTCGCTTTTGTACACTCGAATGACAGTGTACATTGGCAGTGGACACCCTCCCTTTGAATGATGTGTCGGGAAGCGCCTGCGCCCCATTGAAAATGGCGGAGTAACTTGATGTACCTACCGGTTTATCACAGTGTTTGCAAATGTTTTCGTGAAGCTGACCTTCAGTCAAGTGTATCAGCTACCACTACAGCTCAAATGCACTTCTGTGCGGTTTTTGCGATTCCGAAAGTAAAATCTTAACTCAAAAGGTCGGAGACTTCCGGCCTCACGGACATGGAAGGCAACACAAAACGTCAGCTGATGACCATCTCAACAGAGGACTTTGCGTTAAGGTTCCAGCAGTCGCAAGATTTTAGGGTTCAGTGCATGTGCTCCTCGAAAGAAGTAACTTGGAAAGAAATATGGCGCCGTTGCCCTAGACTGCAAAGTTTCTTATGAGACAGTAAAAGGTTAGATAACTTCCTGGCACACCTCGTATACCAGCGAAAGGGAATGTTTAACTGTATTGTGGTTTAATCATGTACTCAACCTTCCATACGTGAAGTATGGGTCAGGTTAACGGGCATCTCCATCTATACGACCGACTGCTGTAAACTTGAATTGCACCGTAGGTGTGTAGAAAAAAGAAAAGCAAGATTAAGACCTAACTAGGCTTAGCATATCAGACGAAAAATTGAAAATTGAATATTGGTTTTTAGGGATAGGAAATGGCGCAGTATCTGTCTCACATATCGTTGGACACCTGAACCGCGCCGTAAGGGAATGGATAAAGGAGGGAGTGAAAGAAGAAAGGAAGAAAGAGAGGCCGTAGTGGAGGGCTCCGGAATAATTTCGACCACCTGGGGATCTTTAACGTGCACTGACATCGCACAGCACACGGGCGCCTTTGCGTTTCGCCTCCATCGAAACGCAGCCGCCGCGGTCGGGTTCGAACGCGGGAACTCCGGACCAGTAGCCAAGCGCCCTAACCACTGAGCCACCGCGGCGGGGACGAAAAGGTTTGGAAATGCGTGTGACAGGTGCGTTGAAAAAGCTAATGTGAGTTTCAGGTTATCCCCCATAAACCTGAAAAAAGTAAAGGTATCAAATAATACACTTCATACAAAAACTAGAGGCGGATAGATTTCTCTTACTTTACTGTTCGATGGAAGAGAGCGTTCTCTTTAAACGCGAACGCATTCAAGGCATTATGGTCCCCTCAGAGTGGGTGTCTTTGAAGACTACAGTGCCAAGTGAAAGAGCACACACAAGTCCGATGGTAGAACCGAACTAAAGAGTTGAGTTAAAGTTCACCTTTCCCAGTGTTACACCACACAGCGTTGAGAGCTGTACTTGGTTTCGTTTTATCGCCTTGCCACAACACTGTTCATTTGTCGCTACAGCTCCGACGCCAGAAAATTTCCGAAGTTCCGTATACAAAATCGAATGCAGATTCAATTAAGTGATATTCAACAGGGGAAGACTCAGTGGAACACTGCTGACGTTGAGTGGTTGTGCTTTGGGAGTTCAATATACCAAGCGCGAGTCTGATCAACAGAGCATACAATACTCGACCTTAACACGTTTCTGCAATAACACTTTCGGTTTCCGCAGACTGAACAACTTCCGTCAGGGATTACGCGCTCATCCTAAGCTACTGAAGTACGCAAACATGGGGCATCACTTTCTGTTTGCCGGTAGGGAAGCAAACAAAAAAGTGGAGTGCTGTACGCGCGTGCGCGCGCTTTCGCCCCGCACGCGTTCCCGCGTCCAAAGAAAGAGAGAGAGAGAGACAGAGAGAGAAAGGAGTCTCAGCAGGGGCGGGGGGGGGGGGGGGGGGGAAGGTTGGGGACATTGGCTGCTTTCTCCCGGCGCACTCGCCACGAGAATGTCTTCCTAGACACCACGTGACTAGCTGGGCAGGCCACTAGGTCATGCGAGCACCGGTCGTATAAAACCCACTTGCGACTGGGGCAACCTTCCTTTAGCGCGTACCCGACTCTCGGCAACAGCAGCAGGGCGGCGTTTGTGTGTTGTCCGTCGACTGCCACCACCGACGCCGCCGCCAGCGTGCGATTTTGCGAGACCGTTCGGCGCTTAATTTGCATACCACGAGCCCGGACTGAAATAGAATCCGCCACCACCATTCGGCCCACTTTCTCTCTCTCTCTCGCCCTTCTCCGCCTCCTCTCACCACCTTCCTGCACCTCCTCGCCCTTTTCTCCGCAACCACCAGTAACAGCTTGTGACGTGTCGACTTGATTCCTCTCCTCGTCCTCCCCACCCTTCCTTTGTGGATTGACGTGGCCCACGGCACAGTCGTCGTCGTCGGCAACGCAAGAGCCATGGTGAGTGGACGTCGTGCACCCTTCCGTTCGCTGTAGCCGGGCCCCGACGAACGGGATCGCTATCGACAAACCGACGGTTCCTCTTCCTGAACTTGCAGCGTTAACTTCCTCGCAGCGTGCCGTTGCAGGACCCGCATTGCTACCTTCTCTGCTTAACATATTTGCACCCGGCGTATGTCAGGTGCATGCAGCCTCGAGATACGAAGCTGCCCTTATTGTGGACGGTGGGGAGCAAGCCACATAAGGCGGTCGTGTGCGGGAACATTTGTCATGACAAAATGTAGTGTCGATGCGCTGTGCCTTGCATTCGGCAGGCGTTTTGCACTGTAGTTCCTGTTCTTACAAGATGATAAGCTTGATAAGAAGTATAACAATGATTACGCCGGTCAAAGCACCTTTCTCAGATCATCCGATGGCTGAGGTGGAAACCCCAACTGGAGTTTTGTGCACATCTTCCGTCCTTTGGCCTCAAAGTAGTCAGGGAACAGCGAATTAGGTTATCTGCCGGAAGATGGTTCGATAGATGCACCTTCTTTTTTTGCTGCTCTTGATTTAAAGGTTTGTGTCACGACGTAAGTATTCGCCCTTGGCCACTTCTGGGCCTTTTGCGTGTGCGGCTCTTTTTCGTGGTATATCGAATGCCCCCGTGAAACTTCACTATCTGCACACGTTATGCTGCGGCTATTTATGCCTTCCTGCATTTACATGGGAGTATTATGAATAGCTCATGTGTGCTTATCACAAGATTATTTTGGATTGGAAATTGGCTACAATCTCTCTTTTTGTTATGTCTACACCACGTGAGACATTTTTGGAGAGATCGAACAATATGAACCATTCCTGGGGGAGTGTCAAGCCAGGCATGTCTTACACGCGTACATTCTTGTTGTGCGATATTAGGGACAAAGACATTTTTTACTGTCTACGCCCACCCATGCCATGTTACCAGGCGAAATGTGCGTATTTGTCACCAAACCCGGGCATCAGAAGTATGATATACACGACTGATTTAACCCCGTTTTCTTCTCAATATATCCAAACCTGTAGCAACAATCATGGTGCTAAGGCACAGCAAGCATGATAGTTCAAAACGGGTTACGCCTGAATGAGAAACGCGCCACCGGATGTTACTGGACTTTCTTTGGCAGTCCAGTGCGTACCTTTATAAATAATACTTTATGCCAGCAGGCACGCTGTCACAATAAAGGAAAAAACGAGCTAGGAGCGGAAAAAACTTGCGTCAATCTTTATTCATTATCAGGGCTATACTATAACGCACTGACGGAGATTCTGCAAATCCCCAGGTGGTCGAAATTATTCCGGAGCCCTCCACTACGGCACCTCTTTATTCCTTTCTTCTTTCACTCCATCCTTTATCCCTTCCCTTACGGCGCGGTTCAGGAGTCCAAATATATATGAGACAGATACTGTGCCATTTTCCTTTCCCCCAAAACCAATTATTATTATTATTATTATTTAACCAATGAAGCAAACAGCCGGAAGGGTAGAGGTTAATACCGATCAGAATTTGGAGCTATTTTTCTTTCCTGCATATCACATTACACAATGACAGGACTAATTTCTCTCATCTGACTGCCGGCGAAATGTTATGGAGCCAAAAAGGACATCTCTGTGGTATTAAATAGCCTAAGTGGTGCTGCAAACCAAGTTTTGAGTAATTCCACTCGTTTGGATTTGTTCCCAGCATTAGACTGAGAGTTTGTTTTGACGTTCATTAGAGGTGTACCATTTTCTCAAATAGTTCTTGAGTGTTTTTAAAACATTTTCCTAATTGTCTTCACCAAATTTGCCATCCGCTCAGTGATGAGTCCGCGGTGGTAAATCAGCATACCTAAAATACTACGGAAGACTCATTATTATATACCCGGTTACTTACACCCAAAGCAGGCTGGACGGTTGCACTGAGGCACAGAAGAGCGGTCTGCATGTAGATCTCGAAGCAATGATTAATATTGACCTCTAGCAAGCTCTTTTCTTTGCGTTGTAGTACTCTAACACAGCGAAATGAGTGCACAAGGCGTGCGCAGTGCGGCTTTATTAGAATAACACCTGAAAGCATTTATTACTCTGTTCAGCAATAGAAGAAACGTTCCCGCTTTTGCAATAACAGACATTAAGCACATGCGGTCATGTTGTTAAGTTTTAAAAATATCTTTACATTATTAACACGATATTAGCAATCCGGTTGCTCTAGGAATGCCAGGTAACTGTATTAATACCTAGCGAGACAGCGCAAAGCGAGTGTCTGCTTAAAATGCTTTTTTTTCTGCACTGTGTGACAAAGAACAAAAATAGCTTGCTCTTGCCGCATCCGCTGGAACATGTATATTTGTTAGTATGGTTTGGAGAAATGACGCATATTCAATGAGCTGTACAAGAGCAGTTTACACACTCATACAACTGTTATTCGTAGTTATTATCAAAGTGCCATTTTTTTACAGGAAAAACAGCGCTATATCGATGATGATGTTTTTATGGAACAAGGGCAGCTTTGGCCAAAGAGCACCATGGCACAAGGTAGCTTTTCATTGCACAAGGTGGGGTCAAAGACCCATTTCCCAAGCATTTCACCCTGAATAGGCCGAACATCAGACCAGGGGAAAGCTTGCATCCATTGTATCATCTGTGGGTACCCGGCGGCACTGGGGATCGAACTCCGCACCTCCCGCATGCGAGGCGGATGCTCAAACGACTAGGCCCCCGCTGCGGTGCAGTGCTATATCGAGGCGGACATGAGCGTGCAGTATAACTTTCCGACAACCATTGTTACTTAGTGCATTAAGAAAGAACTGCGGGCCTCCGCGCTACAGCTTTTCAATGAGGATGACGCACTCCTAAGTGGAAGGAAAAAAAAAACAGTCTGCTTAGATGTGGCATTGGAAACCGTGCTGCTTCATCCACATATCCACCGCCGTTCACTGCCACCTGCAGCAACAAGAAGAAGAAAGAATGTACAACCTCGTGTGTATGTGTGTGTGTGTGGCGGGGGGGGGGGGGGGGTAATGGCAGAAGCACCAAGGCAAAGATGGAACAGCGGCAGAGCGAACAACTTTTCCCCGTGATAGGCTGTGGAGCGGCGGAGCTACCGGAGACCGTTATGGCCAACAGCTTTTTCCCGTTATGCAAGAAGCAGCCGACCACGTCGTCGTAGCAGCGGCTTGGCTATAGATTGTCTTGAGATAACTCCGCGGCAGTCGTCATTCAAGGCCGTCGTTACGACGCGCAGCACACGCAGACACTTCGGTTTTAGTCCCCCCCCATGTCACCTTTTTACACGCAACGAGTGGTTTTGGGTCGCACTATAGCTGGAAAGGCTTCATGTTTACTCGGCTTCTTGCGTTTATATTACGCCCCTTGCCGTCGCGCGGCCGGTGATACCAGACGATAGACTTTACTAGCTCCGATAAGCCATGAATTTGCATTTATCCAAGGATGCATTCCAGCTTCGCGTCTTTCGTGCACAACTGACTTCTGATTTTATTTCTGTATAATTTCTCTGACACGTGTTTGACTCCAGATGCGTTTTTTTTTTATACAAGCTTCGGACAGCGTTGCAAAACCAGATGTGTAAATCACATTTGAGGTGGAAAATAGCAATTGAGGAAAAAACAGCGTTTTCTGGCTCGTATCGGGCGTTGAAAAAAAAAAAAGTGGAATAAGTGGAGACCGCGAACGCCTCGAATCAAAGAAGCCAAAGTGTTTTTCATATCAAGTTTTACTTTTCACTTATTTTCCTGATTCTTTTTTGCCTCCAAGACTTAAGTTGTAACTATATTTTGTTCTGATAGCTAAAAAAAAAACGCATCGGCTTAAAAAATTGTGTATTCAAAGAAGTGACTTTCCGGTCTATTCCCATGTTTATAGATTGCTGCATTTAATTCAAAAGAGTACGGATGTATTATGTTTTTCTTCACAAGGAACCGACGCACAGAAAAAAAATATCCGCTTCGTATTGTCCTTGTGCTTGTGTTTTGTTCCTAAGTGCATTCAGAGGCGAATGAGGAAAAAAAAAAAGCGAACATACCTCACTTGCTGCAAATAGTGTGTAGGAGAATCCCACAGAAATCGTTGCTTCAATTGTTGATAATGTATCGTGTTCTGTCGTTTGCAGCATCCCGATTGTTAATGATACCAAAGTCGCCTTCTAAAACTTTAAGGCAACTTATGCAACAAACTTCTGTGCTCCTTAGCTTTTCGGTATTTTATACTGGTATGAAAGTCAGTTTAAACCATGCAGTCAATATAGCTATGCATTAAAGCCATGTTAATGACCTATATTTCTATATACTCTATGCGGTCAATGATTATTCGCTCTTAAGGTACGGTGTTGTGTTGGAATCGTATTGAAAAAGAAATGGGTGGCCCATAGAAATAGAAAAAACCTGGAACACTTCTCATTAAATGCTGCCACCAACAACCTAAGGAAAGCAACAAGCTGCGATTCCATTCACAGTTTAAGTGGCAGGTTTAAATTGGAAAAGACAGGGGGAAGGGAGCGCTTGCTTCAACATATTTTGATCACAGATCTATGCAAACGATCTCATCAATGCAAAACCACCGGAAAACTGCAGCGTGCGATAAAAATAACAAAAAATCCAATCAGGAGTGGGCGTTGTTGCCAGCGAAGAGAGGCTGGCCAGTAGCATTAAACGAGGCTGCAATAACACTCACAGTAAGTGTGAATTGTTTACAGTTTATAGGGGTTTAACGTCCCAAAGCGACTCAGGCTATGAGGGACGCCGTAGTGAAGGGCTCCGGAGATTTCGACTGCCTGGGGTTCTTTAACGTGCACTGACATCGCACAGTACACGGGCCTCTAGAATTTCGCCTCCATCGAAATTCGACCGCCGCGGCCGGGATCGAACCCGCGCCTTTCGGGTCAGCAGCCGAGCGCCGTAACTACTGAGCCATCGCGGCGGGTGTAAGTTTGAATGTGGGCTATTGACAAATAACAGATGGTAATTATTTTTCTGGAAACCCGTCAACTGAGATGCGCAATGAAAAGAAAATACGAAAAGATGCCGTGCAAGTTTAAAAGGCTGCCCCATTTGATATCTATGCTGCCTACTCTACTTTTCATTTTCTGAGTTCACTTTTGGCTTCATCAGATTGCTTATGAAAGTTTTCTGTGCTGCGCCAAGTGAGGACATTGTTCGTCAGGGAAGGCTCCTTTGTAATCGCATGAAAACCTCACTTAACCATGAAACTTTCACTTGTGTGCGAGTGTTACTCCTGCATTTTTTTTTAATGAGTATAGGGTAACATTTCCCTCTTATTGTTAGAATGTAAGTTGCTGCCTGTTTCGGGGCGACTTGTCTTCCCCTAAATCATTTCCTAAGGCGTAAATATTCCGCTGGCCAGAACTGATGTTTTCAGGCCAGGATGCCGTGAGGGGGGGGGGGGGGGGAGAGAGAATGTACAGTAGACCTTCTGAAATTCCAAGTAACGAGCTAAGGTGCCCTACCCTTGCCGAAAAGTAAAATGAAATCTTATGTAAGTACGCTTAGCAAGGCACCACCATGAAGAAACCGGCCCTCTCGTTCGGGGTCGCCTGAAGACCTGCCAGCCATTCTCCTACGCGAAGACAATGCAGCGTTTCCCTTTCGTGCGTAAACGTTGCAGACCACGAAGCACTGAGGACGTACAGCTGTTCCTGCGGGGCACGACCCTGGCCATTGCTATAAAATAAGAGAAAAGCAAACCGGACAGCCTTCAATAGTCGCGTCAGCGCACCGATCCATCAGCTGATTGTGCAATCGAGAAATTCCAAGCCAGAAGTGTTTGCCGTACCGGTCCTTCCGCCGCTTCGTTCCAACAGCCCACTCGGCATGTTCTGACCCCTCAAGATCTTCGGCGGCAATGCCGTGACCGCATTGTAGCGTCGGTGCAGCGCGCGGGATGGGGCGCCTGCAAATTCCCATCGGCTCGCTCGCGGCTCTTCCGAGGCTGCAGCTGCTGCAGCGCCGCCGCCGTACGAACGGCTCGAGACGATGGTGCCGCCGCGGTGTTGCAAGCGAGAGAGGAGCGCGGCCGCCGTAACTCGACTTTACGCGAGCGGGAAACCGGCCGCAGCCCGCGAGGGAAGCCGGCAATCCGCCGATGACACCCTTTGCTCGCGGCAGCCACGATCGAGGCGAGCTGCCGCAGCGAGAGCCGAGTGGTAGTGGTCGCGTGGCGTAAGTGGCACGCGTTCTTCTTTCCCCGATGAAACAATTTGCGGGGAAAAGAAAAAGAAGCGACGACGAACGACGTTCTTTTTCGCAATGATTAATGCCGCGGCCGGACCGCGGCGCGCTCTGCGGGCCAAAGGTGACGCAACGGCGCCCGGGCTGAGGAACTAGTCTGGTGAGGAGAGGCATCGCTGCAGGAAGCGCAGCTGCATGGTCGCCGCTCTCTCTCTCTCTCTCTTGGGCTGTGTGTGTGTGTACCGTTCGTTCTCATGCTGGCCTGTGCGCGTTGCGGATTCGCGCAGCTCGTAAGGCTTCTTTTTGGTCCTTCGTTCTGTTCTCTTCTTCTTTTATTTACATTGAGATGCTTTACATCTCCACTCGCCAGCCAGCGTGACCCAGAGTTCTTCGAACAACGCCGCTCACGTCCTGTGAGCATACATATGCATTGACGGCGCCGGGAGAGTCTGGCTACGCGATCGGGGGTCGTGAGACGGATGCTAAAGCGGGCCTCTCCTCTTGTGCTGCTGCTCTGCGACTCTGAGGAAATTGTAAGCCAGCCAAGTTATGGCCGCTCGGTGCGAGTACCAGCCGGATTCACGACCTCGCGGTAAGGAAAAGGGGATGGTGCTGTCTCTGATCTTGTGCGCGTAACGGCTTTTTGAAAGAGAGGCACGAAGGATTCGAAAGATCAATTTTAAAGTATTCGCTCTCCTTGCTCCGAAGAAGGATGTGCGCTCAACCCACACATGCATCGAGTCGTGCTACAACAAAGGGAGTCCACGGGATGTGGCATGAATGATGTCCAATTACGAGACGTCCTAGGATATTGATTTATGGTTATGGGGGTTTTAACGTCCCAAAGCGACGAAGGCTATGAGGGACAGCGTAGTGAAGGACTCCGGAAATTTCGACCACCTGGGGTTCTTAACGTGCACTGACATCGCACAGTGCACGGGCCTCTAGAATTTCGCCTTCATCGAAATTCGACCGCTGCGGCCGAGATCGAACCAGCGTCTTTCGGGTCAGCAGCCGCGCGCCATAACCACTGAGCCATCGCGGCGGCTTCTAGGATATTGGTAGATGTCTGTCGATTTGCAGCTTTCAGAAATTGCGTGCTCTTTTTTTTTCTGAGGGGGGGGCAACTCAATGGTTGCGTAATAAGGACACCCTTACATGTCGGTGTTTGTTCATATTAATGAAACACAGTTTTTGCAAATGCGACAAATGTTTATTCTTGCGGTAGCTCGAAGGTTGTAGAAGATCACTTCTTTTTTTATTCAGGCTATAGCTCAAAAACCCGCCGCGGTGGCTCAGTGGTCAGGGCGCTCGGCTACTGATCCGGAGTTCCCGGGTTCGAACCCGACCGCGGCGGCTGCGTTTTTATGGAGGCAAAACACTAAGGCGCCCGTGTGCTGTGCGATGTCAGTGCACGTTAAAGATCCCCAGGTGGTCGAAATTATTCCGGAGCCCTCCACTACGGCCCCTCTTTCTTCTTTCACTCCCTCCTTTATCCCTTCCCTTACGGCGCGGTTCAGGTGTCCAACGATATGTGACACAGATACTGCGCCATTTCCTTTCCCCCCAAAAAATCAAGTATAGCTCAAAAGTCTTTAAAATCCGTTTGTTCTTCATGCGCTGACATCTACATTGACTGACCTATTTTGTTTCGCTTTGATAAAGTTCTTTAGC
Source organism: Amblyomma americanum (assembly GCF_052857255.1). NCBI lineage: Eukaryota > Metazoa > Arthropoda > Arachnida > Ixodida > Ixodidae > Amblyomma > Amblyomma americanum. The sequence continues at coordinate 212,234,779 of NC_135500.1, forward strand.
GTGCCGCATTATGAATGGAGCAATGAACTAACGGTTTATACATTATTCATCACCAGATGGATTACAGGTGGCTTCAGACGCAAAAATAAGTCTGAACTATGCTGCTTCAGAGCCCGTCCGTGATGACGTTTTCCTGCGTAAAGCAGATAAATAAAAGGGATATAGCTCAGTGACCGCGAGGTCAGCGTGCAAGATGTGGCGGCATTTGGATTTGAGAATCTACTTGCGCAGACGCGATCGGCTCTCTAGCGTACAGTTGTAACGCTTTGTATTCAGAGCATGATTACAAATGATCCTGACGCATTATTTTATGTTTACACAGTGGAAATTGAAATTTATTTCTGTTAATACTCTAGCGAAAAGAGAACATGACTGTGACTCGGCTAAATGACGCCCTACTGCGGGAAAAGAAACTAGACTATTAAATAAACTAATTGACAAGGCAGTTGGAGTGTGTGCTATGTTAGGCTATGATTTATTTGGAGCCAGAAACGAAAAACGACACAAGAGATCGCACCTTTTGGTTATTTCAAGGAGTTATGAATGTCTTGTAGATTATGTGGCCAGGGCGAGATTTGAACCAATCCTGCTTTATTTTCGAACATCATCACCCATGTAACATACTTGACTCGCTGATGTACTATATTGACTAATAAAGCACCTACTGGAAACTATGGTAAAGTATATTAAATGCCCCTCGATCATTGAAAATTCTTGGAAGGCTGTTTTTTATTCAATATCAGACATAAAAAAATGAAAATTCCGGGCAGTCACGAGTCTGAGCTCGCCCCTTACGGCTGCTTCTTTCCTATACGAACGAATGAAGGAAGCGTACATCACGAGCACGAACTGACAGGCGAGTCGGTCACACGGCGGCTTTCTGAAGAAAAAGCACAACGATGGGACGCAGGTTCAGAAAATAAGCACAAGCAAAGTGCTGCTGAACGCCTTTAAAGAACGCCGCTACATAGTGCAGCAGCGCTTTGTGGGCGCGTGTTCCTAGAGCCTACCTCCATTTCTACTTTCTGAAGCAAGAGCACGATTCTTGGTGTTACTTTTTGTTGCGCAGCTATGCAAATATGGCGCACGAACGTTTCCTCCCACAAATTATTGCTTATTTCCTCGCTTTATTTGTTCTGCTCCATCTTCTATACGGTCCAACTCGCGCGAGCACCTTTCTCTGCCGGTCTCCTTCCCACCGGGGGGTTCATCATCGTTTCCAGGTTGCTGCAAATAGCGCCTGGCCGCCGCCGCCGCCTCTTGACAGTTCCTTTCTCAAGGGTGGCACCCGGCACTCAGAGAAAAGCGTGGCCTCTCTCGTTCCCAGCCCGGACACTTCCGCGAGTCACGTAACTGTCTGTCTCTGCCTCTCGGCAACGGTTTAACGTTCTCTGCGTTCTCTGACAACTTCCAAACCAGCCAGGTACGGCCCCTGGAAGAGAAAAGAATTTTCACACGCTTGGGCGAAGGGCACTTTCCTGGACAACCGCAATTTAAGGCCGGTCCTCTGCATACACGGTAACGGCACGTGTGTCTGCGTCGAGCAAACGGTAGCGGACAGTTGGCAATGAGAAAAAAAAAAACGGACGGAGGTACACTGCCTGTGCTTAAAGAAACAGCGTGTAGCGCGCTATGGGCAAACGTTAAGGGCGGACAAAGAAGGCTGCTGTAGCAACCCTTGTTGGCGGTGCACTGGTGTCTTTGACTGCAGTGAGGGGGATATTTGCTCTGGCGGCGCGGAGAAGCGGACGGCAAAGCGTCGCCAAAGCATCGGCATAGAGAGAGAGAGAGAGAGAGAAAGAGAGTGGAATGAAGAATAAGAAGAAGCGGGCTGTTTTGGTGTCGTTTCCGGGGTTGCATAAGGGGTGAGGGCGTTCGAGGAAGTGGCTGCCCAGTTGGGCAGTCTTGCAGGAAAAGCAGCTCGCGTCCGGCCCCCAAAGGACACTGTCGAAAGGGGAACGCTACAGGTTTTCGATGAGCTTGGCATTGTGTGCGCCCGTCTGGCGGCACGCTCCGCGCTGTCAGCGCACACAATTTATGCGTCCTCCGCGTGCGTGCTCTTTTTTTTCCTTTTTTCATTCCACTTTCTATCACCTTATTTCCTTTCGTGGCGCAGCAATGTCAAAAGTTCCGATAGCCGCCGCCGCTTCCTCTTCGTGGCCGTCAATTTGGATTAGGCTCGCGCTCATATTGCATTTTTGAATTTTTTGCTGCACTGTATCCCAGTTGTTCGCAGTTGCTGCATCCACTGGGACCTTCCATCCACGTTGAATTGACATACTGCATCACTAGCAAGCGCAGGTCCTGAGAATGTCTTTTTGATTCCTGCGATAACGTTATAGGTTTTTGTAGGACCTGTACAATACGTCAAAACACGTACAAATAATTCCACGGAATATCTACTCATAAGGTTGAATGCGCTTTCGAGGAATATAGAGGAAAACAATAACAGTACGACTGGAATTGCCATTTCAGAAAAAAATGTGATTGCAATACGAAGGCAATAAAATAGGCTTATGAATGACAAATTATCAAATAATCAGCGCGACGAATTGCAATTAAAAAAATTCAGTCACTAGTATCTACAGCAAAAAAATTCACCTGCATCCAACATCTTCAGGGATTGTGGTTACTACTAATCTTGTTATTGGTGTCATTTGCCGACAGCTACCATTGCCCCTAAAAAATTTGTCAATAATAATCACGAGGGAAGCAGTGTTGACTCCAGTGACTAAGAGAGCGTGTTCAGGACAAAGATTGAAAGCCCTGCAATTGGAAACAAAACGCCGTATCCGGTAACGCCCAAAACATCCTGGTGCGCTGCTCTGAACAGCTATTATTTATACGTAAAAAATCAAGAGACCAAGAAAACTGAACTACATGTGACACACACTGTAATGTCTCAGATCAACTGTGACGACGCTATTCGAGTTGTCTCAGAGAAGCTTTGTTGCATTTTTTCATCGTAACAGGTTGATGTAAGCTCTAAGCTTAAACAGAGCTGCTCTTCCTTATACAGATGGGCTCATGGGAAAAGCACTGTATTTCTAAAACTGTTTAATAGTTACAGTTCAAGAAGACACTGAGCACGACTCCATCGAATTATTGTTCTTAGTTAAAATCGATTATCTGGCTCTTTATGAATATGTTAACGTTTATACAGTAGCAGAAGACGCATTTGCGGCTGATAAAATTAAATTAAAAACCTTCCCATCGCTCGTTTCAAACTCGTGAGGTCTACACCAAGAAGGACTGGTTACCGCTCTTTTGAAGTGAACAGTGGTGTAGCGTAGCCACCGAGATCCACATCAAAAGTGAGAGCCGCCGCGGTGGCTCAGTGGTTGTGGCGCTCGGCTGCTGACTCAAACGAAATACTTGGGTTCGATCCCGGCCGCGGCGGTCGAATTTCGATGGAGGCGAAATTCTAGAGGCCCGTGTGCTGTGCGATGTCAGTGCACGTTAAAAAACCCCAGACACTCGAAATTCCCGGAGCCCTTCATTACGGCGTCCCTCATAGCCTGAGTCGCTTTGGGACGTTAAGCCTCCATAAACCAACCGAAACATCAAAAGTCTGTGTTGATGCAAAATCAGCCGGGGATCGCGACCCCTGTATTTCAATTTTTTGCTCTTTAATAGGATATAAAACCTCTGTTTTCAGCGAGAGTGTTCTCTTGACCACTAGGATGCCGTAGTGTGGTCTTTCGTTTCGGACCGAATTAAATTTGTCCTCAGTGTTCTTTTAAACAGTCGTAGTGGATGCAAATTGTAAGCTGAAGATTGGGGTCATGCGTATGGGACACACACGTGACGTACACATCGATGAAGTGCTCATTTAGTCATTCTACGCTTGTGTTTCTGCCTAAAGACTCTCGCTGCAAAAATTTGCGAAGCTGTGCACCAGGCCTACTTTTGCAGGTCACGCTGCCAGCCGCCATTTCCTTTCGAGCTGAAGCCTTGCGATCTACATTTCTAAAATACAAGGCAGTGGTCTTAAAACAATGCACCTGAGTGTGCGTTTTGTAATCCCGTGTATTGTTGTCCCTCGGCGTAACCGCGCATATTCCGTTGGTGATGGAATTCTAGATCGCTGTCTTGCAAGGTGAACAATTCTCCGAACGATTATGCATGTTGCAACCACCACGACAAGCAGCGAATTGCACGACACAGCTTCACTGAGTTAAGGTTTGGTGGGAACTACGGTCAATTTGCATTGCGTTCGTGACCCTTGACGGCACAGTTTAGAGGCACGTGGCCCGTTCTGACCTGTGCATCCAAGCGCAGTTCCGTTGGCTACATTGTAGAACCAGGGCTTCAGTGCTTCCAAGGCGACCTGCTAGCTTAGGCTTCGGTGCCCTTACAACGCTAGTGTCCCTGACACCTTCCGTTGTATTGAGTAAGGGGCCTTGCCAGATAACGATAGAGTTAGGTTAGTGGCGATCAACTGGCAATCTGTGGCGGTTCCCTTGTTCCATGCTGATTTTCCCAGGGTGGCCGCTGTTGTCTTACCATTCAATCATGTTGCGAAAGCGTTTGTCGTACTCCATCCCGATTACACGCAGGCCTTTGTTGCTCGAGGTTCACTGCCGCTGAATCGGCAATACGCTCCCAAGCAGTTCGTTGCATACATTCGCACGGGCATTGTCTGTGCTATTGTTATGGCAGAGGCAGTTACTGGCGCTTCTAAGCTGCGCTTCGTAAAATATAAAAGAAAGAAAAGACAAATAACCCTAGCAGGATGGGGCTATACGAATACAGTGCTGTTATAGACATGGTCGCAACTGGCATCAAGAACGCAAGAGACGATGGTGTTTGTTTACAAATAAAGGCTCGGAAAGCAGCGCCTTAGTGCTTGTAAAGTCTGTGAGGATGTGTTATCTAGTCCTTGCGTTCGGTCGAGCCATTTGTTTATTGATTTACCGTCCCCATTACCCGATTTTCTGTACCTTTGATGTATCGATTCTGTACCCCGTGTCAGTGTAGCTGTGCTGTTTGCGTGCTGGATCTGAATTACCCTACCTATGCTGTGTTCATGCTGTACATCTTTATTCTAGAGCTCTTTCCCCTATAGCTATGAAATACATCCTAATGAGGTAAACTGTAACTATGTATCTGCAGCATATGCATCGTTTATTGTTAGCAAGAGCCCCATACTGAGTCCTTTTATTCGATGCTTTGCCGAATGTTCAAAGCTAGCTGCTTTTTATTACAACGTACATTTATGTCAGTTGTGTGGTCATTCTAGTTCACATACACCCCGAATTCGTCACAAACAGACTGCCTTTCTAGAATCTGTCGCGAGCCATAATTTCACGCAAATTACAAACGCGGATACATTAAATCATGGGCTGTGTTTTCCGAGTAAGCGCTGAATAAATTTAACACGCGCGTATTCCACTTTTACTCTTCAGATGTGAATGCAAATTACCCTCCTCACAAAGGTAATGCGAACTTGACAAATCTTATTGACGTCATCCCTGAAAAACTGTGGCATTTATTGCTGTTAGCATAACACGCAGCATGTCCGAATAACACTACGTGTTTTAAGATGTGACATTTCCTGGAAGCTTAAGCAGCTAGAACAGCTACATCGAGGCTTCTAATCTCACATCAGTTTGCAACGCCCTTTCTGTTCTTACTCTGGCGAAAGTTTACATTCATTGTCCCATGTCAGCACTGTGCATACCCGAATAATCCATTCAAGTGGTCATTTTTCGAGAGCACAAAAAGGGAAAAAGAAAACCTACAGAATAGATACTGTCGCGATGGCTGAGAGGTTAGACTTCAGTTTGCTGCTTCGCATGGGCTCAGGCAGGCTGCATTTCGTAGGATACGTAATGCGAGACGCCCCTGTGGTAAGATTTTCGAGGTATTTAAGGAAAACCAGATGGCCACAATACAGTCATCTTCTAATGCGTGCCCCATCACCAAGGTGCAGCACTGACGCCTAAGAATTCATTAATTTCAACTTCAAACAGTCAAGGTAGTGCCCAGGGAGATAAACACCAAGAACAATGCATTGCAGCTCTTCGAAATTTCTCCCGTTATCTATCATGTTCTCATATTTCCTGTCCTGAATAAGCAAGAATAGGCATCAAATTTACTTGTACAAGTGTTCACAAAAGTTTTCGCAACACGAAAATTGCAACAAAGGCTAATTACTGGGCAGCCTAACCATGTAGCCTTGAAGTGAAGTGCGTGCTTTGTAGTTTCCAGCGCGACCTGCGCAATGCATCCCATATTGCCTGGCTGCGCGTGTAGCCAGCGAGGAAATAAAGCTTTTGTGGGCACCTGTACAGATAATTATTCGCAACCAAAGGTAATATTGTATTGCTACTACGGGAAAGCTTTTAAGTGATGACGAGGGAGTCATGACCTTTGCTAAAAATAAGTTTGAAGCGCCGGTATAATTGCTGCCTTCACTAAGCCTTAATAGCTGAAGCCAGGCCAAGACTACCAACAGTTTTCGCTGACTGTATTCTCCAAGGGCAGACCCTCATTAGCTACTGACAGGCTTTAGGCGAGAAGCGTAAGTTGTCCCGAAATTTCTGTAGCCCCTTAGAGCAAGCCATTTATGAATTAATGGCGCATGTTCAAAGCGTCAATTTTTTTTGCAAATGATTAGCTTTTTGTTATATATCTGAACACTTACTCTCTCCTCACTTGTTTTTCTGCTGTGCGTACTTAATGTCTGCACATCTTTTTTTTTTGCGGGCAGCCTTAACCCGCCCATCCCCTTGGTTCAGTGCGCTGAGGGCACATTAGTAAATCAATAAACAGGTACACACACATTTGTACTTACACATACTTGTGCGTACATTAATTCATTCATGAGTATGTGGTGCTATACTCATTCGTGAATAAAATACTACGACCATGTCTGGACCAAATAATTCCACAAATCTTACGAACTATCTCGAACTATACAAGGGTGAGGAGATTAAAAAGGGGCTGCCGCAGTGGTAACTATTGGCGGGGGAGGAGTTATCAGTTTGAAGCCTTTCGTCAACAAATATCGGAGCTTACCGCCCAAAACAGTCCGATTTTGCGAAGGTATATGAATCAGAGTTCTCATTTGCTTGTACCGTGCAGTACATGTACTATGTAATGAAAGCTGTGAGATATAATTAAAATACCAAACAAATATTTGCCTCCTTAGGATACAAAGCGACAGGCAGAGTGCGTGATCAATACATCCTCACATAAGCACGCACACGCGGACACAAATGCGCACGTACGAAGTACTTCGTCAATGTTCGTCATGATATCTTAAAGGGAGCCTGATGACAAACTTAAATTGGCCTGTCCCGATATGCCGCGGCATTTTAACGACAGATAACGCTCACCGAGAACGGAGCTTTCATAAGCTACGAAAATTCCAAAAAGGTAAAAACAGGTTGCGCCATCTTCGGCCGATATCGCAAGTAATAAAACTACGTGCGCCGATAGCAAATTTCAAGCATGGATCCCAGAGGCTATGCTACACCGCCATTTACTTCAAATCGGATGCAATCAGTCCTTCTCGGTGTGGACGTCACGATTTTGAAATGAGTGCCGAAAGATATCTAAATTAAACTTTCACATCCATAAATGGGTTTCTTGCTGCCGGACAACAACGTTATCATAGCCAGAAAGAGCCAGGGGATCAGTTATTCAGAACAATAATTGGACGTAGCTATGCACTGTTCGGAGGAGACTTTCGAAAAAGAACGCATTTATATTTTAAGGATAATAAGATCCATGCGGCTATACAGACTTGGGATACACATATACCCGCCGCAGGAGCTACAGCATTCGACTACTGAGTATGCAGGATCGAATCCCGCCAGCGGCGGCCGCATTTCGATGGAGGCAAAATGCAAAAATTCCCGTGTGTTTTGCAATGTCAGTGCGCGTAAAAGAACCCCGAGAGGCCGAAATTAATCCGGAGCCCTCCACTACGGCGCCCCTCGCAGTCGATGTGTCGCTTCGGGACGTTAGACACCATATTTCACGCCACACACTATACCAGAGTTTTGTATACGCGAGAATAACCGCTGCTAATAATAAAGAATGTGTGATTTATTTCTCTAATGGCTATGACAGTTTGAAATAATACCTTTAGCCAAACAAGAAACTTCTAGCTTCTCAAAGAAAGTATGAACGCATGTACGTTGTGCAGTTATGACATGAAATGCACTTGCTTGTGTATGATCAGCGGGGAACGTTTCTGTGATGTGCACTGTTTTGAAAAACCTTTCCAAGAAACAAGAAGCACTGCTGAGCAAACGTCTGTGAATCTGATGGCGAAATTCTATGCATCGTTAGTTGTTACGACACAGCCATGTGCCTTGCGAAACCGGATTGAAGTGAAATAAGCGGTAACCTTGATCCGCTTGCTCGCAGTATTCACGTTTCTCCACGTGCGGTTTTCCTTTCGGTGTTGTTTCAATGTGCTTCGTCTCGTCTAGAGAAAAAGTCTGCGAAACGCACTTCCTTCTACTTATCAGTCTGGTTTTCTGAGAGAGTCATTGGACGCTTTATCCTTGGAAGTGAAGAAACGTGCAACGAAAGTCAAACAGAACGAGAAATATTCTCACTCCCTTGTTGGACGGGGTCTCAAAGGAATTTTTCATTTCTATTACAATTCAAGGGTGACAAAATTTCTTTACGAGTTATTTTCTATACCAAGTTCAAGGTAATGCGTCTCGACGCATGAGTTTGCCTTAGCAAGGCACATACCTATTTCACGTATGTCTTTGGTTTATCTAAAGGCGGAATACCTGTCCCCGTCAGCTTCTAGATGAAGGCTTAAACTTCTTGTTATGCAGGTAATGGTGCGCTTGGGAACAGAGCAACACAGCTGAAAGTGCAAGCTTCTGCGCTCATCCTCATAACTGAAATGGCTCATACTATCACCTCAGCAATATCTGGGCCACCAACTTCACAAGAGTATTAGTACTTTCTTGCAGTTTTCTTACTGAGCTTTATGTGTCTTGCGACTGGTTCGCTGTTTGCAAAAAACGTAAAGAAATCATCGTTAGCATTAGTTCAGCGTTAACTAACTCTCAATGCCAGTGTTTGGTTTAATAGGCATTATCGGCGATAAATAGCAACATATCGCCACGCTGCAGATTAGTCCACTAGTCACGGTAAATAACTGTTATGAGTGCGCGCTGACACAGGTGAAGGGTTGCTCGAAAGGCAAATATATTTAAAACATTGAGTCCGGAGAAATGTCCACCCTGTTATTTTGCCGCAATAAACTTTAATTAATGAGATCATGAGCGCAAAGATGATGGCAGAGAAACCTCGAATGGCGGAGAAAAATTGTACAAATGCCGAGTTAATCACACTGTCGTTCCCTGTTATCTTTGTCTCATGCGCCGAAAGCATGGATTAAGACATATGATCGGCACAATAAGATGTAGAAAGATGGCCAGGGAGGTGAAGTGTATCTTGAGGCAGAAAGCTTTTGAAGCCCCAAACTGTAATGCCGCACTAAGGACAATGAACGAATAATTCACCGCTTGCTTCTTTCCATCTGCTCTTTCCCCTTGACATCCTCTGTTTCCCTTAACCCTTTGCTGGGTACTTTCCCTTGGTAGCTTTTACTGCCTTTCCTTCTTTGTCTCTGGCCGCGTTGTTTGTTTCGAGATAAAAAAAAAAAGAAACTCGGATTGGGAACATTTACAGGCTGTAGACGATTAGTTTCTAAATGTCGTCTGGAGGTTAGCAGAATGGGTATTAGAAAATGTCCACTTCATGCACCTGGGAAATAGCATTCGACGTTAATTATTAGAAGGCCACAAACGATCTCTTCTTGACGTCAGAGATTTGTAGGCATGCTAGAAAAAGAGTATATTCGATGCAGACACACTGATTATGATATAATTGTCACGTGAACATTCTGTGCTGTAAACATTGCCGACACTGTAGTGTCGAGTTGCTACTATCAAATATAAATAAAACATTATTCAAGTTTATTAACAAGTTGAAGACGCAAAATAATTTGTTTGACATAAAAGTTCACTCGCGCTTTCAAATCATAAAAGTCGCGCTGCACGTTTTTTCATCTTATTACGGCTGCCTCCTGGTGTGAGAAAGAAAGCTGCAAATAACAACAGGATACATAGATGACCATATCATTGTGCGCGTGATTTGCACATAGGAAATTAACTCAGTAGTATTGATCGCTATAACCTTCTCTTTCTTTCCCGGCAGCCAGTTTTGGCAAGCTTTGGCTGTGATGAATCAAGAAAGCCTTCAACCTCATTCGAAATGTCACGAATAATAAGTGCATTCTTCTCAAAAAATGGTTCATGAAATTCGCTGTGGCGGCCCCTTCTTCTAAGCAAAGTAAAAGAGCAATAACAAATTTCTTACCGCTTATGATTTCTTCAGAAGAGCGCGTCGCAGAGATCCCATATAGAGGATTAAGGTTACTATTTTCCTCGGCTAAAGACCTTCCTTTTCTCATCAGTCTTTTCATATGTGCAAGCGTAAGGACAAGAAAGTCGAAATTCATTGTTCCGTAGCTGTCATAATCTTCTGTTTCACTGTGCGCGTGATTTTCAGCAGTGCATACTTGCAAAAACGGAGAGAAGGCAAACTCCGCAGTCATTTTAGCTTTTGATTCGTGAACGGGACACTTGCTCGAAGACGAACCTAAGGGCTCCGATAGTGTGCAGGAAGACTGGGATTTGGTAGCATTACTTTGTGTGGGGGTTTTGAGAGATGAGCTAAAAAGAAAGTAAAAATAACAACAGCGCTATTGAGACTGTATCAATAGTGAGATGCACTAGAAGAATCTTCCGGAAATAGTGCTCGCAGCTTTCGAAGTGGACTGGCCGTGGGGCATGAGGTGGTTTAACTAATGGTCACTGTGAATTTCAGCATTAAAGGACGTTGTCGACACCAGTGACGACGAAGGGCTCCTAATGTGCGTATGCACTTTCATAATGACGAAACATGTACAGTAAGATAGAAATATTTACAACTGAAGGACAGTGAGCCTGCTGAACATATAGAATGGAGCACCTCAGGTCTCCCTCGTACGAACAGGACGCCGCTTCAGCCGGGACTGATTTTCGCAGCTCGCGCATGCGCCCTCGCGAGGTGGTGCCACGCCCCTCGTCACGCGTTTCCGTAGCCCGCGTCCGTCGGCGACCCCTAGCACCCGACAGCTCGGAGTCTTGCGCTGTGCATGGACTTCCAGGTAGTTGATGTGCGCTGGAGGCAAAGCTACACTTCGGTGAAGGGGCGACGCCTCGTCTCTTGGATCCTGGATCCCGGATTAAAAAATAGTAAGGACGCATCACCGTCTAGTTGCGAAATCGGCCGGTGGTGGCGACACCGACCATGTAATTCTCGTTTGTCTCTGAAAGTAGCGTCTATGTCGTTAAAATGAGGAAACCGATCGACATAGGGCTACTTCAATTTGTTGCTTTAACTGCAGGAAGCGTCTGTTTATTGTTTTAACGCAATATAGAACTGAAATCTGACCCGGAACGCATAATGATACAGTGGGAAGCGTTCATAAATGTGCGACAATTGATGAGACCATTGCTGCTGTAAAATGTGAAATTATTCGTTCTGCATGGCCAGCCGGAAAACCATTTAACATAACCCCAACTTCCTTTCCTTATTGTCAGTAGGCTATATCTGTAGCGTGTCCGCAAACGAAGGAAATAACTGGCCTGAATGTTTTACAGGTTGATGTCAGTGGCGAAATAGTGGTAGGGGAACAAGCATCAGGATAATTAACTTGATGTCAAGCTTATTTGTTTTGGAGTGGCAATAGTTGAACTTATTTCAGTTTGCTAGGCCATGATACGGCACACTTTGGAAAAATTTCAAACTTAAAATTGACCCGCTGTCGGCGCTCGTTTATTACTTTTGTTCATTTTATTGTTTTTAGGCTCCGTACGCCCTGATCTTCTATCATTATTCAAGTACAAAAACATAAAATGCAAGATTCACACTCACTGTGTTTCCTGCATTCGAAGCGGCAACCGGTGGAATTTAGACTGGGATGCATTTTCTTAATGTGCATATTGCCTGTATCATAACGCTGTGGCTACATTACGTGAAATTATAAATATATGGGAAAGATAAACACTAGATTAGGAGCAGCAGGAGCGAGCAGCAGGAGCAGCATTAGGAGCGAGCAGTGCAGCCCTGGCTGCAAATGAGTGCCAACCTTCGCAAAAGGTCGACTTCTCTTCAGAAAGCGCATTGGTTTTTCATTCAGCGGAAAAGAAGCGAGAACTGGTTTCATAGCAGCCCAGGCTAGCAAAAGCCATGAGGGGCACCGGTAACAGTAAATAATAATTATAATAATTAGTTTCGGGGAAAAGGAAATGGCGCAGTATCTGTCTCATATATCGTTGGACACCTGAACCGCGCCGTAAGGAAAGGGATAAAGGCGGGAATGAAAGAAGAAAAGAAGAAAGGGGTGTCGTAGTGGGGGGCTCCGGAATAATTTCGACCACCTGGGGATCTTTAACTTGCGCTGACATCGCACAGCACACGGGCGCCTTAGCGTTTTTCCTCCATAAAAACGCAGCCGCCGCGGTCGGGTTCGAACTAACAGTAAACCTCAAGCACAGATATCATGCGAAGAAAAAAAAAAGTACACCGACAACCACAATCGAGTGATGCAGGTTAGCGATTCTCTGTGCACGCAGACAGCGGAAGCCCACACTGCGACGGAAGTTCACTTTGTTTCACCGCAAATAAGCGACGAGCAAAATGATGGAGCAGCTGCCTTCGGCTTAGAGTAGGAAGAGGCTTGGCGACGACCAAGACGTCGAGCCTCCTTCACACCACCCCGCAGTTCCGCTTGACGTAACCGCAGCACCCACATTCCCGCCTCGGGGCGTCGCGTGCAGGTACTTCCTCAGCCACGCTCGAAAACGCCTCCGCCGTCTTTCTGCGGCTCTCGCCAGGGAGCGAGGACACTTACGGACCATCCCGCTCACTTGGCCGAGAGAGAACTTGCACGTCAGGAACGCAGCGACAAGAAAACAAAGACAGGAGCTGAACGCGAGAGGCGTTCGTTTCGGATGACAAACTAAAATGAACTCGGGATGCAGCTGCTTTGACATAGCACGCGGCGCTGGATGACGTTTCGGGAGTGTGGAGAAGGGGGTACACATCAGCTGCCGAATGTCCACGTGCTCCATGCAGCATCGCGAGCGAACCAAGTCAAAAGCCGCAAAAAGGTAGCCGAGGCAGCGGCCGGGCGACAGGAGGGAGGCAGATGGGGCCAGCTGCCACTGCCGTGAAGGGTGAGGACCTATACCGCTCACGACTGGCCTACATCGTGCGGCGGCGGCGGCTGTCTGACGTCGTCGGGCGGGCAGGTCTAATGCCCCCGCCGCTCTCCGCACCAGCAGCGGCAAGCCTGGCCTCCCTGCCTGCTTGCCGTGGGGATAAGGACTGGCGCGGTACTTGCTACACCCACACGCCGCCCCGCCAGTCTTTTGTTTAGCGGAGGCTCGGGTTTTCGCGCGCTTGGAATCCGGCGGGACCACGTTTCCGACGGCGAGCGACGACGACGCCCCCACGTCCGCAGTAAACCCCGCAACGCCGCCGACCCACTTTGGCCACGCGCTTTGTCGTTGCAGCAGCAGCTTTTGCTGGTTCGCTCACGCTGAAGGAATGCCGTGAGAAGAAAAACAAACCACTTTTCTTACGTGCGGCTCGGGGGTTTGTTCTGGCTTGAGGGACGCTTTCATTTCGCTTTTCTTTCTTCCTTTCTCGGAGTATTGTTGCCCAGCTGCTAGGCCTTTCTCCTTGCGCTGTGACGAGCAAGGTGACGCAACAAAAGAGTCGCACCGTAACGCCGTCGTGCTACTGCGATTGCGAGCGCAATACCCGTTCATGCGCAATACCCGTTTACTGCTTTCGGAAGCTGTCCGCTGTCAGAATGAAAACGCTGCTGCGTTGGATCGGTGGTGCCAAAATCTGAATGAACAAGAATTTGTGTGAAACTTTGATTACCATATTGCAATTTGAGGCAGGTACTAACCAGTATTTAAAGCCTGAAACAAATGTTTATCTTCCCGGGCTGCATTGCAATGGCTAAGAGGCCCACGCTTTCAGTCATGCCTTACTCTGACTACTTCCGCCTTATGACAACCTATGCAAACTTTTCACTGCCACCTGATGACCTCGTGCAACCAAGATCCTGCCGTATCTCGAGCTAATAGTCCTTTCCTTCGTACAAAAGAGGCCTTTAAGGCAAGTGCATGTTTACCGCCTAAATCGGCGCATTTTTTTTCACTCGGATGTTGATTCGATTTTGGTACGCGTTAAGCGGCTGCATCGACGCACGTTTTTTGCTTTAATTTGCGTGTAACACTGCTGATATATTCTAGGTATATCTTTAACGGCTGCATGGACGTATTTTTCTGCCCGTTGATTTTTGTTAATGGATGGAGTTTTGTCAACGGAAATCTATGCATGAATTTTAAAGCGCAGAATTCTGTGGGTGAGTTTTTCTCCACAGCGGGTTCACTCAAGGAGCGAAGGCTCAGTGCGTCGGGTCAATTGGTGCGCTAAGGAGGAAATGCTATCTATGGTCATATGGTCCACGCGCGGCTTCATGGATGGAAGGAGGGGAGGGGTGGAGACGAAACAGTCGCAGCGCAAAGGAGAATGTGGCATCTGCTGTCTTGTGGTCCTCAATAGGGACACTCAACAGCGGCTCTAAATAGGGACAGGTGGTGGGCACTTAGCAGAAGACGCCCACATCACACCGCTAAAAATATGCCAATCACAAATCTCGCAAAGCACAACAGACAATACGTTGAAACTAGTTCACTTAACTCAGCAAAGCAAGCTTGCTGATCTCGTTCGAAAATATCTTTCTAGCGTAAGGGCTGCAGAAAGTGTCGTAGTTAATAATCACGGCTTTTGTGGCCTTTACCTAAGCAAAGCCAGTTGACGACAGTCGCTTTAGCGAAGCCTAATGTAAGACGAAAAATTTGGCGTGTATGAAAGAAGCAGAGTTCGGTCTCTCTTCAACGATAAAACTCGTATATATTTTGAAATGCATGAAGAACCGAATGTGCAGATTTGACAGTATGGTGGACATTAGCCGACTACTGCCGACAGGTGTTGTGCAGTGGGTCCTTCACGTGAACCAACGGGAGCCGGTATTTCACCAGAAATGGTACAACAACTCTCGGACTTATTTGAATCGAGAATTTAGCGCAGCATGTTCGAAAATAAAATGCAGTATATTGAAATGTTTGAAAAGTCCTCCCAAATACAGTTCACCTGCAAACGTTGACCCGCCGCGGTGGCTCACTGGTTAGGGCGCTCGGCTACTGAGCAGGAGTTCCCGGGCTCGAACCCGGCTGCAGTGGCCGCGTTTTGATGAAGGCGAAACGCAAAGGCGCCCCTGTGATGTGCGATGTCAGTGCACAATAAAGATTTCCAGGTGGTCGAAATTATTCCGGTGCCCTCCACTACGGCATTTTCTTGTTCTTACACTTCCACCTTCCTTCCCTCACGGCGCGGTTCGGATGTCCACCGAGATGTGGAACAGACACTGCGCCATTTACTTTCCTCAAAAACCAATTTTACAACTTTTATGTGCAAACGTTCACTTTATGGTCGTATTTCTTCTCAGCTCCCAATATGACGTGTAATGCATAGCTGCATTCTCCGTCTAATACTTGCTATCGATGACGCATGAATGCTCTAAGGGGTTGAGGTGTCGCGCTTGACTAACGCTGTTTGTATTCAACGATGATACTTGATGTGATTTCGCATAACGTCAAGACAGCGCCAATTTCCTTCTGCAACTTGGCACACTTATCTCCTTCTCAATTCCATCAGTTTTTTCGCACAATCACGCACTAGTCGATAGCTTTTTGTTGTAACCAATCACTCGCCACCCGTGCTTTTCGCAGAGGACACCGGTCCTGCTGCTGTGGGTCGTGGTGGCGCTGGCCGTCATCCTTCCCGCCGTCCGCGCGCAGCGAAGCCGTGGCCAGAGCCAGGCCCGGCGACCAAGCACCGAGGCGCCGTCGTACGACGACTACTACTACGACGAAGAAGGCGCCGATGAAGACGCCGCCGCCAAGAAGCCAGAGAAGTCTTCCTCGTCCCAGAGCTCATCCCGCGGTGGCAGCTCGAGCGGAAGCAGTGTGAGCTCGCGTGGCGGGAAGCCCGAGGCTCCGGCTGAAGAAGACTACGACGCCCCGCCACCGTCCTCAAAGTCGTCGTCGTCGTCAACGGCCAAGCCTTCGCCATCGTCTAAGCTGAAGCCCGGATCAAGCGCCGACTCCAAGCCTCCGCCTGCCGCCGCAGCGTCCGACGCCGGCAATGAGCCCGACGGTGAGGAACCGCCGAAGAAGACGGGCCCGATTTCGCCCTCGGCCCTGTTCCTAGCGCCGAGGAAGAACCGGCTGCACCGTCCCAACGTCCACTACGCAGCGAGGCCTCGGCCCACTCTGCCCAGCTTCATCAAGCACCCACCCCCGCTGGGTGCCATATCGACCACGGTGACGCCAAAGCCGCGTTCGGCGGCGGTCGCCGTCACCGAGGAGCCCAAGGTGTCCAGGTCCACGGCCAAGCCCAAGGGTACATCGGCGTCGTCCAAACGAGGCTCCAGCTTCAGCGGTGGTGCCGGTGGAAGGAAACGTGACCGCAGCACGACCGAGTCGCCAGCTTCGACCGAAGGCGAACGGAGTAACAGGAGGTTCGGGGGAACCGGCAAGAAGAATACGTCCAGGCCCAGGTTCCGCGCGGGAGGAAACGCATAGGCTGTGAGAATCGGAGCATTGCTTGCGGAGCTGTCTGCTCTTTTTCTTTACCCGAAACCAGCCGGGAGAGGAAGACGACACATTTTAGGGATCACCACTATGGTCGCCCGAACGACGTTTCGTTTTCTTTTATTTTTGCATGGTTTAAGACTGTGTGTGCCCGGTACGTGGAAAGGTTATGGGTAGGGAATAAGTCCCAGCCTGTCTTCTGGAAGAATTGCTTGCGTGCGTCTTCTTGGCGACGAGGATACACGACAGCGAATAAAAGTGTTGCAGCCGTTTGCTCATCACGGCATCGGCTTTTGTAGATGCCGGGTACAGGTGTCGTGAAATGCCTTCATGAAATGCCTCATACAAAAACCGCATTGTGATTTATTTCTTGTATGCACGTGAGCATGCTGCCCGAAATGATTGTCACCTTAGCTCGCCGACAAAACATGTCCTGCACCTGCCTCAACTTCTCAGCCTGCGCGTTCGTCCTGCTTTTCGACTTTAGGAATGCCGTCATTTGACACCGAATAAAGATCGTGACAAACGAGCACTGCTTGTGGACTGAGACGTTTGAACTTCTTGTGTTTTTATGTGACATTCATTAAACTTCAAATACACTTCAAGCCCCGTTCCCAAACCCTGCTACTCGGATAGTGACACTGAACGTGCTCTCAGGAGCGCATAATCGGTAGAAAGTAAAAAAAAAAAACAACTCGCAGCTAGTCGAAAGCGCCGCGAACGAACTAGCATTACTCCCAAAAAGCTAAGAACGTGCCAGCGAAGAAAATGCTCGGAACGGCGCAGAACAGCAACAGGTGCGTGCGGAATTGACCAATGCCCTCGAATTATGTGCAAGGTAAGCCGTTTCTTCAATTCAATTCAATTTATTTGCCATCATGATACAAATAATGGCAGGGGCCCGGAGTGAAAGCTGTCGTTTGACAACTTGACAAGGCCACGGGCCTCGACTTTGGTAACAGTGCAGTAGCCTGGCACGTGAACATAAATGCAAAGTACATCACATGTACATCTCAACACATTCAAAAACAACAACACAAGCAAAACCTACAGAGAGAAAAAAGCTCTTTACAGTTTATAACAATTATCACGCCAAGGTAAGTTATCAGCACAAGGTAAGTTATTTTACATCATAACATAATTATAAATGTTTCAATATGAAAGAAACAGTTAAGGTGGTTTACGCACGGCAAGATCATCGCGGTTAATTTCTTAAAGGGGTACAGCCGCAAAAGTTCGAACGCATACAAACGACATGATTTGCTTCAAGGGTGCAAGGAGATGCTTTCCAGCAAGTTTAAGTCGCAGACAATGGGTGGAACATGATTTAATATGTTTTTGAATGTTGTCTGAGGAGCTGCTCGGCTTTTCAACCCGTATCGAGTGACCTCAAGGGGCACTTGCCTCATTAATTGTAACGTCACGAACCCAGTGGTTGTTCGCAGGAACAGCCAGTGCTTGCTGAGGACGCCGATATCGCCAGCAATGGTAGTGCAGGTTGTTCCACCAACCGTGACATCATGGCGGACTCCGACGCTGGCGATGAACGAGATCGAAACTGCCACTACAAAAACTTTTGTAATTAATTATTCAGGCTTTGCACTGATGTCCTGAGCTCACTTGCATGATTACTAGGCCCATAGGCCTCTTTCAAGACGAACAAAACGGACACCCCAAAACTTTGCGCTTGTACCCTTTGAGAGTTTTCGTGCGGGTCGTATTATTCTCTTAAGGTTCTCAAACGAGTGCTTCACTGCGCATCAAAGGAGAGACTGGGAGAGGGAAAGGAAGAAGCACTCTTTAGTCATTATTAGAGAGGTTAGCTTGTTGCGTTAAAGGAGGTCACAAATGTTTTCTGCGGCTTATGAACGATGCTTTAGATGCAGAAACAAATTATGTGTTTTGGCAAGTTTTCATTAAAAACGAGCTCGATAATACAATGGAAGATATAACAAAACTGCACTCCAAAATTTTTGACGTTACCCTCGAGAGCTCTATAGACGTAAACAGAAGCTGTCAGTGTTCAGAACCAGTCTGATTTCGTAGCAAGGTCGGTGAAGAAGAAATCAAGTCGTTTAAGGTCCGATATCGCACGACAAGCACGTGAAATGTCCACAGCTTACACTTCGATATCAATGTCTGTACGCACCCTAAGATATGTAGGACGGATAATGATCATTATTGAAAATGATTTATTCCAACAACAAAGATCGAATAGAGGGGTAGTACTTGACGTTTGGTGTCTAAATATTGCTTAAATTTTTCAGAAAGGTCAAGAATAACAAATGATACCAAGAACGGAATGCGCTCATACAAGGAGAAAATTTCTTGGAGAGGTCGTGCCCAACCCGACCCCTTCCTCTTCCCCCCCGCCCTTCCCCCGCCCTGGGATCGAGCCACGGGATAAGGGGGCAGTATGCCGTCTTCCGTATGCATGGTTTCGGACAAATAGACTGAATGCCTACAGTTGCATAAATGTTGGAAGAACAGTACAGCCTTAAGCGCAGATTTAAACTGCCGCCGGTGCCTAGATCTGCCTCACACGAACAAAGGAGAAGGATCACAACATTAAGAGTTTCATATACAGTTCACCTTCAAGAGACCCGTGGAACCCTCGCCGAACACGCAAATCATGTCTTGACACGAAACATCAGATATGCGCTTTCATTTCAAAATAAGCCGTCTGTAACTCCGCCGTTTGCTTTTGACATGAAGAGCGCCTCACAATATTTTTGCTATGAAGCTCAGCATAGGATTGCTGTCGGGGACGAGGCAGACGTACCGCGCAACTTGACCTTGAAAAATATAACTACATAGTAATTGTAGCTGGAAATGTTATCAAACAGTATTTTAGGAACTTGACGGCATTATTTAGGGCAGGGGTTTAGGCTAGTTGTGCTTCATATTTAAATGAGCGCACAGAACAGGAACAGTGTGTGTCCACTCTTGTTAGTGTCCGTCTCATCTGCACTGTTTAAACATTATATAAGGATTACAACAGTTTATTACAACCACTGGATCAAAAAGCCCTATGGTCTTTTCAAACGAGTTTGCTATATTTTAGTGTTTGCTTGACGTGGAAATATTTGTGCTGCCTAGTGTTTTCTCTCACTTCGACTAAGAGCGTTATGAAAGTCTACCAAAAGCTTAAGCATTTTTAAGTTTCTTCTGTTCATTTATTTACTTGGTATCTTAAGAACGACGACTTCATAATTTTTAGCATATTTGCTCGACTGCAGACCTTTAAAACTGACGTGTTCATATATAGCCTCCACGCTTTCGTATAGAAGACGATGGAACACCTTTCCTTGTGGCTAAGAGACAACACTATGAGCAGGAGCCTGCTCAAGTTTCTGGATGAGAACAGTTTCCACGGCCTACTTTAGTCTATCGACAGCCTCTGTTTATTCGAATTCGAAATATTCGAATTAAAAAAAAATTACCTGCGGTTTAACTACTGCTGAACCTGGTTAGAAAACAAAAGCTGTGGTGTATCGGGCAACTAGACGCGGCTTGGCATCTGTAACGCTGGGTGCATTCCGCACACTGGGTAGGCAGCGCGTTCACCCTGCCACCCTGGCAGTTATATTAATGGTTGATCGCGAGAGGCTGGTCACCCAATGAACGCTGCGGCCTATTGCTGCAGTGCCGCGTTTCTGCCACAACGTTGTCAGCGCTATGCATGCAGTCCACATCTCTCTCACCACGGCCACGTACCTCAAAGCGCGATTGAGGCGTCCACTTAACCAGGGAGCCAGTTATGCTCTTCCTTTCCTCAAAATCAGTATAGAACGTTGTCAACGCCAACGCCAATGAACGCCGACGGCCTAGAGCTTCAGTGGCGGGTTTCTGCCACAAACGTTGTCAATGCCAACGCATGCAGCGCTCATCTGTCACTACCGCCATGTAGCTTAAAGCGCGTGAGGTTGCCACTTTCCCAGGGGGCCAGTTAAGCGCCTTTCCTTTGCTTCCGAAGCTCCCGCTCTTCATCGGTTTTCGGCACGGCTTCACACGCCACGCGCTGAAGGTCATATCTGCGCGGTCGGCGCGAAACTCGCGGAGCATGCCGTCGTAAATAATACTTTCGCTTTAAAAGAGCGGTGGTGGCGTCATCAAAGGACCTGCGCACCTGTACCCCGGCGCACGAATCTGTCAGCGGTAACGAGGCGGCCCACAGTGCAGCTCGAGATCTCTACCTCCGTGCTGTACAGGATGGGTCGGCTAAGGCCGAACATGATAGAGAAGGGCGATTAATCTCGTATCAAGAGATTACAGAACACTACAAGCAATGCCGGAGGTGTTTTCCCCCACCAAACACGGCGTTAAATAGGAGTCAGGCGACGGCGTGGAGACGCCTGCAGACTGGAGTATACCCAAACCCAGTACTAAACAAACATATCCGATCGGACTGCGAGGACGATAAATGTAAAAAGTGTGGGGCGAGAGGAACCCTCGACCATATAATTTGGGAGTGCGCTTACTCCCCAGGCAGGGCGCAAAACATTAGCAGTAGGGAAGCCTGGGAAACCTTGTTGCGGAGCTCGGGACCCTGAGCTCCAAATCACCGCCGTCCAACTGGCAGAAGAGGCCGCCGGCGAAACCAACCCGGCCAGCATCGAATACGACCAACCCGTGCGGCTGGGCCGCTCCTAAGTCCTCTCCCCTGTAAAGGGGGGTGAGACAGAGCGGCCCAGGCGGTGTGGTCTTTCTCTGTTGGACAATAAAAGTTTTCAACAACAACAACAACAGCAGCAGCACCTCGCAACGCTCGCCACGCCGCCTTTCGCGTTGTGGCACTTTCTCCTGCAGACAACAGATAGCGCTAGCACCACTGCCCAACGGCGAAAACTTGGTGGTAGCACCATTTGGTTTCTCTATCAGGGCGCAGACTATTACGGGTTTGTATAATGCGCAGCTGAACCAGCCTAACAATTCCATATCCAGCCTTAGTGAGCACGGCACTACGTTAATGAATGATCGAGAAATGTTTCGTTCCCGATTTTACGCTTGTAATTTTGTGGTTGCGTCGCCTGGCGACGGGAGAGCGGAGCTGCAGACAAGAAGGTGAGAAAGGACGAAAAGAGATGGCGCCACAAAACAACGTTCTCACGATTTGCCTTATTTAGGGGTTCGCAAACTTTGCTGGCACCCGGTTAGTAGCACGAATATGCATGGTACACGAAGTGGCTTTCTGTATTGAGAAACGATTTCTGTATCGAGAAGAAAACTAGGCGCTTTCACTATTCCTTTAATCATGCATACGCCGTGTTTTTACTAAACCTACTTGTTTTCTTTTGCAAAAGAAGCAGCTGCCAAAAGCTACTCAAAGGCGACATTCTAAACTTGGCATCTTCATAAAAAAAAAAAAAAATAGGACGCTACGCGTTTATTACAACATGCATTTTCTGGACTTCGTCCAAAAACGAGGCGATAAGGCTCCTGCCCGCGCAGTTTCTTCCTGGAGATCCTTGCGTCAAGCTATTGTTCGACGTCTTTGTGTCGTAAATTAGCAGCTTTGCGGTCTTTTTATCTCCGCTCGATAACATTTCGTCCCAGCAGAGCCGATTGTCGATATGACATTATCGTGGTCGGGGCAGGTGTTCCCAGAAGAAGCGACGCTTATGATTTCGCTGTCTTCATATCTCTGCTCGATAACATTTCATCCGAGCGAAAGTAGCTTCCCCGATGTGACATTGTCGTGGTTGGCGCAATGTTCCCAGCAGAATCGAAGCTTTGTATTTCTCTATCAATGCGCGTTTGCACATGGCTGGGTGTGAGAGCGCGCGACAGCGCCTCGTGCTGAAAGGAGGGTTCGGGATAAGGCTCCCCCTCTCACTAGCACGCTCTGCCGCGAACGACACGAACACGGCGGTGCTGGAAAGGGAGGCCAGTGCCGTGTGCACTGGCTCGACTGGCTCCCGAACGCCGCGTTGTGCTTTTGTGCCTTCCGCCCACTAAACAAGGAGAGGCGGCGGCGAGCGGGAAATATTTCGAAGCTGTGAAACAACTTGAGACGCAAGGCCGTCACTACCACCGTACTTCCGTACCGTTTTGGAAGCTGATATCGGCTTTTCTTTGTTGTGAGTGGGGCGACAGCAACCAGCTTTCGCAATGAGTTTTCTAAGGCACTTCGATCCAGCGAGGATTCCACGGACTAGGGTAAGTGGCGTTGTTTACCATACATGTCCTGCGTGGCGCTGCATGACACAGGCCGGCTGGCGCGACCTTGCCCGTAGGATAGTGTTAAGCGATCCCGGGATGGTTGTTGCGGTGAACACGCTCATTCAGTTCCCACAGACTTTGTAAACTCGCCGGTACGTGTGTGGCATTGCCATGGGCACTGCGATAAGTGGGCGGCGCGTGGGCAACATTGGGCTGTCGGTTGCCAGGTTGCCAGCTGGGTGGCTTTGACTGCGCGAGAATTCCACGGAGAGGGAGGGGGAGTTTTTCGTCTTGGCACGTGACTTGGTAGCCTGCGCGCCGGATTTGAATGGTGCTGGGAAGTCCGCGACCGAAATTCTGGCGGTTGAGCGGGCTGACAAAGTCGTCGAAGGCTATGTACTCTCGACCACTTAACGCGATGGCTTGGCATGAAGCTCTTTCCTGCGAATAAAATATTTTGCAATCAGTCAACCGCGGACGCGAGGTTTGTAGCCCTATACTCTTTAGTTAACTGCAATTTAGCAACAGTTGCATTAATTACTTCTCGTGATACCATTGTGCATCCTGAAGTTTGTGCTCGTTCAAAATCAGCTGCCTGTTTGTGTTACGTAACCCCAGCAGGAACATCCGCATTGCTTCTGCGTTTTTTTTTTTTTTTGGCGCGTACGTCGAACGGATCCGATCGCTCAGTTTTTGAAGTTTTGGTTAAAGGGGAGCGGAGGTGCCGGGAGCAGAGGTGCCAGAAGGGAGGAGTATAAAGCAGTAGCACGCCGGCAAAAGGAGTATTTGTGCTGCCACTGTAACAGTCACGGCGCTCCGAGAGCAGAATACCACGTGACGACGCTTGCTTCCCCACTATTCTCTGCATTAATTAGAGGAGAAAGTTGGGCGAGTTGGCTAATATGCACGGTGGGAAAAGCGGTTGAGGGCGATGACAGGACGAAGAACCACGCTCGTCCCTTGTGGTTCTTGGTCTTGTCATAATCTTCTCGCGCTCTTTCCACCATCTATTCTCTGCATGTGTGATAGGAGTTTCAAATTCCTTCGAACCGAATGTCACTCGACTTGTCTGCCGAAATTGCGCTGCTTCTCGAAGTTTTTGAATGGAATTCGGTTCAAATGACATTCGAGACAACGGGGCACCGCGGAGACATTCAAGAATGCCGCGCCGTGCGACTGCTTACGCTCTGTGGCTGTTGATTTATATATTTGCCGCTCGCTTTTTTCAGTTGCTTGTTTGGCAAATAGCTCGTGTAGTCGCTGAATGTGTGCTTCAAGATAAGAGTACGCCATTCAGAATTTACCGCGTGTGCCCGAAATTTCCCTGGCAATGCGTTTTTAGCTTGCGCTTTTAGTTTAAAAAATTCGCATTTGGGTAGCTTCAGTCGCAGTCCCACAGTGTACAGGCGGCTCTTTGTCATTGGTGCGCGTAAAAAGAATGTTATAAAAGTACACATTGCAACGTGGTCAAGGTCATGCAGAATATTTTCCATCCCTACCTGGAACACAGCCTGCGCTGATAAAGCTCCGAACGGCAACCTTGTGAACTGCTACAAGCCTTTACCAGCTTTTGACAGTCTTCGTCTAGCGAGACCTGCTGGTAGGTGCTTTGAAAATCGAGCTTTGGGAATTTTTCGCCCCCTGTCATTCTCGCAAAAACTTCCTCAATCCTGGGAATGAGGTACGACTCGAGCACTGTCACCGGGTCTATTGTGTGGACGTTGTCGCGCTCCCGAACTGGACCATCGCACTTCAGCACAGAAGAGATGGGCGCGGCCCCCTGGGACGTTTTCAAAGGTTTGATAACACCCTGCTCCATCCTCTGCAGTTCTTCATGACCCAATGCCGTAAAGCAATTGGTATAGGCCGCGCCTTGACAAAACGTGGCTTCGCCCCATTCTGCGCAGGCACTGAGGCGGCGATGCCGTGAAACGTGCCCAGCTACTGCGAAAAAAAAAACTTCGTTATATTGACTCACCACGTCTTCTGGAGACTTCACGACGTTGATTCCTACTTCTTGCCGGACGATGCCTAGCTTGAAAGCCTTCATCCAGCTTCTTCCAAACAGCGTAGGGAACGCCCCCTTCACGACAATCAGCAGTATTTGCCGCTCACTGTCGCGAAGTCTGACGCCGGCTTCCAGCGTCCTAAGGACAGGTTTCAACCTCGCTGGAAAAAAACTCAGTTGCACAGTAGATGGCTACAACGATGTCAACGGGAAAAGCTCGGTGAAGTGTTCTTCGTTAATGGTTGATACAGTAGGGCCGGTACCCAACTCCATATCTCCGTATCGGCGCTCTGTACGCCGTTGACATAAGCTGCGAACTAGCTATTTGCAGCATCAAAAGGTCAAAAACTTGGTGGTCCTCGCCCCGGTTAGACAGGTCGTCCACATTCTGCACACGAATGGATCGGCTGCTGTCGTTTCTTCTCCCCGACTGAAATTTGCGCACTATTGCCAGATGACCTTTATGACCATTGAACAGTACCGCTTTCTTTTTGCCTCGAGGCCACAATATTCACTTGTGCTGGAGCTTGGTGAGGTAGTGCCTCAGCTTGCTGACTGCTCAGTGCGTATGAATCTTTACTTTCAGCCTCAGTGGCTCTGACTGTGTCCTTTGCGATCCCGAAGTTCAAATGCGTCGTTTCCAACAGCCGAGTTTGCATTGGCACGTTGTTGATACCGCTCGCAATCTGGTCGCGCAGCACGCGCTCTCGTAATGTGAAATTGTAGCCTGCGGCCAACTTCTTCAGCGACGCAGTAAAGTCACTTACGGCGTCCCCGTATTTTCGGTGCCCGGAGAAAAACTTGAAACTCGCTACCACTTCAGACACGTGAGGGGCGTAGTGCTTGCCTAGTACGGTGAAGATTTCGGTCCTGTTTGTGCGGCCTTGGCTGATGCCAGGAGGGTCCGTAGTGGAGAATACGTCTGCGGACCACAGCACGTCAAAAACACAGCTGTCTGCTTGTCACTTGGAATGTTGTTCGCGGTGAAGCACAGTTTGATGAGCTCGAGGTATTCAGCCCACTCCGACGTACTGGAGTCAAATGCGCCTAGCTTGCCTACAGTGTGCACGATGGCGTTCAATGTGCTCTGCCGGTCCAATTCGTCGCTCCCATCCGCGTCACCATTTGTGATAAGTGCGTCGTCCCGGGCCACGCCGGCCGCCGGGCTGGAAAAGCACGCACGCTGTTCGGAGGATTCCGCGCTGGCCAAGCTGCGTCATGTGTGCAGTATTTATTTCCGCTGGCTCGTGACGCCCCCAGGCGCCGTAGCGGCGAAGTAATCTTATCACGCAACATGCTCTACATAGTTGTTCCATTTATGACAAGTTACTTTTTTAAAGCATTGCCACAGCGGTGATTCCACATTTCAGAGCTTAAACGGTTTGTTAACTCTAGCCACAAAACCCTTGACAGCCGCCGCGGTGGCTGAGTGGTTATGGCGCTCGGCTGCTGGCCCGAAAGACGCGGGTGCGATCCCGGCCACGGCGGTCGAATTTCGATGAAGGCGAAATTCTAGAGGCCCGTGTACTGTGCGATGTCAGTGAACGTTAAAGAACCCCAGGTGGTCGAAATTTCCGGAGTCCTTCACTACAGCGTCTCTCATAGCCAGAGTCGCTTTGGGACGTTAAACCCCCATAAACCATAAACCAAACCAAAACCCTTGACGTCGCTTCAAACAAGCTACATCAGATTCGGCTTGCAGTGGTAGGGTGTAAGCGCATAACGAGGTGGCCTGTAGCTTTAGCAATGAAATCCAACAGGTATCGGTCACCGCCTGTGTTGGTGGCTTCAACAATGTACATCAATTCTGCCACGGCTGAAAGTCGTTTTTGAGGCTGCTCACGCGCTACACTTTGTCTTGCTTAACCGAGTGGTAGGACGTGTTATCTATTATAATATATCCGTTGGTAGTCGAGCCAGCAGTTTATCTTTGAATCACTTTTCCTAGTTGTCGGCATTCATTTGTTGTGCTAGTCTCTCGAGTTTTTTCTTGCTCAGAACACTTTCCTTGTACCTTCAACAAAAGAGTTTTCACTGCCGCAGTCGATCACGATAACCTGAGCCCTTCTTTTGCCACGGGGGTTCTGAATAATAATAATAATAATAATTGGTTTTTGGGGAAAGGAAATTGCGCAGTATCTGTCTCATATATCTTTGGACACCTGAACCGCGCCGTAAGGGAAGGGATAAAGGAGGGAGTGAAAGAAGGAAGGAAGAAAGAGGTGCCGTAGTGGAGGGCTCCGGAATAATTTCGACCACCTGGGGATCTTTAAAGTGCACTGACATCGCACAGCACACGGGCGCCTTAGCGTTTTTCCTCCATAAAAACGCAGTCGCCGCGGTCGGGTTCGAACCCGGGAACTCCGGATCAGTAGTCGAGCGCCCTAACCACTGAGCCACCGCGGCGGGTTGGGTTCTGAAAGCCAGTTTACAGTTCGGATCGGCGTACTTCGTGCGCGGATTTTGCAGCCATTTGTCTACACTTTACTACGCATGTGGCCGGCGTTTAACCGCGTTTTGTCCGAGAAGAAAACCTGCCATGGTGTCTCAGGCTATCTGGCTCAGATACCGGCGGTGAGATTGCACAATGTGCATCGCTTCGATCACTAGTGCGTCCCGGGACCGCCCCTTGTACTGGGATCCAAGCTTTGTCGACATCCTGGGCGTAGTGGCCGTGGACACGGATGGTCTTCGAAGCGCCGCATCAGCTTAGAGACAGTCGGAATTTCTTCACTGTGAAAAATTGGACGATGAACAGCTGGGCGCCCCACCCCAGCTGTTGTGTGCAAAGTGTTGTGCGCGTGTGTTTTTGTCTTTCTTTACTGACTCTGCACGCGCGCAACTTGGACAAATGTATTGACAAATGTATTGTTATGTAAATAGTGTATTTTTCACCTCTCCCTCTATCCTTTCTTACTGTCCCCTCACTTCTTTCATTGCACTTCTTCAAACTGCCTGCTATCCTTTATTTCCGCTGCCCCAGCTCAGGTGCTGCCGCCGTTGTGATGGCAGATGCCGGGGTTAGCAAAAATATTTTACATTCCTTTTGTCTTTATTTTACATTAAACACTTACTACTACTACTACTACTACTACTACTGTGAAAAAATTAATGTGGATTAGCTCGGCTAATTCAGGATATACAAAGCAAAAGATGTCGGCGTTCACTGTGTTCATTGGCGTTGGCGTTGACAATGTTCTAGAGGGCGATGGTTTTGACGAAAGGAAGGGCGCATAACTGGCTCACTGGATATGTGGACGCCTCATTCGTGCTTTGATACATGAGGCGGTGGTGAGAGAGAGATGTGGCCTGAATGCATTAGCGCTGACAGCGTTGTGGCTGACGTGCGGCACTGCAGCTGCGGCTTAGCTATAGCTAAGCCACAGCGCTCATTTGGTGGTCAATCTCTCGCGATCAACCATTAACTGCATGCCACCTCCCAGGGTGGCAGGGAGGGCGCGCTGCCTATCCAGTGTGCGGAACGCAATCAAAGCACGCTTTTGCAGTTGGATACCAGCGCCACCTACATGGAAGCGATATTGAGGTTTCCACTGACCCATAGAGCCGATGTGCGCCCTTTCCTTTCGTGAAAAAAAAACGGCCTTTGCAAAGCTGTCAACGCCGATGAACTCTATGAACGCCGTCGCCTCACTTGTTTTGTTTGGTTTGTGAGGAAAGGAAATTGCACAGTAACCGTCTCACATATCTCGGTGGACACCCGAACCGCACCGTAAAGGAGGGAGGGAAAGAAGAAAGAGAAAACTGAAAATTGAAAGTTGGATTTTGAGGAAAGGCGCGGCGCTGCGCAGCGGCGGAACACCTGTTGCTCGGTGCTACTAGTGGCGTATGCGCAGCAGTGACTAGGGAGCGAGAGAGAAATATCCGCGCAGAGGCGCGCGTTGTGACGTCATGTGCCTCCTCGGATTACCGCCACGGCGAAATCCCAAGTTCGCGGCCAGTAAAGCTTTCGCTTTAAAAAGCTGTGCACTAACCTCCGCAACACGCTAAGATCAGAGCAGTCCAGCCTGTTCGTCCGTTAACGACCTCTTCCCGCCTTCTCCACCTCGGATGCTCACTGGCAGATTGTTCACTCACTGACCTTGGTGTGTTCTGCTTTCCTCTTGATTAACGAATTAATGATTGCGCTGCCTCCACATTCGATGCGAAGTGATCCTAGCTCGTTAATGTCTAGCTGATTCGCCTGCTTGGGAAAACACTGCACTTTCGACGGACGGTGGATAGGACACACGACTGACTCCGCGGACACCATGTTTGTGAAGGGCGGCGCGTCAGCAGGCTTCCACGTGGAGGTATTTTTTCTATTGATTAAACCGGTGATCGAAATTATCCCTATAATTAAAAAAAACCCAGCCTGAGATGCCGTTTAAGTGCTGTATTTATTGTTTGAAAAATATGTTTGCAAAAGTAAAATATTTCAGGGACTTATTTGTTTTTCTTGCGCCTGATTTGATAAGAGAACTCTACCTTCTACAGTACTTCAAGCGACTTGTGAAATGAGTGTAGGCAGAATCAGCATGAGCTTTCTCGCCCTTTTCAAGTACAGGTGTCGCATTAGAACACTTGGAGCAGGATATGCACTTATGGAATTTCAACAGGGCAGTCTGACCCATAAAGCACGTATGTCGAACCCGGCGCGTTTCCTATAATGAACCGAGCCCCACCCCCACCCCCGCACTCTCAGTTCTCGTAGCAAAGCAGCACCCCCACCCCCCAACGTAAAACAAAATTACTTTGTGCCCCGCTGCGGTGGCTCAGTGGTTAGGGCGCTGGGCTACTGATCCGGAGTTCCCAGGTTCGAACCCGACCGCGGCGGCTGCGTTTTTATGGAGGCGAAATGCATAGGCGCCCGTGTGCTGTGCGCTGTCAGTGCACGTTAAAGATCCCCAGGTGGTCGAAATTATTCCGGAGCCCTCCACTACGGCACCTACTCCTTTCTTCTTTCAGTCCCTCCTTTATTCCTTCCCTTACGGCGCGGTTCAGGTGTCCAACGATATATGAGACAGATACTGCGCCATTTCCTTTCCCAAAAACCAATTATTATTATTATTATTATTATTATAACCCTCCCCCAAAAAAAATCCTCGCTATTTTGTCTTGTCGAGCATTCGTTGCAGTGTTAATTTCTCACTGATGTGCAATCATTTTGCTTAGTTTAAATTCTTAAGAATATTCTGCGGACTTTCTCAATGTTTCCTGTTATAAAACCTCAAGGCTCTTTTAATACGCAGCATTAAAACTGCTATATATAACAAAGTGTCCGTCGGCGATGTTCACTGAAACTTCCGAGAACCACCTGCCATGGTCGGCAGGTGGCAAGGAGAAGAGAAGAAAATGCCTCTCCTCTTTTAGTAGAGAGGAGGTAGAGGCCGAAAGGTGTCTGCAACGGGAAGAACCAGGAGGATGGCTGCTTTGGACGGAGGGGTTTCAGACGTGGGCGGAGGAATGCGCAAGCTGAGGATGGTTGCCACGCCAACAACCCGAAGGGGGCTACTGTGGAGGGTGAGGGGCGAGGTGAGCGGAGATATCTGAGCGGCACGTGCACGCCGGATACCACTCTTCCGCTGAAGTGGTTGTGTGCGCGCATCCTTCGACTGTTTAACGGCGCTATGTGGTGCTTGTGAGTGGGTCTCATGGAAGCAAGACCTTCAACGAAGTGACCCAGGCACATTCGCATTATTTATGAGCGACCAATCCCCCATCCCATCCATGCCTCTTGTGAGGAGCTGATGAGCAGCTCTGCCATCAGAGATCAGCAGTAACAGGGCTGAACGGGTGGCCGCAGAGGCTCCTACCGGAGAGGCCTTATTTTGATTTAATAGGCATTTGTTCCCTCACTCGCGCGACACTTGCAGCGTAAGTAATTTAGAATCTTATGTCGCACATTTTCGCACAGGTGGAGCTCCACCTTCACCTGGATGGTTCCATCCGACTTGAGACAATATGGGAACTAGCGCAGTAAGTACGGCATGATGAACCCCCATCTTACATTTACACTTTTCGACCAAAACATGGCGTCTTTTGCAGCGTCCGGTTTCTCTTGTCAGCAACACAAATGTAACAGACTTTGGGGTTATTCGCAATACGAGAGAGAGAGAGAGAAAGCGAGAGAGGCAGACAAAAGAAAGAATAGGCAGGGCGTGAACCAGACATTGCCCGGTCGGCTACATTATATACATGTGGGTAGGATATAGTGAGCGAAAGAGAAGAGGAATGATACACAGGCTTGCTCATCAGACTGTAGACTTACTACAGGTGTTCTGCGTTTTTGCGCACTAAAGGAATACGTAGCCACGCTCGATATTGCTTTCTTAGCAGTACGATGTGTTGGAAGGAGCAGGTGGTAGACGACCTTTTGAAAATTTCGTAGTTTGATAACAAAGAAAATGGAAATGCACAATGGTGTCGCATCGTTTTAGTTCCAGTGGAAATATGTTTTTCTGGGCCGCGTAGACGTATAGTGGACGTTTTGTATACGCGCGACAACTTTTGCTGGCAACGAAGCGGAAACTACGGAGCCGAAACACCCCCCCCCCCCCCCCCCCCCTTCTTGCGCAACGGAATATAGTTCCCGCTTGCAGTTATTAATTTTTTCTTAAAGCTTACAATATTTTCAATGTTAGTTAGTTAAGGCATGTTTCTAATGCAACTACCAGCTTTCAGCATTGGTCATTACAACAAATTTGCTAGGCACGTCTAAATGTAAGAAGCTTCCATGGATGGCGCCAGCTGCTCCAGCGGCGGAATGAAACTACCGTAGGGTAGGGTCAGGCGTATCGTCTTGCGGCCGAACTATTTGGCGGAATGGCAGAGCTCCAGAGCTCCGGTTCTCTAGCCTTCCCTTAACTGCCAAGCAAAGTTGTCGAGTATAGGTGCTTTTAACGAGTTATAGTGTGGTTGTACTAGGCGATGTGGCCTGTGCTTTTCCTTCATGCGGCTTGGCTGACAGATAACCTAACCTGCGCGTTTAAATAATAATCGAAGTAGGTCATCGAGAGAAATAAACTGCGCACTAGTAATTTAAGGTGCGCATTTTCAACGGGTAGGCAAATGGTAATGAACATGTAGATAAGAGTACAAGGCTTCATAATGTTAGCAACCGTAATGCGTCCATATGCGCTTGCAGGCCATCTGTGGTAAAAATTCGTAGAGATCGTTGCGGTAAACAAAGAGGAACTTTACGTTCGCTCACGTTGCGCCAACTGGGGCCTCCGCTACAGTTTGATTTTTGAAATCACTTACCTTTCTTTGCTTTACTGTCTTTTTTAATTTCTAAACTAAAGCTTTGTATATTGCTAGAGAATTCTCCCTTGAGCATATGGTTCGTTATAATCTAGCTTGATTTAGTGGCTAACGCTTTGCAGGTTGCATAAATCAATGTCCATTTTTTTTTGCTCTTCACCTTTCAAAATGTTCATAGACGATCAAGCAGTGGTGTTAGTGGGACAACAGGTCTCAATTAAAACCGAGCACAACATGAATGTTGCATCAGGAAGCAAAGACAGAGCACACGTATGCGCAGTAAGGGGCAAGCGGTGCATTGCACAAGGCGGCAGGCTTTGCACTTTTCGCTTTTGCGTGTCTGCAATGCACTGCAAGCTTGTCTCAGTAACTTCGATTCTTATCTTCTGTTTACTTAACTTCAAGCAAGAAGAAGATTGACCTTGGCTGCTCTTCAATCGCTGCTCTCCGGTGGCGTCTTCAGAAAGTGGAGTCATCGTCTTTGAAGGACTTTCTGGACCGCTTTGCGATATTCATGCCGACCGTCGTGTGAGTAAAACAATACCGTACTTCGTGCTTGAAGTATATATCACATTCCATTGTTCTCTGCGGGAGATCGTTGCCTGAGTCGCACATTATGCACTTGGGTCTGTGAAAGCTGATGTACAGTCTTTACCAAAATAACCAGGCTGCATGGTTTGCTTCTCATTCGAATAGCAGAGGCCTTACGGCTTCCCTAAAGATTAAAAAGTTCTCGAAAGATGAGGACAAGGATTATTCTTACCATACAGAGATTTAGAGCTTGAATACTGCCATAGTAGCTTCAATATACGACTGAGAAGCAAACCGTCTAGCCTGGTTAATTTTAGCGAAGACTGTACATCGTGCAAACGGAGGCTTATTCGGCAGTTTCCTTTTTGTATGCCTTGTTGTCGTTTCGAATTTTTGAAATTGCGCAAACGTTGCAGGTAACGTAAAGCTTAAGTTAATCTTGCAAGCCCAAAACAGCAGTTACCGTGTAGTTGCATGCATACCCTACAGCTCCCTTGACCTCTCCTCACGTCATTGTAATCTTTGTCTGTACTGGCTCCCGTATATTGTGATTAAGTGAAAGGACGATAAAATAACGGAAGAAAAAAACTGCGGGTGGAGACCAATATAAATTGTGCGCTTCGAAATGCTTTCTTTTCGAGCCTCGACCGAGATGTCGAAGGCCACTGCCAGTACGCTGGCTGGCGCTAGCGATTCTCCCGGCAGCAAGGCACACAGGAAATTCAACTCATCCGGACTGTTGCTTTTGCAGGGGCGATTTGGAAGCGATCGAACGGATTTCGTACGAGCTCTGCGACAACCAGGCAAGGGAGGGCGTCGCCTATTTTGAGACGCGCTTCTCGCCTCAGCTGCTGGCCTCGGCGCAGAAGGGAGTCACGCCTTCGCTGGTCGTCGAAGCAGTCAGCCGGGGCTTGGAGAGGGGACAGCGGGACTTCAAAGTTAAGGCTCGCTCTATAGTGACCTCCGTCTGGGGAAAGGACGGTAAGTAAGATTAGTTACTCGTTTATTGTAACGAAAGAACGCGTTTTCTTTGTATTTCTTATCACGTTGCAAAGTAAACTGCCGTAGAGGATCAAAACTGGGGTACTAACCGTGCAAAAGTGCTCAATGCGGGTTCGACAAAGCAAGCAAGTTGTTGGGCGAGTTGGTGACGATCTTCCATAGTTGCAGCGCGAAGGACAGGACAGGGGAGGATGACAGAACAGTATACGGTAAGTACGGGTTGTTCCACCTAAGTGTTCATACTAATACTGAAGTAACGGAGCGCACTAAGCGAACAAAACTTACTTTCTGTGGTTCGTAGTAGTGTCTTCTGCTATTTATTCACGACGGTTGTTAATATCTAGGCAGTTAACTTATTTCACGGTCTACAAAGCTTGAAAAAACGCCCAACTAAACCACTTGCATGAGGGTCATTTTGGCTTCTTACCGTACTTTTTCCCTCAATCGAAAGCTCGAAAATTTGGGGAACACTGTGCGAAGAAGCGTTATTGTGGTGTGACTGCTGCGCTATGAAGGATACACCAAAGCACGCAGTTGGCGACACTTGCGGAAAGCGTTCATAGGTTGTGCAATGCGTATCTGTTTAGTTATTTTGCATTCTTTATTACTTCCAATTACGCTTAATTGGCTCTGGCCTACTCTCCTAAATCCACAGAAACCAGAGCCGATTAACTTCTTCAACTGTGTTCTTATGACCGTGCCACTCGTTGTTGGCAAAAATGCACTGCCTAATTTTTCAGTGTAATAATAATAATGATAATTGGTTTTTGGGGAAACGAAATGGCGCAGTATCAGCCTCATATATCGTTGGACACTTGAGCAACGCTGTAAGGGAAGGGATAAAGGAGGGAGTGAAAGAACAAAGGAGGAAAGAGGTGCCCGTAGTGGAGGGCTCCGGAATAATCTCGACCACCTGAGGATCTTTAACGTGCACTGACGTCGCACAGCACACGGGCGCCTTAGCGTTTTGCCTCCGTAAAAACGCAGCCGCTGCGGTCGGGTTCGAACCTGGGAACTCCGGATCAGTAGCCGAGCGCCCTAAACTGAAAATTGTTTTTTGGGGAAAGGAAATGACGCAGTATCTGTCTCGCATATCTCGATGGACACCCGAACCGCGCCGTGATGGAAGGGATAAAGGAGGAAGTGAAAGAAGAAAGGAAGGTGTACCATAGTGGAGGTCTCCGGGTTAATTAAAACCACCTGGGAATCTAACGTGCACTGACATCGCACAGCACACGGGCGCATTATGCGTTTCGCTTCCATCGAAACGCGGTCGCCGCGGTGAAATGTTCAAAGAGAAATAATAATAATTGGTTTCTGGGGAAAGGAAATGGCGCAGTATCTGTCTCATATATCGTTGGACACCTGAACCGCGCCGTAAGGGAAGGGATAAAGGAGGGAGTGAAAGAAAGGAAGAATGAGGTCCCGTGGTGGAGGGCTCCGGAATAATTTCAACCACCTGGGGATCTTTAACGGGCACTGACATCGCACAGCACACGGGCGCCTTAGCGTTCTGCCTCCATAAAAACGCAGCCGCCGCGGTCGGGTTCGAACCGGGGAACTATTAATAATAATTGGTTTTTGGGGAAAGGAAATGACACAGTGTCTGTGTAATATATCTTTGGACACCTGAACCGCCGTAAGGGAAAGGATAAAGGAGGGGGTGAAAGAAAGAGGTGCCGTAGTGGAGGGCTCCGGAATAA
Organism: Amblyomma americanum; assembly: GCF_052857255.1. Lineage (NCBI taxonomy): Eukaryota > Metazoa > Arthropoda > Arachnida > Ixodida > Ixodidae > Amblyomma > Amblyomma americanum. The sequence goes on from NC_135500.1 coordinate 212,270,211, forward strand.
TTTCGACCACCTGGGGATCTTTAACGTGCACTAACATCGCAATCACGTGATATTGATGGCATACAAATTATTCCAGTTAAATATGTGCTGAACGTAATTGCCCCCCTAATGACTTATATATATAATCTGGCGTTATCAACAGGTTGCTTTCCCAAATTAATGCAGATCTCCAGAGTGATTGTACTTTTCAAGAGTGGCGATAAAAACGATATGTCCAACTATCGACCGATTTCTATTCTGCCGATTTTTTCTAAGGGCCTAGAAAGAGTAATTCATAAAAGACTCATGAACTTTTGCAATAAACTTAACCTCATTAATCCGTCACAGCATGGTTTCCGCCCAAACAGGTCTACTGAAACAGCCTTACTAATGCAAAAAGAGATAATCCTGGAGGCACTTGAAAATAGGGAGATGTGCATAGGTGTTTTTGTGGATTTCTCGAAGGCTTTTGATCGTCTAAACCATCAAATACTACTCAACAAGCTAGAAAATATGGAATCCGTGGTACTGCAGCTTGTCTACTAAAGTCCTACCCACAGCATCGATATCAATGTGTAACAATAGATCAGCATGTTTCAACTCTTCAACCTATAACCACTGGAGTTCCACAAGGAAGCATTTTAGGACCGCTACTGTTTCTTGTATACATAAACGACATAACAAATATCAGTAACCTTCCAAAATATGTTCTGTATGCAGACGATACCAGTCTCTTATTTAGTGGCAATAATATTCCATTGCTCATTTCAAACACAAACAGTGTGTTAGAAAAGTTGAAATCGTGGAGCGCAGCAAATTCCTTGATAATAAATAGTAAAAAAACAAAAGCGGTACTTTTTCATTACCGGCAGAGTGCCGTTACATCAGATCTTAGGCTAAAAATAGACAACTCTATTATAGAGGTGGTTGACACAGTAAAAACACTAGGAATTTTCTTTAACAAGAACATGAGCTGGGACCCTCACATTAGCTTCTCTTTAACCAATTTATCAAAGTGCGTCGGAATTCTCGCGAAATTTCGCTCCTATCTACCCGTATCGATTAAATGAATAATATACAACACATTATTCATGTCGTATGTTAACTACTGTTTCCTTGTCTGGGGCTCTACTACTCAAACTAACCTGCACAAGATATACATGCTGCAAAAGAAAGCAGTACGTTATATAGCAAATGTTGACTACCTCGCACATACCGAAGAACTGTTTAAGAGATTCAAAATCATACCCGCTCATAAGCTATACGAATTTTTCTTAGCCATAAGATATAAAAAATCCATTTCTCACGGTGACAATTTCTTGACAGCATTGTCATCCCTCGAAACAAACTCAACGCCATACTCGTTTCGAAAACACGAACGTTGGACCATTCCCTTTTGCCGTACAGAACATGGTCGACAGATGATGCGTCATGCAGTTCCAAGGTTACTAAACAAATTCATCTTTGAACGTTTTTCTCTTGAAACATCTAGTACACAAACTCTAAGAAATCATTTTTTTGTAAGCCACTGTATTCCCTTTGTGTGAAAAGTGTGACACGAATGACTTTTGCATCTATGTTAACACCAATGTATTGCGTATTAATGAACATGTACCAAGAGTTTATATCGATTGTTCTGAAATTCCTGTATTATATTCTGTTAGGTAGCGTGTGTGGATTTTGTACTTTTTAAAAAAAAAAATTTTTTTTGCCCTTGCTGTACGCCATGTAGGGGGGCTCGGGCTCCCTCAAGCGAAAATCGTTCGCTTTTTGCCTGAGCCTGCCCACATCATAATGATGTAAATAAAACTGACTTGACTTGACTTGACTTGACTGCACACGGGCGCCTTAGCGTTTTTCCTCCATATAGACGCAGCCGCCGCGGTCGGGTTCGGACCCGGGAACTCCGGATCAGTAGCCGAGCGCCTAACCACTGAGCCATTTTTCTGCGTATTTTTTAAATGTATGTTTCCTTCTCTTCATTGGAGCTGAAGGTAGGCGTGACAAATGAAGCGGCTGATGCGACGTCCCTGTCACTCTTTCAGATTGGACGGTCGAGTGCTTGAAACTGTGCGAGCAGTACCAAAGCATCGGTGTCGTCGGAATCGACATTGCCAAGGACGAAGTGCAGACGCCTGGCTACACGGCCGTCGAAGCGCAAGTTTACCAGGTATATTTCCGGCGATTCCTCCCTCTTGTATGCATGCAGCTCTTTCGCCTGAAGCATCTTTGTTGCAAATTCGGTTTATTTCGCTAGTGTCCGCAGCCAGCGAACAGTGAGTGTAAGAAAGGCCATAAAGAAACATTCTTTGCTGAAAATGCGAAGTTCTACACCCTTGCACTGCGTCTACCACTCCTCCCGTTCAGAGGGCTACCTAGAGCTTCTGTGACCTAAAGGGTGAGCAATGAAAGAAAGGGTGGATTGAGGACGTCCTGTTGTGGCTGTGCTACACTGTACTGTGCTGCACTGTACTGTTGTGCACTGCGCTGTGCAGCACTCTTCAGTAGCACAGCATTGTTTGTGTTGCAGATCTCTATATTGTAAGAGCAAAGATCCTTCTCACCTTTTGCAACCTCGCTGAAGCACCGACCTTGCAGGGTTGTGGCGGAAAGACCCCGGGAATTGAGAATACCATGATTTGGCCCTTATATCTTTGAGACTCTGTTTCGTGTTCTGTTAGATCCATTCTTACTTGCATGTGCCGAGCGCTGCAACGCGAATGCTTATTTGATTGCTCTTCGCCTTGCGACCACCAATGCAGAGGGCGAAGCAGCTGGGCATTCCAAGGACGGCTCATGCTGGAGAGAGCGGCGCCTACACGACCGTGCGAGAGGCCATTGTGAACCTGAGCTGTGACCGCGTGGGGCACGGCTACCGCGTCTTCGGAGATCCGACGGGCGAGACGTACCGCATGGCGCGAGAGCAGAACATCCACTTCGAAGTCTGCCCTTACTCGAGCGTCCTTTCCGGTGGCTGCCCCCTGGATACGCGACGGCATTCCATTGTTAGGTGAGTAAGTAGGTCTGGGGGTGTTACTGCAACTGAAAGTTACGTTATCTTTGCCCACCTAAATGTTATAACTATTGATTCAGAATGCTGTTCCAGAATGTGCATTTTATGAGTTGCTGGTACTAATATTGGCTGGTTTATGTTCCTCAGTGCCTCCTAAGTGTAAAGGTTCTTTATATGCACATTCCACCTTCTTATTCGTGTTTTCATAAGTGTTTTACGCGCCAAATCTTGCAACAGCCTCGCACATGAGGCTAGCAATAAGTGCTAAATAAAATGAATAAAAAACGAAGTTTTAGCGTTTATATAGTTATAAAATTATAGATTAGAAGTTAAAATATATGAAAGAAGAGCAACGCCGCATTAGCAATGATAATGTTTTTAAGCTGCAGTCCTCTCCTGTAATGCTAAAACAAAATCCATCATTAATACATCAGTTTATGAACTGATAAATTGGCATTATGGCTTCTAGTAACAGAGTGCATTCTTATGGCGCCTCAATACCAGTGCGATACGATGCTTTGAAGTTTGAATTTGCTAGTCTGCAATGGGCTGCCTATGTCACAGAGCCTAAAACTCTCCTCTATGAGCAGTCAAATGGTTTTGTAAAGCTGGTCTCCTAGACTGGCATTTATAAGGCTGAAGTGCAAGCATACACGGTCTCACAATTTCCTGCCTGTTGAGTGAAAGGTGGAGGTACCTCTGGCGAATTAAGGGCCTTATGCTCAAAGCACCTCAAATAAAAGACCGATTCGAAGCTGGCTCGCACCTATGACCTTAACCATTGTGATGTCCCATCATAGGACAGCCATGGCGGCGGTCATTTTAGCGAGGCTACAACGCTTACGCTAGGTGCATCGTCCGCCACATTGCCAGCGAACAGCGTGATACAGCGTATCGGCATTCGGGATCACAGCGGTGTGTAACTGCCGCAAGTTCTTGAGTTCAGATTTACAAAAAAAAAAGCGTCGCAAACACAGAGCACCTTCAGTACTTAAGAGGAGCCATTTTCCAGTGCACAAATACGATTAAAGTCGATTTCTATCTCGCGTGCCTCTTATTCAAGGTCTGGGAGATCGGTGCTTTACTATCCCATCTTGTGCAGCAAAATTCGATAGTTTGCTCATGCAGTTTCTCCAGACATCTTCGTTGCATACGTCAATATCGCGTACGAAAGTGGTGCAGTCATCGTCAATACCTTCACGATTTACCGCAGGCAATTTAGCGGTCACAGGAATAAGCTGCATTGACTTTCTTGTTGCTTTTAACAGCCGTTGCTTTTTTTATAGTTTTAACTGGAATTCAATCAGGTGGCTGTACTTCTTAGCACACTACTTTTAACATAAGTACTTGTACGCCTGTACTATCTATACTGTCTGCTGATGTGCCACGAATCAAAATGATATAGGAAAAGACATTTTTGAAGTGTTTTCACATGTATCGAGCTACATTTCTGGTCATTTTCAGAGCTGGTCAGATTCTCATCGATGTACGACAGGCGTTGCGGTGCTCACTGTCAAACTGTACTGTACTGCACTGCATCTGCTTGATCTCATCGATCTTACTGCTATTATTGCATCTACCACCAACCAAGGTGAAAAACGCCGACACAGCGGAACATTCAGTGGGAGGCTGTTGAAGTCACTCGGCTTGAAATTTGTATGGAACTCAACCGCACAGGCTTCAAAGTAGGTTCACATAACTGCTTGCTACCATGCCATGAATGGTTACGTATGGTGCATGCCATTTGGAATCGTTGTCATTAGTCATGATATGGTGGCACTACGCGTTCTAGGCTAGAAGTGCAAAGCTCCTAAATAGCTGTTGGCGCTTAGCTGCTCCAGCAGCGATTTGCAGTGCTCTGAAACGAGTGCATAAAAGGGATATTATATATTACTTGTAGTGACGCAGGCGTTCTCTTCCAGCAGATTTCTGTTGAGTGTACTCACTCCGATTTCCACGTAATTTCATCTCTGCTTATTTCAAGGTTCGCTGAGGACAATGTTAACTTCTCGATCAACAAAGATGACAGCACTATCACGGGGAGCACACTGGATGATGAGTACGCCTTCCTGAAGCATCTCGGCTTGTCTGAGGCTCACCTTGTCAGAGCGGTAGGTGGTCTTTCACTGTAATCGCCACTGAGCAGTAATTTGGATGGCGTCTACCGATTCCAAATATCTAACATTTACCCTGTTCGTGTTCGCCAGTATAATTCTGCATACGAAAACTGCAAAGCTGTTTTCTTTCTTTTCTTTTACCAGAACATAAACGCGGCTCGCTCAAGTTTTCTGCCGAAAGCGGAAAAGGAGGATCTCCTTCAGCAACTGTACAAGGAATACGGAGTCACATCGAAGGTAACCTGCTGAGTGGAATAAACGTGTTTGAGTGTGGTTTCAATTTTCTTGCTTTTTTACCTTATTGCATGCTCGGTAATCATAAAAAGAAGAGATCTACATGCACTACTCTTATTTGATACATTTTATTGTAAAATTTTTGGTTTCCTGTACTGTCTCTGCGACTTAAACAGCAGTGAACCCATAGTAGAGCGCTTCGTTTTCAAATTATACAATGCCATAAATCTAGCTGAACAAATACATGTGCCATTTCTGTCCTAGGAAAGTGGCAAGTCTGTACTAAACAGCTAAGTACAGACAGAACTCAGTGCGTAGTTATTGGTGCGCAAAATAACCCTCAAATAGAGTTAACGTTACGAGTGACATTTAAGGACAATGCCATCAAAAGAAGCAGTTGAAGAGCACGGATATGCTGCAGACTTTTTGAGGTGCGCTCAAAACTTTTGCAAGTGTTACTCTTTTTCAAGGACAATCCAGAGGCACTAACTGTGCATACAAAATTCCAACTTTACCCTCGGCTTACGTGGCCCATGGTTTGGGGACTGCTACTAGGCGAACAGAAGCTTGCTGAGTAACGTTTTTGGAGCAAGGTTTCATTCTTGACCTTTTGCGAAGTCTGACTAGCTATTTAGACCTCACAAAGCGTGCAAAGAAAGATTGAAACAGAGTTTGCACATTTCACGCAAAGCTATGCTTATGCAGTAAGCCCTGGTCATCAGTAGCTTTACAAAAACAACCGCATATTCGATTCTGCAAAAAACTCATGATGCTTTGATTGTTTCTTCAACCTCACCCAGAACCAAATAATACAGCTTATGTCAAAGTACGCTGCCCACTGGCTGAGCCTCTTGGCATGCACCTTTATAGTAAGGGTATGAGTCGGCTGGAGTTGGCCTGAGACTGACCACCCATTTTTTTGTGTGTGTGTGTGATAAGGGCATCGCAAAGTACACAAAAACCATTCGACTGATACACTTCTCTTTTTGAACACTTTGGCCTCAGTGAACGCTGAACCTGATCTTACATTACGCATTATGTGTCCTTGCAATCGTCTTGATACTTGCGTGTACTTTCTAGCTGCGCAGAGGCTCTGCGTTAGTGCACAGAAAGCATGGTTATTAATCGAGCATGCCAGGCACTTCCGCTATGTACGCAAAACGTCTCGGGGAGGAGATGCTGAGTTATCCTGTTGTCAGATATTTCTTATGCTGCGCTTACGAATAGTACTGTGCATTAAGGGTAAAATATGATGCCCTGTTGCACTTGGGTGCCGTGGAATATGCAGTTGTCCTGGTTTTACAAAGTTGAAAAAATTGTAGCATGCCTAACGCTCTTGTATATCGACAAACAAATAAAAGAAAGCACGTATCAAAAGTGTTCTCATTCCGGAGACCTCTTGAGGCAACGGCCTGGTGACTTGAGCGCGCGCACTTGATAATGTGCACAGTTCACGCATTGAGAGTCCACACACTCACACCAAGCAGTCCAGAAGCATGCTTCCATTCACACTAGTCATCCTCTTCCGATTCCTGCGGCAAGAAAAGAGCACGTTCAAATTAGCATAAAATGTCCGAATAAAATGGCTTTTGTGGTCATAAATAACTTCATTAAATTTTATTATAAATTTCATTCAATGCGAGGGAATTGTAGCACCAGAACAGAGCGCAAAGCGATGTTTCCAAACTATCACTGTTTCGGAATAGCTACACCTACCTGTATAACAAAGTTCGCTTCGTCTAACTACTAGTACGTTTTCTTGGTTCTGGTCATCTGAAATTTCAATTTAGTAGCTCATTACTCATCACTCGAAGTTTCTAACATGCTTGGGATGACTTCCATGACGTGTTTGGGATATTCAAAGGTGATCTTTTTGTTTTTGTAGCGGAACTTCAAGAAACGCACTGTAATGTACCGTTTGCATCTGATTGCAGAATCTGCGCGTGTAGATGCTTCGGACCGTACGTATTTCGGCTGAGGTTTTAGCAGTAATGTTTCATCGGACAGCTTTCCACGCTACACTTTTCGCTAGGCTTCTTTGGTAGGCATTGCGCTATTTACAGTTAAAACTCGCACCTCGTTGTGTCAGATGATCATGCGCTGCACGTCGTCCCGGGAAAGATATCTCGTAACGTTCCTCTTGTCAGAAGTTGTCGCGCAACTGCTTCGGCCACTCCCTGCGCTTGGAAGAAAGGTGACGATGCGATGACCAGGTCCTCCGGATGCGCTGCGGGCGATGCGGGTGTGCTCCGGGGGTAGGTACTCCTCCTGTTGACCATACGAAGAAGCGGAGAAAGAAAGTTGTGAGTAAAACTTCCAGACACCTTGCCCCTTCTACCCTCACTCCCACTCCTCCTGCTTACGTCGCCACGCCCAGGACGAAAAAATGATGACAGTTATAGCCTGGTTACCCACCCTCTCACACGCCAATACCGCTTAATGCATGTCATAGTTAATAGCACAGAAGACTTGTTGGACTGAAAACCTCGCGACCGCCGTCGTCACACCCGGCAGGTGGCCACGCCTTCCACCTGCCAGCCGTCCTCTTTCCCCTTTCCCTCCCCCTTGTGGTGGAGAAGAGGGATACGCCGGACTAAGAATTAGCTCATAAAATGACTAGTACCGACGCAGCAAAAATCAAAAGAAGCGATCAGAGGCAAAATAGAAACAAAATTGAAATAGACGCGGAGTAGAATCAAAAGTGAAATAGAATTGGAATATAATCAAAACCGGTATAGATTGGCGAGCGAAATAAAAATGCTACCACATTTCTTCCGCATCAATCAAATTGATCGCCCCTAAATTTTGTTATACTTTTCGCTGCACGATGGACCGAACAGAAGCCAAAAGTTAGCTGTATTCGATAGCGTCTTTTGCTGGTGGGCAACAGCATTTGCATCGCTGCATTAGGTGAACCACCTCACTCTCAAGCCTACACAGAAAGTGGAAACTCTGCTATAGAAAAAAAAAAGTGGAGCGGTCTAAGAACGAATCAGGCTTCCGCATTGTCAGAAATGTCCACAATTGCTTGGGAGCAGGCACAGATGGGTTAACTGTAACCATTTTCTTGATCAGAGCTTGTGTGTCGTGTCCAGCATAGCTTGGCACATCGACTTTTTTGCCTACATGAAATGGAGCTCAGCGCATAATTTTCGCCTTTATAATATACGAGATATAAAAGACAGTTTACAAAGGGAAACACTGCTAACGAGGAATAACGAGGAACTTCAGGCAGCATAAAGAGCAAGCGCTAAGCACCATTTCAAGCAGCCCTTTCTTGTCAAGAGGTACGATTAAATTACGTTTTCTTGTCCAGTTAAGCTGGCGCGGATATTTTAGCTTCCCTTTTTAGTGCGAAAACACTAATCCGGAGGTTCAGAGCCTAGCAAAATCATCTGTTGCCGAAGTATATCCCCATAGATAAAGAAGCAGAAAAAATGATCAATATCCACGACTGGGAGTCGAACCCGCGACGGCACGAACAAATCATCTTCAAAGGCCGCTGAGCGAGACCAGTAGGGTATCGCCGCAGAAATTCTCTTCTATGTATACATGAACTATTTACAGAGCTTTAGCAGCCGAACACTCCTCGTGTTAAACTGCACCACACTCTCGCACTGTGCATTGCAGAGCATTGTATTCATCAACCTCTAATCTGCTCCGTCCGGCGGCACTGCCCGCGCATCGTCGTCTTCTACGTAGCACAAATCCGTGGTTTCGCACCGATTCGAGTGTAGTAAACAGGCTATGTAGTTTTGAAACTATTCCTTTTATTTTTCTTTAAAAAATGTCTGCAAAAATTTCGGGAGGTGCTTTTTATTACGAGGGTAACTTGAATGTTTAGACAAACTGCGCTTTTTGACAGACAGAGCAGAGGGTGCGTTATTTTAGCCAGTGCGTTTACTATACGAGTAAATACGCTTTTTGAAGTTACCTGAACTACGACTTAGCGATAAGTTTAATACTGCCATTCGAAGAGAACTTTCAACTTGCAGCCGCCACCTTTTACCTCAGTATCATGGGCGTTAATTAACACAAGACACCTTTCCTGCAATTCTGTAAGCCATGCACCCTTCGCTTTAACTTCGCTCCTTGCTAACCGCGCTGAAACGACGCGACTGGTTGTTGCGTTACACGTGGAAGTAGACCTTGGCTTTCTTGCATGCGCACGTCTTACCTCAACTTCAAGAGCCTCCATGTCGTCGATCGGTATGTCAACCTTAGTATCCATACCCTCCTGGATCTCAACTGCTTCACCCGTGTCAGTAATAAGCTGCCTGGCGCGGAAAACACCTCCACTGTCTGGGGAAGAAAAGAACAGGCGAACTCTCTGCAGAAAGGCTTGAAGCGTTAAAAAAAATCAGTTGACATATTTTCGCTTTTTTTTCAGTCTGAACACAAAAGCTATACTTTAAAATTATTGCAGTGTTGACAATCAGATGCTTTAATAGTATTTTAAAAATAAAAATGCAAGATCTTCTCTAAGCAGAAGGTGTGCCATCGCAAAGTTAGGTTAGCACAGATGACCAACAGTTTTTATTCAGACAGAGCTGAGAGGTTTTTTATGGTGCGCGTATTGGTGAGTTCATTCAAGAGGGTTGGGGCCTAAACGAACTTGAGGCCTCATTTTATTACGTTTTGTTTTCCTTTGCTCTGGTCATCTGTCATTGGTAGTGGCTTCCCGGTAACGTAGGCCGGGGCGGTCGACACCGATGACAGGGAACAACAACAAATAAAAACGTTGCAAAATACTGCTCTGTATTTCAGGCTCGTCGTTTCTCCTATGCAAAGTGATGAATCATTCTGAAAGCTGTAAAATTTAGTTCTAATTTGCGCTTAATTACCGCGTTCATAATTTGTTATAATGGTGTTCACTGTAGATTACGCGATTACGCATATACGCGCAAGAAGACTCACCCTCATCCAAATCAATCTCCCTGTAGGCGTCCAGCTTTTTCCCTCGGGAGGACTTGGCGTAGAAGACGTCGTCTTCTTCAAGGATAGGGTATGTGTCCGGCTTCCACTGATTCTTAGTAGCGGACGAGTACCTCAGCGGGGCGGAGGAGTAAAGTGCTTGGATAGCCGGACCGCCTTCTGATGATCGGTAGTCGTAGCTTGCTACCGCCGGCTTTTCCTGCACAAGATAAGCGTACGTTCTGATGGGCGAATGAGGGGGCGAAGGAGCGTAGTAGATGGACCCCAGCTTCTCCTGACTAAGCTTAGACGAACTAGCTGCGCCTTGCGTCCTGCTGACATCTCTGGTGTCCTTGAGCCGGTGAGGCGCCTCGGAGCTGTCTTTTGACCTCTCGGAGGCAGGGGAGTAGCCGCTGTCTTTGTTGGACTTTAAAGACTCCACTGACGATGACCGCGACCACCCTCTGTTATCTTCCTCTGAGGGCCGCTTGCTTTTGGCTCCGGGTACCCTCTTTTCCATGCCGTTTTTGGGAGTCTTGGACTGCGTTGCTCGCCTGCCATCTTCGTTAGTTTTGCGGGACGAATGCGAGATGCTGCCAGAAGGGTTCTTCATGGCTGATTTCTCCGTTACTGATGCGGGTGTACGGTCTTGCGATGGTGCGCGGCTTGGTTTAGAGGCCCGTTTTTCAGAATGCCTGCTCTTTGACTCGTCCAAAGAGGGCTGCTTAGTAAGGCAAGCGGCGCGACTACTAGACTCTATTGATGGGTTTTGGCCTTGGGAACCGATGCTGTGAACTGAAGACCGCCGCTCCCTGCGACTGGTGCTGTCGTTCAGCAAGTCCTTCCTTACCCCGGACGACGTGGTGTTTACAGATGCGCGAGTTTCATTTACACGCATGCTCCTCTGCGTCAAAGGGCTGTCGTTGGGCGCGACTTGCGGTTCTTTGCCGAGTCCTGAGCTCGTTGCGTTAATCGACCCGGATGACTTTCTTCGAGCAGCTGGGCGCGGTCTTTCCCCGTTCACGTGAGCTTTAGCATCGCTAAGCTGGGTTCCAGGGGGCGCTTCACTTTGCGGTAGAGCACCTAATGGCTCAAAGGCCGCATCTCTTTCCCCTGAGGATGCTACTTTATCATCTCCCAAATCTTTCGAAGCTGATTTTTCTATGACATTTTCTGAGAGCTCCCACTGCTGTTTGAGGGCGTCGATTGATTCTTGTCTGGCGCTTTGACGGGATCCGCTTCGTTTTGCCGAACTTTTTGAAGCTTCCGTTTCGGCCCTGAGTATTTGCTGTTCATGCTCGTAAAAGCTGTTTAGTGACGCCAAGCTGATGTTATCACTTTCCTCTGGCTTGCTGGCTCTGTCAGGGCTCGTTTTTAACTTGTGATTGCCGTTCTCAGACATGGTGTGCAGGTGCTGCTCTAGGTCTTGCAAGTGTTTGGCATCTTGCGGCGGTGTCGTATATGCTATTTCAGATGGGTCATCGTCGTCTGCCTCTTTGGTTGGAGGTGATATGTCTGTCATATCATCCGTTGGCACGTCTTCTCTAGATAGCTTCGCTGCGCTGTTTGAGCCTGAGTGCTTAAGCGCCATGTTAGGCTCAGGGGAACGTCCACTGTTACTCCGATTTTCAACGCTGTCATTCTCATTATTTGCCATGTCTGGCAGAGGCTCAGCGTAGGATGCAGGTTCGTTTACATTCTCGCTGGTCATGTTTTGGTCCAGTATTTCGTCCCGATTAATATCACCCGCTCGCACTGCCTCGACGCTATTGGTTTGAATGGCACTATCTTCCACTTCATGGTTACTGTACAGTGACATTGTAGTAGCTGTTTCCTTGTCCTCAGTGGTTGATGTGGACGCTTCTTTCATGGCAACGGCCGCCATTTCTTGGCTGTGGCTTTTGGTTCCCACTTCATAATTATCGTCTTCTTCGTGCGCTTCGGCGATTTCACTTTGGGAAGCCTTTCCTGATGCATTTTGGGCAAGTGTTTCATACGTTCGCCTGCAATACAATGAGAAAGAAACGGTGAAGATGCGATTTAAACTAGATGCATAAAGACAAAAAGGCAAGAAACTTTTTACTAAAAATCAGCAGTATGCCCGTTGCAGTGTGAATATAAATGTTTATGAAAGCAAAGCCACATGCATATTCTTTCCATACATGTAATTGTTTGGAATCTTTGAAGATGGTTTCTTGAAAGACTCATGAGGCAGCAGCGCCACGTAATGTCCACCATGCTTGAGGTCTTCCACATCAAGTACTGGGTTTCCTTCAGGAAAACACAGCCTGAAAATGACAGGAAAGAAAAAGTCTTGTAGACTTAGTACGCTCATCCCCAAAGTGTGAGGGAACCTTTGTTAAGAAATTAGCATGGAGATGATTGAGCGAAGTAATTGCCCAAGAGGAAATTTATATATTTCGCTTAAATGCTATCAGGGTAAAAACATTAACGACAAGTTAGAAATGTAACCGAAGCTGCTAAGTAATCACTGCTCTATAAGCAAGAACGTTGCTGAGAAATGGATAACAAAGGTCACTTAATGCGCGATGAAATATGGGAGTAAAGAATTTTCTACATCTATGCGTCTGCAGCTACGAAGTGCATCAAATGTAGCATTGTGTCGTAAAACAAATGCCATCAGTATACATCGCAGTCTTTTCTCTACATACTCGTATTTATTTAGATACGCAATCGCGATAGCAAATTAAGTTTTATTTTTATTGCTTAGCTTCATGCTGTGTACCAACACCAGATAACTTAATACTGAGCGCGCAGATTAACAAAAATTCATTTCTCCCATGTTTTAGGGTGCATTTTACACAAACTCAAAGGTAGTCCAAATGTAGTCCAGTGTATCCGCATCCACTATTTAACGCTGAATTTGATGCACTCAGAGCCGGGCTCAGAAGACTGAGTATTTGCGGTTTTCAGTTATTACCTGTCAACCATCGCTCCTCGACTGAAATGGGATGCATGTCAAAAAATAAAAAGATGCAACTTATCAGCGACACAACCGACACATCTTATTGAACGTCTCCTGAGATACATATGCAATCAGCTGAAATACTTAGATGGACGGGAGGAAATATGCAAAAAGTGGGCGATAAAAGTAACTGTCTCGCTTTCTATGGTTAACACAATCTTATAGTGAAGCTGCAAGGCACATATTACCCTGGGAATGTAAGATAAAAATTCTTATCGAGCTGGTGCTTCCTGATACCATACAGTGCGAACAATACGATACGAAAGAAGCGTGCAAACTCATCCTTGAAACCTTAGAGTGTGAACAATGCTTATGTTACGGCAAAAGTTGCGAGCATATGCATACATTAAACGAAAGGAAATTTCAGAGTACGGACAAAGTGAAACGCGCAACTTATACGAAACTTCCCGCACCCGGTAATTGGCAGAATTGCATTGATTGGCAACAGCTGTACATTAATGTTTGTGCGGAACTGCTGCTGGAGGGAAGTATCAAAATACTGGACATCGAATTGCTTACGCATGATACACAGAAATTTCCGCACTGACAGTCCTCATGCGGAAGAAAAAGTACCGGTGTTCTCAAGAGTGCCAGGTGCACAATGTCCCATGACGGGACTTATGTGTTAGACCCACTGACCTTTGGAACGCGACCTACATACCTTGGAAAACTGTTGACCTCATGGACAGGAAGTTCGTGACAAACACTCCTGCGGACCTGGACAGACCAGAGTGTGTGGTCTGTCCAGGTCAGCAGGCTCTCGCTCCGAGGGATGGCAGTGCGGCTAGGATAACGCCTTTCTTCTTATTCTTTGCAGTATTCACACTTGAAGAATGGGTTATGGGGGTTTAACGTCCCAAAGCGACTCAGGCTATGAGGGACGCCGTAGTGAAGGGCTCCGGAAATTTCGGCCACCTGGTGTTCTTTAACGTGCACGGACATCGCACAGTACACGGGCCTCTAGAATTTCGCCTCCATCGAAATTCGACTGCCACGGCCGGGGTTGAACCCGCGTCTTTCGGGCCAGCAGCCGAGCGCCATAACCACTCAGCCACCGCGGCGGCGACATTTTAAGAATGTTTTAGGAATCAGCTACTGGTGTGTACCACCCTTTACGCTGCTTAATCAATCTTTTCCAATTACCGATGTGCTGTACATTTGTACTTGTCAGTTGTAAACTGTGCTAGGGAGAGTATTGTTGTGCTGTTTCTTTGAGCGTTAAGCATGGTTATTCGTTCTGCATATCCGTCCTTTATTACGTCTCTGTTCCATCGTGTACGCGAGAGGCAGTAGCGAGATTGGTTTCCAGGCACCATGCTCTCTATGCATATTCAGGCCCTTAGAAAGAAAACAGCTGGTTGCCAGCTGCAGCTTCTAGCGGCACAATGCCTAGCTCGTCTACGGAAGGAGTGGGATACGAAAAAGTGGAGAAAAAGATAAAATGGCGAAAGAGCAATCAGAGGGAAAACAAGGAAAAAATTTGAGGACATGCTGTGCAGAAAAAAAGCATATATAGCTCCGAAAGACTAAAGGTTCGTGCACAAACAGTGCTTGCATGCTGTTGTCATGGTGACTGAGAGTATTATCCGAGGCCTTCGGGTGACAACGCGTTGCTGTGCATCAGTAATGACGAGGAACTTTTTTGAAGAAATTAAAAAAAAATTCACGTGGCAGAAACCTCGCACTCAGTGTTAGAAACAAAGTATTCAGAAGGTGTCGTAAAGAGTGTATCAAAGAGGTTATGCAAAAAGAAGGCGAAGCTAAGAAGAAAAAGAATAGCATAGAAATGAAATGTGAATTATGGGATTTAACGTTCCGAGGCGACGCAGGAGCTATGAGGGATGACGTAGTGGAGAGCTGCTTATTCATTTGGACCACATGTTGTTCTTAACGTAGACTGAAGTCTCACAGCACACGGATGCCTTTTTCGTTTCGCCTACACCAAAAAGCATGATATGGTACAAGGGGTTTATCATTCCAAAGCAGCATTGGCTATCAGGAACGCCATAGTGGATGGCTGCGGATTAATTTCTATCACCTTAGGTTATCTAACATGCACTCACATCGATCAGTACTCGAGCTCCTTGCGTTTCGCTTTCATTCAACGCGGCCGGGATCGAACCCGCCTTCTCGGTCTCAGTAGCCGAGCGCTCTAACCACTGAGCCACCGCGGCAGGGTCCTATAGATATAACTATCTTTTTATATTACATGTTATTATAACTGCGCACATAAACTTAGAAACAAACAGCAGATTTAAAAAAAGCGAGTAACAGGCACTGAGACAAAATTTATCCGAAAGAAATGCTAGAAATTCTGTATGGGTCAAGTCTGCTTTGCTTACTGTTGCATGGCGCCTTTTGTGAGCACCCACCAGGGTAGTGAACTGGCTTTGGCTTTCGGCTGCTGATCCCAAGGTCGCAGGTTTGGTCCCGGCCTCGGCGGTCGTATTTCGACGGAGGCCAAGTACGAAAACGACCGTGTGCTATGAGGTTGCAGCGCGCGTTAGACAACCCAAGTGTCTGAAATAATCTGGCGCCTTCCACTACAGCGTTCCTTATAGCTCATGTGTCGCTTCGGAACCCCACAATGTAATTTATGTTTCACCTTTTATGAAATAGAACATAGCTTTGAGAATGAGAAACACTTTTCCTGAGTTTGTGTTGCGCAGAACGCTCGTTCTACTCACGCATACCCCTCAGAACAGGGGCAGTGTAGAAAATATAACACAAAAAAGAAGCAGTCATGTTCATGCCAGAATGCGTGATTAACTCAGCGAAAGTAATTCATTTAATCTGTAAAGAAAAAAATAAATTATGTGGCTAGCAATTCAGTCAGGATAATGCAAACAGGAGCACATGTTTGAGTGGGCAACGGCGAAAACAAAGCGCTAACTGGTATGCGAAACCTATGGGGCCTAACGTGTCCATGTCGATTCTGTTTGTCGCTGTGTGCACTTCCTTGCGAAATGACCAGTCCATGAAGTTATCCTTGAAAAAAGTAAGAAAATCTGTCACTTTTTGTACTACGCTGCGCCCCGCTGGAAGTTTTACGCAGGTAGAAGTTAGTAATGCGAAAAAAGCGTGAGTAAAGAAAGTAAACGCGGGTGCAAACGACAGCGGCAACAATTTTTATCACGCTTACTTTCTGACGTAGCTCGCTTCAAGCTTCATTCGCTGTCCCACCACTTGCAGAACTCGTATCATGCTGATACGGTCCCTGCCTACGAGAGCGCAGCGTATGGGCGCTTCCCGCGGAGAGTCATTCTTGTGAATGCTGAAAAAAAAAAGGGGGAAATGTCCCGTGTAACGATCATGGTTGCACCCTTTAACGCTAAATGCAGTTAAGGGCAATGCAGGTCATATAGTTCCCATATATTTTGAAGCATATTTAAAAACAGTTTTCTCGGCAACTACTTAACATAACTCACCCGAGTTTAAGTTTTATTCGCTGTTCTGTCTTCTTTTATCCCAATCAGAGTTATGTTATTCTAACAAATATTAATATTTTTATAATTTTTTGAGAACTTTTTCAGGAAGGCTTCTCGCTGTTTTCAAAGAATACACCTGTTTGAAAAAGATAGTCTACTGCGTAGATAAGTGCCATTCTAGTTTAGCAGCTTCGCATGTCTGCGCAGATAAAGCCGGAAAAAGAATCAGCCTTCTCTTTTTTGCTTAATACCTAACTGCTGGCTAGTTTGGAACGGGCATGCAGAACTAGAAATGAACTTGCTTAATACGTAGTGTGTTTGCATCCTTTCCTTGCCTTGCCCGTGGTGCTACTGAGCTGTGGTCTTAAGTTTTCTCTTTTCTTGCATTCCTAATTACTGACCAAATGTAACAAAAACTGTAATCTTGAGGTATTTACGATTACAGACAAAACACACATTTATTTTTCATTTTTAGAAAAAAAAAACGACATGCATTGAAATATCTGTTTTGTACCCAATAGCAATTTAGTCAATATCAGTTTCAATTTTACGCTTGTTTACTAATCAGTTTGCTTTTGTGTTCTCCTTTGTGATCTGTTATTGTTCTCTCTCAGTAAAATACTTTCGACGACGGGCGACCTCACGCAACCATATCTCGATTTAGCACCCAGTTATATACCAAATTTAATCTAATATCACCCGATGTGACAGGATGTCAACGCGGGCCGTGCAGCCATCCATTAATGAAATGATAGGCCTAATATTGTAATATGGAGATGAGTATTCTATTAAAAGCGTTGTTAAACGACTCGTAGGCATTGAGATTGTCAGCGGAAGCGCATTATGAGAAGGTATGGCTAGGTTAGTTATGGGGAAGCACACTAATATAACAAGTGATAAACTGATTTGGGTTGGTATTTATGCGCCGATTACTCTTTCTCCATATGACTCTTGTACTCTTGCGGACATTAGTAGACGGAGCACGCTATACCATTCTAAGTGCAATGAGGCCTTAGCTATATCGAAAATTAAGAAACATTGTCCACGTGAGCGGGCGCTTGCGTCCACTACCAGCATGCACATACCACAGCTGGAAATTTCAGTTGAACAACTCATAAAAAAAAATGCTAGAAGACCACAGCGTGCTCCATCTACTTTTGTCCGCACCTGCACGTACACCATTTTTCCCGCAAAACTGCGATGACTGAAAGCTGCAAAGAAAGCAGGTGTTCCTTTCGATATTTGTTTTTTGCAAACATGGCTGTTCTGGCTCTACTGAAGAGCTGAAAATCATATAAGTAACTGAACAATGTCCAGGAACGTATCAGCATTAAAGGTTGGTAAAAACGCAAAGATTGATATTTCGTTTTGTAATTTACCTGACTGTTTTTGCTTATGGGCAGCTTTCACGCAAAATGAACTGTGTACTCTGTTTGAAACAAACTGGCGGTCAGTCTGATATATAATGGAAATTAAAGCCATAAAATTAAAAAAAAATAAACATGCAGTATTAGTTCGCGACGCACGTACACCGTGCTGATAGCGCACTCAGCACTTTACATTCTTGTTTCGAAAATGGTTATAATAAAGTTGCTAGTATTCGGAAAGGCACTTTCACTGCGGGAAAGCCTGTTCGGCGTGCGTTGTGCTAAATGTAGTTGACTAAAGGGGTTTTACTTACCGTAGACAGTCAAATACCCTGGACTAGTGAATTGAAACATGCACTCGGGACAATGCCAAACATCTTCTAGAGGTAGCAAGGGTGTGACGTATATTCGAACAAAGTGATCAGTTAATCAGTGAGGTGAGAACACTGTTTTGAGTTATGAGCACAAGCCGTGAAGGTAGTCGCCAAGAACAATGAAGGTCTTTGTTCAAAAATGGTTTTGCTTTCTTTAGTGCGTAATCACTAATCCGATGGGTACCAAACCCGAGAAAATTGTCTGTTGTCTGTTCTCTTGTCTGATCGCAGCTGGCCGAGCGCGAACGCTCCGTTGTTGTTGTTGTTGCCTCAAAAGCGCTCCTTCCAGGGGCACTGTCCGCTCATGGTCGTCTTCTACGTGCCCAAATTCGTGTTTTCGCATTAATTCCAATGTATTAAACATTCTCTGAAGTTGTTTTTGCTTGGAGATTAGGGAGGGGGGGGGGGGGGCATTCGGTTGTTAATGTTTTCTGCGGCGCCAGCGACAGTTATGGGCGCAGGGACGCTACGTTGGGTTTTATTCGTATTTATAGGAACAAGTAAGGGGTGTTACAAACGATGGCTGAAAGATATGTGCGCAACAATGTTATGGATACATATTAGATAGTTTCAGCATGGCGGAGACATATTGGTGTTTGCTGAATTAGCATATGCCTGCTGCACATGTTCAATTGCACATTGTGGTGCAAGGTGGGGCCCGCACCTGCCACTGCGCGTGCTTAGGAGACATACATTAATCTAATACAGTCTACGCTAGTACCCCTTTAGTCTAAAATTCTATTGAATAAGTGAATTGCTTAGTGAGCACTTCTGGATCAGGCTGTTCTTGATCTCATGTGCTGGTTTTGAGCCCTGCAGTATGTGAACAGAATAGCTTCTACTCTTCGTTGCGTCATGCATATTGCTAAATGGTATTGCTTTATACTGAGGTTTGTTCCGGCGTGTATTTATTTCTTCTTTTCAAACAGCTAGGCCATACTTTCAACGTCTTTTACTGCCTGGCACAGAAGATTTGACAGTAGCGGGAAATCTCTTTCTGGGAATAATAATAATAATAATAATAATAATAATAATAATAATAATAATAATAATAATAATAATAATAATAATAATAATAATAATAATAATAATAATAATAATAATAATAATAATAATAATAATAATAGGCTTTTGGGGAAAGTAAATGGCGCAGTATCTGTTTCATATATCGCTGGGCACCTGAACCGCACCGTGAGGGAATGGATAAAGGAGGGAGTGAAAGAAAAAAGGAAGAAAGAGGTGCCGTAGTGGAGGGCTCCGGAATAATTTCGACCACCTGGGGATTCCTTGTTTCGTGATTAACACAATGGTACCACAGCAGCGATTAAAACAGCGGGAACTGGACGGTGCACGATAGAAGGGATTTATACCAGCGAGCTCTCTCTTCTTCCATTCGTCGTTCATTTGTGTTTTTATAACGAATAACCACCAACTCGTCGTCGTTCATTTCTTTATTTAATAATGAATAACCACCAACTCGCCCGAGCTTCCCACACAACAGTTCTAATCAAAACATGTGCGTAGCACAATGCGAAAAAGAAAGTAGTCAGCAAAAATATTGGCCGTAATGTGGGAGGTATGTTGTAAAAAAAATATTATGCTCCTCTCCAGCTCACGACAGTTACAGAGCGACAGCTGTACTGCCGTTAGCTAATGTTCCTACCTCGTTTACCTTGGAGGTTGCTTATATACCGAACGCTGCGAATCCTACACATTTAGTGGGCTTTCCCAGGGTGGAGTAGATTTCAACGCAGAGACTAATCATTCAAAACAATCCACACCAGCGCAAGGAAGGCTACGCAGTTTTCTAAGATGTTCGTTGTAAAATGTGATCCTGGATAAGAGACCATTGTTCTTCAGCTACATTGATTCTGATAAAGCTGATAGCTTTCATTGTATTCATCAGGCTGCACCCAGCTGGTAACTAGAGAGAATTTACTCCCTTAATTGCAATCTTCTTGCGATAATAATTGCAACAATAAAGGGGCCCACGTGAACATTCATTGTCTCAAGTGCAAAAGCAAGAGAAAAAATGGTTGTCGTCCTCTCTTTCACAAGTGCAAAGTCCTTTATAAGAACAAATGTCAAATTACGCGAAAAATTGTTGAGGCTTTGGAGATAGCGCGAGCTGGCGATGACTGCGTAAGTGCTCCCTCAATTCTGCCGTCACAAAAAGAGTTGTCTTATCTTACGTCGTTCAAGTGTGTCGCTCGATGACTGCTGTCTTTCACCACTCTGTGGTAATGCCTTGCAGGCATTATCGAGAGTATGAAATTGCGCTTCTTGCATGAAATAAAATCAGTTGGAAGTAAGCGCTCGTGTTGTCCGTCTTATTATGTTTCCTTGTTTTTTGCGCTTTTACGTTCTGCATGGAAAACGAACTCGACCAAACTCGACCATTATTGTATTATTCGTCACTCTGCGAAACTCCTTTTCGAACATTGGAATGTAAAGCATAAATATCGCAAGGCAACACAGCGCTTGTTTTCTGGGTGAAGTTATTGGAAAAATCATAGCTGTATGCAGATACTCACAAGACCGTAATTGGCGCTTCGAACCGGTTGAGCTTATTCAGTGTGGGAAGACCAGTGCTCTTTTTTGAGTTCTGTTGCGTGTTTTGAGCCTGAAAAAGATGTAATATAAATTTCTCAAGAACACACAACAGAATTAGCAGAGCTGATGAATAATACCTTTGCGTTACGCTTTCGTGCCTGGTTCAATCTTCCGAGCTGGTCAATGTCCGGGTATCTAGAAAGCAAAAAAAAAAAAGATGTTTAGCATCGAATGCATCTCACGCAAGATGAGGAGGAAAAGGAATATCATCGGAAAGGTCTACTTGAACAATATGTCGAAGGCACAGATGTAAAGCCTTTTTGTAGTTACTTCGCACTTCCAGTTCTGGCCCGCACGGACTCCACTAATGCGATTCAAATGAAGTTATAGAAATATAATAAAACACCTGCTCTTCCCTGCTCTTTACCGATGCCAACAACTTTAAAATTTTTGCACCTGCTCACTGTATATACTTTTTTACAATTGCTCTCACAGGAGGTCCCGTCCAGTCTCTGACTTTGGGACCTCCTTCTGCACTCTAGTGATTTTTTTATAATCTTGTACCCTAAACATGCAATAATCGAACCTGATTCTTCAACCCTGAACCTGCGGAAAGATGGGGTTAAAATCCCC
The DNA here is from genome assembly GCF_052857255.1 of Amblyomma americanum. NCBI lineage: Eukaryota > Metazoa > Arthropoda > Arachnida > Ixodida > Ixodidae > Amblyomma > Amblyomma americanum. The sequence goes on from NC_135500.1 coordinate 212,291,809, forward strand.
GCTTGTAGAAACCGGCAGTCAATGTCATGTCGGGTTTTTTCTGGCATAAAGGGTTTACTAATGTGGAAGCATTATATTCCAGATGTATTATTATGCGACTTCGAGTTTTCTTTTCTTTTTGGAACACACCCAATGGAAATTGTGTTAGCGCTTAGAAATAGCAGGGCGTCCAGCACGAGAAGCTTCGAGGTAATATTTAAGGTTCAGGTTGTCTCTGTTTTTGTCGTATTAGGCCTCTCATCTATATCGACGCAAACGCGTCCAGCGGCAGTTCACTGCTGACGGAGCCAGTACGAAATGAAGGAGCTGCAGAGGAACTGCGCTGGTTAGTGAGGGAGCAAATGCCTGTACGAAAAGAGCCACCAGCAATTGGGTCGCGTCTGTAAACTCCTGTCGATGTGAAACTCATCACACCGTCTCTGCTTGTTATTAACTTATGCTTACAAGCCATTAAATGACATGTATGCAGTCACTCAAAGCATTTGCATTGAGTATATACACCTTAATTGCTTCTCGCCCGAGGACAAACTTGTTCCTCTCCCTGGTCTGTGCAGCAGCCATGATGCTACCACATGAATAAAAAATTCTGTAAAGTTTAGCGCGTAGTATGCAAGTGCACGACAGTCACTATCTCTCTGAAGATAACTGTGGAGTATAGAACAAAACAAGTAAGGAAGAAGTGCAGCCTTTTTAACTGGCCGAGGCCATTTTTTCGAGTTACTGTTCAGTTTGAACATGCGCATAAGTCAAAATGATCCTGGCACATTCCCCGTGGTAGCTCACGTGTTCTGAGACAGTGCGCTAAATTGAAAGGCGTCTGTTGTCATGTTAATGAGCCTCAGTAATGAAAATTTGAGGCAAGGTTTACATATGTACACTCAGGCACGTACAAAAATGGTACGCTGATAGAAACAAGTGAGCGGCGTGCGGTAGAGGAAGGAGCGCATGTCGGGAGAGTTGATGCAAGAAAATTTTCTGCTCACGGCAGCCTTGGAGCAGTGATGAAGCCGTAGATTTTGGGAGAGGTTACGCTGCCATCTGGTTAGGTGGCGCGTAAAACGTAGTGTTGTATGCGTCTGCCAGTGATAACGTGACCACACCCTGGAAGTGCCTGGTGCGACCTTTGTCGTCTTCGGGTGGGGTGCGCCATCGTATATAAGACGCCGACAAACTTTTCGAAACGCCTTTTCTTAGACGCTCCGAGCTTGTCTATGCAGGAATAGTAAGCCGTTATTAGGAGAGGCGCTGTGGCAGCCTTAGAGCGGGTAGACAATTGGACCATGTACATGAAGGATGAGACAAAGAAAGAAGTGGGAAGGGGCCGAAATTAAAAAAAAATGACTGTGACTTAACTTGGCTAACCCTGGAATTCAGCGAAAAGCAAGCACGCTTGCTAAGCGTCTGAGGCTCGTCCATTGCAGCTCCGCTGCGCGCTCGCGGCAGCCGTTCTATATATATACCCACACGACCACGTGGCTATGACGTGATATCGCATGGTCTTACGACACCCCCATCGAATATCATTACTTGGCTTAATATCACCCCATCGGGTGTTCTTAAGGTCAAAGGTCAACCCAAAGGTCACCCAATGTCAAAGGTCAGAGGCCAAAGGCCAACTAAAGGTCATGAGTCAAGGTCAAGGGTCAAGGGTTCGACACCATAACTGTGCCACATATGGTCATACAGGACTATCCTTGGTTGGGCTGAAGATCGTTCAAGGTCGTTGTGCTGCCTACCCGAATACTGCTTTACTTAGCGTAGGGAAGCTTTTCGCTTCAAAACTTGCTGCTGATTTAGCTTACTTGGGCAAATGTGAAGTATGTGCATTAGCACGTCGCGTTTCATTTCACTTTCGATTCGAGGCTAGGTTTTAATGCGAATGCACTAATCCGGAGGCTCAGAGCCTAGCAAACTCTTATCTTGCCGATTGTAATGTCCGACAAGCGTGAGTGCTCCGTCGTTATTATCCTCATACAATGGCACATGCCCACACAGGGGGATCGGCCCGCTCATCGTCGTCTTCCACGTAGCACTAATCCCTGCTCTTTCACTGATTCTAATGTAGCAAACATTCTCTGACATTTTTTTAAGGTTATGCTTCAGGCAAATATCGGTGAAATCGGTGATTGGGAACCTTAGTGGTAACGCACTGTAAAATTTTGGGACCACATAACGCACCTTAAGAGGGCACTGCTGTAACGGTATGTTCTGGATCCACTGCGCACGGTGGAAGTAGACGAAGGCGACGACGTGCAATGCACAGCGAGAGAGAGTGGCACTGGATAAAACAGCGCAACGAAAGAGAAGAGAAGGACGAACACCAGAGAGCTGGTGTTTGTCCTTCTCTTGTCTCTTCTTCCGTTGCGCTATTTTATCTAGTTCATAAGAAATGTGCCGACCAGCCTGCGTTCTCCCTCTTCCAAAGAGTGGCTGTTGATCGGAGCTACACGAGTTGGAAAGAATTGCCTCTGGATCGTATCTTCCTGACATCAACAATATTAAGGCGGAAGCCTTTAATGGCTCATACTCCCGGTCGAGATCCTGTCCGTCCGTTACATCGCCAACCGGAAGTCGCGACAACGGAAGTGACGTCATACCGCCCGTCCGTCCGTCCGTTACACTATTCAACTCGTTAAGAAAAAAATTCAAGGGGGCACTTTGTTGACCTAAAGTGCGGTGAGGCGAAAGCCTTCAGCGCTGTGTTGCTGCTTGTCACAAGAGAGTTATAGCATATCGTTACCGTGTTTACGTTACCGTTTACCGGGCCCGGCTAGCGACATCTGCGCATGCGCCGCCAGTTACCGGTCCGCTAGCACTTTACGGAATCTCTTTTAGCGTTGCGGACAGTTAGCGTTCGCTCGTAAACAAACATGGCAGAGCACTGCACGGCCGCTTCTGATGAAATACTGCACCGCCGCCGCGTTCTTCGGTGCCATTTATCGCTATAAATGAAGGCATTCGCTTTTAATTTGCAGACTCTCACTTATACATCGAGGTTTGAGTAACAAATAAACCATGTGTTTGAGATCATTTGCCGATTTTTTCGCAGTTAAGCCTAACTATATGCCGTGTACATAGCCAAATAGCAACGACTACACTGCAGCTCTCTAGTTTTGTGCCCGATTTAACCTTTTCCTATATTTTCATGATTTCTTTCCTTGAAAAAACAAACACTGGTTATTCTCTTACTATATTCATCAGTAAATATAGAAAATAAAAAGTTTCCCTCGCCCAGAGTTGACACGCTTTGATTTACTGTCACTAGAAGGCGCCACTGTGTTTACATCCAAACATCTAAAGAAGCGACGATGCTGCACGGCAAGCAGATATCGTAGTTGTTCTTTTTCACATCGTTCGCAACGCAACGTGCACTGCGTATGCAAGCTTACTGAGGTCTACGTAGTGAAATTGTCTACTTGCCAGGGTAGGCAAAGGTGTCTAGCTTCACGGGCACATTTGGAAAGCCGCTGAGTCGGCTGTTAGCTGAAGTGCAGTCGGTACGTCTTTATAAGCAGAGAAAAAGGTTATTCAAGTGCATGTGGCATCTCACTTCATAGAAATGCTTGCAATGCATCCGTATTTTTGTTTGAAATAAAAGTTCGGCATCTGCCATCATCATCACTCGTTTTAGCCTTACGGTAACTTGTTACGCGAGAGACGGTACGCTAAAACGTCTTCTGGCGTGCGCAGCGCTAACTGGAAAGTCCGGCGTCTGGTAACACGGTAAACGGTAACATAAACACGGTAACGATATGCTATAACTTTCTACTGATGTGTGGTTAAGACGTTAATTAAGTACACAATTGTTAGTTAATATCAAACGCTGGAGACACTGGAGGGAATTTGGGAGGCATCTGTCTGATTCGACGCCTTTCCGCAAATACTCTCCACCGTCCTAGACAAGGAGAACTACATATGCGTTGGCAGGAAGTAACGTAATCGTTAGCACGCTCAGCTGCGGAACGGAAGGATGGTGGTTCCAATCCCATCGTGCACAAAGATTTTTTTCTTATCGGGTTGAAGAGTATCACGGACGGAGGGACACCGCGAGTATGAGCCATTAAAGACATTCGCCTCAAAAATTTTTGTGCGTGATGGGTTTCGAATCACCATCCTTCCGTTCCGCAGCTGAGCGTGCTAACGACTACGCTACTTCCTGACAACGCATATGTAGTTCTCCTTGTCTAGGACGCTGGAGAGTGTTTGTGGAAAGGCGTCGAATGAGACGGTTGCCTCCCAAACGCCTTCCAATGTCTCCAGCATTTAAGATTCTGAAAGAATTGTGTACTTAATCAGCATCTTAGCCACACATCAGTGACGCAAGCTGCAACACCATGGACGCTAAAGTCTTTCGCCTCACCGCGCTTTATGTCAATAAAGTGCGCCCTTGAATTTTTGAAGCACAGCTGCGAGAGTTTAGCGCGAAAACATATCAGGGTGCCTTGATTAGGTCGCGGGCACGGAGGTTCGTTAATAAACAACCATCTCGCCGCGCGTTTAATTATGGAAGGCGGGCTGCTCTTTCCAAGGAGGTTTTAGAAATTCAATACGGAGGCGATACATACACTGAAACGCCTGGTATTTTTGGCGTTTTTCTTTACTATTATATGCGGCTCTTTGGGGGTAGTAATAACCGGATTAGTAAGTTTGATAGAGCACGTCATAGTGTTTTGTTTTTAGTCTTAAAGAGCGCAAACATTGGTGATGTCTTTCTTAAAAAAATAGAATTATGTTATAATGCTTCCACTACAGGACTGATCATTAAACAAAAGCTTAACAATCCTATTCCACTTCAGTTATCGGTTCGGCAGGACTGCCTGCTATTGCCTTCGTTATTCGCTTTATATCCTGAGCCCTTATGCGCTAGTATCATCGAAAACACAGTAATTCTTGCTTCTTGCTATTTCAATGTGAAATAAAAATTTTGGCTTATGCTAATGACGTTGCGCTTCTCTGTTCGGATAAAGAGTGCGCTCGAGGTTTTTCATGTAACTTAGCATTTTTCTGAGAAAAACGAGGTTTTGAGCTAGTTGGTAACTTTCTTGGTTCATAACGGCAGCAAAGGAGCACAAGAGAAGAAACACGCGAACACACGGACGAACGCTGCACTCACAAATGGCTTCATTGGGAGCAGATTTTGCATAAATAAAGACTCTACGCTTGTGCGCACTACAGAGCGGACAAAAAATACGACGTGCCACGGTAACATCAGAAGCACGTCTTATCTTATAGCCGCGAAAAGGTCGAACTCAGAAGTGTACATAAAAATCCAAGCATCATTAATACAGCAATCAGCTCTTTTCTTTATGTGATAGGCGTCCGGGAGTTCACGTGCCGTTTTATTCTTGCTCCTGCCTAAAATTCTTGCGCTGTCGAAACGTGGCCCACATTTCCTGCATGACTGGCAGTGCTTAACCAAGTGCACACTTTTTGTTCTTTAAATTCCTTTGGTGCTCCCCCAGCCGGTCGTTGATACATCGTGCAGTTTTACCTATGTACTACACTTTCCCGCATATAAGTGGCAGCTCGTATACCACCCCTGAAGCACGTGTGCTGTGCGATGTCAGTGCACGTTAAAGAACCCCAGGCGGTAGAAATTCCCGGAGCCCTTCACTACGGCGTCTCTCATAGCCTGAGTCGCTTTGGGACGTTAAACTCCCATAAACCAAACCACCCCTGGTGTGCCTTTTCCCAGACCCGCTTCTTCTTGTCTCCTCTCCGGAGATACAAGGGCACAGCTTGGAAAGCTTCACCGGAGCCGAAAAAACGACTGGTACGACAAACCTGTTCGCAACCTTCTTCATGTTATGCGACACTTTGCGTAGGTAGGAGGCAACTTCCGGTCGCAGGATTCTGTCCTTCTCCTTCGTCTTAGGGTTCGTAGTGCGTGCCTTCACTTTTTTCAGGATAACCTCTTTAACAGAAGTCACGACCGACAAGGTATAGCCCGCAACCTTAATTCTAGCCAATTGGTTAACAAAGCTGGTCTGCATTTCATGAAAGCACGATTTCTCAAGAGGCGATTCCAGACAAAAGCTAACTATGCATCTCTTTATGCGGAGCCGTAAGGCAAAAATTGCTTTTGAACACGAGGGGCATGCACCCAACATATATGATAATAATAATAATAATTAATATGATCTCTGCCCAACTTGACCTGTAGATCTAAAAACTGAAGTTTGTTTAATTTACACCAGGTGGTCTAAATTAATCTGAAGCCCTCAACTACGCCGTCTTTTATATTCACAACTGTCGCTTCGGGACGCTAAACCCCACATACCTGCACAATCAAAACACGTGGTGCGCATGTAGCCGTAAACAAGAAAACTCAAGCACTTTTGCTACCATGACTGTGCGCTCTTCGAAAGCCTCTTTTAGACGCCAACGGAGCACCATTAGAAACAAGATATCCGTAGCTCTAATTGCTTGCTGAGCAAGTTGGCAAGACTCACTGCGACTCTAAAGCTAGCCGCCGAGAAGAGACACACAGCGAACTTTGCTACAACTGCGATCTTCGTATCAATCCGGCCTTTGTACTTCCGTGGTGCAAGTTTTCTCTGACTGATCCTAGCGCTCCATCGAATTCATTTGCAAACAAGCATCTGCGAAAGTGTTGCAACCAACAGGACGGAATTTACTGTTCCTTTCGAGTTTCGCTTTGTGCCTACTGTCATTGGGGCCATACATTATGTATGGTCATAAAAGGGTATTTCTGCTTATACACAAGCATTGGTGAAAACAGAAAACGACACGAAAAAAAAAGGCCACATTCCACTGTCTATGCTGCTTCGTTGTTGCTGATGGCCTTGAACTGTGCACGAGAGATTTTGCATAGGTTAACGAATATGCATCCACAAAGCCTATGATTTCAGAAGTCATGATTTGAAATGATGCGTAAACTCTCAGCAAGTATTTAAAGTTATATCATGGTTGGCCGCATAGCGCATTTTGTGTTCGCTATCAAAATTTTGATATATCATGTCTAATCATGCACAAAACTCTTATTTTTGTTAAACAGAAAAAAAGTCTTGTGCCCGATGACTATATTGTGCACGAGGGAATTGCACATTCGAATGGGGCACTATTATTCGATAGTTTAGCTAGTAAGAGAGATTTTCCGTAAATGACAGACTCAAGGCATATGCGAAAGTCAAGCAACCTTTCATGACCCGCCCTTTTCTAACCGAGCCCAAAATTGCTGTCCGTGCAATTAACGCTGAAGTTCAATGAAACACTGGCTCGAACTGTTTTGTATTGAACGCAGTGCAACTGTTTGATGATTATGAATCCTTATATTAAACTGACCACTGAGTGTATCAAATCTGGTGCACATACGGCAACTACTCTTCTCTCAGTCCGTCCTTTATCCCTTCCCTTACTGCGTGGTTCAGGTGTCCGGCGGGATATGAGACAGATACTGTGCCATTTCCTTTCCCCAACAACCAATTTTCATTTACATACTGCAAATATAAACTCTAATTTCTGATACATTAGCGTCTGATTGCTCCGCAGTATTCGCTGTGTAAGCAGAAGTTTCATTGACAGTTTTCGCGAGTGCTTGAGCAAGAGTGAAAGGAATTATACACAGTGCCTCGGTCATGTGCAGCCTCGCACCCTTTCTGATCTCAGACACTTTGTTTATGGTTTGGTTTATGGGCGTGTAACGTCCCAAAGCGACTCAGGCTACGAGGGACGCCGTAGCGAAGGGCTCCGGAAATTTCGACCACCTGGGGTTATTTAACGTGCAGCGACATCGCACAGCACACGGGCCTCTAGAATTTCGCCACCATCGAAATTCGACCGCCGTGGCCGGGATCGAACCCGCTTCTTTCGGGTCAGCAGCCGAGCGCCATAATGACTTTGCCAGACACATTGTAATGCGCGCTTAGTTATCTGCCACTGATTAGACCCTAGCAGACTTATAGATTTATTATTGCAAAAGCACTAATCCGGAGGTTAAGAGCCTAACAAACTCGTCTCTCGCGAATTGTATTCTGGGAAGCACAAGCTCTCCCTTCTTGTTGCCTCTGAAGCGATGGAAATAATATTTCTGTTTAATATTCAAGCTGAATTTATTTCGCGAGCTCGCAGAGAAAAAAAAATTCTTTATCGTGGCAGCTTAAGCATCATCGGAATGAGCAGCATGGGACATGGACAAAAATTTGTGGAGCGGACGTTTCCATGTCTGATCTGTTTTATTTGCGGTTTTAAATTCTTGTGCTCTGCAACTTTTCTCACTAAAGATGAGATTGAGCAAGAACTTAATCACGTTAGCCAGGCATAACCAACTCAGAACGAATTCCGTTGTGCGCGGATTCACTTCATCGAACTATATATATTCGGTATAAAGAGAGAAGAATATTTGTGCATGCTGGAGAGTGTTAAAAGCGATTCTCATTGAAATTAGTTTTATGGATTATTCAAATCGCTGATCGCAGCACGTTTTCTTGCTCCACGAAAATGAAAAGTCTGCTTCGATGGGCGATTCGGATTAAAATCCTGAGTTCTAGTTTTCCGAGATTGATTTCACGCTCCTTCGCGAATTCATAGTTCTGCTCCTGACCGTCAGTTGGAACACGCCATTAGTTATTCTCCATCTGTGTGTTTCAGGCTAACATTTGCAGTGATCATTAAAGAGTACCTTCTCCTCCTTCTGCGTGTTTCAATCGAAAGAGTTTCGTGGAAATAAACTACGAAGCCTAAATGCTGATGCGAAAGAGAGGTGAGCTGTGCTTGCTTTCAGGTCACCGACTCCAAGGTTCAGCAGTAAAGTGGCGTTACCAATGGGGCGAAAGTGTATCGGGCCAGTTGGTGCGTGCTGGACACTTCAATGAAAGTATAAAGTATAAAGCAGCGGGACGATAAAATAGATACAAACAAAGCGCTGACCAGCAACCGATATGTTTGTTGATTGTCTATGTAGGCGAGAAAATGTCGTGCAGCAGTTACGCTCACTAAAGGGAATGAGTTTTCCCCTGCAAAAATTATCCATAAACAACAGTCTATAGACTTCTTATAGACTCGATTTCCTTCCTATAGATATTTTGTTTGTCTACTCATAGTCTACAGACTGTCTATGGACAAAAGTTTACTAAAGGTGTAAGGCCATAAGTCTATAGATTTTCTATAGACTATAGGATTTGTATTGTCTAGAGACTGTTCTCTTGGGTTTGTCTACAGAGTTTATAGGCTTTATACACAGAAGTCTATGGACAGTCTATAGACTGTCTAAAGAAATTTTTGTAAGGATTGTCTGCAAGAAAGAGGTGTCATCTTTGTTCACGTTTTCTACGTGCGTGAACACACGCACACGAACATGCAGGGACGCACGCGTTCACACGCACACTCATACATAATTTACGCCGTCGATAACAATAGGTTTCCTAACTGTGTGGCGCAGGACATGCGTGGATTAAAAACGCATGCGGCATGCACTAGCGCTTTCCGTGTCTCTAGTTCTTTCTTTGTGCCGCATGTTTTATGCCGCAGAGTTCATCTTGTTAACGCTCTGTGCATGACTTCTGGTTTATGGTTTATGGGGGTTTAACGTCCCAAAGCGACTCAGGCTACGAGAGACGCGCATGATTTCTCTTCGCGCTGTTGTTTCTGCACGTTTCTTCAATTCCACTTAAAAAAACTTTTGCATCGCCATATAGCGATCTTTGAAAACTAGCATTTGTTTCCTTATGTTTGTACGCCGTTATTACCTTTTAAAACATATTCTCTGTAGAACAGATATTTATATTTCAGCTTCACTTCACCACTCTCATTGTAAAAAATAAGTCTAACCGAATTTCGCATACCTCGAAGCTACATTACCCCTACTTTAACCACAGGCAATCAAAACGTTGAAGAAAAGTAATAAATTTCCAGTATGTCGTCACTGGTGGTTCCAACATTGCTTGAATGCAAAAAGCAACAAACTGGCAGACCAGCTAAGATAAACGCACTTTATGCTTAATTATAATTATGAAATAATTTTAATTTTTCAACCATCTATGAATGCTCAAACTGCGCACAGGTAATCAGGCGCATTCTTTAAATGCTCGGAAAAAAATCGATTTTTTTATTTAATTACCTAGCAGTACTGCATTACGTCCGCAGGAATTTTAGGTTGTTCTGCCGTTTGGCCCCCTCTTGCGAAGGGCTATCTTCCAGTAAGCTTTCTGATCCTCTGGCAACTAGCACTTAGACCTAGTTTCGATAAATGATTTGAGAATTTTTTTTACTTACGATACTGCGATGAATTTATGTACTTCTGAAAGCAGAAAGAAAAAAAAATATTCGCAATTTTGCAGCCTGTATCTTATGTAATACGCAGGGCTTTAGACGGTTATATGCGCTAGCTATTGCTACAGTGCCTGTCTGGTATTATCCCGATACGTCCTGGTGCATGTGTCCAAGCGTTGCGGAGCGAAAATATGAGGAAGGGCTTGAAGAAGACAAAGGTGTGCGACAGTATGCGCACCCGGTGTGTCACGGCATTTATTACGCGTTAACACCCAAACAACTTTGTCTGGGCGGTCTCCAAACAATCTGACTGACAAATTAAAGTAGTGGATGGTGAAACGCGAGGAAATACGCCATAACTTATATAATTATAATATAATTAGTTTTTTGGGGGAAAGGAAATGGCGCAGTATCTGTCTCATATATCGTTGGACACCTGAACCGCGCGGTAAGGGAAGGGTAAAAAAGGGAGTGAAAGAAGAAAGGAAGAGAAAGGTGCCGTAGTGGAGGGCTCCGGAATAATTTCGACCCCCTGGGGATCTTTAACGTGCACTGACATCGCACAGCACACGGGCGCCTTAGCGTTTTTCCTCCATAACTTCTGTAAATTTTAAGTTTCTCGTGTCCAATGCAGCATTCAGCAGGAGAAGTAAATATCCTGGTCTGTTATCTGGGCGGGAATCTCCTAATGAACCGCGTATGCCAGCACTGCTACTGCTGTCAATATTCTGTTTTTGTAATCGACAGGTTCACTGGTATTTCCAACGAGTTTTGGTCAAGAGTAAATGTTAGATGACCAAAAACAAAGAGTAAGAAGGAAGGGCGAAGGGGAAAAAAATGCTACGAGACGTTTCCTTCACCCGTAATTTGTTTTGGCTTAGCGCCGACGCCGAGTTTTGCTGTTTGTGCTCTACCAGACAAAAGCGCGCTGGTCTGGAAGGCGCCCAAATGTCGGACGCTATGTGACGAGGCAAAAGATGAAAACAAGAAAAGCGAATAAGGCTGTTGCACCGCATCGATTATCTGAGGAAGGCTTAGAAATGAGAGGCCGACACCTGGCGCCGGCGCGGTCCCTTGTGAATGTTTTGGACCGACCGGCGGGGCAAGGCGCGCCGCGTCATGACGGGTAGCACGCCGGCGTAAAACGCAAACAGGAAAAACTAGGGATGCCAGAGTCCGCGTCTAAGAAAGAATGCCGCCCTTGGTAGCGTTCGCTCGGTTCATATGGCGGTCGATGTAGGTAGGCGCGCTGGTCGATGCGAAAAACACGTGGTCGGTGTCACAAGGGGGACCGCGTCGGTGCACATGTTCCAGGGTGAACAAGTTAAGCGGCGTTTCGGCATGCATAATGAGGCACGAATGCTGCGCTTGTTTCTTCGTTAAATTACTGGGAAAAAATTACGCTAAATTACTGGAAAAAAGGAACAACCGTAAAATTATAAACAAGACCACCCGCCGCGATGACTAGGTGACTGCCACAAAATTCGGCTGCTGAGCCTAAGGTCTCGGGATCGATACCCGCCACAGCGGGTACATTTGTACGAAGTGGGACTATGAAAACGTTCTTGGGCTGAGATTTCGGTGCATATTAATGAACCCTGGATAATGGAAATTTGTCTGCGGCCGTCCGCTCCGACATGTCTCAAAGCAAAATGTGCTGTTCTGGCATGCAAAAATCTATCAAGTAATCGATGAGCAGCAAGAGGTAGTCAAGAAGCTATCGAGAACGTGAAGCAATCGAGAACGAATGGTTACTGTTGGTTTTCGCATTCGTCGCGTACAAAGGATGCAGGAAAAAAAAAGAAAGTGCTAATATACGTACGTCCGGACAAACGTGGGGGCTCACCAATAAACTTGTGAAGTTGTGTCTGATAAGTAGGCTAGCTATCACTAGTTGCAGCGGAGATCTTTCACGAGCGCTCCTAGAAAGAAGGCATTCAACCTTGAAGTCAATTCAAGCGTTTTTTTTTTGTAGTAATACAAATTTTCAATAATAATAACTTGCAGTTTTTTTTTACTTTGAAGTTGGGCAGAAAACTGAAGTTAGTATCGAGTTTGTTAGCACTCGTAACGTGGACTGCGAACGAAGGAAATAATGAACCACATGTGGTCATGTTACCGAAGTATGTCGGCTTCACCAGCGACCGATCCCATTAGCCAAGCTAACTCGATCAAGATAACCCGAGCCGAAAGCATGTTGCTGATACATAACAGTCAATACTATGACGGCATTATTGGTGAAAGAAAGTACAAAAGGCTTCATTGAAGGTGCTTTCCTCCAAGAGTTGTGAATCTAATCAAACGTGTATAAACCGCTTTGAGCGCGACCTAAAGGCTCAACTCTACTTTTAGAAGCAAAAGTACAATGCGTAAAGTCATCTTTACGCCTCTTCAAAGCAACGAGCCTTTTTGAGGGTAATCTTATGAGGTGACAACGATATGGTAAATGATCAAGTGAGGCCACAACGCGGAAATGATAATCGTCACTAAATGATGAAACATACTGTAGCAAGGCGATAACACGGAATACATTAACCTATGGCTCGTTAGAAAAACTGCAGAGGAATAGCACACCGGGCATATCGACACTAAACTAGCAAAGAAACCTAGCCAGTAGTTCTTGCACTTTTTCGCGCAAAGTGAATGCTTGGTCTTATTCAGAATTTTGTTTCCACTAATAGCACAAGAGGCAGCCATCAACGCTTTTTATGAGGGGGGCCGGTAGCCTAACGCTTTGAACGCACGGTTATTCTCGGCGCTGCCTATGCGGTCAGCGCAGCCCACTCACCCGTGCGGCAACTGGCGGAACTTCTCGTATCCGGCCGCCACGTAACGTTCGTTGCCGCGCAGGTCGTCGATGGACGAGACGCGGTGCCCGTGGCGCGGAGTGTACAGGCTGCGGATGGCACCGAAACTGGGCCGTATCCTCTCGGTGAGCTTCTCGAGGAGGGACTCGAGGCTGCGGTAGTGCCTCTGGTTCACCAGAGTCTTGAGCGGCTCGAAGTGTTCGTCACCGTTGAGAAACATGTAGACCCAGCGCGAGTCCGGCTTGTCAGCCGCCGCGACTCTCGGCAGCCGGTGGTTGTCGCTGTCTTCGTCGCTACTCGCCGCTGCCATCTGGCAACTTGTCCACTGCGCCCGGTAGGACCTATTCTCGCCTTTCTCTCCCTTCAGACGCTGACGTCGATCACTCGGCTGTCACCGTCGCCGAATACAGTAAGCCGCAGGGTGCAACACGGATCGGACAATTGCAACACATTGCCGCGTGATCCAGACAGTGCTAAGATAGGCACGGAATCGTCACATCAGTTGCTGCTGGCATCGTTGCGCAAGCTTCCACCGAGCACGTTTCATATCGCACGCACTGGCGAGTGCCTCCCACGAACCGTCGTCCCGGCGGTTCCAAGACACTTCTGTCTTTCGAACTTCGCTGCAGCAAGAAAAAAAACGTCCCGCGAGCTACTCAGCGTAACACGCTTGTGAAATGACTGCCGTCATTGCGGCGAACTAATTTTTTCGCCGCGTTCCAGCGAGCTCCTGTCTGGAACTCCCACGCGGCGATCAACGGCCACGGGAACCGAAACTCCGATAGTGACAAGCGCTGCCCTCGCCGCAACTCTTTGCCCCGTCGTTCCACGGCGGCGGGCTGCGGTCTCCTAGGGAACGGAGGTAGTGCTACACCGTTCGGCAGAACGCCCTGGGCCGTAGGGAAGGGAGAGGGCACAGAGCGAATGGGAAAGAGTGCGCTCTGCAGCAAAGGAGCCCGCGATACGGAGCATGCACCTTTCTGCCTCTCTCCCCCAGTTTTGTGTTTCTCTTCGCCTTCTCTGCGCTCCCCTTTTTCCCCCTCGGGTTCCCGCCGCTGCTCCCGAACTTACTTTGGCTGCGCGACGAGCGAAACTGCGACGCTTGGACGCTTCACGGCGCACGTAGAGCGGTCGCGCTTCTACGGTTTTTCCGTCCGTCCCACTGCGGCCAGTAGCCGAGTTGCTTTCCCAGAAAATTGTCCGCTTATTGGGTATGCTCGCTTTCTACGCGGCCCGGCCCAGTTTCACATTCCCAGAATGAATTCCTCTCCCAGAATTTAAGGTGAACCACAGCTTGGCTTTTTGAGAATGACCCACCGAGTTGGCGCACGTGTAGGGCCTTCTGTCTCGTAGCACGAGGTCCAGGGCTCGGTAGCCGGCTGCGAGGGCTGCACTTTAAACAAAAGTGCAAAACATGCTCCTGTACTAAATTCGCCTGGAGTGTGCGATGGGGGCTAGTTGGTGACATGAAATTTTAAAAAGAAAAACCACGCAAGGACAAGACTCACGAAAGAGGTATAGACGAGGCGAGCGTTAAAAATTACTAAATTTTTCTGCTTTATAGAGCACGACAAATGGCCGAAATGAATTAAAAGCTTTTATCATAACACATCTCGGAAAAGCTGCTGCGGAACTTCGCGAAACTAATGGCAAATTCTAACGGCGATCCGCCGCGCTTCTCGGTTACGTAAGATGTCTAGTTAGCCTACGAACCGTACCGTCATGGTCCGATCAGAACACAGGGTCTGAATACAAATCGCCCGTTGAAACACCTCTGTGGTTTCGTGGAGCAAGACATCTTGCTCCGGAGCGCCGATTGGTAGATAGATAAAGAGTAGGAGGGAAAGACAGGGATGTTAACCAGAAAGGGGTTCTGGTTGGCTACCCTGCACTGGGGAAGAGGGATTAGGGGGCTAAAAGGAGGAAGAGAGAAGGGAAAAAAGGCATAACACACACACACGCACAACGCTGTCACAATTTGTCACTCAATCCAGTCGCTCTCAAGTAGGCAAAGAGTGCCTTGTATGCCTTGAGGGCAGTCGACTGCTGAGGCCACGGACCGAGGATGTTTTGTTCTGTTAATGGGCGAGGATCGAGGCGGTCCAGGGCACAACACAGTGTATGTCCTGCACTCGCAAATGCAGGGCACTCACAGAGAAGATGAGCGATGGTCTCCTCACAACCACAGCTTTCACAGGCAGGACTGTCGACCATCCCCATCCGGAAAGCTTAGTGGTTGGTAAAAGCAACACCGATCCATAAACGGCATAACAATGTTGCTTCGCGACGTGTTAAGTTATGTGGAAGACGAAGGCGCAGTCCAGGGTCCAGTGCCTTGAGGCGGAGGTTGCAAAACTCTCCCGTGTTCCACGCTGAAATTGGGAGCTCCAGCGCCAAAGGGCGAAGCCCACACGCAGCGTCAGGTCTTGATATTGGGATCCTCACTGGAAGTCCGTCGTTGTGAGCAGAACGCGCAGCCGCATCGGCCTCATGATTACCGTTAATACCACAGTGTCCTGGCAGTCATTGAAAAATGATGTCATGGCTTTTGGATACGGTGCCGTGGTACAGTAGACGGATCTCAGCAACAAGTTCCTGTGACCCGCGGCGTAGCGCAGCTTGCAGGGCTTGAAAGGCTGCTTTAGAGTCTGTGAAAACCGTCCAGTCATGTGGAGGTTCTTGACTGATGAACTCAACCGCAGCCCGTAAGGCTGTGAGTTCCGCACCAGCTGAATATGTTGGATAGGTTGTGTTTACTTTCATGAAGATGGATCTGGGCGGTATCTCCGACCCCGCAGAACTGGTCGAGTGAGCTGATCCATCCGATTAGAACTCGCCGTAAACTAAGCGGACTTAGAGAACAAGTTTGAGCTGCTGGTTTATCTGAAAGCCACGAGTTGAAGTGATAGAACGTTTTTACGTTTGCCGATAATGTTTAGAGAACACAAGGAGTTTAGATAAGAGGTTTTCCAGTTTCCGTACGGGGTCTCGGGAACCTTAGTTCCCTTGCAGCGTCCCTTATTTGGCTTCTTAATATGCAGCTGTACAGGTTACTTTGGTACCATGCGAGAAGTTTATCAATAGCGCAATAAAACGAGAGGAAATAAAACACAGTTTGATAAACAGACTAAAGGGGAAATGGCCACCGAATCTGTTAATTTTTCGTGCTCACCACTAGGGACAGCTTACGAAAAGAATTTCACTTAGGCAACCTGACCCCAAACGTGCATGCTGTTACCAGTCCAGCAGCAACTCTAGCGCAGTCATGTGAGCCGTCCCATTTCGCTGCGAAGCGTTACAAGCGCGTTACATCGTTGTTTTCCGGTTGGTCGCGTATCGAAACTTCATCGTGCTCGCTTGCGCGAGCAAGGATATACACGCTCGGTTACACTAATGCACGACTTTGTTCATTCCGTACGAGCTCTGGCAGATAGCTCCCAGAAAACGCTGCAGGAAGAACTGTGAGTACGAAAAAAAGGGATGAAAAAACTAAAAGGGGCGCTTATGGAGGTGGAGCTCGACGTCCATGCTTGGCGCAAGACGCGACGAGATTCATCATGACTCCGCCAGGCACCAGACCGTGACACTGTGGCTGGCGACTCTCGCGCACCACAGGGAAGCCTTTTCCCTTTCTTTTTCCCCAAAGCATTCCCCAAGACTACCGCAGCCGCCAGCAGCACAAAGAATGACGGCAGATGGTCGCCGCCGTGCGGTCACTAATATAAATAACAAACAAATCAGGTGAGAGAAAGACAACCATAAGCGATGATATAAAGTAGCCGGTGCGAGGGGAAAAACCGAGAGGAAATTTAGGTCAGGGGTCAATGAACTCGGCTACCTGCAACTGCCGCTTTTCCCCTAGTCCCCACTCTCGCTTCCTCTTTTCCTGTTACTCGGATCCCAACTTCATTTTGCCCTTTTCCCTTTCTGGCTTTTAGTTCGGCGCTTTCTCCCCAGCGGCTCTCCGCTTTGGTTGAGCCCATTAGTGTGATCACACCGTGGAAAGGGAATGAGGAAGAGGGTGACGGCGGGTAGCGGCAATGAATTTCGTCGAAAGAAGGAAACAAAATAATAAGAGACTCGGGGCGCCTCTATAGTTGGGCGCGGACGTGTGGCGATGCTAGCGACAGCGGCTGTTCTAAGTGCGCTAATAATTACGCGGCGTTTTTTCTTCACGTGGAGCCTTCATGGATGAATTCGGTGGTATATTAAATAATCTAGGTTCTAGTAGTAAGGCAGCATAGCAGGCCAGTGTGTTGTTAGGAAATGAGACGAAATCTAGTCGCAGAGCAGTTTTGGGAATTTGCATACGTATTTACATCAGCGTCAAATGAAACGGGAACTGCAAAATTGGGTGATATTACATTAGGCAGGCAGAATACTACAGTGGTTGATTTTCGCATCGAAGGCGTAAAGACTGCTCCTTGGAAGTGGTAATATGCCATGCCTGCATTTCCTCTGCGGCGGTAAAATCAGTAAAATCGACAGCGAGTGCTGACAAAAAGATAAAATCGGAAATAACGGCTAGAAACATCACACTCTTCCCACCGATAAAAGACAGTGATTCACTCGTAGAAAATAAATGCGCCGGAAAAGAAACAAAGGATATGTTGTGAAAAAAAAAACACAGGGAAATGTCCTCAGAGTTTTCAGAAAATAAAAACTGGAAACTCCAACCCCAAGAAATAGATTATGATTGGACTGTCGTGAACGTCTGCCCCCTTGGAAGTTTCGTAAATTTAACTGTAACGTTGTCACACATATTTCAGTTATTAGTATATCTGTAACACTGTTGCAATTATATTTAAGTGGAACGTTTAAAGGTTTTAATTTTCAATTAGCAGCTCAAACTTATTTCAAACCCGACTAAGAGCCTAGCGTGCTGGTATAGTTGTGCTTTCCTTTTGGCATTCGCGGCTGGATTGCCATTAGTGCGTCGACATAAATGCAAAGCTGCCGCTTTCATGCAGGTTACGCGGAAGCTTAAGTACTCTATAATTTCTTAGAGACCTCAAAATTTTAGCTGTTGGTTAATCGCCATAGAGTTAGGTGTGGTACGACAAAAGTTACATAACATTTAATCAAAATTTAAATTTCGCTGTTAATGAGATTTAGTCGCTTTTAGATTCTCGAGCTGTACAGTGGTGGTGCACGTCTCAGCATATGTGGTTAAGCACGAGGACCTGCACTCATATCGGAAGAGGTAAACCACTAATAAGATACTTAAGAAACCTACTTTTTTTAATGAGCCGCATGTCTGATTATCTATCTCCAAACTTAACTTCCTTGCCACCTCTACACTATGTGCTGGGGCGTGATTGAAGTAGGTGCTTATAATAATTGTTTTTTGGGGGGAAAGGAAATAGCGCAGTATCTGTCTCATATATCGTTGTACACCTGAACCGCGCAGTAAGGGAAGGGATGAAGGAGGGAGTGAAAGAAGAAAGAGAAATAGGTGCCGTAGTGGAGGGCTCCGGCATAATTTCGACCACCTGGGGATCTTTAACGTGCACTGACATCGCACAGCACACGGGCGCCTTAGCGTTTTTCCTCCATAAAAACGTAGCCGCCGCGGTCGGGTTCGAACCCGGGAACTCCGGATCAGTAGTCGAGCGCCCTAACCACTGAGCCACCGCGGCGGGGCAGGTGCTTATATGCAAATAGGCCAATTATGACTAACTAACTTTCCTGCCATTGAAGAGAATTTCTATGTGTTCAGCGCATCATGTGAGCTATTTATTTATTTACTTATCACAATACCCACAGGGCCTATTTGGCATTACACGGGGAGGTTACATCACAATCATATAACACAGTGGCAGGAAAAGAAGAAAAAATATACAGAAAATACACTGCAGCATAATTTCATACAAACAAACAAAGGCATAAAATTAAAGCAACGCGGCACACGATTCATTAGATATTTTTTGAAACGACTGCCTGGGTCAACTTATTCCATTCATTTATTATTTTCGGAGGTTAAACTTAAACTAAGTGTAGGGTCCCTTGCATCTGTCTAGATCCATATAGGTCATTAGTCTAAAATTCCTTTGCGTTATCGACCGTCAGAAAGGAGATTCACATACATTTGCACGCAATGCCCAGAGATAACAAATAGGAATCCATCTACTGCTTTATCAGTCGGGGGTGAACGGTAGAGGCATTGGTACAGCAAGACAGCAAACCTCACGGTAAATAGAGGAGCACAGGTACCGACCCAGATCAGGTCTGCCCACAGGATCAGGCTTGCCCCCACCTCCCCTCCTTAGAATGCGTAACGACAAAGAGCACGCACGCAACATGCATGCAGGTCACTCGGGGTATAGCGGGCGCATTCACTCCGAGCATTCGGCGAACGATTAGGGGAATAAAAGAAACAGGCCCAGACCATTGGCCTTGGAGGCCGGTTGCATGTTCAGGGGCAATTGGGTTGCTGCTCTCCTTTTTTAGGCAAAGCAGTTGGGTCAGCGCATGACAGCGGCCAGACCTTGGAAGGAGCGCTGGAGCGGTGCTCTAAGAGTTGAAGTGCCGGGGTTTCAACATAGCCGGGTGCTGGTTAAATTTTTGAGCTGATGTTGGCCCGTGTGTACTTCGAAGATGGGATCAAGTCCGCTTCCTGACAGTACTGCTGCTTTTTATGGGAGGAAAATACAGATGCCCTCGTGTATATATATATATATATATATATATATATATATATATATATATATATATATATATATATATATATATATATATATTACACGAGGGCATCTGTATTTTACAATCTTTTACAATTTGAAAAATAATATACATTTATAACTTTGACGCAGCTTTTGTCATTGCCCTTTAAATGGCTCTTCAGGCCCTCAAAACCCGACTGCTGGAAAAAGCAAACAGCGCGTATTCTAGTTGAAAACACAGCCTCGAACACTCAAGATTTGTGCATGGTAACTACCGAGAACGCGTATGACGTGTGACCAAATGTGACGAGGAACAACTGCGTGAATGTCCAGCTTAAGTTTATCTTCTGCTCCCCATGTCATCTTGTATCGTAGGTTCTTTCCGAGATGCTTAGAATTGGGTTCATTTTCAAGCTGAGTTCAGTCGTAAGCTAAAAGCTCTGTGGGCTGTTTATTACCAAGTGCTGACCAACTTAACACTTGCATTATTTTTAAAATGATTTTAAAACTGAAAAAAGCAGCATTCTTCGCATTTTCAACCATTTGCCGAAAACCCTGCGCCTACTCGAAGGGCTGATAAAACTCAAACCATTAATCCTGCTGTAGCTCACACTGAAGGGTTGAGGAGCACCCCGAGTCCGCTAGCCTGAGACAGCCACCTTTATTGGAGCTTCATGAATCTTTTCATCTAATAGGAGTCAAGCAGTAGGAAAGCGCTAGTGTGGGTGCTATTCAGGGAAATTTAGACGCAGGCTGATGTCCTTGTTGGCCAATGCATCACCATCGTTTTACATCTGTCGGTGAATATTTAATTTGAAACTAATGTTCCTTGATATTTTACAGATGGCACCTCTGGTGACCTCATGTGCGCTAGAAACTTGGACCGTTTATTGCTGTCGCCAGTTTGCAGGCGTAGAAAACGGGCAACATTCACCCCGAATATACTATTCCTCCCACATTGTCGCTTGCCAAATGGCGTTAATTTGGAGTGCAATAAGCGCTGTCATATCTGCATTTTGAAATACGTCCTTGATATGTTCCCTAGGTCAGGAAAGATATGAATGCGTATTGAAGATTTAAAGACTTTTTCTCTAGACCTGCTTGCCTCTATGCTTCTAGGCTCTCCATGGTAATGTGGAGAGAATATCGCGATTATCGCAATAAATACGTTGCTCACATCCTCGGACACGGGAGACACTTTTCGGAGTATGGGAAGTGCGCATCGGGTGACCCCTGTAGGCGGTGTCCTCTCTTGGTTGTTTCTACATTTAATTTTGAACAGCAAGCGCACTCTTTCGCGAGTGGTTCCAGATCGTCGGCGCGGCTGGTCCCAAAAGGGTGTAGTGGGCGCACTTTGTGGCTCCTCCAAGGCAGTGCGTGTTCAGAACGGTTTCAAGCGCTTGTCAGCTCTCACCTATTGCTATTGGCTGCTTTCTTTCTTTTCTTAGAACTGGACCAGATCGCTGTCCTAACGTATATCGGGATTACACAGCGAGCTTGCTACAGGTCTTGTCGTCTTCCAGTTTGTAACCTCTTTATTCTGTCTCTATATTTGCATCGTGGTCACCACGCTGTGGGGAACCTTCGCTGGCATATGTGCTGTGCTCTTGTGCTCTTGCAGTCGACATTGCAGTGCCTTGCACGCAACGCCTAAGTTCAAACCGGCACGCAATGTCACGTTTTTAGGCGCACGCAAATTTGTGAACGGGAAACAACTAAAATGTTTACTTTCCGTTCGTGTCAACCAGTGAAAATGTACCTCTAAAACCTTGCCGGCTAATTCGCGCTACGGAGGTGTATGCATCATCATCATCATCATCATCATCGTCAGCCCACTTCTTTCCCTGGATTTCGACTAGGATGTCATTAACTCGTGTTCGAACATTGACTCACTCTGCCCTCTTCCTGTCCCTTAACGTTACACCTATCATTTTTCTTTCCATAGCTCGCTGCGTTGTCCTTTGAATTCGTTTCGTCAGCCCCCACGTTTCTGCCCCATAGGTGAGCATCGGTAAGATACAGCTGTTATATACTTTTCTCTAGAGGAATATTGGTAAACTGCCAATCATGATCTCAGACAACACGAATGCATGCTTGCACTCAATTCATATCGCTCTCATAAATGAACGAATAACGTAACGTTGACACAGCACACCTTCTCTGTGTGCTCTCTCCAACGCTACGTTCTCCGTTCAAACAACCTGTTTCACCAACTGGCCTCCCAGTATACTTTCTTCTCATTATTAACCCTTGTGTTCTTCTGTGCTATGGTCTGAGCTTGTAAATAGAAGAGTGATGATGATTATGGATTTTTTATGGCGCAAGGGCAGCTATGGCCAAAGAGCGCCATGTCACAAGGTATTTTTCTTTTTCTCAAGGTGGGGTCAAAGACCCATTTCCCAAGAATTTCACACTAAATAAGCCGAACACCAGACCAGGGGAAAGCTTGTACCCATTGTATCACCGGTGGGTACCCGGCGGCACTGGGGATCGAACCCCACACCTCCCGCATACGAGGCGGATGCTCAACCACTTGGCCACCGCTGCGGTTGTAAATACAAGAGTGTTCCTCTATTTTTCAATTCGCCTTGAACCTGTATTAGCAAAGGCTCCCGCTAAAGTTCGTTTGTTGCAGCGCCCTCTGTTGCAGGACCGGACGTGCTGTGGGCTGATTAAGCTCTGTTGCAGGCCATGGGAAGGTTGAGAGCTGAATAAACGGACGGACGGATGGACGGACCGACCGAAAAAAAATGAGCGAACGCGTGGAAAATTGACACCGAGAAATCAAACCCTTGTAAACTTTCTATTAATAAACAATATGGAGCACACAGTGTAAATCAGTCCTCAGTGCTCAAAACATTTCATTGTGCCAATTACAGAGTATCAAGTCCGTTTATGCGCAATAAAAAAAGCATGAGGTGCAGCGGAGAAAAGAACAGCTACCTTTACTCCCGTCCTTTACTCCCGTCCACTCCGGTCAACGCCTTCGCGTCGCTCACGCTTGGCGCAGGGCTCTCCAGCTTCTCCACCGTTTACACCTCGCGTACAGTTAGGAAACCTTTTCGGGCGATGGGACTGGCTACTCAAAAATACAACTAAAAACAACAAAATAAATACGGCGCCAACGATTGCAGTCACATGGTGCGCACTGCCCATACTCCGAAAAGTGTCTCCCCTCGGTCCCCAGGCGAGGTATATACACTTCACCTGCTGTATGCGGCTAGTGTATAATAATAATTGGTTTTTTGGGGAAAGGAAATGGCGCAGTATCTGTCTCACATATCGGCGGACACCTGAACCGCGCCGTAAGGGAAGGGATAAGAGAGGGAGTGAAAGAAGAAAGGAAGAATTAGGTACCGTAGTGGAGGGCTCCGGAATAATTTCGACCACCTGGGGATCTTTAACGTGCACTGACATCGCACAGCAGACGGGCGCCTTAGCGTTTTTCCTCCATAAAAACGCAGCCGCCGCGGTCGGGTTCGAACCCGGGAACTCCGGATCAGTAGTCGAGCGCCCTAACCACTGAGCCACCGCGGCGGGTGGAGATATGGAACCAAATCCGGTTCCAAACGACGCGCGAACCGTGCAGATAATTTAATAATAATAATTGTTTTTTGGGGAAAGGAAATGGCACAGTATCTGTCTCATATATCGGCGGACAACTGAACCGTGCCGTAAGGGAAGGAATAAAGGAGGGAGTGAAAGAAGAAAGGAAGAATTAGGTACCGTAGTGGAGGGCTCCGGAATAATTTCGACCACCTGGGGATCTTTAACGTGCACTGACATCGCACAGCAGACGGGCGCCTTAGCGTTTTTCCTCCATAAAAACGCAGCCGCCGCGGTCGGGTTCGAACCCGGGAACTCCGGATCAGTAGTCGAGCGCCCTAACCACTGAGCCACCGCGGCGGGTCTAGTGTATTGGCTCGCAACAGTTTCTGGCACAGCGGCGTGTTCTGTCTTGCTTAGTGCGATATAAGCTAACATTTTACGTAATAAAACCAGGACAAATTTTCTGTTCGAGCAATGCGCCTCAAGAGTAATATTAAAGCAGCGTTAGCTGAAAAGCTTATTGGGGCCAAATTCATTGGAGCAATATTTGTTTTTATTTGAGGTATAAAGAGCTCTCTTGTGCTGACGATAATTATTACGAAAGCGAGATGCAGTACAAAAGTAAACAAAAAACATTCAGTTTCTTGGGCTACCCAGCAAAACAGATGAATGCCAACGAACATAACGCACCTCCTCCTATTATTTTTTTAAGCACGTATTTTTTCAGCCCTTCTTTTTATATCTCTCCAAACAGGCAGGCTCTGCTGAAAAAACGCTAATAGCTGACCCAGACGCCCCATCGTTGTTCTCTCGTTTCTCTTTGGTGATAATTTTCCCGCCTTCTATTACGGTCTATAGAGGACATATTTCAACCGTGACCCGGATAGCGCACCCGTTAAGCCCCCGACTCCGAAGACCACGGTGTTCCTATGCTCCCATGGCGTGCGCTGTGCGAGCATGTGCTACAGCATGTGCTACGCCTATGCTACAGATCTGTACATGGAAGATATCGGCGCACGCGGGCGAGTCAGAAGAATGGTCCAGTTCACAACACAGGGGGACCGCATGGCTCTCCCCGACTCTTTTCGTCCCGGCTTAAGGTTCTTTCAGAAGAAATTGGTTTTAAGGAAAGGGAATGACGCAGTGACTGTCTCACTCAACCGCGCCTTAAGGGAAGAGATAAAAGAGGGAGTGAAAGAAGAAAGGAAGAAAGAGGTACCGTAGTGCCTCGAGGGCTCCGGAATAATTTCGACCAACTGGGGATCTTTCGCGTGCACTGACATCGCACAGCACACGGGCGCCTTTTTACGTGTCGCCCTCATCGAAAAGTAATAATAACTGGTTTTTAGGGAAAGGAAATGGCGCAGTATCTGTCTCATATATCGTTGGACACCTGAACCACGCCGTAAGGGAAGGAATAAGGGAGGGGAGTGAAAGAAGGAAGGAAGAAAGAGGTGCCGTAGTGGAGGGCTCCGGAATAATTTCGACCACCTGGGGATCTTTAACGTGCACTGACTTCGCACAGCACACGGGCGCCTTAGCGTTTTGCCTCCATAAAAACGCAGCCGCCGCGGTCGGGTTCGAACCCGGGAACTCCGGATCAGTAGCCGGGTTCGAACCCGACCGCGGCGGCTGCGTTTTTATGGAGGCAAAAATCGAAAAGCGGCCAGCTTCGAAATTCTTTCAGCTGCCTTCGCCTCCTTTAATACGATAGCATAATAGTTGTCGTCACACCAAAACCGTTTCGATTTCCTAGATGAACTTCGCTGATTGGTCGAGCGGTGTCACGTAACCTTATGGCTTCATCACAACCTGTTATTATGGGCCTCCTTAAGAGGTCACGTGACCTCGTGACGTCGAAACTTGCCTTCCGCGGCAGGTGGCAACGTGGCCATCGGACTGTGAGAAACGTGCCCACAGTGACAGGGTCAACTAAACGAATTATTGGTAAAAGGTGGTCACATGACCTTGTGACGTCCTCACAACCTACCTGCCCACCGGGTTGTGATCAACTTAATTTATAGACAGCAGCCTAGATAGAGAAGGGAAATAAAAAAAATTGGATATATGCAAATGTCTGCACGAGCACAGGATAACGTATATCTGCTACTGCAGCAAGCAGTTCAATTAAGGCGTTTGATGGACCGAAATTTGCCTAGAAACCGGCGCAAACACGCGCAGAAGTTGCGGCAGACGCTGCGACAAATGTGAAGTCTAATGTTTTCGCATTCCACTCTTACGGAGGCTTCACGGCTTAAAATTATTTCAGTCGTCGCGAGCTGGGAACGATGAAGCACCGGGATTATGGAGATACACGCCCCTTTTCCACGCCTGGCGCGGGATGGCGCTTGATTCACAGGCGCGCGCGTATACGCCTCGCAGATCTCCGCGGAGTCCCCGTTTCAGTCTCTAATTTCTGGCATTGGACACTGCTGCATTGGTTATTGGTTGTTAATAATAATTGGTTTTTTGGGGAAAGGAAATGGCGCAGTATCTGTCTCATATATCGTTGGACACCTGAACCGCGCCGTATAATAATAATAATAATAATAATAATAATAATAATAATAATAATAATAATAATAATAATAATAATAATAATAATAATAATAATAATAATAATAATAATAATAATAATAATAATTGGTTTTGGGGGAAAGGAAATGGCGCAGTATCTGTCTCATATATCGTTGGACACCTGAACCGCGCCGTAAGGGAAGGGATAAAGGAGGGAGCGAAAGAAGAAAGGAAGAAGTGGTGCCGTAGTGGAGGGCTCCGGAATAATTTCGACCACCTGGGGATTTTCAACGTGCACTGACATCGCACAGCACACGGGCGCCTTAGGTTTTTTCCTCCATAAGAACGCAGCCGCCGCGGTCGGGTTCGAACCCGGGAACTCCGGATCAGTAGTCGAACGCCGTAACCACTGAGCCACCGCGGCGGGGCAATATGGGAAGGGATAAAGGAGGGAGTGAAAGAAGAAAGAAAGAAAGGAAGAGGTGCCCGCAGTGGAGTGCTCCGGAATAATTTCGACCACCTGGGGATCATTAACGTGCACTGACATCGTACAGCACACGGGCGCCTTAGCGTTTTTCCTCCATAAAAAACGCAGTTGTTGGAGAAAGGAAAAGGCGCAGTATCTGTCTCATTTATCTCTGCGGACACCCGAACCGCGCCGCAAGGCAAGGAATAAAGGAGGGAGTGAAAGAAGAAAGGAAGAAACAGGTGCCGTAGTGGAGGGCTCCGGAATAATTTCGACCACCTGGCAATCTTTAACGTGCACTGATAGCACAGCACACGGGCGCCTTAGCGTTTCGCCTCCATCGAAACGCGGCCGCCACGGTTGGGTTCGTTGACCACTTTCTTTCTGTGAGATGAGAGCCATCCGCTCCTTTCTCCAAGAAATGAAGTTGGCTCCTCACACGGAATATTGGTTTTGAGCAAATCGAGCGACGGCGACTCCGAGTCAGTAGACCACTCCTCATATGAGGGTCGTAGCCAGGGTTGCCTCTTGCCTCGTGAAACGGGTCATGAAGACGAACGAGAATAACACAAAGCAAATCGGCTATACAAACGAGGAGCAATGTTGGCAGTATGTTGACACAACAGTGTGTAATGGATGCTTGCGAAAAGCACTCGGACCCTTGTCTTTCCAAGAAGCTCAGGCTCACAGCACGGCGCTCAGACAGCGATAGCTCATTGTTTACCGTTTAGGTTCCTCGCATGCACTGCCGACCTCCGCAACTACCATTGTGACCTTTTTATGGCAGGAAACTTACTACCTTTGCAGCTCAATGGGGTCAAATCATGCTTTTAAGATATTCCTGCTGG
The DNA here is from genome assembly GCF_052857255.1 of Amblyomma americanum. NCBI lineage: Eukaryota > Metazoa > Arthropoda > Arachnida > Ixodida > Ixodidae > Amblyomma > Amblyomma americanum. Next base: position 212,318,888 of record NC_135500.1, read on the forward strand.
GATGGTTTTTACGCGGAGGTTATGTTGTTCGCTACACTTGGCTTAATTCTCTTTTACACTTCGTCGGGCGTTCCGGTACCTTTCATTAAACAACACACCTTGTAACATTTCCATTTGAGATATGGGCTCTCTTTAAGTAACGTTGACTATTGAGCAGCTGCAAATGGCGCAAAATTAAGTCTTCCAGAATTTGGTTGTTAATTTTTTAATCAATTATGCGCCTACTAGTTTATGTGCGGCAGGAAGAGGTTGTGGAAAGCTGGGGAGCGCATATATACAAGAGATAGTATTAAAGACGAGAAAAATATTAAGCTTCCCTCTATTTATGTGGTGCCGACAGTCAAAGCTTTAAAGAAATTAATGATAGCGCTCCACAAGTAGGTACATTACTGAAACTCTACATAAAGAAAGACTATAGCTATTGTTCAATGCAGTATTTGGTCTAAGCCCCTTTAGGCGCTTCCAGTGTCGTTTCTATTGCGTTTTTTCCTTTGCTCACCAGTCGCATGAACGTTGTATTCATTCAAAACATAACTCCTTCCGTTACGGCGTACATCAACATCATCATCATCATCAGGCGGCGTACACAAATTGCTGCGCAACATTTTTGTGTCGGCTTCAGTTACCGCAAGGATATAATGTGCCTCTAATAGATGCAGCTTATGTTTTGAACCCTTTGGCATAAGTCGCGTGCAACAAGTTTAAGCCAGGCATGTGAAACGAACACAGAAAAGCGATTATAAAACGCACGGGTTCGAACCCGACCGCGGCGGCTGCGTTTTTATGGAGGAAAAACGCTAAGGCGCTCGTGTGCTGTGCGATGTCAGTGCACGTTAAAGATCCCCAGGTGGTCGAAATTATTCCGGAGCCCTCCACTACCGCACCTCCTTCTTCCTTTCTTCTTTCACTCCCTCCCTTATCCCTTCCCTTACAGCGCGGTTCAGGTGTCCAACGATATGAGACAGATACTGTGCCATTTTCCTTTCCACAAAAACCAATTATTATTATTATTAAAACGCACGCCTGCGCATTTTCCGTGAGCGCCGGTGTGGCTCCGGAACGAATGTGCATTTGTTCGTTAGTATTGCCCGCACGAACGCTTTTTGAAAGCTCTAAAATATGCTGAAATGTCAAAACATTACCTTAAACACAGCAAGTGTAATTCTCATCCGGAAAACAGTGTATATTGATGTCGTGGTGATATAAGGAGCAAATAAAAGCCACATGAGTAATCATCAGGGAGAGTCGAATTTTTTCGTGTGTTATTAAGGTTTGTCCCTTGCAAAAATTTTAAGTTTTGAATATGTTCCTTCGTAAGGATCATAATTCGTCACTGAAGGGGATGTACGGGGCTTTACAATTTTTGCCTATTTCCAAGCTGTCAACTCATTGTCGTAAAAATACCAGAGTATAAAGCGCTATTAAATTGACATTTTCTTGCACCAACTAATATAAATATAAATAAAGAGCCAAATAAACACTTATTTGTGTCCAGCAGCGCTTAACTTGTGCCGACTGCTTTCTGGGCGTCCTGGGACGCCCGATAATATGAATCAACGGCTCTAACCAGCTAGCGCAGCGCCCCGCGAGCACCCAAGAAAAGGGGGCGGGGCAGGACAGCGAGTGGGAGGGCTCTTCCTACCAATATCGTCGCGGACATCGTACGTCTCCATACGACAGCGAGATTACTGGAACTTGTCTCCATTAGGGAATAATTTTCGCGGTTCGCCGACAGCGAAGCGGCCTTCTAATTCAGCTCACAGAGACAGCCAACATCTCCTAGCGGCACGCGGATCGACGCTCCGCGATGAACAAAAACAGAAACGATCCCTAAAGCGCAATTCGGGACAAGGGGAATGACTAAACCAAAGAAAAAGAGAATTAAATCGGTGAACGCGCACTGTTAGTTCTAAATGGCCGCTGCAAACCCAACTAATCAGGCGAACGCTCGCAATGTCGTCTCGAACGGTCTCCATACACACAGGGTGTTTCTCTATTTTTTTTGTTATTTTTACGAGCGTTCTTTGGCCGGTCTGTAGCATGGTTTCTCGCTAATACGTTCACTCGGGCTCGAGGTTCCTGCAAAATCTGTCCGGAAGCAGGAAGTGGCCGAACACCAGAGCAACGTCGGCGGTGAGGGGGGGCACTCGCCAGACCGAACGCTGGTCACGTACGGCGGACGGGCGCTGCTGGGACGGTCGATGACGCCGCGTCGACCATCGTGCTCTCACCGTCGACGCTCAGACAGCGTCGCTGCCACCGGGTTCACCTCAGTCGGGTGTGGCCAGCTGGGCTTCCCAGACGGCTCACTGACCGCCACAGAGCGGCGGTCGTCGCCCAAGTGCAAAAAACGACGACGAGTGCAGGGGAGGAGTATTGCTTCTTGCAGGGAACGTCCATAGTTCATTGGTAGACGGCCATTCACCTTTGCGTGAGAGTGTCTACATGGCGTGCGCTACAGAGGGCGACCCATAAAGAAATGCTGAGGCGTTTGGCTAGCAGCTCTTGCCTGCAGTACTCTGTGACAAAATTTCGAATTAAAAAAAAAACGGCCGTATAGTGTCTGTGACGAAGTAAGGCAGCGCGAAGAGAAAGAATACGCACATGCGCGCAAAGGTTATGCGTTTTTCAGCTTGATTTCCCGCTGTGTTTTCTCGCAGAGCACTGTACGGCCCTTTATTTGACACTTGGCCGGTCATACATGTAATTGGAATATAGCACAGTTTCATTGCTTTTGGGTGCCTCACAGTTCATCCTAATGCTGTCACTTTCTCCTTTTCCTATATTCAGGGTAGCATGCTAGAGCTGACAGGATGAAGCGAGAGGTAGTAGTGATGCAAAAATTGCATTGAAATGAAGGCGAATACTGACTGGCTTTTCGAAGGGCCACACTACCGTTTGAAACTCATTTTAAAAAAATGCAATCTGGCGTGCAGAATTGGTAGCGGGCGTGCTCGAATTGTGTGTATTTGTATGTAATTGTGTGTATTGTGTGTATATATTGGTCAAGTGCACATGGTATAGACTGAACGGTTCGTGACGTCACTGCGGAACGTGCTTCGATTGTGATGCCGCGATTTAGTGGCGTTTTTGGGCTTTACTATAACGGCTGTGTTCCAGCTCTTACTATATCCTGTCTCCCCTTACTATACTGTAGGTGTTTTTAGGTTTTGTGGGTACTGCGGTAGGCAAATAAAACTGCAAAGCCTGTTCAGCAGTCTGACGTTGTGCTCCAGACTTCTACCACTGCAAGCAAAAAAAAAAAAGAAAAGCACGCTAGCATCTGTTTTGTGCTCTCTCTATGTGCCCACAACAGCACGAATGCAATCGATAAACATATCAAGTATCTTTTTTTGGTTTTGGAATTTGGAGAATGAAGCGCTACTCGAGTTTCAGCGCATGCTTTTCGCAGTTTGCTCGCGTTGTACAACACGGTCTCTGCATGCACCCTCCCAGTTCTTGGTAACAAAACTTTGAGCACGGAGCTCCCAGCAGTGGGGTGTCTGATGTTGTAATCCTGCTTTAAAGAAGTGCCCCTTGGCGCTCGGAGTCGTCAGTTCGCCGACAACGGGCAAGGCACGGAGGATCGCTGCGCACAAAGTGCTCTCTCCTTACTCCCCGCCTGCGATCCGCGCATGAGAGTTCTCCAAGTATGAGCTCTACTACGGTGCGGAATGCGGTGCTTTGCACGGACTGTGCTCTACAGAGTGTCGGCGGATGAGTCACCCGAGCGGCGGCGGCGGCAAAAAAGACACTGGCCGCGTGCTAAGGAGCGGCGGATAAAGCACGGGTGGAAATGGACACGTTCCGAGCGGAGGAATTCACCTAATGCGACTCGTCAGATCCTCCGTTTCTCACGGTCGGGTTCGCCGCATGAAGGTAGACAGCCCTTTGGGCTTGGTTGGCCCCGCTGCTGAAAATAGAACAGCTTGCGACTCCAAGGCACCAAGATTCTTCCTTTCGTGTGTCTGTGTCCACATGTGTGTGTGGCCACATGTGGTGGGGTGGAACCTATGAAGTCGCTGCCGCATCATTGGACGCTCGACAAACCGTTGGATTCCCTAGCTAGGTGCCTGGGGACAATGAAATGTATTTAAGCCGCGAACCAGCGGGCTTGAGGGCTTCTCACATTTAGACTTCTGGTCTCCTTGGTTTATGCGCTCGCATGTATTCCCTATACCTTTTAAATATGTAAAATAAACGTTTAGTTGGATACACGTCCTAAGGGCTGCCTTCGTCGTCTGCCTACTTCTCTGCCCTGCGGTGAAGTTCTCGGTCCGGTTCCCAACCACAGCACCGCTAAAGAAATCCCATGCGCAGATGTTTTGAACGTCGGCCTGTGTCGAAACCAAATACTCAGTGGTTCTTACCAGATACTTTGCACAGAGAAAAAGATCTGTCCCCGTGAATTTATTGACCGTGGAGAGCCACGTACCTGCTGAAGAGAAAAACCTGTTTTCACAGAAGTCAAACCGATGACGGTGACGGGCGACGGTGAAGGGTGCTGTTAGGCCGCAAGCGAGCACTGACTTAATGAACGCATTTATTTCTCTCTTATAGCTAGCTGAGCTCTTTTCGACGACTCGCAGGCAGTTCAGCGAAGTTTGCAAAATCGAGCCTAATAGTCAGAAAATGCCAACATAAGCAAAGGCAGTGATTCAGCAGGGCCAGGCTTGAGCCATTCCTCCTACCAGCAGCTGCCATTGGCAACAGCACCAGCCATAGTTCGCAATCGTATGCAAGCACGTGGCGCGATTTTATATATTTTTAGAAACAGCCTCCAGAAAAGCTAGGTGACTCACGAATTTAAAAACAGAACAGCAAGAGAAATAGCTCTTAGGAACATCGAGACTTCACCAGATCCAACAGAGTCATCAAATGGCACTCGACATTTAATATAACTTTTTGCGCACAGGAAACATCATCGCAAAACGTTCCGGCAAAGGCCACGGTTTTACCGGCTTATTTGGGTTACCATATTGCCACGTTAGTGGTGACTGTATCCGGGCAAGCAGGAAGGTAGCGAAAATGGGGAACCTGCGCTGCCAAGCTGGCACTGCAATTTTTCCATTCGGTGGCTCAAAACTGCGTTTGTCAGCCGCTTGGGGCGCTTTCAAGCAAGGGGAATTGATTAAACAGACATTACCGGGACTAATATATGCGGACGATATAGTGATAATGGCTGACAACAAGGAAGACCTGCAGAAGTTGTTAGACATATGCAGTACAGAGGGAGATAGATTAGGCTTCAAGTATAGTAAGGAAAAATCTGCAGTCATGACATTTAATGAAGAGGGCGGCGAGCATAGAATACAGGAGTTCGTGCTAAAGGTAGTGAATGAGTACAAGTATCTTGGGGTGTGGATAAATAACAGTGTTGAGTATCTGACAGAGCATGAAAAATATGTAATGAATAAAGCTAGTAGGAATGCAGCTGTCATGAAAAATAGGGCACTGTGGAATTACAATAGGTATGAGGTGGTAAGAGGGATCTGGAAAGGGGTGATGGTCCCTAGCCTGACCTTCGGGAATGCGGTCCTGTGTATGAGGCCAGATGTTCAAGCAAGGCTGGAAATTAGGCAACGGGGAGTAGGGAGGTTAGCTTTGGGAGCACATGGCAATACACCAAATCAGGGGGTACAGGGTGATATGGGATGGGCGTCTTTCGAGAGCAGAGAAGCTAGCAGTAAGATAGCATTTGAGGAACGATTGAGAAGGATGGAGGAAAAGCGGTGGGCTAGGAAAGTTTTCAGATACCTGTATATAAAGAATGTTGACACGAAATGGAGAAAACGAACTAGAAAATTGACAAGCAAATATCTGGACAGCAGTAAGGGGGCAAATCAGCAATTATCGGTTAAGAAAAAGGTTAAAGGAACAGAGAGAGCTTTGTGGAAAACAGGGATGCTGACGAAATCGGCACTAGAAACATACCGGACCTTTAAACAGGAAATTGTCAAAGAAAATATCTATGATAATTGTAGAGGAAGTTCTTTGTTGTTTGAGGCCAGGACTGGAGTTTTGCGGACTAAGAAGTATAGAGTCAGGTACCAGGAGATAGACACTTTGTGCATTGCGTGCGGAGAGGAGGAGGAAACGGCTGAACACTTGATACTTTTCTGTAAAGGGCTTCACCCTACAGTGGAAGGCAGCGGGGCTGACTTACCCAAGGCATTGGGGTTTAGGGATAGTGAAGGGAAAGTGGATTTTAAGAGGTTAGAAGTAACCAAGCGAAGGTTATCTGATTGGTGGCTAAAAGCAAGACAGGAGTAAAATTTCACAAGACATGGCTAGGTGGCTTGAGCCACCGCCCGATGTAAAGGGTTCAGCCGTATCCATCCATCCATCCATCCATCCATCCATCCATCCATCCATCCATCCATCCATCCATCCATCCATCCATCCATCCATCCATCCATCCATCCATCCATCCATCCATCCATCCATCCATCCATCCATCCATCCATCCATCCATCCATCCATCCATCCATCCATCCATCCATCCATCCATCCATCCATCCATCCATCCATCCATCCATCCATCCATCCATCCATCCATCCATCCATCCATCCATCCATCCATCCATCCATCCATCCATCCATCCATCCATCCATCCATCCATCCATCCATCCATCCATCCATCCATCCATCCACATTGTGTGCGATTAGATACCCGCGTTTGACTGACAGCATTCATTGCCTAGCTTCTCTCGGCGTAGTTCAGATAGCTGACGCGCGGCACATGCGCCTTCGACAGAGTGCGGAGGCTCACGCCAATAATCGCCTGAAGGTGGCGCTTATTTGGGCAAAACTGCTTGCTCTTCTCGCTAGGCAGTGTGTTATGGCGGTGCAATCGGCACCGCAAACTTCGGAGAAAGTTCCCCATAGCTTCCAAACGAAATTATTTACTTGGGCTGGTTTGCCCCCGCAAAGAACTGAATGTAACAAGCGCGCTCGGCGGTCGTCGAACAGAAATGCCCGCCGCTGTCGGCCGTGGTCAATTTAAAGCTGATAGCGAAGTTTCCAGATACAGCGTGCGAAGTCACTTGGCCACTCCATGCTAAAAGTATCAGTTCATGCTGTACCCGCTCCGATCTGTCCGATAAAATTTGTGGCCCTTTATCGAACAGGATAAAGTAATTACCCTTGATAAATCTGGCAAAAAAATCCCTGGTCATGTAACAGCCCTTTGAATTTCTCAGAGGAGTGCATAAGTTGGTCTCTCTAAAAAAATACAAAAAGGTCAAATATTTTACTGTTGGGCTTGAAAAAGTCTTAGAGATAATAGATACGCACTGTGTGTTTTAATCGCACAGCCAAAAAAATTGTAGGGCAAAGTTTTTGGTTTTTGTTATTTTACGTCATTATTTTTCCTCAGAAAAACCGTTTTTGCAATTTATTTCGTACTTTCTCGCGAGATTGGCAATTAATATCACATTTTTCGCCGCTTCTCTATAATATTTACTATCTCGCTAATGGGTTGAAAGTATGATACAACACAGTATATTTCAGAAAAAAAATGTGGAACTTAATAAAAAATTGGGCTCTGCAGCGTTTTCGGGCATAAGTTTCGTACAGAGCCGTTCCTAGTAATAATATAAATGGTGACTCAATTGATAGCTAGTTGCATTGAAATTTACCTCAGCGTTTCTTATAGGAGCCTTTTTTTTTTTGCTTTAAGCCAGAAACAAAATTTTGAATTTCAGCGCTGCACCTCGAGCCATGGTTGCGCCGTACCGCCACTTCTCTGCAGAACACGGCCGTGGCCGCTGCGGCCAGGATCAAGCCCGGTTCTGTACGGTCAGCAGCTTAACACCATAACCACTCAGCCAACGTGGTGGCCAGTAGAAAAAGAATATGTTGTGACCTATGCCTCGATCAGTGATTAATAGTGTTAGCACCCTAAAATATAGTTGCCGCCGCTGCGCTTGTGTATCATCAAAGAGATATTTTCATCGTTGATTTTTATCAATCTGCTGCGGGTACTGGGGGTTATGCACTCTTGAAACGCGAGGCGACTAAATTTTAAGCGGTAGCGACGGATGCTACAATGAAAAAGCGATGTTGTACAGCAAAGGTTCTTCGCTTCGTGGCGTGTGTCAGTGGCACACAGGTACCATCGTACGCCGCGTCGCGAGGGGCATAGCCTCATGCAATTCCCGTTTAATGTACGGCCTAAAGTACACTTTTAGCCGGATAATAACTGAAATATGGTGGCTCACCTCCGTGACTATTTTCAAAGGCCGCAGATTGACTTGCTTGCATAGGTTCTTGTGTTGTCTCCCATAACCACTGCCGAAGTCACGAAGTGGCTGATGTCTTACGTATACAGCGTGCCGGCTACTAAAGGCCCCTTGCTGCCGCTGTCACAACACCGCCTTTGCGCTGCCTAGCGATCGGCCCATGCAGCAGTGGCGACGACAGAATTTCGTTTCCCTACGTCATGCGTGCTCAGCCACTGCGATTAAACCGTCGCGACAGCAGTCATGGCGCCGTGGACCGATTTTGATTTTCCAGCCGGCCCACACACATGCTTCGCTGACGACACAGAGCCCCCTGGAGAAATCTTATCTCTTTAAACGTTTGCTGCAGCGCGCTTCCCGGGCAGCGCATGACACTCGGGAACCGACAAAAGCATGTCGAGCAGTGAAGTGGCCGTACGGGGCAACCATGGCTCGGGGTGCAGCGCTCACCTTTGAAATTTTTTATCTCGCTTAAAACAAAAAATGTTCCAATAAAAACCGCTGAGCGAAATTTCGATGCAACTAGCTGTCAATTGAGCTACAATATGTATTTTTACTAGGAATGCCTCTGCACGACAATTATGCCCAAAAATGCTGCCCAGAAATAAGGTCAGCATTTTTTTTCTGAAATTTACTGTGTTGTATCATACTTTAAACCATTTAGTGAGATAACACATATTATAGAGAAGTGGCGAAACATGCGTTGCTCGCTAATGACGCAAAAGACTTAAAAAAATTGCAAAAACGACGTCTTGTGCAGAAAAATAACGAAAGAAAGCAACACAAAAAATTTGCGCTACCAATGTTCTTGCTGCGCGAATAAAAACCACAATGCATATTAATTATGTGCAAAAGCTTTTCAAGTGCAAGAGTAGAACATTTGATTTTTTGCATTTTTTTTGTGACCCAACTTTTCCATTCCTCCGAAAAATTCGAAGGGCTGTCACATGACCAGGAAAATTTTTTCGCCAAAGCTAAGGGTAATTACTTTAGCCGGTTCAATTAATAGCCACAAAATTTATCGAGAAGATCGAAGGCGGTTGAGCACAAACTCTTGTAGGTTTGACATGGAATGACCCTACTACAGCATTCTGCAACCGTCGGCTCCGCCTGGATGCGATCGATCGAGATAAATCTGGTCGCGTCTTGCATCACAGACGAAGCAATAAAGCGGCGTGCCGGCAGCTGTGCAGAATGAGCAAGATCTACAAATATTGGCGGCAATATTGGATTGGTGAAATTTATTAGCTGCTGTTAACATTGAGACACTACAGGTGGGTCCCGCGGCCAGTTAGAGCTCGTTTCATAGGTAAGATAATTCCTTTATGCTGGCGTTCAAGTAACAACACAAATTTGAAATGATCGGAATGAAAAAGGAACGTTACATAAAAACAGAAGTAATACATAGCGGCTATAGTGAAAATCCCCAGGATAGAACAGGGAACACAGCCCATCCGGGCATCGAGGCCTTCCTGTTGCTACGGCGACAGAAAAAGAACGACGCTGAACAGAGGGGAACTGCTATAGCGACGACTGTTCTCCCTCGTTGGTACTCCTGTGAATTATTTCAGGTACACATCCGCAAGCGTTTATGATGCTTAAACTGCGTAAACTACTGCCAGAACTTAAGGCTATCTGTAGCGGCGTGCATTACTAAGTCTGCCGCGGACAGAGAAAATAAATGGATCAGCTAGAAGAAAACAGCGCAAAAGTAAAACAAAGATAACACAGATTCGTTGTTGACTGCATCCGATAGCTGCCGCAAATGAAGTAAATCATGATATTTGGTGTTTACAGGCGAAAAGCTAGCTTTCCTTTTGCGAAAACAAGGACTTCTGACTTTATCGCTTGCAGGTTTTCAATAATGACCTTGGAGCGCATACTTCTCTTCAGATAAGCGCTGTTAGGAACCAGCAGCAGGTGATTTTATTTATCTGGATATAGTGTTTAAAAGCACCGAAAACAGTCGGAAAAAATAGTAAATTAAATATTCCGCAGGAATATGAAGAGTAAAGCAAGTAAAAATTTTTTTTACACGTCATTGTCGGGTACATAATAGAACGATGAATATATATTAAAACAGAAATAAATGTGAGGGGCTAAAGTGAGGGGCTGGACATAAACACGGTGTCTCTGAAAAATCTGTCCGTGCAGCTTGATTTCTTCGAGCTTTTTGTCGGAAGGACTTGCCACGTACCGGAGCTTGCCCTTCAGCTCCGGCGGCATTGGCAAAGCTGGAGCACCGAGCGAACCAGAATCGCAGCGCCTCTGCATTTGTGACCTAGAAGTCCATCTAAAGTAGGCACGAGCGGCTAGCCGTTGAGAACGTCCACCGACGGCTAACCGTCACTGTCACCGGCCGGAGGTCTACTGCCGTGCAAAGTACTATATAGCGAAGCTTGTTGAAGATTATTGAAGCTTCTTGAACCTTCTAGACAGAATCTAGCCCCAGAAGCAAAGAAAAAAATAATGTGTCCTGGCACTTTCTCAGCCCTAAGAGGGCTTTGCGGACGTCATTGGGCGGCCTTGATGCTAGACGAGGGCTGGTTGGAGTAAGAGCTGAAGGTCATCATGGCCAGCGGGCTGCTTCCGGCCATGGAGAGAGTGGACCAGTTGCACTGCTGGCAGGAGCGGTTCATCTGTTCCCGGTACATGTCCAGCGAGGTGGTGGGCACGTCCATCGCCCACTCCTGCGGCTCGGCCGACCCGAACAGCAGGAAGAGGAGGCCGCCAACACTGTAGATGGCGGCCGTGATGTAGAACACCGTCTTCCAGTTCTCCACGTTGTTCTGCAGAGGGCGGCTCTTACATAGGCGCTCCAGTAACTCTAAGGCCGGGAAAGATTGATGTGTAGTCCGAAACGTAAACTATAGGGAGGGTTGCATCACGCAGAAGGAATTGCGTGATGCAATTCACCGGGGAGCTGGCTTTTAAAGGGACACTGAATTTCATCAATGGCAACAATAGTCAGCGCTAGACTTCCAATTTTTCATTATGCGCGAAAAGGTGACATCATTACAGGAAGAATCACGAATGAAGTCTCCAATTTCGTCCCTTATTTTGATCCCCTTGAAACCGGATGGTTTTACGCTATTTTTATGAAGTGTGCTTCTCTGACAAGTGAGTTAAACACCAAATCGTTCGGTGAAACAATGAAGTCGAAAGAAAACAAAAACCGTTTTTCTCCCCGATTAGAGAGTCCTTTACAACAATATACGAGCAGATGACGTCATCGTACTCTTTTTCGCGCGGAACAGTTTCGCACTCTTCGCGCTAACGATGGCCTCACTAGTAGCGTCAGTAGGCGGTGAAGACCGCACCGGGGGCTGTGCTGAGAGGAAGCGCAGATGCAGGGAGGGGGATTTTATCACCGGGGTCGCAGTGCTGCGCTTGGAACTCAAGCTGTCGTGTTTAAAATGTTGCAGGCAGCGATGAAAACGCGTTTGCCCTTCCCTTTTGCGCAATTTGTAAGAACATTGCTGACCATATTGATAAATAGGCTACATGTTTTTTTCGTAGGCTCAGCGGGTGTATTTCATGTCAATCTATCGAATTTGATCCCGGCAGCGGCGGTCGAATTTCGATGGAGGCGAAATTCTAGAGGCCGTGTACTGTGTGATGTCATTGCACGTTAAAGAACCCCAGGTGGTCGAAATTTCCAGAGCTCTTCACTACGGCGTCTCTCATAGCCTGAGTCGCTTTGGGACGTTAAACCGCCATAAACCAAACCAAACCTATTTTCTGTGTTAATTTTCATAGTGAATCGAGACATTCATCTATGTCACAACTATCACAATATTTTCGCTGTGTGCATTTAGCCTTTAGTTTTTTTTTATGAAATATAAAGCTGATATCTTGCTCCTCCTGTTCTCTGGAATGAACACATGTATATTTTCACTATGTTTTTCATGCGATGTTTCAGAGAATTCTCTGCCGTACGGCGCAGCGAGCTGCACACAGAAGCCGGCCACGAGAATATGGCGCAAGTGGAAGGCGGGGGGGTTGTGAAGCGCTGGACCACCGAGGAGGGTGACATTCACCCTAGTAACGCCTTCGGATTTCATTATTTGGAAAGAATGAGAGCAACACTGAAAGCCTTTGCTTGACTGCTACTTCTGTTTGCTGCGCACTGTGGCATCATGCAAGCTTACTGGGCGACGTGCCAAGCGTGGCTGTCGTACTCAACAGCGATCGTTGCCTTTGCTTTTCTATTTCTGTTTTCATTCGGCCCTGTCGAGTGAGCTAAACGCGGCCGGCGAAGAATCCACTTAAGCAAGTGCAGTTAACGAAATTATCGATGGGCGTAGCAATACAGTCTTTCGCTTTTACGTATTTTTTTGTCTTATCCAACCTCGATTCGCGGTAAGAATGACGCGTACGTGAGAAACTAGCGTCTCGATCTGGCTGGTTTTAGTATTCCTTTTTAGTGGCCCTTTAACCACTCATCAGCAATACCCTCTTTTCAGCGTCATAACATGCGTATCATAGGCGTGCGTTACCGGCAAGGACAGCTCAGCAGTATTATCTCGATTTCAAGAATTTGTATCTGAAATTTATTATCCCTTCTGGCTAGGGCTGGCAGACAGAGATAGCCTTAATTTATGTTTAAAGATATATGACAAGAGAGCTTAGCACACATTTAACGTGACTAGTATTCTGAACAACTCAAGATTATTGCACAGTGGGTGTACTTGGCTTATACTCATGAAAGTGAGAAAGTGCAATGTAATGAAAGTGAGAATGCAAGTGGTAATTTTCTACTAGCTATGCCAAATTAACGCGTAAAGTAGGTTAAGTAGAAATGGGATCAAAGAAAAGAGGGTCATACGAGTGTGGGCTCAAAACTTCACACTTTTACAAACGGGTTTCAGTGCCGTGCCTGGTGAGATATTCCACCAAAACTATCCTTGTGTATGTTGTCGAGTACCTTCTGCATCGGCTTATGAAATTGGCTGGAACGCATTGAGCGAAGTTGCTTTCGTGCGCTGCTTTCGTGCGACATTTGCGCTGCGACCACAGTTTCCGGCATTTGCATTAGATAATGCACTTGCGTTGACAGTCTTGAACGTCCGTTCTCACAGTCGAGGGCTCTACATTCAGTTAAATGCGATGTTTATTCGATTGACCGCTATTGCCAAGAGCCCGCATGTGGAAATCCATAACAATCTTTAGAAATATTAGTTGCATTACTCTGCGTATAAAATATAAAGACAAGACAACTGAACTTTAATTGCGAACATGTTTGCTGTAGGAGCGAGGAAATGACCTTCTCGCAGAGGAAATAAACTGAACAAGCTGAAAATAATCAATGAACTGAGAGGTATGAGGAACAGTTACCTTATCTTGTATAAGTAGTGCGGAAGAAAGTTCACTGTTGATGATTTTGTTGATAGGGAAGGAAACAGACCACGCACTGATTGTATGTGTATATAGGAAAGAAGGCCACACGCTTTGAGCTAAACTCTCATAGAACTATATTATTTAGATTCGTGTCCACTGTTCGCTATTTGCTATTTATCTGATCGCAGCCATCTTGTGAGGCTTTGCAGTGGATGAACAATACGATGCCCTACGTTCAACTTCCTAGTATTTCTTGCTTATCCAGTTATATTCATAATGCTTGGCGTCAATGTTATATGTATGGAAACTGAGATAGCAAGAACTGATGTTATTTCACCACTTTTTCCAAAAGTGAAACGGAATGGCACTTTGCGTACAAGCAATATTATAGCTGGTCAAGAAAAATTATACTCTAGAGACACGTGTTTATTTACTAATTATCGAAAAGTCGACTACATACTTATTAAGCTCAGTATCATGGAATTCTATGTATTCAGTGCAGAAATTGTCGTGAATCTTAGTTTTGCAGGAAAAATAAATAACAAAAAGAAGGTGAAAGCTTTGCGAAGCTCAATATACTCACGTGGGCTTCGGTCAGAAAACCGACAACTTGAGGGGCTATTATTCCTGTCGTGTTTCCTATGCAGTTTGTGATCCCGTACAAGGTACCTGCAAGAGTAAATAACAGAACCATCTTTTTCGGTTTTCCAGGAGGGTGAGAAAGGTGGCGAGGGTAACGCACGAAATGTTCAAGTATTTCCGATAAATTTACCTCCGTAGATAATATCGTAGCTCATTTCAGTAATGCTATTGTGCGTTTTGTGGTGAAAAATAATGAGCAGTACAGCTATAGAAATAGCATCGACGTGAAAAGTGAATGGGCAAAGTGCGAAAGAATTCATTCTTCACTCATGAAAAGCATGAAAACCATGCAATGATTCATGTCAAAGCATGACTTGCTTCGCTTAGTGCCCGCATAATGTATGTTGTTCGCGCATCTCACTGTTATTAGTACTCTTCATTGTAATGTTTGTCGGGCGTCTCCATGCCCAGAAAAATCTCTCCTGCATGTTTTCTTCGACTTTTTAGGCAGCAGTGAAACGGGGGTACTTAGAGGTGATGCTTCTTAAAATTCTTAATTTTTGTCACCGGATCAGAAGCTGGTGCATAACGAGTTCGATGCCAGTGTTGGGCATACCTGCAAAGGCAGGAGCCATGTCGACGTGTGTGCAGTTGAAGCCGGAGTTTGCGAACGAGATGAGGGAGATGGCCATCCAGAACCAGAAGACGGCCAGCAGCCGCTCGCAGGGCGCCATGGTCACCGCTAACAAACACAGCGCCGGGCCAAACGCAGCTGCACGTGTCGGTCAAGTGAGGAAGTTGGCAAAAAAAGAAAGACAAGGGCAGTGAATGTGCATAGGATCCCTAAACGAGGCGGGACATGATTTGGAGCAATTCGCAGTTCATGGCGGATAAAAACATAATGGTGCATAAACCTCACAATGATTCATTGAGCGCTGGCTACGGAGTAGTGCTGACTGTTTATTAGAGGGATAAAAGGTAGCTCATAGTAGTTTTTTGTGAGTCTAACAGAGCTACCGAACTTCACTGCACACGACGGTAATTAATATAGAGCGAACAGTTAAAACATGCAACGACCGTACGCTGCTTTATACCCACTGAGGGCAGTGACGACCGATGTAACGGTTAAATGCCTTGCTTGCTTGGGGGTGACGATGAAAACATGCGTTATGTACAATGCTAAACAATTCGACAATAAAGTTTTGGTAGTTTGTGCTTACGGCTGGAGATTCGAAACATTTTTCGCTGGTATTGAGCTGATCTAAATGTGATTTTTGCTCAAGGCAGGCGTTGCGTCTTCCAGCATGAAAAACGCAACGCATGCTTTTACACTATGGGTGCTCTACGAATGGCGCTTGTTAGCGCAGCTATGTTAGTCTGCCTTGTTTTTTTTTTTGAGCTACACTTGCGTATTTCCTAGCTATCTTAGGCGCTCGGCGAAACGCAGTTTTTAACGACATCCACTCGCGTGGCTATCAGCTGGCAGATTAGCCTGTCAGTGATACTTGACCCCTCTCTAGGTGAATTTTACGCAAAATTAACAGAATAATAAGCGGAAAGCGAAAGAGTACGAGAAAGAGAATAATGTATACGTTAATTTAATTCACGGCCAGTGATTCGCTACTGCTTTGTCGAGCTGAAAGCAGTTGAGTTCTGAATGGTCTGCTCAAAGCAAGATTGAACGTTTAGCGAGGTAATTAATACGTGCCGATAAGCCTTCAGTTATGTTTGACATTTCGACACTTTTCATACAGGTTGGCAGTAGGACGCATACATCACCTTGTTGGTGTACAAATGTTCTTAATATTTACGAAAAACAACAAAAACGTACTGATAGTGCCCCTATCATGACAATAGTCTGCATTAGACTTATTGTGACCAGTCTGCATTTTTGTTTGGTTTCTTGTTTGTGTTTAATAGACACAACTGCCACGTCATAGCAGTTATGCTGTCAGGTTCCGGAGAAACAGTTTCTTATATAATTGGCTTTGAGGATATTTTTCTTGTGGGCACCTCGGTAGTATTATGATGACGCAATAGCTCAGCGTTATTTTAAGAAACACAACAAACCTAATTCACATGTTAAAAAAACAGCTTCAGCGAATTAATGTTACGCAGACATTTACACTTTTCGCGCTACTACTTTTTGAACACATTTTCCTATGCAAATTGATTTATTTACTGTTAGTTACTCATTAATACTGCATTCCCAAATGGAATTTCAGGAAGATGGAATACAATTTCTTACATACTGCTTTACCGGAAACAAGAAAACGGGGTAATATTCAAACAAAATTCAGCACAAATCTTAAGATGCATCAAAATGTACGCGTACGAATAACTCATGAGACGGTTGCACGAAACATTCAAGGTCGAGTCGCGAGCAAAATAAGGTTCGCAGACGGAAGTAAAACGACGTGATTTTCAAGCTTACGTCATTGTTTTTAATCCCATCTGCCCCGTCCTAACCGAAGATCACACATACAAACAAAATTGATTACAACAAAAGTACTCCGAGAGCGGATTGCCCGAGACAGATGCATTTTTTTCTTCAAGGCCTCTCTCCTTCGCGTGTGCGCGTTAGCGACCGGTGGGCTTCTATTAACGTGGTCCGTCATGCATATACTATATATAGCATAGCTACATGACGCAGCCATGAGGAAGCTACAAGACTCCTGCGCCGTTGCCAGAGGACGTGAAATTACACGCGTGGTGGGCAAGCGTCGCAAAGGGCGCGTGTTCATGCTTTCTCTTTGGACACCAGCAGTTTATCAAAACAGATAATTCTCTCTAGAAAGCCGGTACCATCATTGCTGTAAACATTCTGCACACGCAAAAGAAAGAAAATGAATATACGCTAAGCGCACCTTGGACAGGGCAAAAGCTAAGCAACCAATCAATACGAGAGAACATGCCGGATATCTGTGGAGAATTTCTGACGAGTAGGTTTCTCTGCGGTAGTTCCTAGATATTAGATTTATAATTCTCCAATACTTTTAACAAAGTTTCAGTTAGAAGTGTTTCGCATGTTTTAACATGGTATTGGTACTGTTCTCTTCAACGGAATAAGTTTCCCTTTTTTTCCACATGTGCATTTCTCATGAATTCATTACCGTTAAGTGCGTTTATCACAAAACAGATCCAAAATAACTAAAACGCGCCGACTGTACTTCTGAAACCAGCTTGCGCTTAAAATACAGCGAACGGAAAAAAAATATGTTGAAATATTAGTGCAAATGTAGGAAATTCAAATACTAAGAAGACCGGATAATGTTCACAGCAAAAGTAAAAATTACTCACAGACGGAGTCGCATATTTTGCGGATGGTGGTGGCCGTCGCGAAGTCGCGTCGTCTAATGGCATCAGAGATCCAGCCGATGATTAGCGACAGCACAGACAACGCCAGGTACGGAGCCCCGTTCAGGATTCCGTTCTGCGGTCCACATTAAAGATTAACGCATGTCTACAGCACAAGCTTCCTCAGGATAATCCTTATTGTTCGGATAGAGCGGATGGCGTAATTACTTTGTTCCCCCAATAGTTGAACAGTTCTTTGCTGTGAGGACCTTGTTACCTAAACATACGCAGAGGATACAGCTGATACAGCTGTTATACACCGTTATAATACACCTCTTCCAGTGCCTACACCATGTCCAATACACCTATTCAAGTGCCTAAGTTTACTTTTATTGGCGTGATTTAACATCAAACATGAATGTCGTGGTTTACATTGGAATATGCGGCTCTACTAGCGAAGGTAATACTCAGACTTCCGATTGCTAAATCGTAAAGAGCAATTAAAATCTACCGTTGCGGGTGATGCGTATCAATACAACTGGAATAACGGAGTCCACTTGACCGGTGACAGTGCCTCATTTCAAGTACACAGTTTATGCAGCCTGACACCTGCCTTTCTCAATACGATTTTTTCTTTGAGTCTGGTCCTGCAATCGGGCGGTGGCCGCTTACCTGCGTAAGTCCAAAGCCGAGTATGTTCTTGAGGTAGTTGGGAAGCTCAGTCATGAGCGTGTAGGAGCCGTAGGCGTGCGCCCATTGGGTCGCCGCCAGAGACCACACAGCCGGAGACGTCGCGATGGCCTTCCAGGGGATCGGAACCCTCTGAACGCGCCCGCCGCCGCAGCATTTTAGTATACGCTAACAGAATATATCTGAGAATAACTGCGGCGCCTTATTAGTCTGTCTGTTAGTTACGGTGGTGAGCATTCGACCAGCGCGCTTGGTTCCGTTATGAAATATAATTCGCTTGAAATCGGCGCGCCGTTGACTTCTTTACTCAGGCGTGCCAAGAAGTCTTTCTTGGAATGGAAAGGGAATATCTCAGTCTTACGACGGGTCCACTGGGGCTGGATTGGAAATTGGAAGTTATGTGCCACTCACAGCGGCATAATGAATGAGGGTCTATAATACAGTGATAGAGCTTGTATAGAGACTGAAGGAGCATGTCTGCACACCGAGAGTGAAGCTAACGTTGACGTGAGCAGTAGACAGTGACAAGTCACATGGCAGCGCGCCGGTTCTGCTCTTTGACGACCCCACTGTATTGTAGTGATGTAAATTTTAGCTATTTTATGCTGCTGCAATGCTCTTGACTTGCTGTTTTTCAATCCGCATTCATCATGCCAGCATCGTGATATACTCTACATGTAACGAAGCATGAGTGTCGAAAAGACAGCGGCAGGCGCCTTTCCACGTCACTGACAGGACTGCATTTCAAAGTTTGGCAGAAGTATCTAATCAAAAGCACAGGGTGGCCAATGCATAACGAGGTAGACTTGGTAAAGAAACTTAAAAATGATGCAAACTTCTCAAGCGATCTTTCACTCAGAATTTGACCCATATGACTTCATGCGTAACATTCTTGGGGAAGTGTTAAGCTCGCTCACGACTGCTGATCCCTGCATGATGACGCTTCCGCCGGTGATCAGCATCAGCTCGCCATGGCTGATCCTTGGGTGCTCGACAGGTCTGTTGTGAATCAGCAGGAACCACATGACGCACCAGGCACACCCGCTTAATCCTGTCGCGTTGGGATTGAAAGCAGAATCGAGGTTCGTTAACAGATTGCACACCGACAGGTGCGCTCATAACGAAAGCTTGTACTGATTGCTCACGACATTGCACTGCTAATGATACGCGAAAACTAGAGTTGGAAAAAGCGGATTCAAGTACATGAACGTGCCAACAAATGGGAGATACCGGAATAAAGTAGTTCGAATATTTTTTGAAGCGAAAGCTCCACTACGCCATGTAAAGCCAAGATCACGGCGCTGGGCCCCAGCTGCGACAGCGCTTGCGCGAAACCACAGGTGTTCAGCCGGCGCGTTGGCCGCGCGCCTCGCAGCTGCGCGTGACGTCATCACTCGGCTATGCGCCTCGCTACTGCGCATGCGCCGTGATCTTTCATCGGTTGCAGCGCTGGTGATATAAACAGTGACACGTGCGCGCGACCATGTGCAATGAAGCTTTCCGGTACACACTAGGTTTAACCAGAGCTAAACCACAAGAAATTTTTTCATCTCATTGGATGCCCATCGCGAAAAGCAGAAGCGACTAAACGTGAGGCCCGTAAAGCACCAACAGCGGCGAAGGAAGCCGAGCAGGCTACCTACCTAAAAAAAGTGGCTAATGGTGGAGACTGCGAAGCCGCGAAATCAGCCAGAAAGACCATGCACACTGCCCATCTCTAAGTACAGAAGCAGCCGAAGGTAGGGGCACATTCAGCAGCCAGAGGCTCTGGCATATACCAATATGCGGTTACCACCATCTTTGAGCCGTACGAGAATGCATTACGTCTTTCCTGCAATGTATTTCAGTTTGCACCTAGTGTCGTCGACGAGATAGACAATTTTTCTCCTGCCTACCTTTGTTTATCACTCGAATATGCAAGAATGGCACACACGTGTTGTGCCGGTACTACTTGTGGGTACAACCCGAACACCCTTGTGGATTCTACATGCTTTGTCAGAAGTTTAGAACATAGGCGGCTATGCATCTAAGCCGTGTTGTGGGGGTCTTGTAGCATCCTTGGAAGCCTAATCTTCTGAAGGGGAGGGCCAAAGTTCTACTGACTTGCAAGAGATTTGGAATGCTACGGATGAATAAAAAGCCACAGGGTGAAGCCCAGAAGCCAACATACTGGTCTCTAAACTTTTGACAAAGGGTGTATAGTTGAGACAAAAACTTACGGGATCCGATTTCGCGGAGCGGTCAGTTGAACCAGCTCTTGAACCGCCTATATTAGCATAAGAGGACATGCATGGCGGTGGTTCGACTACCAGTTGACTGGGCAGAGAGGCAGTGTATTAACTTTTTTTCCACGCGACCACATCCCGTGAAGTGTCGTACATGACTGTACATTGTGTACGTATTAACGAATAATTCCACCGAGCTACCAACGCAAGATCGCGACTGCGCCCACCGAAGACGTAGAAGGCGGAGGGCCAGCCGCCGAGGACCTCCGAGTCGCTCATGACGCCAGTTGACGTCATGGCGACCACAGTGCCGGTGAAGGAGCCGGTGAAGACTATGTTGGAGATGATAGTGCGCTCCGCCTTCGGCACCCACTGGGCCAGCATCGACTGCATGGCTGGGAAGCAGCAGCCCTGCGGAAGCGACCGCCCGCAGAGTGCTCGTTAAGACGGCTGCTCTCCCTTGCGCTGTCAGGCCACGAGTAGCAGCTATCCGGGATTACTCAAGAGGAAAGCATATTGGAATGGCTTCTTCCAGTATACTCACCTATGGGGTAGAAACATGGAAGCTAACGAACAGGTTAGAAAGGAAATTGAGGACAGTGCAGCGAGCTATAGAATGGAAAATGATACGCGCAACATTAATAGATAGGATATGAGCAGAGTGCGTCAGGTAACAAACGCGACTTAATCATATCCTAGCGAAAATCACGAACAAATGGCATGGGTAGGGCATGTAATGGGAAGGCAAGATAACCGGTTCCTCTTTAGGGTAGCGGACTGGACTTCAAGAGAAGACTAACGCAGCATTTACCGCGGTGAGTCAGGTTGGCAGATGAGATTACATTGTTTATGGGGGCAAGGTGCTGCATCGGTTAATTTTCGGTCAGTGTAGGGGCTTTTATACAGCAGCGGGTGTAGTATGGCTGTTGCTGCTGGCGCTGCTTCAACCAGATGCTGGCTCACTAACTTGCGCCTCCGAAGAGTTATAAATAGCACAGAGCCAGTTAGTTGTTGCAGCTATTTCTTTGCTATAATTTAACAACTTCCTGATGCACGGCAAGTCCCTTATCCGGCAACCGTTTTGTGATCGTCCTAGAATAGCAGCCAGAATGGCCAGTACTGAGTCGCCAGAGCACCGTGAATGACACGAGCGCTATAAAGGATGTGGTGAAAAGCACTTGGCTACCGCCCGTTTTGGCGTTACAGACTGCGTTACTTCTAAACAGCCTCCGCGCGGGAGAGAACCTGCAGAGAAATGCAGATAGAAAAGTCTCCTACCCCAGCGACGCCCATGAGGAAACGGACGAGCATGAGCGCCGAGTAGTGGAGCCTGGCTGCGGCCGGCGAGAGCAGCGTGAGCAGCGACGAGACCAGGATGCCGGAGCCCATGAGGTGCTTGCCTCCGTAGCGGTCCGCCAGCCGGCCACCCGGGAACTGGAGCAGGATGTAGCCGTAGAAGAACGACGACAGCACGGAGCTCTTGGTCTGCTCGTCCCAGTCGAAGTCGCCCATCTGCCCACGGATGAAGAGTGCCAAGAAACGAGTGCGGGGTGAAACTGGCTTCGTGTGTCTGCAGAATTTAATCCCTGAGTAAATAGTCATGTGCAGTCTTGTTCAACATTTTCACCGCCACAGGATCTTCCGCTTATCTGCTTAGCATCTTGTCTGGAACAAGACTTGGTTACTTGTGCAATTATGTTTATGGTTCATGGGGTTTTGCGTCCCAAAGCGACTCAGGCTATGAGGGACGCCGTAGTGATGAGCTCCGGAAATTTCGACCATCTGGAGTTTTTTAACGAGCACTGACATCTCACAGCACACGGGCCTCTAGAATTTCGCCTCCATCAAAATTCGGCCGCAGCGGCCGGCCGGGATCGAACCCGCGTCTTCCGGGTCAGCGGCCGAGCGCCATTACAACTGAGCCAACACGACGGCTCTTGTATAATTATGTGCCAACTGGACTAACTCCGCACCAAGTAGACGTTTGCCAAATTCCGTTTACTCCATGTCATCTCAACGGTAGCATCCTGTATTCAATCAGATGTGGTTAAACCATAAATGTAGTGACAATGCGCGATAACGTACGATGACTCACAGATATTTGCGTTGGCTATTTAGATCATAGAGCTTTAAAAAAAGATGTCTTCATGTTCCATAACTAATGGCTTAAAATGTTCAGCAAATAACATAACAACGTTCGTTCTAAATCGCAGAGGAGGCGCGCGAATCATACGCTTCCACCTGCTTGCTACGGCAACCAGAGGACAGGACTTGGCCCCGTACCATTTCCCTGGTCGAGGTGTTGCCCACGTCTTCGAAGTTGCAGCCAGTGTCCCGAGTGAGGTTCTTGTCGCCCGTCATGCGAACCATGGCCACAATGGCGACGCTCAGGTTGAGCCGCTGCACGTACAGGTGCAGCAGTCCGAAGAAACCCGCCACCGCGAACACGTAGCGCGCCGCCACGATGTCTGCACACGGAGTGGAGGGCCCAGTCTCGAATAAGTTTAGTTCCGTGCATACTGGTTGGCGACTTGCGATCTGGCGCTCTCCTTTTCTCATGAAACTCGGCAGAGTGTATGCCTGCTGCAATCTCCCGAAATTTCAAACAAAAACTAAAAAGTCTGTTTTTCTGATGATGATAGTGAATATTTATGGCTCAAGGGCATCTGCGGCCAAAGAGTGCCGCGGCGTAAGGCATTTTCGTTTACTCAAGGTGGCGTCAAAGACCAATTTCCCAAGCATTTCAACTTGAATAAACCGAGCACGAGGCCAGAAGAAGCCTGGACTCACTGTATCACCGGTGGGTCCCCGGCGGCACAGGGGATCGAACCACGCACCTCCCGCATGCGAGGCGGATGCTCAGAGCAGTAGGCCACCGCTGCGGTCAAGTCTGTTTTTCTGAGCTACGTGATCTGGAGCTTGAGTTAATGGGATTGTGCATTCTTGTGTTCAAAATTTCCGCGTATAGTAAACTCCCTGCTGTGTTCAGCGTAAAGCGACGCTACTGGTGCAGGGGGAAGAGCTAACCGAGTCGATGCGACGCAGATAAGATGAAATTGAGCAGTCTTGCCAGTAGTGCGATGACATAATTGTCTTACGTCTTAAAACAAGCATTTCTGCGAACGATTTTCTTCGTGCTAGCAGACAGAGTTAGGAATGTTTCACTCCATTGTAATTGTGGAGATTATGCTCAGAAAATGAAGCCGCTCATTAACGCGTCGTGAATGCGTGGAAGCTCGACTGCAGAGAAAATTTCTCGCAGGACGGATAGAATATTTTTATTGGCAGATCCTTTCAATAAGCACGGTGACTGGCGCCATCATACGCGGGTGGCGCAAAACATGAATAATTAGAGGTCACTAGGACAGGCCTTTATCCTGCAGTGAACTTAACTGGGAAGGCGGTGATATAACGATGACGTTTTTGTACGGCAGTCACGGTCAGGAATTTAAAATCCTGTATTATTTTAATGTGCGTTAGTACAGTAGGTTTCGCTGTTCGGTGAGCTATACAGTATGATGAGTTGCAAATGTTGCAAACACTTTCATTTGCCACCAGACATTTCGTAACGTTACGAGGGTTCTCACCAAATTTTGATAAGCATAGTTTTCACAGTTTTTTTTTCACTAAATTTCGGAATGCATCATTTACGAGGTGCGAAATTTTCAACCAACACTCACCTGCCACATTTGGAATGGTTTGCATTTGGGACGCCATTGAAGCCATTCAGGTCTGCAAGCTGTCCTGGAAAAGGTGAACGCAACATAATACAAAGCTGCTTGTCTGCGCCACATAATTTTAATAAGGCATCGAAGGGACCTGAATGCACAAAACTGGCAATCTTAAAAAGAAAGAGGGATGAAGAAAATCAGGTGACCAGAACAAATTAGGAGATGCTCGAATGGATTAGAAAAAATTTTCAGGCTTAAAAAAACCGTACCACTAAGATATGAGATACTGCCAGCAGAAAAAAATCGCGAAAATAAGCACGCAAATTGATAAAAAAGATATTACGACCAAAAGTACTAAAATGAAATAGACACGTATTATCACAAGGAAACTAATACACACGAACTAAATGAAAGAAAAACCATCACCGTGAACATGTGGGCACGCAACGGACCTAAAAATGTGCGGATTTGAGGGGTACGGGTGTGAACCTTAGCTTCCCACACAATTATTTGGTTTTCAGTTCCGATTTTTTTTGTTTGCGATTGAACTTCTCGCCTAGTGCGTATATTAGGATAACTTGATGACTGAATGCCTTTATGAACTTACAATATTTATGCATGCAGGTGTGTCAAGGGAGCATTAAAGAAACCAGCGCAGCATACGCGTCATACGCACAAGTGACTGAGCTTTGGCTGACACTCACGAATGAAAGGATAAATGTAATGTCCGCGTTGCTTTCGCATATTACATTAACCCCTGATTACACTTGTACTAGAAGCTTTTATACATGAGTGATCTCAACACATGTGCGTTGCAATCATACAACGCAGAAATTTAGGATAACGTGCGCATTGCGCAATATTTGGTTTCTTTTAGAAAACGTCAACGAAGCAGTGCATAATAAGTCGGCTAGAAATTTTGCTCCAGAGCTCCTGACACAGCTACTACACATATAAAGGATAATTTACTCTGAGACGCTCGTTCAACTGTTTTCATTCGCAGAAACCAAGTGAAAGCAGCTAGCTTCTGGTGCGAGACCACAGGAGCGGTAGTAATGTCACAAGTGATCGGGCGAACTGTACTTCCTGGTGTTACTAGCTTTCAGTCAATCCTTGCGAAGGGCTCCACAGTGCAGTGCAACAATACTGGTTTTTACTAGAACATCTTGGCTCTTATTACCAGCTTGTTGTTTGATTACAATAGCCGACCACTCGAGACATTGCTAATAAACTTCTAGCCATAGAGTAACATCTGTTAGCCTCCATTTTCAGAACATGTCAGAATTTTGAGAAATAGTGCTTACTCGTAAAAGTTAGACTCATGAATTCCATCATGGCGTTCTTGTTTACTAAACCGCATCCATTCCCTCCATATTCGAACCCGAGAACGGCAGCAGCAAAACGAAATCCATCGTGGCGGTGTTTGTATGCTCGTGGTCAACTTTCTGTGTCACTGCAGCCAAGTGTAGGTGGGAAGGGAGGGGGACGGACCTCTGTCTATGTGTCACCGCGCCAAATATTCCGGTCTGGAAACTAGGATTTTGTGCTTTTTTTTTTCCTCGGGCGACCGAAGACCGAAGCGTCGTTCGAAGACACAATGCCTCGACCGCCGCTTTCTGTCTTGCAGCTTGGAGGTCGCTTTCTTGTTGAGCCCACCAAAGGAATATAATCTTTTGCGTAAAATTGTGGTCCTCGTCAACGTCATCTTCAGGACAATACTGTGACGCGGAATGACACTTGTGATTCACTCCTCCAGCCTTGGCTGCGTGCCACGAAAAGCTGTCTGCGAATATAAGTTGGGCCAGCTCGGGAACACAAACTCCGCGGTCTAACGAACCATGGGGAGCACATGCAAGAGCTTTCATCTAAGAAGAACACGCATGAGCAACTTGAACACCTTAGTATTTCCCACGGTACCCTGTGATTACTTGAATGCCGCTGAAGAAGTGAGGAGGTTGATGATTGGTTCATGCAAACACCATGTAGCCCATTTCTGCGAATATGAACAATGCAACAAAAGCTGCAGGAGGTATAACCGCAAGATGAGGTATGACTAAATGACCGAGTCCCTGTACGGGCCATTCCCGAACTGAATTTAACGAGTTATACATGACAGTGCATAAAAACTTTCTTTACACACGGACAGGTACTATGCTGGGTTGCTGTGCTGTCATGAGCCGAGTAACTGGTTAAAGATGCAGCTGCAATGTAAAGCTGAATACAGGGCAATCGCAAACTTGTTCTACCACCTTTCGAAGATTTGGTTCGGCGCATGTAGGGAGCAGAAAGAAGAAAGATAACGGCTACAAGGTGCGATATTGTGGGTTAGGCAAACTGCGGATGCATTAAGCTAGGCTACGCAGTTAGTTTTAGAAGCCCATTGAATAGGATTAGCGGAAATATATGTCTCTCTTTTCGTTTCATTGTGATCAGTCCACTGTCCACAGTTATAGCTTCCTTTTAGATGGGACCCACGCTGACTGCAAGTTGATATAGTGCTTTATTGCGCACCCCTTAGAGTCTACAAAACACAGCCAATTGAACTGAATGCATATTAACCGAAGACCAAGAAATGCGATGTTCTGCTGTGTCCCGTCGATATGTGAAATCACTTCTACACGGGTATAAACTATCTACATGGGTATAAAGCTAGCCTGGGAAAGCTTTGAGTGGCAGCACGGGTATGATTGGTTTGGTTTACGGGGGTTTAACGTCCCAAAGCGATTTAGGCTGTGAGGGGTGCCGTAGCGAAGGACCCAAAAATTTCGACTACCTGGGGTTCTTCAACGCGCACTGACATCGCACAGTACACGGGCCTCTAGAAGTTCGCCTCCATCGAAATTCGACCGCCGCAGCCAGGATCGAACCCACGTCTTTCGGGCCAGCAGCCGAGCGCCATAACCACTCAGCCACCGCGGCGGCATGGGTATGATTGGTATGATTGCGCTGTAAAAATAATCTTGGCTTGGTGTACCACAGGAAAGCATGCTAACTGGCTGCCGGAGATTTTGTGAGGTCGAGCGCATAGCGAGTTTCTGAGTATCGACAGGAGGGCGGTGCAGTATGCTGCGCGCACGAACGAAATGCAAACAGGACTTACAATGATTGGCAGCTCCTCCTCTTCAGGCAACAGCTTCGTGATGACCCGTACACGTTCTGGCCAGGAATAACACGTCCGGAAAGAGAAGGTCGCCTCAGCATGCAAAGGGCGACGTGGAAGCGAGAGGCATCACGATGCGTTCTGAATGGGCCCAACACGTTCTTCCTCCTCTTCAACGTGAAAGTGGCACGAGCCCCAAAGCAGTCGCGTTCTTTTTCGCTTTCTATAAGTGTGATAGCAACGCGAGATTATCGGCGCTGTGAAGGCGGCATGCTGAGAAGTGTTCATTCATTAGGCACATTGAAACACGAGCGACATCTGGTTGATGGTGTCTTCATGACGACACAAGACGCTTCCCGACGGAAAAGAAACTGCTCGTCTCGGTTCCTTAACTTCATCTTCTGTATCGTCCTCGAGTGGGACGACAAGAATGAACAGCCAGGTTGTCAAGAAACAGTGAACGTCCTGATTTATTGCAGGGTGTTTTTTATAAACGAAGGTGGAAAGGGGTTAGTGCACACAGATAACAAGAGAAAAGCACGTGGCACTGCACCGTGCCCAGATAATTCGCAGGCCGCAACCTGATATGATACATCTTCGAGGAAATAACCATGTTACTTTCACGCCCATTTTTCTTTTCTCTCCACACGTTAACTTTATTTCTGTTTTGAGTTTTTTCTTCATTCTATGTATTTCCGGTCGCTCAGTCCTCGCCTTACAAAGGTGCCAGCGTCTTCATGCGGCCCATTTGGCACCAAAGTTGACAGTTTTTTGGGGGGCAGTAGATCCCATCGTGGGCCCTCCTTTATTGTGCGTTCACTTGCTCAGAATGCGCCCGGTGCTCGATAGCGGCATCGGAGGCTGCGTTCAGGCGGGGGGGGGGGGGGGGGGGGGGGGGGCGCAATGCAACTGAGGTGTGCAGGTAGAGAACATCAAGTGGTCTAAATTAATCAGGAGTCTTCCGGTATGCTCTGCATCTAAACTTCTTTGAACTGAAACGGTATCCACAAGAGCGAGGCCATGGTTTCTGCATGTGCGCTATGCTTGTTCCCAGTACCCAGGAAATTGTTCCCTTCCAGTCAACTTGTTCCAAGATGACTGAAAACTACGTGCCTGCTGTTCTCGCGCTCACTGTAGCTAACTTACTGAAGCTCTGCGCAACTATGCAGGTTCGGTAGGCGTCCCCTTGAACTCGTATATTGCGATGGGGAGCAAGACTGAAAGTAGGGGATGTGGCATTTAAGTTTCATGAATAAATTTAGAATGCTTTGGAATAGGACATTAGCACCCACGACACGCGTTGCAGCATGAGGTCTTAATTTATGAGGCTTTTTATAAGGCCTTTTTTTTTCCAGTGAAAGAAATCCAAACTAAGAATTACCTATCAGAGGAGTATCTTGGCGAATATAGTAATTATTTTCTTATCGTATATTTTGTTTTTTTTTATTGAAAAAAAAATGGCTGTGGTCACCTTAGGTATGCATCCGTTATCTGGTAATACATCTCCGCCAACGATATACGCTTGGAAGCGATGTTCAGAGGCAACAAGACAGTAAAAGTACGTTCGCTGAACGCTAGGGGAACATGCACATCCAAGTGCTTGGTAGAACAGCTGGAGATTTAGCAAATCTGAGATCATACCACTCTCTTGTGTACTGCAATGTCGGATCTCGTTAAACAAACCCCAGACGGTACCAAATTTTCTCGGAGCTCTCCACTACGGCGTCTGTCACGGGGCATGTGCAGCTTTGAGACGTTGAACACCGCCATACCATACCATACCGTACCGTACCATACCATACCATACCATACCATACCGTACCGTACCGTACCGTACCGTACCGTACCATACCGTACCGTACCGTACCATACCATACCGTACCGTACCATACCATACCATACCATACCATACCATACCATACCATACCATACCGTACCGTACCATACCATACCATACCATACCATACCATACCGTACCATACCATACCATACAATGCCTTACAATACCATTCCATATCATGCCACACCATACTATACAATACCATAGCTACCATACCTACGTTACCTACCATACTGTATATAATAACATACCAAACCGTACCATACTATGTCATACCATCCCTTACAATACCATTCCATACCAACCCACACCATAGCATACCATACCATACCTACCGTACCTTATCATATACCATACCATACCTACCGTACCTTATCATATACCATGCCATCGATGTCATGCCGTGCCTTGTCATACCATACCATGCCATACCATACCACACAATACCATGCCTATATTTAGGGTTGTAATACATAGTTTGATCCGCGAGGCGTCGTTAGTGCGTCTGGTTGGCGTTCAGGCCCGAAATTTTGCCGACGAACATCGCAAAAACATCTAAATTCTTCGAATTGTATTAAACTGTTGCGCTTTCTACGGCTACTATGTATACGTAGAACGCAGTCTTGACGTCGGCAAAACGTAAACCATTTAAAAATTTGGCGCACACTGTTTATCCATCGAGAAATTTGTAACAATCATCCATGCTGCTGACATCATCTTGAATTAACAAAACGCATAGCGAAGGTATAAGTGGTTAGATATGCGGTTTTCCTGTATTAAGCAGAATCGCTAGGTACAAGTCCCTCCAATATGAAAGGAATAAATCAATTTGCACGAAAAGACAAATTTTGGTTATTTCTCTATTAAGTTGAAAATTACTTTTGGATATTATACGCCAAGAGGAAAACTAAATACAGGAAACAAGAAATATTGGGCTTGTCACACATAATTACGGAGTAATCATTTATTGAATGTTCATAATTTGTTCCATTTCACACTGGGAGGACCTGTACTACCGGTACGGAATATAGATACATTCTTTCTTCTCCACAGTCACCGTTCTGACAAGATTCATGCAACTGGCGGCGTCCGACTTGTATGTCCTCGTCAGAACCTGCGTGAACTGCTATGCACATTTTTGTGCTATGCACAAACGGAACGCATATGTTTGGCAGCCATGTTCCAATGGAAGTCCCAGGGTACTCACTGTGCTCGCAAGCAGTCACCATTGCAGGAAACATGTAGAAATAGAGGCGCTCTGAGGAAGCCTAATTCCATGTTGGTTCTTTTGTAAAAATCGGCTTTCTAAATCCCAGTGGCCATATAACTCCCAAATTGTTTCTTCAGTGCGCGTTGATGCAAAAACTGAGATCTGAGAAATATATTTTGATTAACACTGACGTACAGAACGTTCGCTCAGTTCTGAAGAGTGCATAGCACGAAAAGAAGGGCTAGTAATTTTACATAGTTGCCTCTTTCCGACTCAACTAAGCACACTATTTGATGAAAACTGTTTACTGCAAAAAAAAAAAAAAACATGCTTTTTCCAAGTCAGCGAGCCGCAGGGATATTTGTTTTTCCCAGCTGTTTACCGTATCATTCGCCACTCCCAGTTGTAATCATCAAAAGCAGATTAGCAGAAGAGTAGATAAGGTGAAGTAGCGCTTTGTCCGTGTTCCTTTTTCGTTCGTCCTGTCCACTCTTGCGCCCTGTATCATTTAGTCATGCACCAACTCGCTCAGCAGTTGATTCTTATGAGCAGATAAGGGCTCTCACACGTTAATTTGTGAATATTCCGCAGCTTAAAGTCCTCAACTGGTTTCGTAATAATTACCGGTTGCTTCAATATCCTTTCATATTTCAAACAAGCAAATTATTTTGTAATACTTGAAGCGCATGCAAAAAAGACAATGGGACAAAGAGCTGTGTCCCCATTAGTGTCGTTTTTATTTAGCTCTTCAAGTATTCCACAATAAACGTGTTCTAACTTCCTCAATTTCCTGCCCGAAAGCAAATATTTTTTTTACGAAACGTTTATCGCCGTCTTCGAAGAAACCTACCAGGTAGATAGATACCATGGCTGAAAAAGTATTTAAGGAGAGCTCGAAGTATGTAGTGCACTTGAAAATTGGATGATGATGATGAGGATGATGATGATGATGATGATGATGATGATCATGATGATCATGATCATGATGATCATGATCATGATGATCATGATGATCATGATGATGATGATGATCATGATGATCATGATGATCATGATCATGATGATCATGATGATCATGATGATGGATTTTTGTGGCGCAGGGGCACCTACGGCCAAAGAGTGCCATGGCACAAGGTATTTTCCATTTCTCACGGTGGGGTCAAAGACCCATTTCCCAAGCATTTCACCCTAAAGAAGCCGAGCACCAGACCAGGGGAAAGCTTGTACCCATTGTGTCACCGGCGGGTACCCGGCGGCACTAGGGATCGAACCACGCACCTCCCGCATGCGAGGCGGATGCTCAACCACTTGGCCACCGCTGCGGTGCGGTTAAAAAATTGGGACGCATATTTATAACACAGCCTGTGTGACCATCTTTTTCAAAGTATACAAACAAGACCAGCGTTCAATGTACATAGAAATCAATTTATTTTTTAAATATGATTTGTTTGATTTGTGCGCGCAAAATACTAGTGCACATAACATGCGTCGCGTTTGAACAATACAGCTTTTGTTGTTTGTTTCTTTTTTGCACTACAAATATACGACTATGTACATACAAACAACATCCCGTTGTTTTTGATCATCACTTTTCTATCACCCCTCATGTCATGTAAATGTATACTATAAAACTATTCATTTAATCTGCTCAACAACGTCAATGAATGACAAACAATTTTTACACTCGCTGAAATGGCAGCTTGAAGAGTTCGTAAATTCATGTCTTCTTTGGCACACCCGAAAACCCATGCAGCGTTTGTGATAGGAAGAGCCTGACGCTGAACATGGTTCTTAGCCAGCTATATTCCAGCTTTTGTGAACACACTGGCTAGACGGGTCTTATTTAGCGAGCAATGTTAACAGTGCTTAGCCTTACTAACGTACGCCACCCTTGGTGCGGTATTTGTGGCACATGATTAAATTTCAGTGGACAGAAATGCTTCATGGTGAAAAGAAATACGTGGATGAGCTCACCTTTTACTGGTTCTTTTTTCAAAACTTCTGTTTTGTTTGGGACTGATAAGCCTGCATACGGCTTGTAAAGTGTGTCACTAATGATGCCTCAAGGCTAAGCTAAATGAAATAAAAAATATGTACAGTTCCTACGTGGCTTTCAGCTATTCGCATACGTTGCTTTTAACTACGTCTGCATCGCATCTACAGTGGAACGCAATACACTCAACATGTCCACGGTTTAGAAAAAAAAAAAAAGGCGCCTGCTGTCTATCGTTCGCCCAACGGGCGTCTGTTTTTGCCTCGAACCGTGAGCGCCACGACAAGCTGACAGCTAAAGCAGCACAACAGTTTGTTCCGCAAGGGGCAGCCTAAACGACGTCGAGAAAACACATACGTATACGGGACACACTGCTTGCTTTAAGTCCGAACAGTAAGCGAGGTGACAACTACGTTTTGTATCTACACTGTGCCGCTTCGGGTACAGCTGCCACGAAGGTTGTCAGGTCAGCAAAGATGAACAGTTGTTCCCGCCTGGGAAACAGCGGGGGTATGAAAGGCGTTGACAGTCACTTTAAAACCTAAAGCCTCGAGCTTTCAATCTTTTCATCTCCCTTGCTTGGTTTCTCTTTTTCGCCCAGAGAGGCCGGTTGCTCTGCGTCGGAGCCCTTGCCCCAAGGCTGCAGTTCTGCAGTGCCGAAGAACAGGAAAGCGGCTGCACATATTATGCCCACAGCTGCTGCAATGTAGTAGAAGTAGCTCCAGGTCCGGATTGAGTTCTGTAAAAAAAGAACGTGAAAAAAAGAAGGCGGCGGTGCATTTTGACATTGTCGTTAAAGCGCCGCAGCTCATGACACACTTCCAAATGCCTGGACATGTGCCAGCAGCGCTTTTCGAACTATCCGAAGAGCTTCATGCACATTGAGCAACAGCTGTAAGCCGTGCGGACAACGACGATCCAAATGAAACAAGTGGTGAAAAGATTTCACTGGTTGCTACGTGAGTTGTGCAGGGATTTGGCATGTGGCATGACAACAATATATGCTCATAGCACGGAAAACAGCAATTTTTACCCACGATGCTGGCTAATACTATATATATCGTGCTCTTCTAGTTACGGGCAGTGAGGTGGCAACTATAGTGGAAATTACAGGACATGAAAGGCATTACTGTACACCCTATGGGTACAAATGGGAACAGATGAAAACTGTAGTAGCACAGATACTAGATGGGCGAGTTGGTAAGCATTCATTTTGTGTAGAAAGAGCGCGAACGGACAAATGAGCGAGGCTTGTCTGTGTTTTTCCTCGTTCTCTGTCTTTGTCCGGTCGCGCTGTTTCTACACAAAACAAATGAAAACTGGTTTGCGCGTGGTTTCTATCTCTTGCTCACTCGTTTCCTCACTCATTTATCGCTGACTAAAACAGCGTCAACTAGGCACACAAGATCGACAGAGAGCTAACAAGGCCGGAGCACCCCAGTTGTTTTATTGCACGTATGTTGAACAGCGGGTTGGCCCAAATATCTTTAGCTTAGAAAAAGAAAGGTGCATTTTTGGTGGAAAAAGGTCAGTGAGGATATTGTTAAGTAGTAGATGGCGTACTCAAGGCGAAGCACCCAGAGAGCACCGAGCGACAATCCAGGGCACACAAGAACCATCTCCACTCCGACGCATTGCCCATGACAACATTGTATGAGATATGAAATAAATTCGTCAGCATGTGCGCGTTTCAAAACATCTAGGTGTAGCCACTATGGGCAGTTGTAAGCTCTTTGATGACTCCTTGGCCATTGTGCTACCCATACAAGCATGCTTTAACTCTCTTTTTGTGTTCTGCTGCTTGCCGGCCTTCCTCCTCGCCGGTAATCAGCAGTACGTGTTGGAACTCTCCCTAGCTGAGATAATTCGCACAATGTAAACCTAATGCCTAATTAATCTGAAGCTGCTAATTAGAGGCACATAAGTAGTATCTCATTTTTATAAAATGGTGCAGCGTGCTAAGAAACTTTAAAATACTTACTTCTTCACTGGTCAACACTCCGGCGACGTATGGCATAAGAAACCCTGGCAGGTTCCCAATAGTGTTGGTGATGCCAAGCAGTGTTCCTGGTGGACAAAAATAAGTTTGGCAAGTTCATCATTGCACTTTAACTGGTTGTATGTACCGACTGGTGAAAGGGAAGACGCCGCTGCATTTTACATATTTTCCTCAGATTCTGCTGCTTCTGAAAGTGAACGCGTTCTCCTCTTAATTACGATCCATCGCTCATTCGTCCGCCGATGTTTTTAACGGGACCGTGAGGGTTTTGTCTCAAGAGGACGGACGTGTATTGTGTTTCCAGCGAATGCCACCATCCTACTCATTTCCAGAGGAATTCCCCGGAGAAACTAGCCCGGAGACACGCGCCCAAGCTCGCGTTTCCCTCAGTCGTGAGAGTACAAAACTAACAAACCGCATTTCCAGGAGCGAGCGGAAATTAGAAGCGGGCTTTGTTTGCCACCGGGGTCCGCGATAGAACGGCATCCGCTCTGGCAATCACGGAGACGCTCGCAGCCCAAGAAGGAAAGGAATCAACAAGGAAAGCAAGGAGACGTCCGCTCGAGCGACATGGCACGGAACGTTTCCGAAATGTGCTGCGGCTGACGGCGCGACAGGCGCTCGAAGCATCTGCGGCGCCTCGCTTATTGCCCCCTTATCGCTTGCGCAAAATTTCCGTTCGTAAACGTCCGCACGAAGAGCGTCGCAAACGCCTCGTCGATCAGCGTGAAAGGAGAAAGAGCAGTCCCTGCAAACAGTAAAGGGCGCATGTGAACCACTGTCGACTGTTTGCGCAGCTTAGGGTGTTTATAGCATTCTCTCGAGAGCCGCAGGCCAAGTCAACAACGTCACTTTTATCGTTTTTCTGCGGGCAGTAACCAAATGGCAAGCCTTCCGTGGGGCATATATGTGCATGGGATGACCTGGAAAACCTGGCTTGTAGGTAGTTTATTATTAAACAGCGTGCGCTAACAGGACGTACACAGGAAACTTGGAGACAGAGGACAGAAGCGCAACTTACAACTTTAATGACAGGAAAGGATGCCAGACGCTCTTTTATATCTGCTGGGGTTAGCGTGTGCGAAATGAATGACAGAGGCAAACAACTTCAAACAGCGGCAAACAAAAAAACAAAAAACAAAAACACGTGGCGTAACAAAGCTCATCATGCAGACCGAAAAGCTAATTGTAACAACAGGTGACCAAAGAGTGATAACGGTTGATATGAAGTGCAAAAACATGAGCAGATAACGGTTGATATGAAGTACAAAAACATGAGCAGAGAAAACGTAAGGAACAACACGAGGCATATGTAAAAGAAGAAACTTAAAAAGGCACCTAAAGCGGCGTGTAAAAGGCGCATAAAAAACTGTAAAAACGGAACAACATAGGGGAATGCAGAATAAGAGAATACTGCTAAAAAAACATAAGAAAAGAACCAAGACGAAACCATCTAAAAAGGATAGTTCCTTTCTAGAAAGAAGGAAAGAAGGCGTGCTAACGCATTTGTCTTTTCTTTGGTCAATGTAAAAGGCCTCAATGACTTCTCTTTCAGTCTTGTCCTGTGCCTTGGCTAGGAACCTTGTTTCGTGGAACTTGGGATGGCAATCTTTACATTGGCTGCAGTGTATAGAAAGGTTACCTCCCGTCTTGCTATTCAAGGTCACATTGTGCTTACGGGCGCGCTCATTAAAACATTTTCCTCTTTGTCCCACGTAAACTCTGCCGCACGTCAAAGGGATCTCGTACACCACATTGGCAGTACACTCTGTGAACTTTTTTTGATGTTTGATGAGACAGGACTTCTTAACTCGCTTACTGGAAACCATAGGGCAAAGTTTAAGCGTTTAAGCGTTAGGTAGTTTAAGCGTTGGACTACTTTCTGTAACGATGGTCTAGTGGATAGTACGCCCGGCTCCAAGCCGGTGAAGCAATGGTTCAATTCCCACCTCGGGCCTAAATTAAGACCAACCAGGTCTGATACAGCAAGCTCAACGGGCGGCAGCGGCCAGCGGAGCCCTGGACTGAGGGCAACCGACCATTGGTTAAGAGTGGACGAGCTCGACAGAGAAGACTTCTGGGGATACAACCAAGGAGACAACATCTCTGAAGATGTCCCAAAATCGCACAACACAATAAAGATTTCTCCTCCTCCTGCTTCTACCCGCTGCTGTAGCCCAGTGGTTAGAGCGCTCGGCAACTGAGCCGGGGGACCGAGGTTAAAACCCGGCTACGGTGGCCGCGTTTCGATGGAGGCGAAACACAAGCGGCAGCAGTGCGCTGTGCGATGTCAGTGCACGTTAAAGATCCCCAGGTGGCCGAAATTATTCTGGAGCTCTCCACTACGACACCTGTTTCCTTTTTTACTCCCACCTTCGTCTCGTCCCCCTCAGCACGGTTCAGGTGTTCACCGATTAGTGAAACATATGCCGCTGCTTCCCCTTCTTCA
This sequence comes from Amblyomma americanum, assembly GCF_052857255.1. NCBI lineage: Eukaryota > Metazoa > Arthropoda > Arachnida > Ixodida > Ixodidae > Amblyomma > Amblyomma americanum. Next base: position 212,355,528 of record NC_135500.1, read on the forward strand.
AAATTCATTTTATTTGACGAACGCAGCAAGGCGTGTTCAACAAAGTGTAGTGTGCCTGTACGAAGAAAAATGCCTGCCATCACTTTCTGTCGGTCGTCGCTCTGTGGTTCTACAATGACGGCAGTAAAGCGTCTATTTATTCATACTACGAAACAGCAACTTGCTGAACAAAAAATTTTGTTCTCCGCAAGCAAACTAAATACACACGGTCCTCGCGAATAAATTGAGAGCATGAAGAACAAAGTTCAGTAATGGAGCAGCAGGAGGCTAACCGTTTTGTTATTCGTGTTTTGGAAGTTTCTGTCAGACTTGGGATAAGATTACACGGGAGGAGGTCTTTCATGACAGACGTTGTGCATTATATCAAAACGGTTCTAATATATTGCTATTAAAATGGCAGTACTTGTGAAGAGCATCTTCCTTTAACAAATTTAGTGAACTTCAAACATTTTTTAACGCTAACTCTGGAACTTTTTTATGTGCAACGCGAACGAAGACCGAAATATTGAGCTCTCAAGATTTGCAAGTTTAAAATAATAATAATAATAATTGGTTTTTTGGGGGGAAAGGAAATGGCGCAGTATCTGTCTCATATATCGTTGGACACCTGAACCGCGCCGTAAGGGAAGGGTAAAGGAGGGAGTGAAAGAGGAAAGGAAGAAGGAGGTGCCGTAGTGGAGGGCTCCGGAATAATTTCGACCACCTGGGGATCTTTAACGTGCACTGACATCGCACAGCACACGGGCGCCTTAGCGTTCTTCCTCCATAAAAACGCAGCCGCCGCGGTCGGTTCGAAACCGGGAAGTTTAAAATGCGGGCTGGAGAAGAAGCATTTTCGCCTATTTTAACTGGCGTAAACTGCGCAGTGAATTCACAAACTATGTAACTTGTGCTACGCATTTGTCTATTTTTTTTTTGTGCTGCATGGTGTGTGAAGATTAATATCTAAACAAATCTGAACCTTCGCAGTTTACAGAATGAAATGCACTTGTCGCCATAATTTTACAGCTATCCATGGGCGCAGTATGAAAAGCACAGTACTTCGAAGCTCAGAAAAAACTTAGACCATCTGACATTCCATAATGTACAGAGAAAGTTTTGTTCGCAAACATTTTCGTATTTTGTCTCATCGAACAAGGGCACAGATATCCTCTTAAATGTGATTTCCTCAGTTAATGTTGAGGACTTAGCATCAAAGTTTCGATTACATTAATTTCTAGGTTTTCTCTCTTAGCGAAGCACGTGTTACGATAGCCACTGCAGCAGCTACAGAAAGGGACAGATAAGTGAACTCAACTTGACGGGCACGGGGGTGTGATAATCATGATATTCAGTAAATAAATGGGCTTATAAATAAATAGTTCAGCAAATGAATAGAAAGAGTCAATCCTTTGTTAAAGAAAAATTAAGGAGTTTACTGTAACACATTTTGTAATGGACAGAAACAGAAAAATATAACTGCGGTAATAAAACATGCTGGTGCCCCGAATGACGGAGAGAATGGACCAGCTGTCTCATGCGCATCCAGTGATGCTTTTAGGCTTATTTGCGCGCTTCTCCAGTTTTCTTTCACACTATCATAACCTGTTATAACCAATCATAATTGCCCTCATGTGAACGCGCTTTAAGCAATACGACCTTCACTTAACCTGGAACTGCCCTCGGTAACGATGAAGGCAGCCAAAAACTTGTGCTGATACCCACTGCCCTTAGTATATCTGCGGCTCACCGACTTAACAAGGCAGCTGGACAGCTCCGAACGAGAACGAGTAGCTCACAATTCATCGCCGAGTGGTCGTCGCGTGAGAAAAAAAAAAGAACATCCAAGCACCGCGCATCCTGTATCAAAGGCTGCCGAAGTGGCGGTGCATTTGTTCGGGGCCGCAATATCGCCTCGTGCGGTACCGCACTCGGACCTGGCGCTGTCCACGTGTCAGTGTGTTGTGTCACGGAGTCAGCCAAGGCCTACCGGCAAAATCAGGCGACATGTCGATGTGGGTGACCATGAATCCCACTTCTCGGACGCCCAGCGCCGCCCCGGCGAGGCTAAGGAGAGCCACGGACCAGACCCGGTCGCATCCGGCCATCGGCATCCCGATCAGCAACAGTGCGGGCACCACGGCGGCTGCGAAGGGGAAGGCCACAGACAAATCAGGCGGCGCTCTTCGCGCCAGAGGAGGCCGCCGTCAGGGCTCGAGCAATAGAGCCCGGCTGGTTAGCCCGAACAGTCGTGGTACGAATCACATCGGATCGCTTTGCAAAGAAGGGTTATATTGGGTGTCTCGCAATACAGAGGCGGTCATCCTTTCAGTGTAGTGCCGCCTTGTTTAAGCCTTAGGCTGATATCCACTACTTATTGGTGGTGGAACGACGAGGCTTTGCCAGGGAGTCCCACAGTTAAACACGAATCATCCCTTCTACTCCTCTACAACTGCTATAAGGAGCTTTGATGTTAGATAAATGGCGGCTGTCTTAATGCTGAGATAGGAAGAGGCGTTAGGAAGAGGAGATAGGATCAGGCTAGTAGTCTGATCTTATATCTGATGCTTTAATGTTTTGTCGTTTAGAAGCATAAAATAGAAAGACAGAAAACTTAATGAGGGCAGGCTTCCAATGTTTTTTTACGTGCGGCAAATGAAGGCTATAAACTGAAAGTCCGTCTTAGCGTTCGCGCCACTTTCTCGAGCAGTACGGCTGAACTAGTCAAGCCGGAGCGTGGCCTACCCGTAAGCAACCGCGTTGTGAAGGACTATTAGGTTAAATTTAGTTTGTTACGTTTGTTCGTTGGACGTTTTAAAACAGCCGTGAACTAAAAACAAAGGGATTGCTGCGCTTGATAAAATGAAGCTATCATTTTTAAACGGAGCACGCTGGCGATGTTGAGAGGACAAGTAAAGCAACGCGGGGTGCAGACCGTCACGCACGTCTATTTATATGCCGGTACGGAATAGTGTCTAGTCACCAAATGAAATGGCAGCACCCAAGCTGTTCTCCTGTCTCCGCTTACTAATGCTATTCCCGGGACTACACGATCGACCGGTGGCAGTGTTTCTACAAACACCTACGTAAACAGATCTGTAAAGAACCCACCTAAATGTAATCGTGAACTATATAGAGCATCCAAACCTAGTCATACAGTTAGAATGTCGGATTTTCATTCTTGTGTAAACCACGGCGGAATGTTTTCAAATGCAACGCTGTTTTTTGTTTCAGTAAAGGCAGATATGATTTTGTCGGCTATTAATAATATTTCCAAACTCGTCAGCCTTCCGGTCTGAGCATTGCCTTCAACTATAACTTGCTACGCGGGGCTTGGAAATGACTATCTCATGGAGGTCAGCGTCTAATAACACACTTTATCCTTCATTACAACCTGTTATGGACGTCGCGCTATAGGGCACGTGGTATAAAGGAAGTAGATTGCTGTTAGCAGTGCAAAACGACGAAAACACAACATATAAAGTGATTACTGCGCCAAAATCTTTAATACTTTGACTTATATTCACACATATTCAGTCACTTTTCAGATTACCTGCAGTGTACGCATATAAGGCGTCTTTAGTGCAAGCTTATTATCACAGAAATACTGCTGCTTTATATGACGTTAGCACGAATGGAAATGAACGCCGCGTGAAACCTTGCTCCATCTGTTGACAGCTCAGTGATCACTCATTAGCTGCTGCGAATATCTCCTGTGGCGTTCCAGGCAGAGCTCATGCGTCGAAGAACGTAATAGACGCAGCATGTGTACCTATTGTGTAGCCCATTTGACACCTGCCTCTGACTTTCAGCGTGTCGTACATGACCGAAGACGTTTTCTAGCACAATGAGGCTTCTCTGAAACGGAGATAACACGCGTACTCTCCCTATTGTTTTACTCGGAACTTCTTCGCGTCGGCCGCGGAAAAAAACTAGCGGAAAGGAACGCATTCACATGAAAATACCCACGGACTGAGGCTGGAGTGTGTTCCTTGTGTATTTTTTCTCTCGTCAGTGCGTTCTTTTTGCAGTTTTTTTTTCTGTGAACTATGCACCACTTGGCACAGCAAGCCACCCTGCTGCTATTTTTTTATGCTGCACTAACTACTTGAGCTGTCTCATGGAAGATCTATTAAGGAGGCCCTCATGGAGCAAAAAAGTCCGTATGAATAAAAAAATGCCGCACAGAAGAAAAGACGCTCTTATAGCACACGTTACGTAAGCGGCATCATCATCACGGAAAACCCTCTGACTCTCAAGGGCACTAGGTTCATTTCTTTCTTTTTGTTTTGCAATTCCTAGGATAGCATACATGCGAAGAAACCTGCTTGATACCGTCTCACACAACAGCGCAGTTACATTAGCTGTGAGAGCAAAGAAAAAGAAGCAAAAATAAACTTCTTTTAAAACGAACTTTCTGAGAGAAGATAAAGCGATCGGACGTTACGGAGAAATTTCAAATGAAAGCCATCCCGTAATGCAAACGATTTCTTGAAATAAGGTGTTGGTGAAAGATACTCGGTCTTGCAGCAAAACAGGCTTTGTAATGTGTCGTGTTTTAATGAAGACTAAGAACAGGGCCCCGACACTTTCCAACACGTCAGGAACTTAGAGGCAAAATTTACACTTCTTCTCAAGCCATCGTCACCGCGCCGCTTTTCATTTAACGTTCAATTCTGTAATAACCTGCGAACTAAAAACTAGCAGCCATCCCGATTACTAAAACTTTCACGCAACAGTTTCACGCATATACTTCACTTGCGTCAGGGTCAGATGTATTGGAGAGATGGTTGGGGCTAAGCAAGCATATAAAATTCTTTCGCAAAAAAATTTCATGAACGCAAAGAGGTTACCGTCGCTTCCGGAAAAGTGAACAGCAATTTCAAAGAAGGTGCTGAAAAGTGTGTTAGATTAGTCCATCCAATACGACACGTTCAAACTAAATTCGCCAAACGTTTCCTTCCACTGTCCCTACTATGGATTTAAAGGAAGCACTTCGTCAGCTGCAAACCGAAAAATAATAATGAAAAGTATATGACGCAGAAACCTGTGCTAGCGGATCTGTTCAGTCGGATTGTAAAGGTTTCCTAGAAGGTGGTAATGTTCTATTAACACTTATTCTTGCTTTACCCTGATGCTTATCAGTGCAATCAAGTGACGGGGAGACGACACCAGCACGCTGTATAGTTCTTAAGAGTGTGCCTTGCCTTCGTAATTTTTTGGCTTCATTATATCTTGACAGAAAAAACCTTTCAATATACTACAGTGACTTGCTCCCATGTTGCACGGCTGTTAGTGTTCCCACGACGTTAACCCGACAGCTTCGTGCGCATTATGACTTATATTTCAGCCCTGCTTACGCATATTTTCTATTACTTCATTGTTCTTATACATATTCACTCTTCTCTTCAAAAATTTAGACTTCATTGCCAAATACGGATAGTAACTCTAGATGCCAGCATAAAAGTTAATCAAGCACACTGTATATGTATTATGTGACTAGAAAAGGACTTTCAGGTTCTTCTTTTATGCTTGTTTCTGACTTCTAACACTACCAGTAATGCTCTGGCGTAGAGAATTTTCTGTTAATTTCAAGAAGCAGTATGTTCTGCTGGTTTAGCCTGTGGCTGTAGAGAAAGACTGTCGGCTTAACTTTCATCTTTGGCAGTCAGTGAGATTTGTCGCCGTGGTGTGCACGGTGTCCGGGTAACAAAAAAAAAAGTAAGCTTAATGTACAGAGGCTAGACAACTTTTAACGCAAATGGGCTAATGTTGAATGGGGATATCGGTCCTTATGACAAAAGTTTTTCGCACAGACAACTTAGGCTTCTTCACGCTTTAAACCGAAGGAAGCAAGGAATAAACTACCGAAGTAGCCAGCATATTTTGATTCAAGTAATCATCCCCTTTATCCCTTGAGGCAATGAATATGGCTTAGAAAAATAAAGAGTAATGGGCTGGTGCAGATTAGGTTAAACAGTAGACCTTGTTTCTCATTCCTTAGAGGCTAAAGCGCAAGAAAGAAAAATTACTGCCCTCTGCATCTTGTATCTGCATTTTATCACGACATTGGAGCGAAGACCATTTTTTATCGTTCATGGCTGATTGGTTTTTGATCAGCACGGGTGGATTGTATCGAAGGGGAAAAGCTAACCGGATGTATTGAAGAGTTTCCGGATGGTTGTGGTGCTCATGATCCCTTTTTTGCGTAGCACGTCAGCGTAGACACTTGCCAGGCAGCTGGTGATTGTGGTGAGGAGGTAGGGGAGCGAAGAGATGAGGCCATTCTGGAAAATAGGATTGCGCCACAAGCACTGAGCGAAACTGTTGTACAGTTAAACCACATCCACACCCATCGATCAACAGCTCGATGTTATCATCACACGTGATGTATATTGCACCTCATTCCCCTGAAGACAGCTCACATACTAACAGCTGTTCCCTGTTCGCGGAATCCACACCCATGCTGCCAATTCGCAACCTGCCCTTCTATCCACCCACACCTCTTGATTCAAGGCTCACTGTTATCTGCGCCTATTATTTTCATGTCAGCCTTACTGTGTTATCTCTTACACTTGAGGTTCCTTATGCACCATTCTCTTCAGACCCCTGCCTGTTATCAGTTCGTATCCATCGCAAGGTTATCTGTACATGTGAGCTATATTATATCTTGTTCTCTGGATAAGTGCTTCCAGATTGCTGGGCAAACGAAGATGCGTTACCAGCAAGTTTTACCCGCTTCACGTTACAGCCGCTATCGAACAAGGAGACCACCCAGGTTGTCACGCTCTGGCGCGTAATACGACCTGATACTGAAAACGTTAGTAAAGGCTTTTAGCCCTAAGCAGTACTTAATTTTTGCAAAACTTAAATTTGAAGTCAAGTTGAAATTTGGATTTTAAAGTCCAAATTAAATACACCATATGCATTGTTCAGTTTGACAGTCAGCTAGCCTTCAGCACCTGAGGACCAGCAACATTCGGGATGGAGTTCCCTTACCTTTTTGATATCGTATAGAAGGATCGTAGCCAAGTAAGAAGGAATTATGGTTAGGAATGTGTAATAAATCCAGTTTGATCCAAAATGAGCCAGAGAGAGAGCCCAAAGTCCTTTAGACATTGCAATTGGCTTCCAAGGAATCTTCAGGTTCTGAAAATTAGAACAAACGCAGTTAGACATTACGTAGACAGCCTACACTCGGTTGCGCTGTCTGTAACATATCCTCGGCTCCTGAGGGTTGCGCTACGAGCGAGGACTCTTTCCGACAACGCGAAATAACGTGAGGCGAAAACGCGTTTCCAATAACCTGAGTTGATACTTGTCCACCGTTTCGTGGCACATGATCAAAATACGAAGCAAGAGGAAAATTATTCTCAGGGTCTACGATCACTTGTTTCGGCCTTTGATTGTCGATGAGCTTATGAGTGAGACATTCCGTTTTTGTTCGTACATACGAATGTTTCTTTTCCTAACTGGACGATGAGTTTGCTGTCCAGAAAAAAAAGTACAAGCTAGATCTCACGAAGATTTTTGCTACTGATACTTTCTCGCCTCCTAAAGTTAGTATGTACAGATGTCGGCTTTGAGATTTTTCTTTTCCTAGTTGCCAGTTATTTGCGGGGTCACATCAGGGAATTTTTATTTTCTAGATTCGTCTTAAAACAGTTGCTCCAGCATATGTGACATCCGGAAAGCAGAACCCTAACGCCAAAATAATAATCTTCATAACATCACAAATGTCCTTTATCACTTCATTCCCCTTGTGAATATTTCATAAAATAAAGATCATTCATTAAGCTTTGTAGAAGATATTTAGGTCTTAGTTTTTACCTTTTGTACTTTTTCGTCGCCCTGGTTGATTATAATATAGTCGTATTCTTCCTGAGTAATACGAGGGTGCTCTTCAGGGCTGTCGTAGACTAGGAACATCCAAAATACGAACCAAACGCAGCCGAGGAACCCTGAAATAGGAGTAAAAAGAAGATCTTTAGTCATTGTTACTTTTTTGCTAATACGATAGAATTCGCTACTTTTGGCATGCACAAAACTCTGCACAAAAAGAACCGCTGACCAGAAGTGAGTTGATTACTGCCCCAATGCGCCTCAGTGAGACAAGTAAACGTGCTTTTGTTTAGAACGTTGGCTAATGGGCACACAAACCACTATTTTTCGTATTCGGTTTGTACCTGTTTATTCTTTAGACAAAACAGTGTATTCTTGAATGCATAAAGGAGGCAAACGTGCACGAAACTGCCAAAACTGCTGCTTGCAATAACTTTTTATTTACTGTCCCTAGGTGCGCGTTGACGTTTCCTTGCCTTTGATGTTGAATAACGACGTAGCAAAGACATTAAATACAGATTCTATTTTGTGTAAATAAGAAAATAAGCTAACTGCAATTTGGAAGGAATAGAAGGAACAACAATTGTTCAACCGCTGAAAACCTACGCCATCTTGGCGGATTACCGTAAACAATATATATATATATATATATATATATATATATATATATATATATATATATATATATATATATATATATATATATATATATATATATATATATATATATATATATATATATATATATATATATATATATATATATATATATATATATATATATATATATATAAAGGGCGACTGCGGAGGCGTTCAGAGTTAATCGATTTTAATAATATGTTTACTCTTCGTGCTCATCATCTGAGCCTTGATCTATTAGCCATATTACACACCCGCACTGCGTAGTTTCCGCTTGAACTGGAATCCAAAATGCCTTCTTCCGCATTGCAGGCGATCTCAGAGGCCAACACGCGTTTTCTGTGTCAGAAGGAGCGCCCTCGAGTTGCTTCAGTTTCAAGCTTTCTGAATGAAATATTGTGAGCTCATCGTTAACAGCCACACGTTTTGTGATCTGAAGCCGCAGGCGAGAACTTTGCCGATAATGCTTGCAACGCCACGCAACTCGCAGCCTTAGGCTCTGAAGTTTAATTCCGATTTGGCATGTTTTCAGTTTTAAAATTCTTTCACTTTGCGCTTTAAAAAATGATTTTTTGGTAAGAACACATTGAGCTCGAAATTTATTGCTACTACAAAATAAAGACGTTCAAGAAACCTTGAAGTTGTCTCTTGGGACAGCAGTAACGCTCAAATGAACGCCGGCGCGTCAGCTGGTCAGCTAATGTTTTTTCAAACTGCGCAAATCGTGCAAATGTTTTAACAGGGACGTCCAATTTCACAACACAACTGACGCGAAGGGTCGAAAAAAAAAAACGGTTCCGAGAAATCAATAATTCGTTTCATGAGCAGTTTCTTTCAGGAGGAGTTTACCATCCCTCCTCTAAAAAAAAAAAAACAGTTGCTGTTCGCGTTTGTGCAAAGGCACAAACCGCGAGGCGGCAATTTTAGCAGCCAAAATGCTGCACAGCTTCGTCGATTGCAGAGTGGTCGCAGTGGTACAGCTAACTAAAGGGGCCTTTCTTAAATACCCATTACGCTAAGTGCACAGCCTATGCTACCGATAATATTCCCCCTTCAGACATCAGTAAGGTGACCCCACAGTGGTCACGGCTGCCCCGTGCACTCCTGAGCATGTCTCGTAGAGAGTCCATTCGATGCTTTGGAGCTACTGTCGATGACGAGATAGAACGAGCAATTTTGGGCTCTTCGCTAAGACACGAAGACACACTACTTGGACGGTATCGTTACCGAAGACGTAGAAGACTGCTGGCCAGCCGCCCAGAAAGGAAGACGCTGACAGGAAACCCGAGAAGGTGAGTGCGGCCATGGCTCCGACGTGCGCTCCGGCGTGCACCAAAGCCGTGGCAGTGGACCGCTCGAACTTGGGCGACCATTGCGCGAGCATCGAGTGCATCGCGGGGTACGTCACTCCCTGCAGGATGAAAAGAGTATGAAATAATGCAGTTGAAGGCGTTCGTCTGATAACTAAACATTCGAATCGGTTGTTAAATTGACATGAAACAATGGACGAATAAATCTATGCCAAGAAACGATAAAACAGAAACGATGATATATGTAAAAATAGTCTAACGTGCATGTTTACTGATAAATCAGCAGGAAAATGTTTACGTCTAGAATGCACGTCTGAGTTTTCGCTCCCATCTCGAATGCCTCAGACTTGGAGACGCATTCAATGTAATTAAGTGTACTGCAAGAATCTAAGTCATATCTACATTAATGTACGCATTAAATTACTCTCAAATGAACGGGAAACCGTTAGTCCTAGGAGTACTGCCACCGCGGTGGCTCAGTAGTTATGGCGCTCGGGTGCTGAACCGAAAGACGCGGGTTCGATCCCGGCCGTGGCGGTCAATTTCAATGGAGGCGAAATTCTAGGAGCCCGTGACCTGTGCGATGTCAGCGCAAGTTAAAGAACCCGAGGTGGTCGAAATTTCCGGAGCCCTTCGCTACGGCGTCTCTAATAGCCAGAGTCGCTTTGGGACGTTTAAACCCTATAAACCAAACCAATCTTCTTTTTTACCAGGCTCGTCTACGAGAGGGTCACAGCCCTCTGGCTAAATGTTGCGTGGCTTTGGCTAATATTGCGTGGCTTATTGCGTCGCTTTTGGACGCTAAACCCCTATAAACCATAAACCTTGGAGAACTTAAGAGAACGGCCTGAAGTATCACGTTTAGACAAGATTTTGAGCATCACAATATGGAACCTGGAAAAGGAAGGAAAGAAGAATAAATAATATTGGGTTTTGCTGAAAGTGATGAATATGACTACAGTGAAGCGCATAATGAAATTCTACTGGTTCAATTACAGAGGTTAAGTAGTGCTGGTTGAGAATGGATTGTGCACTGAATAATTCCCCTGCGAGCATTTTAATGCCTCCTTGTAATACTATGGATTTCATGAACAACTGTTGGAAGTTAGCGGCTATCAAAGGTATAGTATAAGTAGGATCCAGCTGGTCATTGCTAAAGCCACACAAGGCATGGTGCATTGAAGTTGCTGAAACGTTTTCCACGTGGCTGCACTATGCTGTTTCAATTGTTATGTGAAGAAATCTTGATAACACATAGGAAAATAATAGGGAAAAAGGAAAGTCAGGCAAGCGATCAGGAATCAGATAAAGAATAAAATGTAAAAGTGATGAAACTCGACACCAACGGCTGATGAAGGCTCGTGCACGGTACCATAAAAGAACTTATTGCACGAAACTGGAAATGATGGCCGCGTATTTTATTTCACTTTGCATTTTTTACAAAAACGGAAAATTTCTACAGCCAAGTGCAAAAGATGCCTTAACGGGGCAAAGGTCGGGTTCAAGTTACTAGTTGTCGTAGTGCGGGGTTAGGTAACGCAATATACAAACGCAAACCTAGTAATAAATGACGTTCGGGTATGTCGGCATCACTTGCGAGACTGAAAGTTTTTATAGGTTTAGAGAACATAAAGTATACAAAAGTAATTGATTCATTTTCGTAAAATGACAGTAAAGCATGATGTAAATGCTTAAGGAAACATTAAAAAGCCCACAGAGTTTTTGTAGAAAATGTGTACAATTTCTGAGTGCGTACTTTTCTGCACAGCATTCATTGCGCACATCAGTTTTTTGGTTTGGGCACGCAAGTGGCACCACCACTGTTTCGAACATTTGACACCAATATTATACAGAAGGCAGTGGAGACTAATTCTCATTATAAATGCAGATAGAAGTGCCACTCAAAGACCGTAACAAAATACGACAGCGTAGCCAGAAATCTGCCTGTATAGGAGGAGAAATATATAGAGAAAACATTGATTTATGACTACATGACCAAGAAGACAGAATAACAAACAGCTACAGTGATACTTCCAAAATTGTGTTCTGTTAGCACAGATATGAAAATGGCAAAGTATTGAAGACGTTAGAGTTTGAGCACCGTATTAATTAGCAGATTATGAAAGTAAGCATTATAAAGAAATAAATGCTTGTACTAGCGTATTTGAGTATTTCGCCTCATCTTATCCACGAAAGAAACGCAGTTGGCTTTTCTATTTGCACGAATTTTACCTTGCGAACGTCCTTCATTCTTTGCGACAATTTCTTTGTCTTTGTATCTTGGTTTTAAAACTTCGCTGTTAGATTCGCTTGCCCGTTAGCTCAATCATCATAATTTATTTACCCTTAAAGGCCCGTGGGTTAAGGCGTTAGATTAGGTTCGTGGTTTACGGAGTTTAACGTCCCAAAGTGACTCAGGCTATAACGGCCGCATTAAATAAGGGGCATTAAATTTGTAACTTAATCTTCAAATCTTTCGATCTCCCGTATAAATCTTTTCTATTCAAGTGCAAAAGGACGCCAAGAAAGAGCCTGTTTGCGTTCTAGGACTCTTAACACAGTCCCAGTGAAAGTCTTTAGAAAAATCAGTACCTGTTTTGATATCGGGCACATTTCTGTGCTTCTGGAGATTTTCAGCCCCAGGTGCAAACGTTGCGAGGGCATAGCGGACATGATCCATAAGATATGGACGTGTCCGAGCTTTGGACAACTTGACAGAACGGATGAGTCCTGGGAGGCACTGCTTCACAACGAGGACGAAACTAAACAACGTGAAGTCATCCGTCTAGCCCTTGCCACTGCTGAGATCCAAGAGATCGCGGTCGACGGCTCAGGGGGAGGGTATATGGCAGGGACCGATCGGCGCCTCGCATACCCATCAACCTTTTGACGGGTGAAAATAAAACTTATTTTTCTCTCTCTCTCTATCTCTCTCTCTCTGTGCTTAGGTTTACAGTTAAAAAAATATAGTCTATAAGATCTCTCCAGCAGGTTTTATTGTGCTTTAATAAATGAAATAACGTTACAACATGCAACTTGGGTTCAACACCAACAAACGTACATTCGCACACAAATACACAGACTGGTTTTCTGCAAATGATGTTCTGAAGAGACTGGATACGTGGATAGTGAAGCAATGCGTACTGATGCTGGTCGTTGTGATGCACTGGCTTTAATATATTTGAAACGCGAGTTTCAGCTATGAAACCTCTAATGGAAAAATTCGATGATTTTATATGTAACATCGTATGCGGCCAAGCGTTTTGAGCATCCGCCTCGGGTGCGGTAGGTGATGGGTTGAATCACCCCTTGCCCTCCAGGTACTCACCGGTTTTCTAATGTGTACAAGCTTTCCCCAAGCCTGATGCTCGGCTTCCTCTGAGTGAAATGCTGGGAAAGTGAGTCGCTGATGGAACCGTTAAAAAAGGGCCACAACTGAACTTTCTTAGCGTTTGCCTCAGTGCTAGTTGGCTTAGGATTAAAGTTGGATTACTTCATGCGCAACACACGGCTCAAAGCGCATAAATTTAGGTGGACGGGACGAGCGCTTGAAGAAATTCATTTAGAAATTATATAGTGGTTGTAGGCGAATAACACGCAACAAAACCACGCAATAAAGTTAGGTGTCTATAATCCATACAGTTAACGCGCACTATTGGCTTCCACAGCCTAAGACCATGATCTTCTAATACGTGCTTGTGCCTGAAAATTTTACCCTGCACTTCGCCGGGCTGATTCTGCGTATTTACTACTGTAGCTACCCGTACTCGCAGCTATAGCAACTCACAGCTGTGGGTACTCTGCGTGTCGGGAAACAACGCGGTACTGGCATACCGAAATGTTTCGCATTATGGAGCAAGTTCCCAGAGGAATTCAACCTCAGCAGGCTCCCAAAGAATCCACGTGTGCGCATGAACACCTGTGTATCTCCCCATGTTGGAGCATGTGCGTAAGCGCTTCGGTATTTGCGCGGAAGACTGTCTTGGTGTCGTCGAAAAGCTGGCGCTTTTCAAAGGTACGGCAATGCTTTCCAATAGGAGCTTAAGGGGCCTCAGAAAGAAAACAAAAAAGGAAAGAAAAATTACACATCCAGTTTTAGTAAACAAATGGATGAACTCCGCATCCATATCAATATTATCACTGTTAGACTACCCACTTTCACTGCAGGACAAAGGCTTTCCCATTGTAGTCAAATCAGCTCTGTCCAGTTCCAGCAGCTGCCGCCTTATTCCCGCATATTTCCAAATCCCATCATCTATGCACCTGACTCTCTGCGGCCTCATGCTACGTTTAGTTTATCTTGGGACCCACATTTTTATCCTAAAAGGCCATCGCTTATCTTCCCTTCGCATTACACGCCCTGCTCATGTCCATTTGCTCATCTTGAATACAGCAAATATATCATTAACTCGTGTTTGTTTCTTAAACAAGCATACGTTGCCCCTTTATGATTTTCTCGTTCTTTAGTCCGCTACTCTCTGTGGGCCTTGAAGCTTCGCGCAAAGAATTTTAAATAGAGCGTCGCTGAAGCCCTAGTCGGCTTAATTGCGTCGCACTAGCTGTAATCCCGCACAGCTCCAATACATCCTGCTTCCGCTGAAGCCCTAGTTGGCTAAATTGCGTCGCACAACCTGTAATCCCACACAGCTCCAATACATCCTGCTTCAAGACACGACACCGAGCTCAACGAACAGCGCGTCCATAACATAGCCTTGCAAATCACGCCTACGCCAAGATCGATCGCCTTGGGGAGAGGTAGAGAAGAGGCGGAAGCAGGCCTGCAGGCACTCACCTCCCCGAGGCCCTGGATGACGCGGATGGCGATGAGCGCACCGTAGTGGGCCCTGGAGGCGATGGGGATGACCAGCGTGAGCACCGCGGTGAGGAACACGCCCAGGCCGAACATCCACCGGGCGCCCAGCACCTCGGCGATGCGGCCGCCGGGAAGCTGGGTGATGACGTAGCCGTAGAAGAAGGAGCCCAGGATTATGCCCTGGGTGTAGCTGTCCCACTCGAACTCGCCCGTGTCCTGCACGCCACGGAGAGAGCAATCGGGAAATCGGGGCTCCTGGCGACGTTTAAGCCGCTCCGAGTGGTCACGCATAGGGGCCTCGTGGCGTTAATTCACGAACTCTGCGGACTACTGATCATATCGTAGTGGATGGCTCCGGGTTAACTCCGATCACGTTGAGCTCTTTAACATGCGCCTAAATTTCAGCATCCCGACATTTTTGGCATTTTGCCTCCACCGAAACGCGGAAGCCACGATAGATATCGAACCCGCGATTTCGTGATCAAATCCATACATCGCATAACCACACAGAGCATATACATGTACCTTAACTTTTATTGGAAGTTCAAAGATGAGCATGATTACTTTGATTTTGTTTCCGTCATACAGACGTACAAGAACCTTCGTTTCCATAAAGAAAGGGGGCTGTAAGAGGAAGAGAAAAACTGCATGCAACGTTCCTACATATTTTGAACGAGAGCTAGCCAGTTTATTATTATTGACATTAGGGGAGCACGTTACGTAATGCCGTGGTAAACACCAAGACAAATGATTCATTGCAACGAAGCGAACACCGGTAAAAACTTTTCTGATTCGTGTTTTCCACTTTGCGTATTTTAGCACAGAACTACAATACGCACGCTAAATGAAATTTTTGTCTGCATTTTGCGCTCGGCAGTTGCTAAAGTCTACAGTCTTCGACTTTTTCTGTTGTCTTGCCTATGATTTATGATGTAATTTCTAGAAACTCCTGCGTCCTGGCGACACACACTATTAAATAGAAGTTGCCGAAGACAAACAACGCAAAGAACCCAATGTATAGTTTATATATTTTTTTACGGCTAGCAGACAAAAACACGGCAGTAGACAAATCTATAAAGAAAGGTTTCGAAAAAAAAATATGATAACACGCTGACATTATATTAGTAGTTTAAATACTCGCAATGCTGGGAAAGCTGGGAATCAGAAAGTAAAAATTTTCTGTAACGCTCTATCACTTATTATCGCATTTAGAAACCCCGAAAAATAAGACTCTTTCAACTTGTAGTAATGCAAACAAATAAATTTTATAACTTAGGCACCCCTGTTACGGCTTACAAAGCGAAGACAGGCTGGAACAGTTGGCAGGACAGTGCATCCTAAACAACCGCAGCAATGCACGAAACTGGACGGTTTTTCCAATGCTCGACCCGCCGTGGCTTGCTGATTTGGCTTAGCTCTGTGAACAGCAGGTGGAGATCCGTTGTTGATACAACACGCTAAGACTTGCCAGAGACCACTTGGCACGGCGCCTGATCATTACCATACCATTTTCGTCCGTACTTACGCATGAATTTCAGGCAGGAATTACGTGAACGGGGCCACTTTTCGGTATCGCAACTGGTTTGAAGAAGGTAGACTGAAACGAGTGCTTCTAGAAGCCTGTGTTACTCCCGTGTGGTGGTAGAGAGTACTTAGCAGCAACGCTCGTTGCACGGTATTGAAATTAAAGAAAAAATAACCATCTGCTTTTGCAGTCGCTTCTAAAACTCACCGCCTTTTGCTCCGTGTTGTTCGCATACGTGTCCGTTCCATTGGCATAACCGTAGAAGCATTCCGAGTGGTTGTGGTTTTTGTCCCCGGAGTCGACGCTTTTCACCATGGCAACAAGCGCGACGCTAAGGTTGACACGAAGAGAGTACACGTTCAAAAGGCCGAGGAACCCCATGAGAACGAAAATGTGCCGGCATGGTATGAAGTCTGAAAAGGAAAAAAAATGTTTGCAAACAATTATTTCAGTATCTGTACGCATTAACCAGCCGCCCTATACATAGCGTTATTTACGCAGAAGAAAATCTCAATCCGAGAATTCTGTCTGATAAATGCGATGGGACCCCTTTAATTATTGTAGGCAACAATTAGCATAATGAAAGCAATGTGATATTAACAGTCATTTCCAGTGGTTTATTCTAGGCCTGGATTGTACTTCGAATCATTGGGAAGCAATCGGTTCAAGTTGCAATACAGTAATCAGATGATTATGGATCGATGAAAGCATAATAAGACGATATGTAGATTGAGATGCCAAAGCCCGTATGGGGAAGGCTCTAAATTGTTTTAGGCCGCCGAAAAGCCACTATATTAAACGCTGTCTGTATATTATAGCTACTGCGAAAAAGGCGCGCTAGCTTCGTTTTACTGCTCATCTTGAAAGTTAATGTATCGCTGCCAGTTGCAGTCAACGCTACTAATTGGAATAGTTTCGCAACAGTGTCTGCGAACAAACGGTCCGGGGCATGTCAGAGAAACCTAAATGGCGTTAAAAAATTTACAATGTATATCGTCTCCCCTATTTCATGCCGGAAAAAAATACACGAGCCATACTGATGCGGGCACGTCAAACGCCGCGCCTCATTTCAAACACACGTGTTGCATCGAATTATTATCCGCGCCTTTCCAAGCAATGTCTATGCTTTGCCTTTTGCGCTTCAGACAGCTTTCATTGAACGTTTAATTACGGTCCCCAATTATTAGCAGGCTACAAACTATGGCTTTGAGGCGACGCGTACGTCGTCATTAAGTAAGTCACGCGTTGTCACAACCAATGTGACATGCATGAGCTGATGACCGCCAGTTGTGTACATGCAGTGCATCACAATTTCTGCTAAAAGCTTATGACAAAAAGTTTAGAACTGTTGTGGATACATTGCAGAGCCTGGAAGTAAATTTCGGAGAAGACATACACTGCAGTTCCATTGGAAAAGGTGTTTACATTATTTACCAACAGTGCAATGAAGACGTTCTTGATTTTAAAATATGTTATTTTTATATAGCACTTTTAAACAACCACAGTAAACCTAACTTCAAGCGCCATACTTCAGGCAGCATAGAGTGGCTGGTAGCATTAAGATAAGGCCAACGAAACCACGTGTGTTCGTGAACAAAGTGACTCGCAAGTACTTGCCGGCGAGGTTTTAATAGACCTTGTTCCGATGGGTACTACAAGCGTTTCATGCAAGGAAACCGGGATCCAACTTTAGCTCTGGCAGCCATATGCTCAGCCAGTACGATGTACTCAATTATCCCGGCGACCGAGGTTAAATGTGATGGATTGAAAATTAGAAACAAGACACGTTTCATAGCCGACTCGAGCCAACTCTTGATTAGGGCCCACAGAATACCTCCAAATATTTTCACACATAAAAATAATAGTGCATACTAAGATGGCAATCCTGGGCAAGACATGTAAAATAATTAAATTTTTTTCTTCTGAAACGCGTACAACCGGAAAATTAAATCTCTGAAACGTTATCCTATCTCTTGCAGCTATTCGTTTTTTCGCCATAGCATCGTATAAAAACCAATAACTTCAAATGTATTTCACTTACATTGTCGGATTTGTCGTATAAGCGTAGCCTGAAAAATGTTTTTAAAAAATGCAGAATGCGTTCCTTTTGAAGGCGACTTAATTTCGCGAATATGGATCTCAGAACCATTCATTCGTTAACTCCTTTTTGATGCCCGCCGGAAGGTCTGTGAATAAGATATCAGTGCTTATAAAAAGAATACAATTCGTTCTCTTCAAATGCAATTAATGTGTCCTAAATTGGTTCCGTTGTTGTGAGCAGCGAATTTTTCAGCGAGCTATACTCCTACCGAAAAAGAAAAGAGGAGGTGAAAAATGGAAACTTTCGCAATCTGCAAAGCAGAATCTGCATATTTCAGACACCCAACGACTCTTGCAGCCCGCCAGCCGAATTTGACAGAAGATTTTTTTTTTATCTAAAGCAGCTTTCCTGCACAATGGAAAATGTTTTTGACGTTTGACGTCATCCATGAGTGCAGCAAAGCTATAGAATAATTCGGTGTCCCTTTGCAACATTTTATACATGTTGCAATAAAACATACTGAAGCTCACATTTTTATGACAACAGGCCGCCGGGCAAGATAATTTCGGTTCAATGTAGCAAAAATTCCATCCTTAAAAAAAGTACACAAAGCAAAAGCCTTTTCCACCTCATTTAGTGACCCTCTGCAATAATCATGGCTTTGTTAGACCCCGATGTTCTTGAGATAAAGTATGCTCTAGCGTGGGGACAAGCGTCTGCATTTAGGGAGAGAAAAATTCCAAAATGTTTTGAAGATAAATTAATTTCCCGCATTAGATGAGACTTGCCCCACCCACGTTAAAGCCTATAATCCGCTCTTGTGTGCTCTTACGGTAATGTTTCCTAGAACTATTTTTTATTAATTGCAGCAAAAAAAAAAAGACCATGCGCTGATTCAGCTTGCGCAGTGCCGCATCATAGATATAAACAACAAAAAAGGTGCCGCTTTGTATTCCTTTCATGAAGAATTAAATAAAAGTTTCGAAGAATAAGGGTGCAAGGAGCGACAGTACAAGCGACTCTAGCAGACGCGTTTTAAAGGATGGAGACCTATACTTAGGGCGTAAATTCACGGCAACATATTTGAAACTCCTTTACACTATCACGCATAGTGAGGAAGCAGGAAAGGTTTGAGGCAGGGTAACGTTCCTTTTCTTTCTGTTATTATAAGTGCACTGATGTTTGTGCCTAGAAAAAAAATCTGATTTCCCGACCGATCAAAATCGCATCTCCACGCTTACTGAAAGAGGACGTAGGTTTTGCCCGCGTCAGCTCTCACGGCAGCTAACCGACACGTACCACAGAACAAGCTTTCCTTGCTCGAAGTGTTCTCGGAGCAAGCTCTTTAATCTGTGGACGTTGCGGAGCTCTCTTCGGCCTCATTTTAAACGTGGGCTTGTCAGGCGGTCCTTTTTCCTCGGGCGTGCAGGCCTGACGGTAAAGAAGCCACTAGTTTTGTCCCGTGGTGTTTGCTCTATAAATAACGGCCCACTCCGTTCGGCCAGAACGAGTAGTTTTGTCGCGGTTACGAGATAAAGGGGAGTACAGTGAGGAGCGACACGTTCTTCGCGGCCCGCACAAGGAATACGATTGCTCTTTTCGAGGAAAGACTGCGAGCGCTGAACGCGTCTCGCACGTTCAGGCGCCCACAGAGGGACGCACCCGAAATATGTGCAAGCTGCTTCTTTGAAGTGGAATTAGAGTCGAGTGGAACGACAGGCATTAAAGTTAGGAATACGCCTAGAAATGAATAATATCCAGACCAACTAGAGCGCGCTTGTTCGATATTTGCTTCTGGTTTTTGAGGCGTTGGCTGACAATTGGGACTCGAAGGTAATTGCGATCCTATCGTAGCAATATAGGTCCCATGTTCTTTCTGTTTCGAAAATTTTAGCCACAAGCGAGCGAATGAAAATATGCATCACTGCAGCTGCCATACACGCAGTGTACACTCACAGTTTTGAGGTCAAAGCCCTCGTTCGCCCCCTCCCCCTCCTCACTCACGAATCTGAAGGCCATTCAGGGCCAGGCGCGTTTATTCTTCGTTTTCTTTCTATCTGCCTGGCCGAAAACCGTTATCAGCTGAGTGGCTGTTCAGTACGGCACAGATACCCGACAATAGCTTGTCGGCCTCCAACGAAACATTGACCTCCTGTGTATGTGCTACGTGCGGTATTGTGATTACACTAGTGAAATAGCAATTTTCATACATTCTATAACTAATGGAAGCACAGGTGAGAATAGTTAGCACTTTCCTTGAAGAATTGTTTGCGCTAACATGCATGAAAGACTCGAGCACTACGCAGCGACTCGCACGTCATGATATAAATTTGTCTGACACAGCCAGTAGCAGAGACGCACTCCAACCTCAAACGAAAGCACGCGCACCGGCTTACACCTTGTGATTTCTTGTTCGGTACAAATTTTGACGTTCGAAGTTCGAATTCATTTCAACATGAGCTTCAGTACAGTTCAATGCTCTGTCGTTACTTTTAAAAGAGCGGTTATGTGTTCGATGGCCCTTGGGTAAACACCATTAAAAATACTTGCCACTTTATTTTATGGTCGCCGAAACGCGCAAAGCAATGCGAATCGCAGTACTAAATGGAACTTGTCCTGGAAATAGGTTGAATTGTAAGTTCACTGGTTATTGCCCTGTATTTCAGCACTCGGAGAGCATTCCATGTAAGTCTATGCCTCTCTTTACCCGACTTATAGGGTCACATGGTAGAGCTGCAATGCCTCCTGATTTTTACCCTCATTACACTCTTCATTACAGGAATGCTGTGCTGACCTTGTTACATGTAAGAGTCGGAAATCAGTTGACATTGCCAACTCAAAGTCGGAGTTTCCGCAGGCCTACAGGAATTTGTAGGATGCTGGACGAGAAAAAATAATATGCCCTTAATAGCCAAAAGCAAAAGTTGCAACGATTTTAAAAGATGATTTAAAGGGTGGAGGTAAAAAGGGGCCTAAGGGGCGTGTTTACGGACTGGGCCACGCTCTGAGTTCCTTTTTTGAGCGACGCTTCTGTTGTTTTGTAACTGCCTCAAAGAATGCAACTCTCCCTCGGCCCTCACGTCACGTGAAAGAAACAAAAAGAAAGATCGTCACAACGCTCACAGGAACGTTTGAAAAGCAGCTGTTATTTTTTCCATGTCGACCTCTACGCTGAAAAAAGGAAAACCGTGTCAACGGACCGTACCCACGAATAAAACGTTTATACAGGGGCGGAAGTTAAAAACATACCGAAAGAAATACTGGAGCGAAATAAGCACTGCAAGTCTTCTTGGATAAATCTGTCAGAAGCGTCCAGCGATTACGGCTTGTGCTTAGACGAGCAAGAAATAATACTTATTTTTGTATTCCGTAATCTCGCAGTAGGAAAGTGCACACCTGTGGTTCTTTTTTTTTTCTAGATTTCTAAAGTCCCAGCGAGTCGGTATCATTCGGAGGTAGAATTTCGTGTCTCACACAGCACATCATTTTTCCCGGCAGGTGGCTGCATTGTAGCCGTGGATAACAGTCTTCCTCCCTCACAAGAGCAAGATTTTATGCAGCTGCTGCCGCCATGCCACAAGAAGTTGTCACTGAGCTTAGTATCTAACAGATTGCTCCAAACTTTTCTTTTGAAATGCTGGCTTGTGAAGGAAATCTGAGGGTAACTATGTGAAGATTAGTATTTTCAGTACACCCGATGCACAAACTGACGGCGGAATCATTCGGTATCGTGGGCAATGGTAAAAAAAATAATGTGGATGATGAGCCTGTAAATTGCTGAGAAAGGGTAGAACATCAACGCGCCAAAAGTAATGCATCGAACACTGGACTTGAAAAGTTATGATAATAATGGGCTACAGAATAGCAAAGAAACAAAACTAAAAAAAAGATGCTTCTCGCTCATATTCAAAGGCATGACCGTTAGTTACTCGCCAATAAGCAATTTCATGTCCCTCTGCTTTTGAGTCTGCCATCAAGTGGCACAGCACAGGCTCAAGATCAAACAGGTCAAAAGCCCTACAAAAAATAAAAAAATAAAACGATAAAGAACGCCCTGGTCTTGACTTAGTGCTTACAATTATGCGTGACCAAGTTTGTATTCGTGGCTTCAATGATAAGCTGCGGCTGTCGTACTTCTAGGGAGGAGAAACGCACAAGCAACCGCACACTTAGATATTCGTAGATAACCCTTATGTGACATCCTACATAATTGGAGCAGCGAACAAACAGGGGAGCACCTCATGTGACTCGCGGTGATCGATTCTCTTTGTCGAGATGTGCTTAAAGCACAGGTATAGCTTTGTCACGCAAAGACTACGCTAATTCATAAATATTTTACAAGAAAAAAGCGCTGAAAGGCACGAGTTTAGCACCTCAATAGCGGAACAGAGCAGGCACTTACCGAAGAATCTTTCTCCTTTGCGGTGTTTCCTGATCTTGGGAGGTGAAACCGCGGGAAACGCGGCGCCGTCTTTCTGGGCGGGCTTCATCATTAAGGCAGTGCTCTCTTCGGCGGAGTTCTGGCAGTCTGGGTTGAGAAGAAAGTATCCTGTGAGCACAGTTCACCTCCTATTTCAGTGTTATTTTGCTCCAAACAGCAAATCATTTTTTCTCTTCGCATCACTGCTTGCGTCGGGTCAGAGACAGCAGCCCTTTCCGCAATGTGTAGTAATTGCAAGCGTCCCATATAAAAGTTCACCGGGATGTCTTGAGAGAATGACACGATATATTCCTATCTGATCAATACGCCATAAAAGGTTTGGTCCTATACAAATGTTCGCATGCAGCGTTCAGCAGCTGCAATGCGGCCTCAAGCAACCTAGCTGTTCTGCCGATCGAATTTGGAAGCTTTTGTTTAGCATATTCACCGGAAGCCGTCGAACACTCTTTCAGATGGAATCACCGGAAACTGCATTGTGACAGTAAATATAAAAGTACTTCCAGAAAGAAGTCTGTAGCAATGGCGAGTCATTACTCTTACGAGGCTGAGTAAAAAAAACGAAGAGTGCGAAAACAAAAACAAAGCGAGCCAGCAACTAACTTACCGCGGCAAGTTGATTTAACAGCCAATACAGACTCTAATTTTTCATTGGACTCACAGGTGATGACCCGTGATGATCGACATCCAAAATGAACAAACCTCGACGCCAACGCCAAGATTCCTTTGAATAGGTGCCGCGCATCATGCAGCCGTTGCTCCTGCAGAGTCTGCTCTGACTCGGAACGGAAAGAAACTTCATTAAGGAAGGCTTTTGAAATTTTCGCGTGAAAATTCGCGGATGACGCGAACTTTACAGAGGTTCTGTTGATTCCGACGTTCCTTCAGCCAGGATACGAACATGGAGGACGTTAGATCAAACGAACGGGTCAATGGCTTTCGCTTTGCTGTCACGAAGCGGCACGTGTCACCTACGGCGGGCTGCAACCGCCGCTTTCTTTCCAAGCACGACAGGAAACAAAACGGGCTAATGAGCACAATTTCAGTTCTCGTCTACTGCTCAGGCTTCACGCGCTCGTTTCATTACCTCGGTCGTTCGCCTGTAGCTGATACTGACGCATAATATACTAGAGCATAACTAATTTGCGAACCCAGTAATGCCTGAGCATTGAACATGTAGTGTGAAAGTCGTGAATTTTAAGCATTTATTCGTTACTGGCCCTTGCTTTCCTGAATTTTAAACAAAAATGTGATAGATATTTGAACACATACTTAAAATTGGCAAACTAGGATTATTTTTGAACATCTGAAAACAATGAACCAGCGGACACATACGTGAAACATTCACTACAGCAAGATCGAAACTAAAAATCATTGAACCACCATACTGATACGGTAGTATTTCCGTTGAATGTTTGGGTTTTCGAGCAAGAGCTTGAGCTCTTGCTAGAAACAAGGTATCCACACTTGCGCAGCCTTTATAGCACATAATATGCGGTAGATCACATGGTTAATCTAGCTAACAGCTTTTCGAGGAAAACCGCAAGTTAAACGCAAGCGAGCAAGAACGGTGCTCTCGATATACTTACGTAACACGCAGTGAGGCACAAATTTGCCCGCTGGCAATGTCGATAATGTTTCGTTCACGGAGGCGCGCACTGCGACGCAGCGGCCACGTAAGTCCCTAAACACATGCGCACATGTCCGCAGGGAACGCGGCTTGTCACATCCGCAAACTGACAGCGGCAGCACCGCAGGGGAGCGATCCAACCAGAGTTATTTCAGCACAGACGGGAGGGCACTGCACTGGACCGAGCTCCACGACGGCGCGCTCTGCCAAAGCCGTCCAAACGCGATCCACAGCAACGACGAGAATGTACGGCCACTATCGAGAAAAGCGGCGGCGGCGTACGGAACGCCGAGCTCGTTGCTCGGTTTGCGGCTGGAACGTGCGTGTCTGCCTGCCAGATTGCCTCCTCCACTCGCCAAGTATAGCGACCTTGTTTCGCGCGACTGGCTGAAGCCGAAAGGTTAGCTCGCTCGCTTCTACCTGCCCCACGCCTGAGGGTAGGCGCAGCTGTTTCATTTCCACTTTCTTTCTTTCTGCCTTTCTGTTTTTTTCTTTTCTAGTTGGTTCTCCTCAGTTTCCGCGAGCGCTCAGGTAACGGGAACGGCTCCGGCGACCGGTCTGTAGATGCGGAGGGAGCGATGCCAGAATGTCGCCAAGAGAGAGAGAGGGAGAGAAAGCAAAGAAGAAAGAGGTGAGAGGAGCGAATAGAAAGGAGGCGGGTGGATAACTCGCGCACGCGGCGGATCGCCTGAAAGTGAGTGGCGTGGCCGCCGTGGAGGCGAAGTGGAACGGCGTGAACAATGAAGAGCGAACCCTGACGCAATTTGGACGCCAGTTCGCGCAGCTTATGCGCGTTGGATTCACTTGGCCCCAAAGAAGGCGTGATAGACGGAGGTGCGTGTCTGTGCTCGATGTTTGTCTCGGCAGTTTTTGTGTGTTTGTGTGTGTGGGAGGTTTTGTGAAGTTCGCTTCGTGCTTTTTTGCCAGACAGAATGCGCTCTCCTGCCAGGCGTGTTGTCATAACCTTATTTATAAAGAGGGCTGATCTTTGTCTTTCCACTGTTTCTTTCTCATGTCAGCATTCGGAAGCTCTTATCAACAGCAGCATGGTAGGAGGTAATGCTATTATAAACTGCAAAAGTAGTTTATTACATTGCACAGTTACCAACGAAGGAAAGCAGCCAAATTTAAGCTGACTTCTTTTTTTGTCAATGAAATTCGGTTCCTGCTTGTGCCTTTAAACCATTTTTAGGGCCTTGGAAACGTGGTCTCACTTGTTCCATGTGGATATCCTCATGTCCGAAAGTTAGGTATGATACTCTATGCGCTTGTGATGTCCTTCATAAAAATGAATTGTTCATTCCTGGTGCGTAGTGGCTGTGAAGGAGCTGCGCAATAAAACGTAGTAAAAGTTGACACGTTAGACGAAACACAGTTTTGGGTCGAAAGAAAGTTGGGTAGTATTCAAGGACTATGCTCGGGTTCAACCTCAGAACCTAAGTTATTACCCACGTGCACAAATTGGCCTGCCAGGACATGGCTGCCGTTGAAAACACTCTTGTACATACATGTAATAAATTGCGCACAGCTCAATGTACCAAAATCGTCCTATTTGCCTCATCTATTCTCGTTCTTTCCCGTAATTCTTTCCTGGAATGAAGTGCAAGGTGAGGGGCATAATCTCCAGACTCCATATTCGCCCTTCCTTGCATTAAAGGCTTCTCTCTAGCCCACTATTTCATGTGGGAGGGCAGGCAAGAAATGTATGCCTAAATACAGGCGTAAAATATGTTTTTGGACTGCCAAAAATACTGTTCGTTTCTTACGTGAAAAATTGCATCGGTGTAAAATAGCGAAGATAATATAAGCTCACTCAAAGCTTCTGACGGGAAGCACGTTTGTAAATACTATGAAATTTGCCTCGCTTAACTTCGACATATCACTGCAGCACGAAAACTCGACTACTGATTGGCACAGGGCGCAGCACAAACTAGGCGCGCGCGTTCGTTTTGCACAGGTCGCTGCCAACAAGGAGACGTTAGAGTGACTCACGGAGAATAGCGAATTGTGCCACAACACGCACACATACGGCACTTACAGCACGCACGCACAAAAATTCCGTAACATGGAGTGTGCCCATAGCCATTAAGCCTAACGATTCTGCAGATGGGCTTCGAGCCTAGGCCATCCTTTGATCTTAACGCTAAAAAAAAAAAAATAGAAGCACCACTGGCGCGGCTTTTATGACGGCGCGACCGCAGCAAATGCAACAACACGAAAAGAGATGAAACCACTTCGGGATGAGGCTGAAACAATTTCGGTGGGAACCACTTCCAGCGTACAAGCGGCGTAACGCTTTCGTTTTACGCGCTAGTCAGCCGTAACAGAGATCTTTATGCCCAACGGAAAGGGTCGACTGAGAGCAATAATTTCTTGCGATAGAGCGGCGGCTACTCTGTGGTGGTCCGCTGAGAAGGCATGCGCAACATTTTATCTTTATCAGGGATGCCGCAGCGTGAGCAAGCCCTATCAAGAAGTGTGCTACTAAACTGAAGCCTATATTATCGATTTCAATCAGGCCGCAGTCATCGCCTCTTCATGTACGCGCCATTTCAGTGAGATATGGGCGACATCTTCTCGCGCAACTAGAGCACTAGCTGCCCTCAATGCTGAGTAGGACAACACAGTTCTTGTGGCGACATGGAGGGAGCATCTACACGTTCAAGCAGATAAGGAATGACGTTCCTTCATACGCATGCAGCCATTGTTTTATGCGATATGCCTACGGCTGCTTGCATACTTATCGGTCGATTAATGCTGTTCGGAGATTCACGGGGTTTAACGTCCCGTCTCGTTGAATCACATTCTAAAACATACAGCTCAAAGATATGCTGGCCCACAGATATATGGACTCACGCGATAACAAACGTAGCTAGATTAACTGGGCTCAGGCTTGAAGAAACTAGCGTATTTCTGTCTTTGTTCTTCTGTCCCGAGGAATTAACGCTGGTAAATGTGTTCATTAACCACAAACATGTGCGCTAACTTTGAATAAATTGTTTTTCTTTTTCCGAAACGCTTTAGACGTACTTATGGATTTACGTCACAAGTGCCCTATCGCGCATCCCATGCACACATACGTCACCTTATGAATAGGTTTTCGTTGAGGTGAAAAGAAAGAGATTAAGTTATGACACAATCTGTCACTAGATTTCTTATGTGATGGCTCTCCATGTATGAAAAAGTCCTAACCATTTCTACATTGAACTCTACCTCAAATGTTGGACAATCCCTCATCGTGGGTGCACGCTACTTCCACAGGACAACACTGTGATGTCTTCGGATACCTTAATGATAAACTAAGAACGAGTCCTGAGATAAGGGGGGGGGGGGGATAGCATGCCGCATTGTCAGCGCTGCTTTCAAGTGTTTACACATGATTTTATCAGGCTGATAATTGAAGCAGCTACCAGAATTCACGTAGAGTTTGGAACACTTCGTGCCTCTGTCCTTTTTCGAGAGGAGTTAACTTTCCCAAAGGTGACCTAGTGTGCGCATGGTATGAGTGGCAGGTCATTAATGTGGCACGATTGCACAGCCTTCCATAACAAGTTTGCGGAGCGCAACTCTGGTGAAGAAATTTAATTCCTTCGCATTTAGAGCGCATTGCTCGCGATTTAATGGTACACTGCGCAAATTTCACGCTCACGAGTAGCTTGCGTTCAACTATTCAAGACTGCGTGTAAGTATGGCGGTTGAATTCTGGTTTTGTTGGTAATATCGCGTTCCAAAAGCTTCAGACTGCAGGTATACACATCTCGAGCGCAGCTATTTTGATTTTTTTTTTAAATTTAGTATTCGCGTGTGTGCCTTGCTCTCAGTCCTTGGGGTGCGTTCTGCAACTTTTATTGAAACCCAGCGGTAACGAAACCCTCTGCTCTATGAACGTCATCTATCGCAGTGTATTTAACCCTTCAAGCCATGCACATTTACCGCTGCCCCTTCGTCAGTTGCTTCACAATATTTGTACGTAGTTTTATTTTTCTTTCACTATAAAACACAGGAATACAAAGCTGTGTGGCAGTACCTGGCTCAAAGAACTCTTTCTAATTTATAGCTCTTCTGTGGACACTCCTTAAAAGGAGAGGAAAGTTCAATTATTTTTTGAATAATAAAAGGCGCCAGAAGACAGAAGCGGTGGTAATAAGTTACGGTGTAAGGATTTTTTTTTGTCATCATATGCGTACGACGCTATGATTATGAGTTGTTATGAAAGCCTGGATATTCTCTTATGCGGCACACACCGCTTCGAGAAGTTAGCTGAGTTAACTGAGAGAATTAATGCAACTATTAACACATTGACTGTCCCTTGCTGTAAACTATTGGGTGCCGCTGCTCTGAATATTTACCACAAAAAGAAAATTCTATCACCAGTATGCGTCGGCATCATACAAAATAAATTGCGCTGTTAAAACAAAGTGATTTTGGAAAGATCACATGTATAAATTGTGCT
Organism: Amblyomma americanum; assembly: GCF_052857255.1. Taxonomy (NCBI): domain Eukaryota; kingdom Metazoa; phylum Arthropoda; class Arachnida; order Ixodida; family Ixodidae; genus Amblyomma; species Amblyomma americanum. The sequence goes on from NC_135500.1 coordinate 212,384,198, forward strand.
GCTGTGGAGTAAATTAACCATGCAGCTTTTCTTAAACATTTACAGGTGGCTAAAACATTAACAATTCTTGGCATGGCGAAATCATTGCTGCGTAACTTTAAGAACTGTGAAAACACTTCTTTCATTTTGTCTTAATCGGACGTCCTGAGCTATTTTCCGCCTCAAGGCATAAAAGGAGCACTTCTTCGACGCACCAAGAATAGCGCTCAGTTTACATTCACTCCGCCCCTTATTCGTCGTTTCTACCTGCTCTACGCGCATCGGGCCCTCAAAGCGAATTGGGCAACCATGTACCCGCACAATATTTGCTAGCGTCTTCTTGCAATGAGATCACCCGTCGCCGATGAGGTTCGGTTGCGCCATTGTATCGGCCTTGCTGACCCCGCCTTGCGCCTTTCAATTTCCGGTCGCGGTAGGTCATTTATTTTCTCTCTTTTTTTTTTTTAAAGAGGCGAATATAGAAGGAGGGCGAACGCAAAGACTTGTCCTTCGAGGAGAACGGTGCTGTGTATAGGAATGCAAGGACACTGAATGGGACCCAGTAATTTGACCAGTAGGAAGTGGTGCAGCACGAACAAACTGAGACGACCAGGGGTGTCACAAACTACAACCGTCCGCTCAAAGTTAAACGTCAATCTCAGCTAGCGGGAATAAGCCCACGCGGAACCGTTACTAGTAACACGGCCGTCATTAAGGATTCTCTGAAAGGAGCATGCCGGCTTGCACAAGGCTGCAGCTCGGGTTTTGCCGAATCTTGACGAACACTGTTGTCTCCTCAAAAAAAAAAAAACATGCCATCATGAAACATGCTATTTAAACCAATAAGACAACTGCAGGTTTTACGCTTTAGCCCTTACCAAGCGACACTCATTCGTGTGAAAGTGTGAAAATAAACCTATTATTTATGTCTATGAGGCCCGCGTTTAGGGATTTGCGTTTGAGTGCTTTTTGACATGAGTGGAGAGCACAATGCAAAAGCTTTCAAACGTGATTTGCGGAATAATTTCGTGACCAGGAATGTCTCGAGAGATTCTGACCTCCTCACCGTTATCCCGCCAGCTGTATGCCCTTCAAGACAAACGTCTCTTCTACTGCGTGATCTCCAATTAAAATTGTTTTGCGCCAGTTTTAACATAACCTGCCTACTTAACCAGTGACGCTGGGTTTTTTGATAGTGTTGTTCAAGAACTGTAGAATAATTAAGCTATTATTCGGTTCGCATTACGGGCAAACATGCGCCTTTTGGTTTTCGTTGTCAAACCTATCTTGCAGTGCATCACAGTTTTTAGCATCCCATTCAATGGCGTATCTCTACAATTTTGTTCCAAGTCGCCATGTCATGCTTGCTTACGCTTTGCATCGAATTTGAATTTCATGCAGACTCCACAGTGCGTAGTACCGCCAATGCGAATTTTCTTACAGATATCGTGACAAAAGAGATGCTGTAGTTCTCAATTTTCTTCTAAGCAACTTTTTTTTAGCACAAACAGGTGAAATGTCAGACACAGGTTTATGTGAAGAAAGTTATATTATTTAAACTATGCAGAGACGCGATGAGGACGCGGGTGGTGCATTTGACCTGCGAAGCCAAGTCTTCTTCGCATAGCCTATCCATCAGCTCCTGCAGTTTAATTCAGGCTCGCCTACGATGAAATTAAGATGTGAAAACCGGCCTTTAAGAATTACCCAATTCAGAATAAGCGAGCCACTTCTCGAAGCGAGGAAGCCTGCGGAAAAAGCGACTCACTTGACACGATTAACCAGGTTATTTTTCTTTCAGAAAGCAGCCGCTAGGTGTGGTTAAACGCGGCAATGATTTCGGAGTGTATGCAGCTTTTAACCGACTTCCCAAAGGCCGGAAGCATTGGTAGACCGTGCACAAACAGAAACTCACTGGCTAATGGCTCGGAAAAACGGCTTCTTACGGCGCAAAGGCTCGGCAGGCGGCGACCAACTTCACACAAAGAGGCCAGCTGCGCTAAGGGACTTCAAAGGGGACGTGAAAGGTGGGCGTGACTGAAGGAGGAAGCACGTGCTCACGCATGCTTGCGGGGTGAGCCAACAGGCCTCACAGGAACTCGGAAAGCGTTTCGCTTCCCACGCCACAGCCGGTGAAAAATGAGTTGTCCGGAGAAACTATGCGCAGCGCTTTTACCTTGCATCGGCTTTCTTTTTTTTTTCTTCGCTTCCCTAGTTTCAGAACACAACGTATCTACAGCGGTTCGCCGTGAAAAAGCGACGAGTGGTCGTGAATCATCCTTGCAGGTGCAACATGTGCCCCGTTCAGCGGAAAATGCGTAGGAGGCAACAGTTTTATCATCAACAGGTGTTTCTGTCGCAGCTACTCAGCGCGGAGCGTATCGGATCACTCCGCAGTGTGGAAGAGGCAGCAACAAAGAGGTATTTAAAGACAACAGCCTCTCAACAGCTGTACCGCTAGCGATGACAAACGTTCAGAAGCAGCAGTGCCAATGTCGCTAGGCAACTCCTCGCACCCTCCAGCACGTTAGACCACGTGTGTTTACTGACAGAGCCGCGCGGCACTCACCGCCAAGACGCAGAGCGGATGACACCAGAGGACGACTTGGCGCGTAAGCTCGCCGAGTGTGGACCGTCTCGAAGACCGCCTCTCGGGGTACCGTCTCGCTAACGCAGGCCTAAGCGACTGCAGAATCAAGCCACGAGCCTCGGGGCACCGCCGGTCATATAAGCGAAAGAAGCGAGCTTGGCGTCTAAGTCCTCCACTGGCAGAACGAGGAGGGGGAGATCGAAGACCCCCTGGGGTCCTCACAGGCGAGGCGATGATAGCACGCGTCAGCTGCTTGGTCACCGAGACGTCCCAATGCCGAAGCGCGCTGGCGCGCGCTCTAGCTTCTTGGAGTCGCCGATCGCAACTGCCGTCGCTCCCTCGGGGAGTGCGCGGCGCTCATCTCTCGCGCCAAGCGAAGCGAGAGGAGGAGGAGGATTGGCGGCGTGTACACCGCGCCGCTCTCCGCTACAGCGCGCGCCTGTCTTTAGTCTCCCGTGCGGATTCGGTAAATAGAGGACGGCTCTTTCGACGGTCGCCTCCTATTTTTGTTCCTTTTTTCCTTTCCGGCAATCGGGGAACGGAGGGACGCGAGGGAAACGACGTGGCTCGTTCCTTACCCTTGCTGCCGGTCTGGATGACGGCGACTCCCTCTCGAAGTGCGCCTCCGTTCAGAGATGGTCCTCGAGACTGGCCTCGCCGCTGGGCTTCTGCTCACGAGTGAGCGTACCGCAAGCCGACACGAGGGAGAGACGATGCTGACGTAGCAATCGCGATAACGGCGCGACCATTACCACGTGGCCTGATGGACGGGAAAACGTTCCGCCGGGTTCCGATAACGATAGGTGACACTTGTATTGTTTTCTTTGTTGTTCATTAGATTCGTCCAGGCATCATTTTGCGGATGCCATTCATTTTGAGAGATATTCGGGGAAAAATACGAGCATTTGTGGGGAAGTGTTTTGCTTCAACCGGAAGCCTTCCCTATTTGCTTCAGCCGCACATAAACGCTGCGCATGACGTGAGACACGGATGCTTTCATAGTGCGCTGTCAGCAGGCCCAAGGGGTGGCGCTGAAACTGCTTTCGGCGTCGGACACTAAGATGGACGCTATCAGGCAACACGACCTCAGCCGTTCTCAAGCTTGCGTCTTCGAGGCGAGAAAATACAGTGTAACACGATGAACACACTGATGGATAGCGCGCTTGTGTTTTGATAGCTGTTTTGTTCTTTGTTGCTAGTGGCAGCGCGTGGAAGCCATCAGTATGTACAGCCGACTAGCCACAACTGCCGCCTTGCTTGAACAAAATACATCGTTTCGATGAAGATTCATTCAAGAGTTATAATGCACGGGGGTGTCAAGAACGCTCTGACGCTTTTCGGTAGTAATTCCTGCCACCCGAAACGTTGTCGCGTGCCGTATTCGTGGATGGCAGGCTTCGGGGAAGACACGGTTAAAACAAAATAAATCCGGAACGAGGCGGATGCTTTCCTTCCGATAACGAGCCCGAGAGGTGCCCACGTCCTGTGATAAGTGCCTTCCACGCTAGGCTAGACGCCTACGAGTGGATCTTACGGCGATTACGTACACGTGTAGGGTTTCCTATCGCGACCGCATTGTGTTACGAAGATTTGTGTAACGGGCAACGCATGTTCGATAACTTTTCACGAAAAATGGGCAGTCGTATCGGCGTAACGTTTCGCGGATGCCACGCGTCACATTGCGACGTAACGTATGAGGAAATTGAGAAAAGCTGCAAAGGACACGCAAGTCCCCTACTCATTCGACCCCTTTATGTAGCAGCTAAGCGCAGAGTGGCAGGGCATGCGATAGACGAGTCACGAATGTGTTTTTATTGTTAATGCTAAAAGTGACCGGCCCTCCCTTCTGGCTCAGTCATTTTCTTTTGATTCACATAGACATTAGTGGGGCTGGGGTCTGAATGTGGCTTCACCAAACTCCTTCTAAAATTATGGAACCGCTCATTATTAACAAAAGGCCGCCGCGGTGGCTGAGTGGTTATGGCGCTCGGCTGCTGGCCTGTAAGACGCAGGTTCGATCCCGGCCGCGGCGGTCGAATTGCGATGAAGGCGAAATTCTAGAGGCCCGTGTACTGTGCGTTGTCAGTGCACGTTAAAGAAGCCCAGCTGGTCGAAATTTCCGGAGCCCTTCCTTACGGCGTCTCTCATAGCATGAGTTGCTTTGAGACGTTAAACCCCCATAAACCATTATTAAGAATGTTTGACAAGGAACTTTTGGGGACTTGCCCGCTTCGTCCCTTTCGGGGTTTGTTTCTCTGCGGTGTGTTTGCTAGTTCCCTTAACCCTGAAGGGAGGGCGCCAGCGTCGCAGCGACAAGAGCGCCACGGATGGCGTGACTGCTGCGCGCGCGAGGGAGACAACTCTCTCTCCGGGTCGGAAACGCGACGAATGTGGATGTTTCGCGCAGCGCTCCGCTCTCCGCCAGCGAGGCGAGGCTTCAAGCGGAACCATTTGGATGTCAGCTTCTCCCCTGCCCTAGCGTGGGTGAACGTTCGCCCGTAACTTTGCCGGTAGGTCGGACGACCTCGATTACTTACCGTACATTGTTCCTAGCTGGAGTTATTGTTATTGCAGCAATAAATTACTTGTCCGTGTCAGAGTGTCGTTCCTTTGTTCCCCCCTCCGAGCAAGGCCCGCCGTGGTCGGTGTGCGATCACGGGGTGTGGTCGGCGGTTTTCAACTGTGTTAGTCGCGGTTTAGCGGAGAAAACGTATTACAACCCCAAAACTCCAAGAACACCGCAGGTAAAAAAACAAGAAGTATGTTCTTCATAACCAGCTATAGAAATCTTCCCGGGCATTGTATGCGCTCTTACCTTGGTAAGCACGAGCCAGGTAAATCAATTTGAGTGTTAAGAGGCTATAGTCGGATACAAAGAAGCAGCAGATGCCCCACAAAGCAGACCCTCTTGACGTTGACTGGTTTTCATGATGGGGTGTTTAATTCGATTAAGCCGCGGTTGGTCCCGATTCATCTGCCACCGCCTGCGATTTCTCGCTAGCAGGCCAAAGAGGATCAATCAAGGAAGAATCGGTCGAAGCCTTTGGCTGGAGGGGCTCATTTGAAGGAGATTTGCCACTTCGTTGTTGAGTTGTATCCTACTATAGTTGTTGCGATCCGTTCTTCATAGGACTTGTGAAAAGAGAGCGCTTCCGCAGATGCTTGGAAATCTCCTCTTTTCAGTGCGAGAGCCCTACTTCACGAGGTCTAACCGGCTCACTGGTTTGTGTGAAACGTGACCTTGAGGGTGACCTTGGGCAAATTATACATCAAATAATTATCGCCGTGACTGGGATTGGAATCCGCAGCAGCGAGAACAGGTTAGCTTCGCTGGCCACTGCACGGGAGCCCTATGCTATTGCCGCAGCTGATCACGCCTCGTGTTAAACTGCAACACACTCGCTCGCTGTGCATTGCGCACCTTAGTCTTCTTCAGCTTGTATTACTATCGAACTAATATAGAAACGCTCACGCTGTGCATTGCACGTCGTCGTCTTCATCAACTAATACTACTGTCGAACTGATATGGCTGCCAGACGTGCCGACGACCCAGCAAAGCAAAACCATGAGCCAACAAGGCTAAACTCATGCTTTCACACGGCTACTTGGTTTAAGTAAGTAAAAAATCTACCTACGACTTTTCTTCACTTACTGTTTATGTATTCCTGAAAAAGTGGATGGCCACCGAATTTCGGCCTATCGAGGAGTGTTCCTGAGCCAGAAATGCCTCGTTGGAGCAAAGAGTATAACGGAGAGACTGTTAAAGGTTAGCGTTATTCAAAGACACATTTGATTTTTATCAAGAAAGTTCAGCACTTATGGGCTCCGCACGAAATTTCGGCAGCATTTTCATGCGTCATTGTCAAATACTTTCATGATCGTTTCTAACATTTATATCTAAGTAAGGAGTGTTTTCTGGCTGGCTACTCGGTGGGAATCATTCTCTTTCTAAACTGCACGAAAAAAAAAACGAGGACAAAGGAGAAGACCGCACACACGCGAGCACACACACACACAAACACACTAGACTAATGCAGGAGGAAGCCACGATCTGGCGGCATGTTCAGTCCCACTCATACCTTGCATTAATACACCGTTTTTACACTACTCAATTCCAGGACAAAGTTTTCACGCGGCCTGGAGTTCCCCTCTCTATTTCACGCAACGTGAGCCCTCCAACATCATCCATCCCCTCCACATGACTGAAGACCTGGGAAGCTGCGCTGCACAGCTCGCAACTGGGTGACCAAGGTCGCCTAGTAGTACGAGCCAGGGCAGCGGCACTCAGAAAAGTTGCTGAAGGCTCCAGTGCTGTCTGTGTCTCAATAAATGTTTTCACTATCACCACTCCTTTGTACCCGTTTTTATTTTCTCGCAGCAACTGACTCAAAAACTGCTAGAAAGACAAATCGCATGTTATCTGAATACCTTATTGCTCCCGAACGTAGGAGGCTGTATCAGTTCGTATATTCCTTCGTTCACACCCCTAATCACCCTCCCGCCTCCTGAAGCTGACGGGTGTGCACTTCGAGATTACTGAACAAATTACTGTAACCTTTGAACGACCAAATTATGAAAAGATCGAGGGAAACCGTCGTATTTGTTACATTATGAGAACTAACGCACCCACATGAACAGTGTAAGTTTGCGACATCTTTAGCGCCTCTGTAATTTAAGAAATCGGTGTGTCGTGGCAATTTGGCGCACTTGTCCCACCTAGCAGTAGTTTTTTTTTTTATATCAACTCGCAGGTCGGTACTTTTTATGAATATGTAGAGACGGTTGTTGCTCGCGTTCAGACAGATGTTTAAATTGCATTTCAAGCAAGGAGACTCTATTTGGTCCTTAGTGTGAAATCCCTGGTGCCTTTTGGAGCGAATAGCCTCACTACGCTAGATGAAGCAGTCGTTGCGTAGGCCGGAGAATGACCTAGAACGACCTTCAGCACAACGACTTTAGCCCCGTACGACCATATGTGGTACAGTTACGGTGGCGCACCCATGACCTTTAGTCGACCTTTGACATTGGGTGACCTGTGGGTTGACCTTTCACCTTTAGAACATCCGATGGGGTGATATGAAGCCACGTGACGATATCCGATGGGGGTGTCCCAAGACCACGTGATACCACGTCATAGCGACGTAGTCGTGTGGGTATATGTAGAACGGCTGTTGCGAGCGTGTAGCAGAGCTGCCATGGACGAGCATCAGACACTTAGCAAGCGTCCTTGCTTTTCGCTGAATTCCAGGGTTAGCCAAGTTAAGCCACTGCCAATTTTTTGCAGTAGTAATGTAATGCTTTTGGAGCGGCCTGTTCTTAACCACTTCACTGCATTTCATTGCTCTTTTTCCACTATTACAGCGGAATAAACTCAGGCTTCCTTTGTGCTGTCCTTCTCGTCACGGCTGCAAGTGCTTTTACTACGCTATTCAATCGTTTTGAAAAGTTCGCTAGCAGTCTGGGTCGCCATTATTGATGTCAATGGGGCAGCAGTCATCAGCCTATTTCCTGGCACAACAAGGAAACAACTTGGGGGCTGTAGAAAAAACAAGGGTCCAAGTTTGCAGCTAGTCGAGGAAGAGAGCCCCAGGGCTCGCATGTCCTCCTACTCTGTCAAAAATATTCAGTCCAGAGACAGAGAAATTGCTCGCAAAAGAAGGTGAAGATTTTAATAATTGTTGGGCTTTTCCAAGGTTATGCGTACTTGTCACGCGCGTTTAAACTTAAGTGGCAGCAAGCTCAGAGCCTTGTTTGTTTCCATCAGTCGCCCTGTACGCGCTACCCGCTTATTCTGCAATCGGCGAATGCTTCAACCTGCACAAGCAAGCGTCACGTAAACGTTTCTTCAGGCATCAAGAGTAGAGGCAGGTTCTATTACTCCTTCAGTGCCAGGATAAACGAAAAAATTCTCCAGCACAATACTTTTGAGTATATTTTCCCGAAAGAGAGAGAATGCCGCATACGTCCATTGTCGCCAATTAGCGACAAACCGCAGATTAAGCAGAATTTAATAAAGAACATGAGTTTCAAGCACCCCGGAACGACACAAGCATTGCCAAGGGGGCCGAAAGAGTCACAAATTCATACTCTTCTTATTCCTGTTTTTTACCTTCTGTAATTTAGGCAATTACTTTTCGTAATATTTGGTTTCTCTCCCACGAGGATCTCCTATGTGATTGGCAGCATTATTAAACAAAACATATAAATAAAGCAAACAAAACCCGTTCTCCGAGTTCCGTTTACAAAGAATTTGTCTCTGCGAATACCTTCTCACTTAGGTGGAAGGCTATACTTACGTACACGCGAGTTTTTTCGCTCACATAGCACGTCACTTTGTGTTGCCAGCTGCTCGAAATTCCTGCTCTGTTTCAGCCTGATGGCCTCGCGAGAATGCACGGCGCAGCTTTCGACAAAGCAGCCACCTGTTGCTACGATGTCACACGTGTCGACGATACTAGTGAACGTCGAAACGCCTCGACGCCTTCCAGGTTCACCGGCAAACACGCACTAACGTACAGTTGTGGAGAATCATGCAGCTCGAGAAGCCACTGCGGTGTCATCAAACAGGAGGGACTGTGTCAATAGGAGCTGCGCCGACGCATCAGCCCTCCTCCGCGATATCGGCACCTTTGACAGCAAACACTACACTCGAGTGATGGCTGCAATCTCGGAAGACTTCTGTCCCTTCCTTCGAGTGTCCTGAAGAGGGTACCGCCAAACAACGCCCGTGACCGCCATAAGTCATACCCCCCTTTTCAGAGGGAAATAATACTAGGCACGAAAACCACCTATGAAGCAGCAGTCTTTGAAGCGGCTACGTTGGAAGTTTTTTTTTTTTTTCAAATGCACATAATGAAACTGGCGCTTTTTAATCCTGTAATGCTTATTTGTTACCATACTAAAAAAAAAACTATACTTATTCTACTCCGTTTCAGATATGGAAAACCACGCCTTGTGACAAACAATAAGAGCTTCCTTTCTACACTGACGATGAGGTGGTGGCGCTGTTTAGTTCAGAATCAGTTTAAATAAAGGTTAAATTATTATTCCTTATTTTCTTTTCAAATACACGCAGAATCCCTCCATAAATCGCTGGTAAGACCCGTCATTTTCAATAATATACAGAAACTGTAAATCCGGTGTTATTTCTTGATTAGAAAACTAGTAGCAGCAGGCTTTATCTTCAAATATGTTTTGGTGTTCAGCTTTATTACGGTTGTTTTTGCAGTTAGAGGAATTAGCCATGACCACACGTTTTCTCGAAAACAAAAGTGTGCTTTTTCACAAGATCGGAAGGATTGACTGTAGCAAAACGAGTACGAATACAAAATTACGATTTCATGTGTCCTTTTGCTTTCAGTCCTGCCATGCCTGTGTGTTAGCCGTCAGTGCGAAAGAAATTTTTGACTGCCAAAGATGCCTTATCCACACGAAGAACTGTTTTAGAGCAGCATAGTTAATCGGGGGATATAACCACATATAGTTATGCCAATCTACGTTCTGTGGTGCAACTTTACAATAGCATCATTCGGCAAGAAAGGCTTCCCGTGAGCGATGACAAAAGAAATGAATAGCTCTGGTTAGAGCACGAAAAATGAACGGTTAAGGTCTTCCTTAAATTGTCTTAGGTTCGCTGGTAGCTTCCCCACCGTAGCTTAGTTCAGCTGTTGCCAGTGGCGAAACGCATAACGGAAGGGCTGCTCTCCATATTTAACCCAATATTTAACCCAAGGTCATGGCTTAAACTTGTGTAGTGTTTAAACTGAACCGGCTGAAAACCCTGCAAACAGTGCAACGACCAAGTAGTTGGCAACTGTCGCGCAGAACTCACAAAAGAAAGCCTGAAACAGTTAAAACCTAACAAAGCACTCATAGTCTTGCCTTGCTATCAGCCACAAATTCGACCACGTTAAGACATAATTTGGCGTCAGAAACCTGCAAAACACAAGCAATGCACCTATTCATCCTGAGTATCAAACCAAGCCAGCACCTTTTTTTTGGCTGCTGTAAGCTAGACGCAAACAAGACCAAAACGCGATTGACAAATACAAATGCCACGTTACCAGCTTTTACCGACTACCTCGGGGGGGCTTTTAGGGTAAGTAGGGAAGCAAAAAGCCATACTTGGTTGTCCGTGGTCCATGACGCGTAAGCTGGGCGCTGTTCGACACACTGCATTAACAGTGCGGCAACGTGAGCCCTCTACGGGCGAACGAAAAGGGAACCACGTGTAGAGGGGGGGGGGACCCTTGAACGCCTTTCAACAACCTCTTATAGATAGCAGTAAGCTAAGCGGTGATGGCCCCGATTAAGGACTACGTCGCAATATCGGTGCGTTTGCCCGATAAAGGCGCGAAGAAGCCCATGACACGGTATATGTCCGGCTGGCCCTTTTGGGCACTTGGGCGTTGTGATTCGGCACCACTTCAGCTAAGGAATGCGCGCCCAGCCTTTTGATGCTCCACTTTGTCACTCGTCCAAACGTCGATCCGAGCAACGCAGGAATCGGCTTCTTCCATACGCCCTTGGTAGTCTGTCACGTCCGCTGGCCACACAAGTACCAACCGCTGTGCTCTAAGTTCGAGCATTGCACCCAAAAAATGAAATAGGTCTACAAAAGCAGAACATGAAGATTGTTGTACTGGGAACCTAGGCCCCGCAATACGGCGCCACAATAACATGTCGAGAAGGGAACGCTGGCCTCCTTTACACATCGGCATTGCTTTCTTTATAAAAGTGCGCCACCGCTTAAACGTGTTTTAATCGGTCCGCGTATTTTTCAGGGACAAGCGAAAGATGTAGGACGAGTGATAAAAATAGTCATCGGCTCATGTAGCACTTTTCACACTGAAGAGAGACCACAGATACTGGAGCAAAGGAAAGGAAATTTTTTTTCGTGCACGACTTGTGTATCTCTGCCTGTGTACGTTATCCTGCATGGTTCGTGCGTTTCATGCATCGCAAGTAAGCATCGACATGTGTGATACGTGTATTGCACCAAAAAGGAGTCACCAGTGACGTATGGCAGGCAACGTGCTAAATGCAAAAAAAAAAAGAAAACGCGCAAGCTTTCCGGCAACCTCGCGAGTTCTGTTGGCCACTGCTGGCTGTGCAGGATATGCCATGACGCCATATAGTGAAGCCGTCTGGATGCGACCGCGCCACCGGCAGCAAACATGAGGGAAGGCTCCCTAAGTAAAAACAATATGAACTAGTGTGGATTGATATGCGTTCTTCGATCACCAACATTGCCATGAGGCTTGCAGGAGCAGAATGGTTAGAAAAATAAGACGTAGAAAGGTGAAAGAGAACGTACAGGAATTCAGTGTACCATTAAGCATCGGACCAAATTGAATAGCTTTAAAATACTTGTGCTCGCCCTACTGAATTTTTTTCAGCTTTCCCAAATCCCCCCCCCTCCCCCCCTCAAAAAAAAGGTCATTCTGACTCTAAACTCGGCAGTTTTGCTGTTGCATGTGCCTTTTTTTTAAAACTCAGAACTCCAACCACGTTGCCCGAAAGTACGGAAACACTAGTCCAGTCAGCACTGCTCACTCGAGACACCTTCTGCAAATACCGAGCAGGGCTAAGAACTCACAATGCGCTCAAGAAGAAGCCGGAAGGGAAGCAGCTCATCATCCGCTCAAGACTAGCTGATCATCAGGCACCGGAGGATCAGCGTATTGTCTCATGTGCACAACCAATTGTATGAAGGCACCGACCGATGCTCGCTTACAGCTTTCAGTCGCAGGATTATATCTTATCCTTGAAGCTGCTGTGCCCGTGTCCAGCGAGCAGTTTACATACAAGAACGCTCGCTGCTTTTGAAACGCCTCTGGAGGTCAAGTGCATTCTTGCCCAAGAGTGCAAGCGCTAGTCATTTATTCGTGCCCATGGTTGCGGTCGAAGCATTGAAGTGTGCGCCATGCTTTATCCAGAATATTTCTTGCGCTGTTACAATTCCATTCGAGTCACTGCACCCTTCATACTTCTCCTAGACAAAGTGCCCCAATAATTTCAGTGTAAGAGTACTGAATAGATCGTTACTATCTTTTGTTTTGTTTCGCCTGTAGGGGCTATGATATGTTTGATTTTAAGAAAGCGAGAGAGCTGCGATAAAAAGAGTGGCGCTTTCATGAGGTGCATCATCATTCGGGCATGAAGGAGCGCGGCTTCCTCCACCGGCGACTGTTATTGTCAATGTGGCCTGCGCTTCAAGTCCCCAATCCTAATTGAATGCTATTAAAAGCGTGGTTTTTTAATAACAGATCAAAACAGACAAATCTGAAAGAAGATAACGCGCGATAAACGTTGATTTACAACGGCGCTGACTCGAAACTTTTTTTTTTGGATTTCGCAAGAATTCTGTTATGGGCTAGTTGGTTTGACGTGACAGGAACAGCGTCGACGCAGAAGGATGAGGACGAACTGCACAGACGCGTTATCGACACAGCGTCTGCGTCGTTCGTGCCATTAATCCTGAGGACATCATCATCATCGTCTTTATCGTCCTGTACACACTCTGTCCTTTCTGGCATGTTCTTTCTATCTCCCACTTACACTCAGTTTACAGTGAGCGCAGACGTGTTTGCTTTCTTTTCTGCGCATTGTCTATTTTTCGATGTTCCCAGAAACTATGCTGTCCAGTCACAGACTCGCCCATTTTGCATTCCTTACCGTTATGACTTCCTATAGTTAGCACCAGCTTGTAACTTTCAACATGTCCGGGCCGCCTCACTAGTATAGGAAGAAAAGATTTGTTTGTGTTTGCATTAACTCAACTGCTCACGTGTGAGTAGTATACGCGTTCTGGTTAGAACAGTGTAAAACAGTAAAAACGAGCGTGTTTCCCTCAACGAGCAGCGATATTCACATAAACCCATTACAGATAAAGAAGATTCGTAAGGTAGTTAACGGTTATGGGCTTGTGGTAAAGTTAACGTCACCTTTCTGCTACTTAGCACATGTTTTATCTCAATTTTTCACGTTAGTAAAATATCCTGTAATTTGGTAACGCTTAGAGACTTTACTGCCATATCCATGGCTTTATGATTAACAAGAGAATATGTGGCGGACATGAGCGAATCCTCTAACAAGTGGAAGGCATCATGGGCTCGACTCTCGATTAGCTGCCGCCACCCATGGCAGCAGTTGGACGTGTTTGCTTTTCGACCAAGCGCGGAAATATCGCAATATACTGTGGCATCTGACCAACGTACGGTCGTGAGCAGAGAAATGCACTTCACGCATTTTCTTTATATTACTTCTGCGAAGTTTTCATCAACAAGTTGCAGCCAGTGAACTTTATTTATTCCTTCGTTTCAATTTTCCCAGGCAGCAATAAACTCAAAGTAGCTAGATATAATAAATTTTGTGTAAGGCTCCAGACAAAGGGAAGACAGACAACTGTGACATCAATTAAGACTTGATATTATTAAGAGCTAGAGAACTGCAAAAGCCACACATATTTTACCCCCTTACTTTATATTATACGGGAAAACAATACCTTGAACGAGACCTAAGTTTTGAATAAAAAATAATAAGAAATTGGATGGGACACAGAAAGGGGTACAGACAGAAAGGTTTCACGCTTCCGTTTCTTTTTCCTTGAAAGAGTCCTACGAGCTTAGTAACCATGACGATGAGTTGAAAACACCCGTGCGTAGCGTGAATAATTACAAACGGTTTCGTACCCGCAGTTTCGGTCTCGGTCTGCGCCACCTCTGGAGTGCACAATGACGTCACGGTTGACGGGCCAACCTGGGCAGCCACATTCTGGTGACGTTGGCGTCGCCGGCAAGCATTAACTACTCCTGCGAACAACCACTGGGTTTGGTGACGTCACTGTAACTGTGGCAAGTACACCATGGCGTCACTCGTTTCGGGTGGAATTGTCGCGTGCCTGCTCGGACAACATTCAAAATCTCGTTAATGTATGGTCCACTCAACGCCTGTGACTGATATTTGCTGCAGTAAGAGAGTAATTGCTCGTTATCATCCACCCAAGCTCAGCCATACGGCTACAAATGAAAGCTATACAGCATTCTCAGAAACTTCGCAGTTTAAGAAAAATTCGCCCTGGTCCGGGATTCAAAGCGGGGCCACCGCTTCACAGCAGCAGTCCTTCTTACAACTGAGGTAACCGGGACGGCAAGCTTATGCTAGGGCGAGAGCGAATTGATCAGTAACTCGAAGTGGGGACAGCGTTTGTCAAACGTCAAAATGACATTCGACCTAATTTCCTACAAATCATCTTCTTGCGCCCTTGAAAATTTCACATGGGTTGAAAAGAATGCCCCAAAAATTATGTGTGAATGTAGTATCTTCAGCCTCCGCAAGCTTTTGTGCTTTTGCACCCGTGTCTGCGGCTGTGAACCAAGGAAAAATGGTGTTCACTAAGTGTGCTCTGGGGTGGTGTATTCAATCCCCATGTCCCGTGGGAATGTATACATCGAGGAGACTGGGCAATGCTTGAATGAACGTCTTCTCGTTTTGCATGCGAAATACTGTAGAACTGTTGGCGTTTGTTTCACTGCAGTACAATTATTGGCCGGGGGAAGTCCAGACACGAGAAAGAACTGCTTGAATGGCTTCTAATCAAAAAGAATCAGGGCAGGATAATCTGGATCTGAATACCCCCATGTCGTGTCTCCTCTCTGTATGTTGTCCCTCGTTGGCTGCTTTTTTAAGTGCAAGAATGAGTGGTCCTGCATAAGCCACCCGTCAGTGCTTATCAGGAGAGTTGAGTTTCCTATCAGGAATTGAATTGATTACTTTATTCATTTCTTTTGCGTATGTGCTTGCGCAAGAAAGTGGTCGAAATACGTGGATGAGGCAAAAATAAATCAATTTTAAGAGCGGCAACAGTGTGTGTGTGTGTGTGCGTGTGCGTGTGCGTGTGCGTGTGTGTGTGTGTGTGTGTGTGTGTGTGTGTGTGTGTGTGTGTGTGTGTGTGTGTGTGTGTGTGTGTGTGTGTGTGTGTGTGTGTGTCCGCGTGTGTGTGTGTTATTTTCTATCTTTTCCTAAAACAATATGAGGACGCCTATAGCCACAGTTCTAATCTCAAGCCAGTTATAAGCGCAGCACTACGGTATGTACCTAGGACGGGTCATAAGAGATAGCATCCGCGATACGCGGTGGCCTGCTTCAGTGGAAGAGTCAGGAACACTGGACCCAAAGTCGCGTTAGAAACTGGGCCACTTACGTGAAGAACAAAGAAATAGGATATCTGTCTTGTACAGCGAAAACTGACTGCACTCTTGAAGCATTGTATTCTTTTCAATCTCTAACCAGGAAAGCATAAAAGAAAATCTGATGCCACTTAAACTTGCGAGCCTTTTGTATTATTTGAGCACTCGAGAAACTGGATGTGATGTGTACTTGGGTTCTGCTTTCTTTCTCTTAACAGCTTCCTTCCCTTTGTACAACACCTGGCGAGCCAGTGTAACCTGGTGTCCCAGGCAAGAGAAACAGCCATGACCACTGGAGTGCTGAAATGAGGACACCACCAGGAGCTGAAGACTTCGCCTTTATTTTGAATCTCCAATAAATGTTTCTACTTCTACTTTTTCCCTTTCTACAAGGGAATGGCTGACAAGTGTGCGTGCTACAACCAGACTATGCTGCGGTTTCCTGACGCCCTAGAAGCAGCGGAGTCCGAGGTGCTCAAATTATTAACGAAACGTCAACTGACGAAATGTCAATGAGGAAATGTCAGTGAAGAAATGTCGATACAACATGCGTCGGAAGTTCGTGACGGATTGTGGTTGTTAATTCAGAAAATTCCCAGAAATTCTTGACAAGTGCATTTGTTTAAACGGGAAGTTGTTTATAAAGGCAATTTTGTTTTCATTTCTTTAGACTGCACTATACAACAAGAATAATATTCGTAGACCCCTCCTCTGGAAGCGTGCACTTTTCTGCTCTATATACTCAAAAACTCACCCCATTGATTTTCTATGGCAGTCTTCACTACTAGGTGCGAACACAGGACCTACATTAGAAGCAAGATTTTGCGACGCATCACAAGACTAGACCATTGTGAACCACTGCAATGCCCTTGGGGGGTGCGTATGCCTCGTCAAGCCTTCCCAATGGCTTTTTGTCGGCGCACCCAACATCGTCACGATGTTAAATAAACATCAATGATTGATTGATTGATTCCCATTAATATGTTGATAACAGTACCTTATAACCTCCCGCAGCTGCATCCCAATTATTGTCAACGAATGACGGACGATTTCGTGCGGTTAGGCCAATCCGAATTAGCTGCGCCAGCACTTCAGTTTTCACTTTGGTTTCGGTGTTTTGGTTCGGACACCTATGCTACGTCTTAAGGGTATGACACGATAGCTGTAATGGGTTAATGCCCATATATGCGGAATTGGACATTCGAAACTTTGCATTCACATGTCCCAGGCAGCCTCCGTACCACTCCTGGCGCAGTAGGGCAGCGGTTAAGTGATGTTCCACTGCCCTGCGATGAGAGATGCTTCCACGGGTGGGGCTTGTGAGACACAGAGCAATCTCTCGCTATTCATAATTGATTTAAATGCCACCTGCCACGGTGGGCAGTTTTCTCACAGTCCGGTGGGTAGGTTGCGATGACGTCACTGGGTCACGTGACCTAGGTGGCCGGCCTGCCACCTAGAGGGGCAACCTATGTGTGCAGGTGGCCCACCCACGGTAAGTTGCCCACAAACCGGTAGGCAGAGGGACCGTACAGACAACGGCTAAGCGGTTGGGTGGAAGATCTAGTGCTAACGCAGTAAAAGCACACACCATATGTTTTTCTGTAAGGTATTAATGTTGATGATTATAGATTTTTATGGCGCAAGGGCATCTATGGCCAAAGAGCGCAATGGCACTAAGTATTTACGACTTCTTAAAGTGGGGTCAAAGACCCATTTTCCAAGACCAGGGGAAGGCTTGTACCCATTGTATCACCGCTGGGTACCCGGCGGCACTGGGGATCGAACCGCGGACTTCCCGCTTGCGAGGCGGATGCTGAACCACTTGGCCACAGCTGCGGTTATAAGGTATTAACTACGGTGCAAGTGCAACAGAAATTTCAAAGGCAAAATATTGCTACTGATCAGACTAGTAGACCTTAAACCATTTCCATCAATGTGTTAATAACAGTATCTTACAATATTCCACAGTTGCCTTGCAATTAAAAGTGATGCATAAGAAAGCTAGTCTTGAGAAAACTATTGGCGCACACTGGGAGTACATGCAAACGGTGATGTTTTTTTTTTTTTTTGCTGCAGGAAAAGTGTCGTTTTAAGATTCAACATATAACGGCGAACGGCATCCAACGTGAAGTCTTTGAGGTAACTACGAGTTGACGTGATTCATTAAAGAGTGTTAGGTATGTAACACAAGAATACCACCTGTCACGAGGCCGTTATTTGCGAAAATAGAGTGTGCGAAAGCAAAAACGACGCAAAACTGTTTGGCTTGCCGCTCCATGTACATGCACCCCCGAGGGCAGCAAAGACGGAAGTGCCGCATCTTAAGAAGTTTGGCAGCACCGAGAGATTCGTGATTGCTGCTGATAACGTTTCCTTGCGGGCATTAACATACGGCGGGTGTTTGAAGGGCCTCTTGCATGGTTTCCTGCTACGCCTGCTACTTGACTGCTTCTGTATTCGTGAAGATGTACAGAAAGACACGGCAACTCTTTCACGCTAAATAGACACCTGAACCGCATCTTGAAGAAAAAAGGGAAAGTAGAGGAGAGATTAAATGTAACTGTATACCACCCAAGGTCTCGGAAGCACGTGGGGGACTCCACCGGCACTTTGTGCTCGAGTCTGTGGTGTGGTAACTATCTATCCACTTAGGCACTGCATACACAAATGCAGAAAACTGCGACTAGTCGCCTGTAGACTGTGCACTGTTGGCCCACAGAAAGGAGCAGCTCATACGTTCAACTACATAGCTTAATGAAAGCCCTGAATAGCTCTCAGACGCCAGGCAGGAAGGAAGGTGGGTGAAATCTTCGACAGCAAATTGTTAATTGCATAAACATATCCTATCTTACGACACAACAGAACTACTAGGTGGTCGGGCCACAAGTATTGTCAGCGTCAATTAGTTCGAAGGTGATCGCTTTCAGGCTGACTGAAGAAAGTAAGTTTATCTCTTTATGGTAAGACAATCCCTCATTATCCCACAAACATGGCGGTGAAGGGTACATGGACGAAAGAGCCAACTAATAGCAGGCATTTCTTTCGGTCTTCGCACAAATATAAATTGTGGTACAGCACTTTACCAGAGTAGGTTTTCCGTAATGATTTCCTTCATATTGATTAAGACTGTACTGACAGTCGTCCGCATAAGACCGCCCTTCAATGCCCAGGCACTTGAAACGGCAGATAGAATTCATAAACTTTCAGCATTTCGTCACTAACCATTCATTGCAGAAATGCAAACACTGGAAGATCTACAAAAAATACGATTACAGCGTAATTAAATTTAGTTGATTCTGGTAATCGCTGATTGTCTGAGGACCATAAAACTGCGTTAAGTACAAAGGCGCATAGCGTAAACGAAGAGCAAAATTAAAAATGTTGCATAAGTTCGAACAAATTTTAGGCTGTTTTCCTGTTGAGGTTGGCCTTTCTGTGAATTATTCTGTAAGCAAGCCTCTCGCATTTTTGGCGCCTGACACTTTAATGCGCCCTTGAAAAGATTATGTCGGATTTGCCGTTTCTGCGACTATGGTAGCAATTCATGTAGTTCTCAGATCAGAAATGATAATTATTCTTATTTTCGCCTTGTTTGTGTATCATACTTTACGCGCCGGCCCCTACATCGTTAACTAAAACTGATAAGTGATTTAACCAGTCGTGGGAAATTCCGAGTGGCATAGAATTAGTAAAGCGTCATGCTTATATAACGAGGAATCTATTGGTATCTAGCGTAAGTATGCATAACTCGTCCACACAGGTGAACGAGCAAAGATAAAGTAGCGGTCGGTGATGACACGAAAACAACACTCCTTTGAAATGTCGTGACACAAAACGCATGAAGTGGCCTTTAGAACAGTACATTCACGTGGGAAAATAATACACTCGTTCGCGGCTAGAAAAATAGAAAGGATGCCGCGAGGGCAGGAACCTCTTGAGGGACAAGTGGCGCGGTATCCATTTAGTGTGCAAGAGACTGTCATTTTGGAGGTCGGGCAATTAACGTTATGTATAGAAATGGGCGCCCATAAAAGGGTTTTGATGGGAACGAATGTTGTCACGTCATTTCGTGGCAACGCACAGACCTTCACGACATATTCAATGCTCACATGAATTTTAACACGTTCATTTTTTATATCACCGGCCCTGGAATTTAGGGACTGCGCTTATACAGTGACTGGTTGCTCACATCTTCCGAATGTATGCTGTATTTTGTCTTTCTGGTATTCCGAAACAACTGCGATTAATGTGAAATTGCGCCCTTCAGCCTTCGTCATTGATTCATTGAAGCCATCCGGAGATGAACTGTGAAAGCATGTGCGCTTTCCACTCCTGTTAAAAGCGTTAGTTCTTTTGCAGTACGTTGTATGGCAACTTTGGGGTCGGTTTTCATGTTGCGATAAGCCCACGTGGGCTGCTTTTGAGATATTGATGACAGGAGGGGGGGGGGGGGGGTGTTGTCATGCAAATCTGAACGAGAAGGCCATTTTACTAAGATGGGGTCGAAGCCTTTTGTAGCTTGGCGGGAATTTGGTGAAACTCTAATATTAGCTCACACCATTCAACTCAAATGAAGTAGCTGACTTACGTTTTTGCTCTGAAATCCACGCTTTTTTTTTTTCAGCGAGCAAGAGATTAGAGAAAAGATTTTAGGATTGCTTAGTGAAAAAGTTCATGCCGATATGGCAACTGTGTGAAAGGCGTCCCTCACGAGGCCAGCTGATGCTTGTCTGGCGTAGCTGTAAACGTATTAACAGTTTTGAGAAAGGTGGTGGTTGGTTAAAGACGTTCTAGAATGCAGAGAGTAAATGCAAAGTTTTACTAACAGAATTTTTGTGTCAGCCTGGTCAACATGGACCAGACATCAGACAGCTAGCCACAGAATAACGGTTTGAGCCATCATTGTAACAACCACAAAACTGTGCACCTTTCAGGTGGGCTATACACTATAAGGTGAAACCCATACTTTCAACGAAAAATTTTCAGCGCTTCACCTCACGAAAAGGACACTGCTGTGAACACATGCCAGCAAAGTTCAAGCAAACGGTGGTCATTGTGGCTTGCATGTTTTTAGAACAGTCACAATAGCGTTAGCTTTTCTACGCATTCAGTAAGCAGGCGAATAAATTCGCGAGTGACTGACGTGCGGTCACGCCATTTAGTCTCTTCCACACGATAATAGTATGATACAAAAGTAGGTCATCGAAGTAGGTCTTGCAGTTCACAATGTAACGTCATGGCTCGTGGTTACAACGTGTTTTCATTCTATTGGGCGCACTCAAAGAAGTCGTGGCGAGAAAATAATTGGATTGCAGTTGTGTCACTCCAGCCTGACATGGGCTAAACGGAAGCCAGATATCAGATTCAGTAGAGGGGAGAGCTCGGAGAGTCGGTACATGATTGTAGAAAGAAAACCAGCTCAAATGACGGAGACAGATATCAGACCTGCGCTGTATATCGTGTGTGGACACGGTTGACACCTGCAGTGTTTGTTGAGGCTTAAACGACTGTGACGAAGGAGCCCCTTTATCTTGAATCTGAAGAGTAAAAAATCTCTGAACAAACAACGACCAGAACAAAAGAATCCTCATGCGTTGCATACTCGTTGCGTATTGAGGTGCAGACTCCACAACTCTAGATATGCAATACGTGTCAAGCGAAACACATCTCTGCCAGAATGTGCTTCAGAATGCGCTTCAGAATAAGCCCCCTCCTGATGCTTTAGAGGAAAATCACTTATCTTATCTCGGTGGACGCCCGAACCGCACCTTAAGAGAAAAGATAAAGGAGGGAGTGAAAGAAGAAAGGAAGGAAGAGGTGCTGTAGTGGAGGTCTCCGGGACAATTTCCACGTCTCCGTCTCCGTCACTTGCACTAGCGTCTCCGTCGCTTGCATCGAACATTACCATCCCGCCCACAGAAACGCCACAATTTTGCGCGTAGCAACATTGATGGCGGGTTGACACTAATGTTTCCCTCACGCAGAGCGTCAATAATTTCTCTCGTCAGCTGGAATACGCTTTTTGCGACCGCTTTAGACAGGTAGATGTTGTAGCTTTAGCACGTTTGAGACGTTGCGAACGTGGGATACGCTTAATATTAATATGGCATGAGCTATCCAGAAACATTAATTGCCACTGTCTTATGAATCTTGTTCCTGACTCATAGATACCTTTCGCATGTACAATGAACAAGTCGCACCAAACGCGTGCAGGACCGTAAAAAAGCTTACTGAATGTGCAATGCATAGTTATAGGCACTAAATGACGGCCGGGGGTTATATTTCCTGAAAATATCTCCTTTGATAGTGCAAAACTCAATTAGCAACTTGAATATTATCGGTTATTTGAAATGGCACACTTGCGCATACTATGCTTTACGGCCTTTCAGGTCAAAATGAGAATACATGCACATTTTTGACTGAGTTTAATACGGCAATAGAATCTGCATGTGGAATTTTGTACAACTCGTCGAAATGAGCTTTTGGTTGTCTACTTTCTCGCCTCACAGCTCTGAGACCTTGAGCAAAGTGATATATATACCTCATGTCATAAGTTTATAGAACTCGCCTTTGGTGAAGAAATCCAACTTCTATGTATCCGGAGCGCGCTGTTCGATATATAATGGACCACTATGTAATTCACACACTAAAAACTGGGCTATATATATATATATATATATATATATATATATATATATATATATATATATATATATATATATATATATATATATATATATATATATATATATATATATAAGACAGTATGACGCTAGTAGTTTGCTTTGTGTTGTTGAGCATTTATATACATATATATATATATATATATATATATATATATATATATATATATATATATATATGTATATAAATGCTCAACAACACAAAGCAAACTACTAGCGTCATACTGTCTTATATTTTTCTCCAGTCTCTTTCGTCAGATGTCGATCATACTACATGACTGAAAAGTGGGCAAAGTCATTCCCGTTCCAAAAAAGTGGTCATCGTCTTCTCGTCATAACTGCCGACCGATATCCATCACTAGCATTCCTTCAAAGTTAATGGAGCATGTAATATACTCGCGTATTATGAAATTCCTAGTTTCAGTTAATTTTTTTCAGCCTGCTCAACATGGTTTTCTAAAAGGTTTATCGTGCGACACTCAATTAGCATTGTTTTTTAACGACTTAAGCTCCAACCTCGACCCTAACATTCCAGTTGACGCTTTGTTCTTTGATTTTTAAAAGGCCTTCGACAAAGTTCCTCATAAGCGGCTCTTTCTAAAACTTTCACGCCTAAATCTTAATTGCTTTGTTTTGGAATGAATTCGGAACTTCCTTACTAACCGACAGCAGTTTGTTTTAGCTAATAAGCGTACATCTTCTTATGCTTCTGTTCTGTCTAGGGTGCCACAAGGCACCGTTCTGGGGCCCCTTCTCTTCCTTATTTACATTAATGACTTACCAGCTAACTTGTGTTCTAACGTGCGCATGCCTGCTGACGACTGCGCTATTTACCGCCCAATAACCAACAGTAGTGGCATCCAACTCCTACAATCCGACATAATAACGTTATAACCTGGTGTAACAAATGGCTAATGTCATTAAACGCGAAGTAAACATCTCTCCTATCATTTCATCGACGTCACTCCCAACCTACTTCAATCTACTCATGCTCCAATTCCAAAATCTCTGCTATAATGGAGTATAAATACTTGGGTGTTCATTTAACCCGCGATCTGAATTGTTCACATCACGTAACGCCGATTATTAACGATGCTAATCGTGTTCTCGGTTATTTTTGCCGAATCCTTCGCCTAGCTCCTCCATCAGTAAGGTTGTTAGCTTATTTAACATTCATCCGTCCCAAACTGGAATACGCATGCGCGGTTTGGGACCCCTATCAAAGTAACCTTTCTAACTTACTGGAAGCAACACAAAACGGCGCAGCAAGATTCATCCACTCGGCCTATTCCTATCATGTAAGTGTCACTGAACTAAAACGTAATGCTCATCTTACAAACGTAGCAGACCGCCGTACTATTGCAAGACTATGCGTTTTTCATAAATTTTACTATCACCCCATGATCAAGTCTATTATCAGCCCTGCCCACCGCATCTCCAGCCGCACGAACCACCGGAAGGCCGTTTAGGGCCGTTGTACGATCGTTTCGGAGCGCCTTCCGCCTCGTCCGTTTCGCGAGCGGAGCTGGCGGATCCGCCTCGTTCGGCGAACGGATGGAAAGTTGGTGAACTTCAACTTTCTGGCGGACGAGCGCATCCGGCCGGGGACCGGATTGCAGCTATTGGCTGCTTTTCCCGTGACGTCAGTGACGTCCGAGCCCCTCCTCCCTCCGCCTCGGTTCTGCTCTGCCCCGGCCTGCCGGGGCAAGATGGCCATCCGTCGACTGAACTGGGGAGCGCGGCCTGGGCAGTGGCAGCGATGTCGCGAAGCATATTATATTGTACACATCTTGATATTACCAGTGTTCAGAGCGACTACAAACTTCGCCGCGTTCAGCAGTGGCGAGCGATAGTTCCACTAGTTGAATTCTGTAATCATCTACGTTCACGGAGTTGACAGAGCGCCTCTTCAAACCGATGCAAACCTGTGCAGTGGCGGTGTCACGAAGTGTTTATTTCGAGCTGTTTTTGGTTTTTGCATGCGTTTGTAATTCCTGCTGCGGCTCTGCAAACCGACGCAAGACCTGTGCAATGGCGGTGTCACGAAGTGTTTATTTCGAGCTGTTTGTGGTTGTGGGAAGCGTTTTGAATTTCTGCTGCGAGTTATTTTCCTGTGCGTGCGCAAGTTTCACAGCATAGCGACAAGTGTCCGCGTAGTGAAAGTGATTATGGTCGGTGCGAGTGCTTTCCCGTCAAGTCAGCGATATGTTCATCTGCGAAAAACTCGCGACGCCCGCCGTTTTCCGAATGTTGAAATGAACTTGGAGCTGTGCAGCTGGTCGCTTCCGTTCCGATGGCTGCAGTGATCGTGACCGAGGCGAGCCCACGACGTTGTTTCTGCTACATATCAAACTGCTGCGTGTGCGACTTGACACGATCTTGGCTGCACGGCCGTCGCAGTGTTTTCTGCTGCGACAACAGCAGCGTCGCCAGTCTTGTGCGTCTTGGTGCACGATACAGTGGTACGTTTTATGATCATGGGTGCGCAGGTTGAGACAGTGTGCCAGCGGCATTATGTAGCCTGTGTGAAAAAAAATCGGTGCGCAGTGCAAATGTCAGTTCGGGGGCACCGTCATTTTGTATGTGTGTGTGCGTGTGCCACACGTCAAACAAAGGTACCAAAGTGAATTAAGCTGTCTCTATGCTTTTGTTGGAGGCCTGTTTGCCAACATTTTGTCAGTGCCGAGCAGTTGTTGAGCAGCAGCGCTTAATGCTATCAGCTGCATTAGTTTATTTGATGCGGCATTATCGAAGCCTTCAAGAGATGTAATCCATGCACATTTGCATGTTCATATGCTGCCTTCATTTGTTTGTGACTGCCTATGAACACGATTATTTGCCTGCAGGGGGGGGAGCGCAGTGTGCAGGGATATCGGGGTTTGGAGAGGGGGGCGGGAAAGGAGGCAAGGGAGAAGGTAGTCGGGCGCATACCGATCTGCCCCTTGGGATGCGGGAGCCCGTTTCGGCGCGTGGAGCGATGCTGGCGGTGCGCTCGCGCCGGCTAGGTTGCCACCAGCCGGAGAAGGCTATTGGACAGACGGATATGCCCGGCGCGCCAATCGGCATGCTGGGACCATCCGCCTCGCTCGCAAGCGCCAAAGTGATCGTACAACACCTTTCCGCCTCACGTCCGCCTGGCGGCCGAAAACTGGCGGACCGCTCCCGAAACGGACGAGGCGGAAGGCGCTCCGAAACGATCGTACAACGGCCCTTACCCTCCCCGTGCCCGGACTAGTGCTTATCTGTCATCATTTTTGGTCCGCACTGCAAAGGACTAGAATGACTTGTCCAACGCCGCCGTAGTTCACTCCGACCCATCATCATTCAAACAATCCATCGAATCAACTATGTGCCCTGAATTCCACTCCCTCATGTAATACCCCTTTAATGGGGCCTTTGAGGTTGTAATAAATAAAAATAAATGTACCTATGCTAGGCTCCGTGCGAACACGGCGATGAAATTTACGTTAAAATTGCATTCAAGAAATTTTTGACTTTGGGTGCACGGTGAATATTATAATTATTTTTGTGGTGTCAAGTGTAACGCTATGGTTTATAAAGTGCTAGAGGATATTTGCGTGCGGCTGATTACTAATAAGTTACAATTCGGCATGCGTAGCAAATTGCGCAAGTATGTATTTTCTCTGCATCGCAAAATAATTGCGAATGCGTTGTGGCCTGCATCATTTCCGAAGAGAAAAAAGACGAGGGCATATTAGGAAAGTGGGTAAGGCACAGACTTGTGGGACCAGTGCTGACGCTGCTTAAGGAAACGCTGAACCAACAGCTCTACAAGGCTGTTCCCGCCACGGCAAACAGCCTCGCGGAGCGCGCGACAATCTCCGTGCTGCCTTCGCCCTCTTGGGCGAGAAAAGCGCAATCCTTTAAGCGGAGTTTCCTTTCCTACTACGAGATGGCGCCTAACAGACTAGAGTAACGCAGCTTGAAAGTGGGGAATCGGGAAGAACGCTGCATCGTAATGCAAGAGGCAGTGCTCTTCTGTTTAAGGCTAGATGAGGTTGCCTTAGGAGAAGGCAAAATAGAGGCGAGTATGAACAGAGAGATGATATCTGTGTAGAATGCGGCGACAGTGTTTAAAACAATGCAGATGTTCTGGTAGGCTGTGAAGCTAAACATCAAGATATCAAAGTATACATGGTGAGATTTCGAGTAACTTTGTGCGTTAGGAAGAGTCAAAAGCAATATGTAAAAATCCGATATTTCATTCCATCATTATTACTCTCAGGGCCGGTCAGGCTTTACCGACAGGAGTTGGGAGATAAAGGTAAAAGTAAAAATATAAACTATAAAATAAATACGAGCAACAGAAGTGAAGATGACGTAAAATCAGGATGAAAAAATTGCTCGAACAAACGCAGAAATCAAAACAATATGGCTAAGAACTTTAAAAACAGCTTAGTATGGGAAAAAAAATAGGTGTCAATGTAAACAAAAAAGCAAAGGTGCAAAATTATTAATACAGCTATTGGAATTTAATTGGCAAGGTGGCGCTCGCCTCCAACCCAATTAAAAGGGAATGCATATCTATCTGCCTGTCGAAATTTCTCCTTTAATTCGGCGTTGTCGGCGAACAGCGAAAGTATGCCGCTTGTTTAAGCGCCATTTGTGGAAGGGACTTCAGTATAAATAGGCTTCAGACAACATAGTTGGCCCTTATTCTATTTACATTAGATTATGAACATAAATTCACCCTCCCAGACTGCCTGATATTGGTCCAAATTACCTTATTTATGAGCAGTTACGTCCGAATGACAACACTGACATCCAAGGGATGTCCCTGAGAAATCTTGAGAGCATATGCAGATATCCCCAGGAAATGCGGAGAAAATCTCGTGGACATCCGTCACATATCATTATGGCCGCACTTTTTGTATTCAAGGAAGATCAGTAGGAAGTCCCTGATGATTTTCATATGCCTTAACAAGGATGTATCGGTTATTTGTCAAATAACGATAAATTTCCCTGGGGATTCTTATGAGCCCAAGAGAAGCAGCTTGCTCGGCCCACGCGAAAAAATACAGGGAAAGTCTGATTTATATTTTGTTATATTTAGACACAAATAAGGAAATGACTACGGCTTATTACAATGGCGTAGTTGCTTGCCCTACTGTTGACTTTTCTGTGGGTAACGTCTGCGACGACAACAAATAACACGCTGACCTGGTGAACAGGTTTAACAACAAGCATATACGAAGGGCAGATCAAGCTACAAAAACGGTGAATGACAGAAGTCATGATGCAGCCCCAACATATCAAAGATACATCCACAGAACGAAGGATTTCCACGAGCTTATATGCTCTAAATCTAAGGCCCTCTTTTTGGAGCCAGTTGCTCTTGCACGTTGAGCAATATTATTTTCTTTCAATTATCAATGTGAGATGACACAAACAAGATGTACAAATGAGCGGACCACGCTGCAGATATCTTCTATTAGAAACAACATAAGAGTCTACTTTGCCAACTTTGTCGTGAGCATTATTCAGATGTAATGTGACGCGATTCAAGTAAATGTCCGTAAAATCACCCGAACGGGATAATCACCTGTTAACTTGTCAGGATATCTAAAACAAGAG
The DNA here is from genome assembly GCF_052857255.1 of Amblyomma americanum. NCBI lineage: Eukaryota > Metazoa > Arthropoda > Arachnida > Ixodida > Ixodidae > Amblyomma > Amblyomma americanum. The sequence goes on from NC_135500.1 coordinate 212,412,238, forward strand.
CTTACCACGGACGTTCCTCGCAAGTACTCGAAGGCGTTAGAATAGTTGGCTATGATTGGGATATCCCTGAAACCTGGTGTTGTCACTGGGGCAGATTGCATAATCGAATCAGGTGCGCTTGTGACCGATGTCAGCGATCACTTTGTCATTCTGTTTCGAAAAATAAAAGAGAAAATCACACCTTCTGTCATGTTTGAACTGCCATTTGATAGCACTTTTAGGCGTGAATTAGACGCCCTACAGATGTAGGTGGTTAAGTGGGAAAATGCAATGCAGGTCGTTTGATGAAGCTGAGCAAATTGAGCGAAGTAACTTATCTCGAAAATTATGAAACAGATGGCCAAAATGACAGAGTTGGTTGTGTAATTCGCCGATATGTATGCGCGGGTGTAACGAGGACGCAGACACACCAGAAGACAAATGACAAAAGAGAATTCGGAGAAGACAACTGTCGGGAAAATAGCTTCTGAAGGAAATGAATATTCAGCTGCCATGACGTTTTAGTGTAAAATGCTCAATATTACATATGCTCCTCGTGTGTTGTATGTATGTATACAGTGCTCCCTTTGTTTCCTTTCGCCATCTTGATTAAAATACTGTCACCTGGCTAAACGTGCCTTCATTGTGACTTCACGTCACATGTACAGGGTGTCTTCTTCAGCCTGTCTCGTTCTGTAGAAGGCCTGCGTCTGCAGTCCCGCTAGAAATATTAATTTAGGAACTTGGTAATATTCACATGGCCCAAGGAACCGGAACTGCTTTTTGGCCTCGCGGCGCCGGCAGGTTTGCGATGGTAACTGTTTCCTCTGGATGCGGAAGAACCTCTTCCCTCGTTCACTATGTGGGCCTAAAAATTTCTGAACATAGTAAGCGAAATGGCATTTTTGGGCTATCAGAGTGAGGCTGACCGATTTAATGACCCCAGTAACGCGTCGAGGTGATGAAGGTGATGACGAAGCAGGGCTGCGCTGGTAATACCGATGGATTCATCGTGCCTGCTTACGTTTCTTGTTAAATTGTGGTCAGGAAGTGATCCAAATTGGGGAGACAGGTCTTGCAGTCGGTGACTGCCCTGATGAATTGGTGCCTCCACCTTGGGGTGGGTACTGTGCATCAGTACCGACTTGTAGGGGCAGTCCGGTACATTAAATACGCACCCAGCAGCACACCATACGTCACGTGAGCTAATAACCTTGAGAGTCCATCAATGTCCAAGCCCGAAGAATTAAGAACAGCCGAGTTCAACACAAATCTCTGAAGATTCATCAGCCGGCGGACTTCTTCCGTTTCCCTCGCTCTCTTGTTGAACGCTTGCGGTAGTATTTGCTTTTGTAAGCCGCAGAGGTTGCAGCTAAGCCAACATAACCAAGCTAAGGGCATAACCTCGATTTCCTAAATGCCGCCGGCACTCAGCACATATACTAGTGCTGTAACGGGGCACTCTCGTGAAGGCGTCACCAATTACTAGCGTGGCAAGCTCAGGATGTGGCGTGCAGCTTAAGTTACCGAAACTCCACGTCACCTTTTAGAAACGCTGTAGTGAAGAGGTGCGATTTTTTTTTTTTGCTGCCGCATGGGGTCTATGAACGCGCAAGGACGTCGAGAAGCACAAGTTCTTTTTTTTTTTTTGCATTTCGCCTACATTGAAATGCGGTTCCCACGGGTGGGATTCTATGCCGCCAAACTTGGATTAAGCAGCCGATGGTCGCTAAGCCCCCTACCGCGGCGGTGAGGGCGCTGTAAATGAATAAATGTTTCAAATAAACACTGATAAGAAACACTGCTCTTCTGCAAAGGGAATAAACTGATACAAGTAAGAGAGTTTTGAAAGCGCTCTAAGAGAAAAGGGGTAGAGCTGGGGGGGGGGGGGGGGGGTGCTATATGAGGGAGTGGACATTGAGGGGGAACATTCAACAACCATGGCTTACGGCTTTCAAACTAGCGGCCTACCTTTTCTTCTGAGTCAGTCGGCAAAGCAGGATTACGTTCAAGAACCGGGTTGCACTTTATGCATCAAGGCTTAATTAGGCTCCCGGACACATGGCGATGTTTTGAAAAAAAAAAAACATCTGCTTTGAGGTAAGCGCACTAGCTGCTCACAAAAGGGTTTGCTCCTATTTTCTTCTACCCACTCCATGGTGGTTAGTCCAGAGTCGTCATAAGTCTCTTTAAGAATGCTGTCTGATGCTCGAGTGCGCGTCAGTCCGCTCCAACTTAGGAGCAAGCCAGTCGACTCCCATTTGCATGGTTTCCTGGAGGACGTTTTTGCTATCTCTGGCCAAAAATGTCTGCTGGGTGGCTCCTCAGGGCCTGCAGGTTAAAGCGTCCAAGCGTCGATGGATCGCATGTCGCTGTAATCTCATACTATGTCCACGGTGGGTCACACAGACTGCAAAATTAAAAGAGCAAGAAGGACAGCCGTACCAATACTATTAACTCCGAATGCACTATCAGCCTCCACCTCGCAGTTTCCGCGATGTTTTTTTCAGAATCAGAGCTCGCAGGTTGACTCCTGTGCCTACTTGCAGCTGACTTGCAGCACGGGTCATGCGCCATCTGTTGAGCCACGCCAGAACTTGCCGCTGACTATTTAGAGCGTTCTCAATAATAATAGAGCAGCGCGTAACGAAACAGGACAAAAGGAGGAACACAGAACGACACGAGCGCCAACTGTCAACTGTTTATTTCTTGCCGTTGCTACATATAAATACATGAACCACATCATGAAATGGGAAACAGCGATCAGGTCAGCTGGTACAAGCTATACAACTCAGCATTTAGCTGGTTGAAATCGATTTAGATAAGTGAGTTCTTTTACTTGATAGTGCCAGTGATGCCACGTTCACACACTTGTTGCCTGCACGTGAAATATTAAGAGCCTCAACAATCTCTCTGACAAGCTTATCATTGCGGCGGTTGTTAATTTGGCTCCTTTTAAAAAGGGGCATGCACGGCTTTGGACGCCCCGTTTCTTAGGCTGGATCTTGCAGTGGAGACAGTGCTTAGCATTCGTGTCTAAATATTGTCTGGTGTACAAATAAATTCTCTTTGTCGGCGACAGTGCTGGCTTAGGTGGCCCGATTTGCTCTCATTAACATTGCAGTCATGTTCTTTTAACCTGCTATTTACACATATCCCTATTTGCCCAATATACTCATGGCCACAAGACAACGGTACACGATAGACAACACCCTCTTCACAAGTTACAAATCGTTTCTGAAGGTCAATTAAACATCTTTTTTCCCCTTGGTTATCGCGCGGATTTGTCTTCTTGCAAAGCATGGACAGTTTTATGGGCGCTGAAAATTCAACTTCAACGCCTGCTCGTTTTCCTAATTTCTTTAGGTTGTGGGAGGTCTGATGAATGTAAGGAATGAGAGCTACTTTCTTGCGATCCTGCTGTTCATTGGTACCTTCCTGCATGTTGAACCGTCGTACTTTTTTCATTTTTTTGAATAAGCCTTCAGCCACAGAAACAATTAGTGGCCTAGGATACCCAGAATCGGACAGTCGTCTAATCTGTAATGCCAAGCATTCTTGCATCATGTGCTCGCATGAGCTTTTGAGCGCATTTGTCAGGCAGTACCTGATAAGGCCTCTCTTTACCAGTTTCGAATGCACTAATACCGCTGGCAGTAGACCCTTTTTTGCACGAGGTTCATAACTACTATTATTATGGATCACCAGCTCGCCCAACAAGCAACGCTTCTCGAGCGTACTCAACAGATGGCAGCTTTATAAAGGACACAATAATAATGTCGCAGTCAATTACACCGTTCTGGAACTGTATCGCTGCAGCTTTAAAGAAATTTCCCGCCTCAACCGGGAGCGATACATTTATAAAAATGTTGGTGCCACCTGCATGGTAATCCTTCACATTTATCTGCGCACTGTTCAAGTGACTTATGTTGTGCATTCAGATTTTAACGCCGACGCAGTCGCCAACAGGATTACAGCAAAGGAGGGGGATGAAATTGGCTCGTCGACTGCGTCTCAAAGACGTTCAGTGCCGCAACTCTCGGGCGCCGATCAGGAGGTCGCCAGAATGATAGACTACGTTCTTGCTCCGGCCACAGTTGTTCCCGATATTGTGCTCTGCCCTTCCTATTTCAGTTACCGTATGCTTCTGCTCTGCAAGCTGGAGGTTGAATTGCAGTGATAAAAATGTCTTCTTTTATAACTGACCAACTGCCAACTTTCAATGTCAAGTGAAACGCGCGAATAAAAAATTTCTTACCAACGCAATGACCCAATATTTACCTTTTCTACTTGGGAATATGTGAAGGTGTACTCGGCCCAAGATGTCGCTTGTAGCATGACAAACGTTGTGTAGTGTCTCAGTGCATTAGGCACGGTTGGTGAAGACTGCGCAACATCGCGCAATGTTAATAGGGAGCGGAGCGTTACGGAAAACGTCGCTCAATTTTACGCAAAATATTTCCTCGACGCATTTCTTCATCGGTAGGCTTTAGCAGAGCGAAGCCTACTTTTTCCACCCTGAACAAGCTTGCAGCCCTGTGTGAGTGCGTTAACCTGGACCAGCCCTAGGCTCATCACGTGTCAGGAAGGGCAAGAACTGCTGGAGATACCTTACGAAGAAAGTAGTCTATGGAATGCAGCTTACATGCAGCCAGTCATACTCGGAACAAAAACAAAATTACCCGAGCACTGAAGTTTATTGAAAATAACAACTAGCTGTAACGTCGGTAGTACCTGCTGCACAGCCTGCACGTGCGATTCCGCGCGTTATACATTAGTATCACGATCATCAAATTCATGTTACAATGACATTGCGTGCCTGTATTAAATAGCTTTTCTTTTTACTTTTGATCGGGCCCCTGTTGGGTGAGCTTGCTTCCTGCTTTTATCCATATATTTCGCACAATTATTAGTTTATTAATATTACCGCCTCTCTCTTCCCCGATCAAAGGAATTGTTATCTACATGGTCATGCACCTCAAAACACGGTCACCTTCGTTTTATGATTTCTTTTATTCTGATGTCCATCTTACCTTGGGCGACGCGCTTGTGTAGCAATAAACCGCCACTTGACACTCAGCGCCTTTGTTTTATCTCTCTTCGCTATCCCGTCTTTTGCGCTGGTCGAGATACGATTTCTGGGAGACGACTTTTGCTTCTCTTTTTCCATTTGCATTGCAAACTCGCTGTCTGTTGTAGTTTGAAACAAGATAATAATAACAAATGCACAGCCATTGCTGTGCATAGGAAAGATGCATGGATGTGTGTGGTTTTCGTACTTCAGGACAAGAAAATATTTATGCAGGGATGGAATCTGGAATGCCCACCTTTGAAAACTACTTGCTTTACGAACTGAGCTAACCAGGCTGTTAACATTCAACAAGGAGAGCCCGAATCGATTGACAACTTGCAGCGGAAATGATGTTAGTCAATTTGCCTTAGTGAACTTCCAAAACAACCAGCGTGTTTCAAGAGTCCATAACTACCATCAAATAGCTCCCAGGCAAGCAAAAAAAAAAACACTTATTCCATGTGGCCTCAGTTAAAATCTCTTCGGCAAAGAAAGAAGGAAGAAAGAGGAAGGGGTGAAGGTGATGGCTGAATGACTGCAATTCAGCAACTGTACATCTACTTTGAATTGTACAGTAACGGACAAAAATTTGTGGGATGCAGATTCGAAGAAAAAATTATTTCAGCGTAGTCAGGCACAGCAGATCATTGAAACAGAAGCATGAAGACACATGCATCCTCCATCTGCTAGAAGAATCCTTTCTGCCTAGTTAGCGAGGTAACGCAAAAATAATTTTTTTTTTCACAAATCCACATACCGCAATCTTTTTGTCCATGGCTGTACATGCAATCGACACGCAACATGAATTCACAAGTTCAATAGAAGCGCCTTCAGTGAAGTGACTTTCTCTCTCTCTCTCGTATATCAGTTTTAGCTGATGTGCGTTACGAAAATCCCAGATGTTTTTTACGCATTCCTCACACTTCTTCATTCAGGAAGCAGAAAGATGAAAATTCATAGATGTGGTGTGCGCTTCAGCTTATTATACTAGTGGGCATGATATGCGGTTTGGTTATGTATATTACACCAAGGAGTGCCTATATATCCGAGTGAATGTCGTGGTAATTCAGTTACAACTTGTGGGTGTGCGAACACTGAGCAAGTAACAGGCTAAACGCTGCACCCATATAGAAAGCCTCCGCAGGGACATCCCCGCAAGGGGATGATTGTGAACAGTGCATCACCACGGACCCGAGCACCCGCGCCTAGCCGGGCGTGGCATCGCCGAGTCCGGGGAAAAGGGGCTCCTGGTGGTTGAGCCGAGGCCTAGTGTTTGGACCTTTAAGGCCCCTCGGCGGAGGCAAAACACCACTTTGGCCCCAGCTTCCTGTAGACGGCACCTTCGGCCTGACCCGACCGGGTGAGATCGGCAGTCGCCTTTTCCTATCCTTCTCCCCATCTTTTGCTTTCCTATCTTCTTTCTCACAACTATCCTGTCTCCTACTCACTTCTTGGTTTTTCCTTTTCTCCTGGCGTCGAGGGTTAACCTTGAGTGACCATCTACCCTGAGCTGCGTCATATTTAGTTATAGTTGAGGTGTACAGCTGGTGCGGGCTGGACTTGCTTTGAAGTTCCTGTCCCGTCTTCTTGTTGGAATCCGTGGTGAGTGGCTGGCACCATGGCCGGAAAACAAAATTTTTTATGACTCCCCTACTTTCAGAACCAGATCGCTCTCTCAAAAGAGGGCGGGACGAGGCAGACGACCTCTTTCAGAAAAGAAAAGTAACTTTTCCCAGATATCACGTGATCCACAGTGAAGAACAAGATAAGCAAGCAAGAATAATATCCGCCTTCCTTGTGTCAAAGTGCTTGACAGGAACCTTAGGCATTGGCTATAAGCTCTCAATAATGGCCAGCGGCGATTTATTGCTCGAACTCTGCGACAATGTCCAAAACTCCAGTCTCTCCAACCTAACGTCCATAAGGAAAATCCCTGTCTCCGTAACCTCTCATCGATCACTGAACACTGTCCGAGGCGCAATATCCAAAAGTGATCTTGTTCACATCACTGAAAAAGAAATGCTCTAAGGGCTCACCGACCAAGACGTCATATGTGTCCACCGAATCAAAATCCGGAATGGCAATAAGGAAATAGGCACAAAACACTTGATCCTCAAGTTTAACACCAGCACATTGCCTGACACGGTGAACGTGGGATATTTGAAAGTAAATCAAAGACCATATATACCTAACCCCCGAAGATGCTTCAATTCTCAAAGGATCGGCCACGGCTCACAGAGTTGCCGCGGTCGCAAAACTTGCGCAAAATGTGCCTCGAAGGATCACCATTCTGAGGAATGTGAAGCAGCCCCGGGCTGCGTAAACTGTGAAGGAGTCCATGCTGCATATTTCAGGGCGTGTCCGTCCTGGAAGAAAGAAAAGAGATGATCACCATAAAGACGAAGGAAAACATTTCATTTAAAGAAGCTAGAAGGCGTTTTCCGCTTACGAAGACATTCTCTTTCACAGCAAAACAAAACATCGCTGATGTGGTGCGCAGGGGCGTAGCACCACACAGCACTCCGGCACGTGCCGAGGCCACTCCCACCGAGCCTATGGCAGGGCCATCCACGTCCCAGGCAGGGACAACGAAAGCTGCCCTGCAATTGAGAAAGCACGGAGCGCTGGACTTCCCCCGTCAGGGGAGGCCTGAAACTAACACAACCGCAGCTGCGCGGTCCTCCAGCACATCTGGCCAGGTGATGAATGTAACCCCCAGTCCGCCCGCTCTGTAGCAGCAGAACAGCTCTCTCAAGCGAAAAACAGAACAAAATATTCATAGAAGGAAAAATGCCTAAAGCGTGGAAAACAGCAGTGATAGTGTCATTCCTGAAACATGGAAAACCACAGACTTCCCCAAGTAGCTATAGGCCCATAGCCCTCACAAGCTGTCTCGCGAAATCTTTCGAAAGTGTCCTAAATACAAGAATTAACATTTGTCCTTTAAACCCGCGAACTTCTTGATGCCCATCAATGCGGTTATAAAAAGGGATCCTCAACGACAGACCATTTAGTTCGCCTTAAAAGCACAATAAGATAAGCTTTTATACACAAACAGCACTGTATTGCCATGTTCTTCGATATGGAGAAAGCGTATGATACAACCTGCAGGTTTGGGATCCTCAGCGACCTCGGCGACCTATAGGTATCCGCGGTAGGATGTTAAACTGCCTTACTGACTTCCTTTCCGACCGCTCGTTTAAAAGTACGCCTGGGATCAACCCTGTCCAGGGGCTTCGTTCAAGAGAACGGGGTTCCTCAGGGATGTATATTAAGCACGAGATTGTTTATTATAAAAATGAATTCCGTAAGCAAAATAGTCCCAAAATCCATCCTGTATTCAGAGTACGTTGATGATGTTCAAACAGCCTGCACATCCTCAAACATTGCAACATGCGATGGAGAAATACAGTTGACAATGCATAAACTTGTGACTTGAGCAGATCAGAACGGTTTCCACTTCACACAGAACATAGTAGCCATCCTTTTCTCGCTGAAACGCAGCATACATGTCCACCCATTCATACACCTGAACTGAACACAGATACCCGTCCAAAATTAGCACAAATTTCTATGGATAACCTTTGATAAAAAACTCATTTTCCTGCCCCATATAAACGCACTGAAAGAAAGCCTCCGGATTCCCAAATATACTCAAGGTACTGTCACGCAAACGTTGGGGGGCTCACAGGACATGTCTTTTTCAAATTTATCGCGCCGTGGTACGCTCTACCTTAGATTACAGATGAATAGTATATGGGTCAGCGAGAGCATCGTATCGGAAACGACTGGATCCAGTGCATAATTTATGTTTACGTCTTTCCATTAATGCATACCGGACATCACCCACAAACAGCCTATATGTAGAAACTAATGAACCATCACTTACAGACAGAAGAACCATGCTTACCTGCTCTTACGTTCTAAAAATCTCTTCCCTACAGAAGCATCTATGCTACCATATAGCTACGAAATGCCAATCTCGAACGCTCTTTAACAACAAACCTCAAGACACCAGGCCATTGCTCTTGCGATTTGAAGAGATGTGCCAGAACCTTGGCGTCCTAAACACATCACCTGATATTGCGCAAAGACGAGACGCACTACATCCATGGCGTAATTTCCCTGCAATCTGCGATTTTACTTTTATACACTCCCGGAAAAAACAAACTCCACAATAACATATCATACAAAAATTTCTTGCACTGGAGGAAAAGTACAGTACTTTCAGAGCTTTTTATACAGATGGTTCAAAAACAGATGCCTACGTAGGAAGCGCAGTGGTACAAGGGAATTGGATTGAAATAGTGAGGCTTCCACAGTGTGCCTCCATTTTCACAGCCGAATGTTACGCGACCTCTGGAGCCGTACAAAAAATAGTGAACGAGAACCTCGCAAACAGTATCATATACACAGACTCGCTAAGTGTGCTTACAGCCCTTCACTCTAGAAATACAGTCACTCCTATACTTGGTGATATCATACACAGCATAGTAATAGCCACAACTAAAGGACAAAATGTAAAACTCTGCTGGGTACCAAGCCATACCCGAATTCAAGGCAACGAAAGAGCGGACTTCTGCGCTGCTCAGGCTCGTTATCAGCATGTAAACAAAGTAAACATACCTTTCAACAATTGCATTAACTCAATTCATCGTAAAATAAGACAGGAATGGCAGTCCGCGTGGAACAACGAAGTAAATAACAAATTACACAATGTAAAACCAGCTATAGGTGAATGAAAGTCTTGCACCCACCAGGAACGTTTTAAGGAAGTGATTGTGTGCCGTCTTCGTATGGGACACACGCACCTCACACAAATTTCCTACTGAAGAAACAAGATCAACCTGTCTGCGAAAAATGAGGACATGAAGTTACGGTTAACGACATTTTAATTTCTTGTGCGAAGCTGGAAAAACCAAGGAAAAAGTACTTTACGCAGTTTTATAACCAATACATTCTTTTTCATCCCGCACTGCTTTTAGGAGATGATGCAATTGATGATATATATCACGTGTTTTTAGCTTTCTTAACGAAACGGGATTTCTCAAGAGACTAAATTTTTTACCCACTGGTCTGTTTGAATTTTAGTACACCTCGGCCACTTTCTCATTCCTGAGAAGAAGGCTGAGGCTTTTATATTGACTGGTTGGGAGCCTCGATACCCTTGCACGGCCAAGGAAAGCTACTGAGGTTACCCAGCACTTTTTAATGCTTTTACCAATAGCCATTTCGACAATTTGTGTATGTGTTCACTAGGTAGTATTAACGTTTGAGGGCCTCTACACCAGGGATGATTTTTACATTTCTACAATATTAAACAAAAGACTCTTCCTACGCCTTGTTCTTGGCGCATGGTTGCCTCAGTTGCCTATGTGCCATAAAACCCAACACAACAAACAAGCATATAGAGAGCCGTTCGGGGCCGAGACCTCTGAGAAGCCTCGGCGAGGACCGTCCTTGCACTGAGAGACAGCGCAACAGCCAACCACTCCAGATCGGCCTCTGGGATCATGCAGGGCCTCTTCTTCGTGTTGAGTTGCGCACAAGCTTCGATCAAGCTTCCGCCGACTGATCCTGTCTCATGCACAGCGCAGATTGAGCGGCACCGTGGTCTTGGAGAGGGCGAGGAGCTCGACCCTTCTCTGCAGTTCTTGCGGCCCGCAGAGCGCAGTGGTGCAGTGAACTAGAATTCCAGTTCACTGTACCAGTGCCCCTCCCCGCTGTGGCTGCCAAACCAGCGGCGAAGACGAAAGAGCCGCTGCGAAGCGGGAAGAAGTTACGCCCTCGCTCCGAGAGATGGCGACACTGCTCCAGCCATTGCGCAAGTTTCATGCGAAGCCACGCGCGCAAAACACAGGCGACACGATTAACGCTCAACATGCGTTTAACGGCTGTGGCTGTAACATACCTGCCTACAGAGAACGGACATGCCTTAAATAGATTAATCACTTTCAGCCCCGCCCCTCTGAGCAGCAACGAATTAGTAAACACAAACCGCAAACATTAACCCATTTGTGCCTGTTTTACATTACGTGCACAGAAAAGGTGGCTACGCTGAAATGAAACAGGTAAGTAACCTAGCTTACCTGTGAAAATCGTCCGCCTCATGACAACACACTTTTACATCAGTCATTACTATTACAAAATCGAGAAGGATGCCCTGATCGTATACACAAGCTGAGGACCTGTTCTCCTCTGCCTAGTCAAGAATGTTGCATAAATATTTTGTGCACATGGGCGGTATTTCGTAAAACACACACACACACACACACACACACACACACACACACACACACACACACACACACACACACACACACACACACACACACACACACACACACACACACACACACACACACACACACACACACACACACACACACACACACACACGCACACACACGCACGCACACACATGAATGGTGCTATGTAAGAGGAAGGGCGTATAAAATGAAGAACATGTTTATGTTAATGCCAAATTATTCTCAAAGTTCGCGAGAAAATCTTTCTAATCGATGAGTGCGATGGCTTTTCGAATAAGCGCGCAAAACAAAGTTGCCGGGGTTATTCACGTGCACGTGCTAGTTGTTCGGGTCGCTGAAGTGATGTACTACCCTACTCAGGAAGCTATTCGTTCAGGACAACACAGCTGCTGTTTACCTACGGATTTTGTCTATTTTCTCTGATGATCCCACGAGTAACACAAGAATAAGAAAGGTACTGCGCTCTTTATCCTCATTACCTCGATCATGCTACTCCAGTACACGAATGTTAGCTTTTTCCTTCATGATGGATACGCCTTTGCACCGGCATGCTTAATGTGGCCACACTCTAAGGCATTAAGAAAAAGGCACTTGTATTACATGCTGCGCGTGCGAGCCGCACCTGTACATTCGTGGCAACAAAACCGCGCAAACAGAAAGATACACAACACCGCGAACACTGTCAAGCAGGAGCCTTCGTCAGATCCATATACTCGAGGGGAAGGAACGCAATACGACAATTCTCGAGGCCCACATGCCAAGGTTAATCACTGGTCGCCTCTGCACTTCATACGCATTTGTCGCACGAGGATGACTTTAGTGAAGCAGGCTCTGGATATTTAGTTCCGATCCTCCCATGGAACGTGCCTTCCATTAAGTCAGGATGACCTAACGATCGGTACTTTCAGGTCAATGTCATTTTTGTAGCCTTATGTAGCGATAGCTACATTACGGTAGCATTTCGAGCCTTCAGCGTCGCGGCACCGTGGCGGTGGCTGCGCCGCCACGCTGTCCCGTGGCGCGGAGCAGCTGCGGGTGGCGCTGCGCCGTGGCTGATCACGTGGTTAGTCACGTGGTTTGTCACGTGACCGGTCACACGGTGCGGAGCAGCTGGCGAAACCGAGCTGCCACAGCTGCGCGCATGCGCCGTGTCAAGTGGGACGAAAATGAAGGAACGCCCAGAGAAACGGAGCGGCGAAAGACTTTGCAATTCAACTGATTAAGTTCCATTCGGCCAGCTGTAGCAATCTCGTAACTCCAGGTTAGAGCTAAACCATAGCCATTTTTTTTACTGAATGAGTCATCGTTGGTTACCTACTCACTCGTGAATTAGAACCATGACAGGAGGCCTCCAGTTTCCAGCCGTTTAGTAACCACTGCGAAGGGTATTGACAGCCACAGAAAGGTTCCTTCGTGGTAGCCACTCGAGCTTGCAGAGTATTAATAGATCAAGTCAAAATAACCTGCATGTTTTGAAATTCATCGCATCCAGCAGCAGAAATATAAATGCCGTCCAGAAATTTTCTTCTGCAGCTTTGACGCTGTCTTCATGGCCACCAGAAACAAAAATTGAGGCCGATCAAGTATTAGTAAAAAAAATACATTGGTTTTGTACAAAAACATGAAAAATCTTGCACAGCAATAAGGCAAGAAGCGAAGATCATTCCCAAACATTCTTTTCTAAAGTCACGAAGTGAGGAACTATAAGGCGTAAATATAGCTCTTGACGACACTGACATCTGAAAAACTTCTCGAAAAAGCTGAAATGCTCCATGGAGAAGGCAGCCATTACTATTTCGCTTAAAAAGCTCTAATAAGGAGCAAATTTTTTACATCTATGTTTAGTGGAGCCGAAAATAAACAACTGAAGTGATTTTTGAAGCCCCTCAAGGTTTTCAGCATTGTACTGAAGGCTTATGATTTCTCAGACTGTTGTAAGCAACAAATAATAGGTTCCAGTGGGGCATCTGGTGTCTAGGAGAATGAAGGAATCTAAATTCTCTCCTAAGAATGAAAGTTTTTAAGCAAATGTGTTATGTTTTCAATGCGACACGGGGCGATTGGACCAAGTTGAACCAAAATGCGCAACTTAAGGCCTCTCAGTATCACCGGAGCATGGTTCACCCCTAGTCATAAAACATGAACACCAGATTGAGGATACAATGAACCTATCGACTCTCGATTTCACGGCTGCCGCGCCGCTGATCTTGCCAGACTTCGTGCGTCTGTTACTTTCTTTCACGGTTTGCGGTGTTAGTGAGTAATGTTGTAGGCAGAAGTTGTAAGAAAGTACCCCCTTTGCCAAAACTAGCCAGGCTGCCCGGTTTACTTCTCTGTTGTATAGAGGAACAGTTATCGCATTCATAAAACTGTAAATCACTGTGAGGTAAGGAGAACCCCTTTCCTCACCTTCCAATACCTTTTGGTTTTTAGGATAGCCGTAGGGGCTCCGCTATATGAGGGAGAAGCAAATCATTCAGCGTGGTTGCTTTTGGCAAAGATTGTACATATGCACTACTTCAGAAGCTACCTGCATCGTAACCGGCTTGTGTGACGTTCGTGGCAAAATAGCGCATGAAAATAGTGCACAACTACTCCCTCTTTCTCTGGAAGAAAATATGATCCTTCCTCCGTAAAACTGCACAAGGGTTAAGGCGTGGAGCGGTAACTGGTTGACAATGGCCACGATTCAACTAGCTGGGTAGTCATCTCGGTCAGTTGGAGCATTATCTAACTAATGACACGCACGGCACGATTAACTCAGCGCTGTGGCCTAGAACGCGCTTTTTTTCTTCCCTAGCAATGAGATCCAATCTACAAACAGTCCTACACGTAAGTAACAGCGCGACAGACGGGACAATAAGGAAGAGACAAACACGACCGCTCGTGTTTGTGCCTCTCCCTTTTTGTCCCGTCTGTCGCGCTGTTATTTATTTGTCATGAACCAACTGGCCCGGATAATTCCACTCTTGAAACAGTCCTAGTCCATTGACGTCATCCTAAACGCCCGGATGAGCTAACGTATACTCTGCGAACGCGGAAAGCCTAGTGGGCGTCGTAGGGAGAAGATTACGCACGTGCTTCACGTGCGGCAGCGACGGCCACGGAGCCGATGATGGTTATGGTGATCCCAGTGAGCTCGTCGGGGGAGTTTAAAGACGATAATCTCTATAATCTGATGATTCCCGCGAGGTTCCATATATTCTAGGCTTACTTACACGATTCCGGCTGCAAAACACGTGAAGATTTTCCGCCTGCGGACACCCAACTTGCTCACATCGACTAAGCCTAAGCGACGTGCTGTCAGCTGCGCTGGGAATATCGAGTACTGGTTGAAATGAATGACTTGAAGCCATTCGTTGCAGTTTAAGAACTGATAGTAAAACCGTGGGATAGCACGCACGCTCTGTATACTGACGAGAAAGCTATTAATGCGAGGCAACTCTGCACGTGGTGTGCATAGCGAAGCGCCATTCACGCAAGCGAGGGTGTGCTTTTTCTCACTAGCGCCAGCTGTACGAATTAAGTTAAAGGTAGGCAGGCTTGCAACGAAATCTGTTATGTAACTGCGCACTCAAGATTTTTTGTTTCGGAATTTTGAGCCTCTTGATCGCCCGTGGTATTTAGAAGAATGAACTGCACGCGCTAAGTTCACATCGATGAATCAAGAAGCTTCTTTCATTCTTTGCACACCGGTTGAAGCGCTCATTCTCACGGCTATTAAAGAAACTGCGACGCGGAGCATTCGAGGCAATTTTTCAACTTGATCTCATTGCCATGCACACGAAGGGGCGTACTTTCTACTGCGTATTGAGTAAATATTATAGGCTGCATAAAAAAATTTTGTGCCTGAAAATTGATCACAGGACAAATTAAATACAAACTGCGAGCGTTACTGTCTCCAGAGTGTTCGCAAGTAAATGAGCTTTGCGGCTCCGTAGCCCAAAAAGGTGACTGATTATCTTTTTTAGTAAATAAAAATAAAGTGATGAAATAAAACTGAACAAGGGGAAGTAACAAACGTCACTGGGACCGAACCTTGGCCTTATGCGCGGGAGCTGATGATGGTGTAATCATTCTGTTGAGGTCTCATGCATAAGCTACCGCCAGCCTGGTCCAGTCACCAGATCGCGCTGGTGAACCAGATCTGAGCTGGATGGACAGCACGGCTTCCCATTATGCGTAGTTGGGGGATAGGGGGGACTGACGGGTTGAGCTGGCAAGCCCAGGTGGTGGGTGAGGTGTTAGGAATGGTATTCGTTACATTAGAGCAGAGCGTGGGGTGTAGTTTGTACAGGAAGCTCAAAGAGTATATGTGCCGGTCTGTAGCTGTCGCCAGACGACTGCCTCGTCTCTCGTGAATCGTCTCTTTAGTGGTGATTATTTGCGCCTGTCCAGGCGTTGGTGCTGGCGCAGACTTGTGTACTGGTTCGGTACTGGCCAGGCACGTAGCCACAATTTTTTTCGGGAGGAGCCCAAGACAAGTTTTTACCAGGTTGGAAGACTTAGTGGTGCGGGCTCAAAGACACACTTCTAAGAAAACCGGGGGGGGGGGGGGGGGGGGCACCTTGGATACGTGCCTGATAATGGCTCCGGTGAGGGACTGCGGCCGATGACGGTTCCTGGTGCCCGAGCGGCGCTTGCGCGGGCGACAGCGTGTCCAGCCAAGACTTTTTTTTTCTTTACTGTCACCTGTCCAATGCCAGGTGGAAAGTGTACAGAACACTAGTCCGGAAAACGCCGGGCACTTTCTTTACGGTGGGGCTGAAATTATCGACAATAGCTTGGTGTTAGAATGTTTTTTTTTCCTCTGCATAAACCCAAGGTCATCGCTATTGTGCAAATAAATAAATGAAATAATAAAATTAATAAAATGAGTCAAATGGATACTATCCCCTCTTTTTCGTCCAAAATCCACAAGGTTGTATTCACGAACTGAATCGGTAAGAACACCCTACTAGGGTCATAACGCTTACAATGCACCGCTTGGTCGACATCACCACACACACAACCGAAATCTCCGCAAGTAGAATATTGCGATCCGTGCTCATATGCTAAGCCAATGAAATGAATGAGTTTGGGCAGGCGGATCGAAATAAAAATAACATTACCCCGCACGAAAGAAGAGCTGCCTTCTAGCTGCTTTACCGGCACGTCGGAAAGAGTAAATTCAAAATGAAGGGTGAGGTCTACCCTATAAGCCGCCGATTCGCAGGTGGCGATTAGCCATGCGCTCAAAATGTAGGAATTCGCTTTTATTTCGCATACTCTCACTCATACGTCTAGGTTTTTGTGACAACTAGCCCATGTTTTTGTGATAACTTGGCGACTTTCAGGCAATAAAGCCTGACTATATGACGTGTACATAGCCAAAATAGCAAAATCAACACGGCAGTTTTTGAGCTTTGAGCCAGCTTTAACATTTTCCCATATTTTCGTAGTTTTCTTCCTTAAATATAAGAAGCTGGTAATGCGCCTACTATATTCTTCAGTAAGTGCAGGAAACGGCCCAGAGTTGAAACGGCGCTACTGTGTTTACATCTATAGAATCGTGATTATGCGGTACGGCAGGTTGCAGGTGTGGTTAAGTTGCGCTTTTTACATCGTTCGCAACGCAATGAGCGCGGCGTACGCAAGCTTACTGCGTTATGCGTAGTAAAATTGTCTATACTGGCCAGGAAAGACAAGGTGGATAGCTTCACGGGCGCCACTGAGCAGGCTGTTAGCTGAAAAGTAGTGTGTACGTCTTTATATGCAGAGAAAGATTATTAAAGTGCATATAGCATCCCACTGCACATATAAAAAAGCTATGCTTGCGTATTTTTGTTTGCAATAAGAGCTGGGGCATTTATAGCAAACAAAGTCATCATCATCACTCGTCTTCGCCTTACTGCAACTTGTTGCGGGAGGGACGGTATGCTAAAACGTCTTCTGGCGTGCGCAGCGCTAGGCGGAAAATAGGGCGTCCGGCAACACGGTAAACGGTAACGTAAAACGTAAACACGGTAACGATATGCTATAACTTTAGCATACCGTGTTACCGTGACCGGTGTACCGGAAACCCGCCCGCCGGTAGCAAGCATGCGCTGATTGGTCCCGATGCGGAAAGCTTACGCGCAGCTGTCGGGTACCTGGCGCCATCTGGTGTCCTTTCGGCGGTCTGCGCATGCGCAGTGACGGCGCGCAGGCTCCCGGTACTCCGGTCACGGTAACGGCAAAGCGGTACACGGTATGCTAAAGGTGTCTATTAGAGCGTTATAGCATAGCGCGATCCACGATCCGTTACCATAATCCGCTTGCGCGGGGCACCACTACATACACGCTGATTGGTCCCGACGCGGCAGGCGCGCATGCAGCTGACGGGAACGTGCCGCCATCCGGTGCCCAAATGGCGTTCTACGCAAGCGCAGTGGCGCCCCGTGGAAGCGGTTCACGGTAGCGGATCGTGGGTAGCGCTATGCTATAACTCTCTATTACGTTAGCACCAGGCTCGTAACCAGGATTTTTTTTTTTCGGGAGGAGCTCAACGTGGTTTCTTGTACCAAGGCAGGCAGCTAGATACTGGGCATGCCTGCAAATTGTACTGCCGAAAGAAGGGGGGTAATAAGTGTGGTGGTCAAGCGCTGTTGTGTTTAAACGCTCTCACGGAGCGGTATGCGTACTCAACCGCTCTTTTCATCCAGCCTCAAATATTCCACACTGTAGCTCATTTCTAGGGCACACTTTAAGGTAAATTCCAGCGTACGCTTTTCAGCTGAAGTCAGAACATAATTGAAGTCAGAACATATCCGAGTTGGCACTTGCAGAGTAAAACAGCTTGCCAGAGGAAGAACGCACACCTCTTAAATCAAAGCAAGAAGGCTATCTGAGAGATTAGTCAACATGGGCGGCCTGAAGGCCACAAATAATTGATGCTTTGAAAGCATGAGGCGCCTAGTAACACACGTATGGAAGACAGATCAAGGATGTACAGGTGAGAGTTTCAGGCGTCTTTTGCTCAAGGAGGCTACGTGCAAAGTAATTTGGAGTCAAACGTCGCGCAAGGGCAAGACCGTGACTTTCACTGGTTGGGCAAACATTGACTCTTCTTCGCTCAGGAGACAGCCGCGACAGCTGTTGAGTGGTCGAACTGCGTTCTAGAGAAACCACGCCGTGCTCTGATGCCTTCGCTGACGGAACTCCGAAGTGGGCGAGCAGGTCGATGAAGATTGGCGCTGCCAGCTCTAGGTTAACCTTGAACGCCTTTCATAGCAGCCCGCAGATGATACGGCAAGCAGTCCACACGTGAGGCATCCCAAGCTGAAGGGGGTCTAACGTCAGGCTTTGCCACGGACGCAATAGCTTGAGGAAGTCAAGTCAGAATCGCACAGCGTCTCCCCTCTGTTACCACACGCAAGCATAATGTTTTTGAAATAAACGCACCCCGTCAACGATACCTTATTACATAAGCGGAAGTTTCTAAGGAAAGCGCCAAACATTAGTACGCTTTTTTTTTTCCTTCCAGGGAGCAGGCAAATATATTCGGGGCTCTTATCACCACAATGATTGTTACTCTAGCTAAAAATCATAATATTTATGCAGCCCTTTTTACAGTTCTGCATGCAGCCCGTCGGTATATAAGTATCTTAAGCTTCTACTTCGAAGGTACGGGTATGAAATCTTCCATAACCTATTCTTATCACCTCTCGACGCTATACCCCATTGATAAAAGTAAATTTAGGTGCACCTGCACGCATTAACGTTTTCTAGACGTCACTGGCTGTAAATGCTGCTCTACTTAAGGTGGTCTGATTAGCATATACGCAATACACATTTGCTCGTCGCTATGATCTCCGTTATGAATGGCAGTTTTCTGGGTAATCTCGTAAATATACGACTAGAACTGCTTACCACAATTGCTGCAGATGGAGGAGAAAAAGAGTACGTAGCCTCATCTCCTATTCCACTAAACACTTAAATACAGTGCTCGAACAAAAATTTCCCTGATCAAATTGTGTTTCCTCCTTCCTTCATTACATAGATTTTAAGGTATGCTGGAGACGAAAACGTGCAGCACCACATTGCTCACTAAATCAGCTTGGTACATCAAGACGCTCTTCCTATCTGGTGGTGGTCGGAGGTTAGTACGCGAAAGTATTTTTTTTTCAGCACACGTTCTGTAAACTGTATTACCAAATAAATAGGTACCGTTCATGTCGATATCCACACAAGGAATGTCGCTGTCCCCACAAGGCTTCGCTCAAGGCAGCAAAGTGGTACAGGACTGGTTCCACTCCGAAATGATTACTTACTATTTCACGAAATAATAAAATTACAAACAGTGGTGAAGTCACCTAAGCATTGCCTAAACTGGATTCAACATCTTTACATTCGATGTACGAAACATGAGCCGGAAACATGAGCTTTGTTGTATGATATACCTTGTGTGTGAGTTCGTGAAATTAATATTTGCTCTCAAAGCAACTGGGAATCCTCTGAGTGGCAAACGTTGCCTTAGCATATAGATATACACACTGTGTTGATGCATGTTGTGCCTTAGTTTCGACGGTGCCAGCCACTAATGTGCCGGCTCTTCAGACATTTGGTCGGAAATAATGTCGAATCTCCGCGTCCATTTTCATACCCGGCAATTTTGGACAAAAGCACTTTTCGACTGGAAAGAGCTTATGTACGCATTTTTTTACATATTCTAAGATTTTAATATAAAAATGAATATATCCCAATATATTCCGTAGGCAGGCTTCCATTTTTCTGGCATTATCGTTTTTGTTGTGCTCAAAAACGTTCCCCGTCCGTTTTTTTATGATAATCTTAACTGTGCGATGTGAGCGATAGAAAATTAAAAAAAAAAAGATTTTGCTACGCATCGGGAGAATGGACCGTTAACTTTAACATTACACAACGGTACTTTACAATATTTGAATATTCAAATTTTTTGTCGAAGAATGCTGGATATATTTGAGTGGAAATACATGTGAAGAACAGTAACTATTTTTTTTTGCCAGTGGTACGCTTTGACTGCATGTGGAAGCGCATCTATTTAGTATTAGGCAAAGAGAAAATATAACAAGATTTTATGCTCATAGCTCTGTCTTCTTTATGCGTAAATCATGTTGGAATATATCTTGTGCACATATGGGGAATAATTCGGTAGCCCTCCTTAAAACTTGTTTCGTTTATTCATATAATTTATTGGGGAGTGCTATCAACCCCTGCGGTTTTTTTACGGGCAGGGAACAAGACACATAAAGAAGTCAGACGTTATTTCAAAGAATGTTTAATAGCGAGAATAGTAATTTCAAAGCGAAAGAAAAATGCAGTAAGATACAAACTAAGAACGATAAAGTTCAATGTACATTAATAACCACAAGGAAACGCTGTTAGATGAGAAACTACAACAACAATAATGACTCAAAGAAACTGTTTATACATATCAAGAAAAGGTTAAAATGAAAAGTAATCTGAATGAAAATACGTAAAATGTGTGTAACAGTGAAACAAGGATTTAGTACATTTTCAAAGTCATTAATTTATGCTGATGAAGATTCAGTAGAAATAAAATTCAAGAATTTATGCGCAAAATTTTCTCCGGTGGCTCAACAAATTCACCCTTGCATAATTGTGTGCAATTGATGCTTTCAAGCTGTTCCACTCCCTAATTGCAAGTGGGAAAAATGAGCGTTTAAAACAGTCAGAATGACATGAAAATTCGTTGAAAATCAATTTTAAGTTGAAAGTCAAAGTTATGACGTGTGAGTGTTCTCTAACTGCGATGGCGATGTACTTTGATATTTCTATATTAAAATTGTGATGCACGAGTGGGTGAAAAAATTTCAGGCGCGTTAGTACGGTGCGTTTTTAAGGTTCAGCATACCAGCTTTCTTAGGTATCCCGTTAAGTAAGTCATAGTATATTTCTGAAAACATGTCTGATTGCCTTTCTTTGTATTCCTGCTAGTTTGTTGATGTTTTGTTTATTTTCGGGAACCAGACGACGTTAGCATATTCTATTGTTGATCTTATGAAGGCATTCTAAGCAAGCATTTTAGTTTCGGGTGGTGCAGCTCGCAGACGACGTCGAAATAATAGCTGCTGTGATTTTATTTACGTGCGAGTCCCATCGGAAGTTGTGCGTGAGGATCAAGCCAAAGTAATTTTGTTCGCGGCTGGGGTTAGTAGAGTACAAGTTACGCTGCAAAAAAAAAAAAAATGCAGGCTCTGTTTTGTTCCCGTTATTGGCTAGAAAGCGCTTTTGCTAACATTTAGTATCGTTTGCCACTCTATGCGCCACTTCGACATAGTTTCCAAAGCGCTGTTTAAGGCGACATGATCTTAAGAGAAATAATTTCTCAGTAAACGATGCCCTCATCTGCGAAAAGCTTGATATTTACATGAATATTTGTCGGAAGATGATTTAAAAACAGAAAATAATATTGGTGCCAATGCTCAACCTTGCGGTACTCCTGAAGTAACAGGTGCCGTTAGTGAACACAGGTTATTTACTTGTACAGACTGATACAGATTAGTTAGGCACAATTTCACCAGCGCTGCGACTAGGAACAAGAACAGAGAAGGAAGACAAGGACAAGCGCTCCTTCTCTGTTCTTGTTCCTAGTCGCAGCGCTGGTGAAATTGTGAATATGTACCAACTAGCTCAAACCACCATTTTGCTACAGATTAGTTAGGTAATCCTGAATCCAATATACGAGAAGGTTATCGCCGATGAGGATTCTAATTCCTTGATTAGTTTTACATGAGAAACGCGATTGAAAACTTTAGAAACATCTAAGAAGATGCGGTTGATTTGCTCTGGTTATAAATGCTGAAAAAATAGTGTATTAATTATCTCGAGTTCGGCGATATTTGATAGCCGCTTTCGGAAGACAAGCTGGGAATATGATAACAAGTGTTTCTCGTTCAATATATGTGTTGAAATGTCTCAGTACGAGGTGCTCTTGAAGTTTGCAGACTGTACAAGTTAGTGATATTGGCCTAAAGTTGGAAACAATCTTTGCTGGCTGAATCTGTGAACAGAAGTGACTCTTGCTGTTTTCCATTCTCTTGATAATTTACCAGTTGCTGGGGATATGTTAAAAATAAAACTAAGTATTTCGCAACCAAATGAGAGGCCTTTTTGTGGAAAATGAATTATCAGGCAGTATCCCTTTCTTAACATCAAGGTTTAGTATAGGGTGCTTTGATGGCCGCTTGGCACCGAGGCACCCTAGTTTAGTAGAAGGTATAGCGCCCTCTATTCGGTTACTGTGAGTGCTTTTAAGCGATTTGTGTTGCTGCACGGGTCTAAATGTAGGGAGCTATCGTCATCTTTCGTAAAAATAGATTGAAAGTAATAAATCTTGTTTTCTCTAGGTCAGTTTCTACCTCGGTGACGAAGTTTGCTTTATTTTCTTTAGTGTTCAGGTACTCCCAGAACGTTTTATGGGAAGTTTTAAAGAAATTGGGACGAGTCTGGGTAAAGCAATTTTTTTGGACGCTTTTATTTTAACTTCATGCTACTGATAGCAATACTGTTTCTGGCATGGGATGTAGTTTCAAGGATTTTCTGAGATGTTTAACTCTGCGTTTAACGGGAATTATATGCCATTTCAGCCATCGGTTGTGCGTTTTAAGCACTTTTATTTTGATTGGTACGTAGTTGCAAAGACAGAATGATGTATCTTCGAACGCGCGCCAGATTGTCTCAACACCTGCATGGATGTCCCTCGGTAGGTCTTGGAATGGTGAAAGTGCAAAAGCAAGGTGGTCTAAAATGCTAATATATCATTGGCGGTGGTGCAATTGTAAAATGTAATTTTCGTTTTGCGTGAATGGTTTTGGCATGAGTCGCAACAGTGCGGAAAGCTATTTTATGGTCGAATAGGCCGTTAAATATCTCTACTTTGGACGTTTCAGGTGGAAGATGTTCACTAAGAAAGACAATGTGCAGAATATTTGAAGTGCACCCTTGTAAACGTGTCGGCTCTTGCACGCACTGCTACAGATTGACGTCTATAGCATTGCGTCTAACATAACTCCCGAAAAGGTATATTGATACTGCGTCGTCTGCCAATTACATCCGGCAGGCTCAAGTCGCCAGAAAGGATTAGTCTGGCTTGCTGAATCTGGTTTTGCATGTAATAAAAAAGAAAATTCATCACATCGAGACAAACGAGGGGCTGCGATAGACGCAGCCTATAATGACAGCAAGATGGCCAAACGATATTTTGCAAAAGATTGATTCGGCGCCTTGAACAACTCAAAAAACCGTGAACTGAACTTATTTTTTATCAAATTAGCCACTTCACCACTACGTGCCTATCTTTTCCAACAACATTGTAATTTGGAGGAGTTATCGCGACGTCTTTGATGTCGCCTGTAAGCCTCAAAACCGGGTTCGATGCTAAGAGGCAAATATTTAAACAATTCGAACTTGTTTCACAGGCTGCGGGCGCTTACATTTGTAAAAGTTATTTCATGCCCTTCGCTTAACTTGCCGGGACGCAGGAATCGCTCTGCATTTTGGTTGTTTTTTTCCCCTCACAACAGAACTACTCAAGCCTTGATTATTAGCAACAAACAAGTCCCAGCTATTTACCCATCTCATTCGACTCTGAAGTTGCGGTAAGGTTTCTGTGCTCAGTAGAAAATTATTGTTATTTTTTTTGTGCCGAAAGTTACCTCATTTCAGCAACGTTTGTCCTTACCGACTGCCTTGTCGGCATATGAAGAGAATCTCCTCCTTTACGAGACAAAGGGGCTTCCTCGGTTCATTTGGGAGTACCAGAAGCCCAAAACACAATAAGTTTAAGTTAAATTAAACGAGATATCGTTGATCTAACCGCTACGAAAGTTTGAGCTAAATGTTTCAAAACTCTAATTCCAAGCCAAATTGTCATGAGATAATTTTGTAGTAGAGGAACATTCTGAATCCCATTAGCCAGACGTATTGAAGCCATATGAAGAAGCAAACGAGTTCTTGTTTGGACCTATTAATGAACACCTACAGACAAAAACATGCCTCCAAAATATTTCTAAAACTTTGCAACTGTGTTAACTAAAATGCAACCACATGCGCTCAGTTAGAGACCGAATTCATAACCATTGCTCTTTTTAGCGCACAATATATCCAGCAATGGTAAGTGAACGAACTATGGTCTGTGCAAGGCCTCTAATTTTCTAGTTTAAAGAACATAACGCACTTTTTTGTTGGTTATCGGACACTGAGGTCTTTCAGGGGAATTTTAAAGAAAATCGAAGAGGTTTATTTTTTCAATCTCCGTCAAAGTTCGCCTTTTTTCGAATTTTTCACATTCTAGATGATTTCAATGCCTAACTAAAAATTGTCTGCCCGCTCTAGAGGTACAAGCTTTTTCCAATTACAGTAAAAATAACAGTTTAATACTGAGAAAAAATTCTGATAATTAGCTTTTTTAACTATTACCGACAGGCACCTGATTGCAATTAGAGATTTGTAACCGGCCGCTAGTGACAACTATATCAGCTTTCAGAATTTCGAAACGCGATAACCCTCTCCGTGGTGGCTCGACGAAATTTGGGTACACCGTGCCAAGATACATGCGCTTTCGAAAATGATGCAGGCAAAGCAATCCTTCCAGAGCACGTAACTAGTCCAAATAGTCAAATTTTGCTCCTGTGCTTAGGAGTTTCTTCTCTCTTTCACACCTCGGTTTCGATGACTTTTGGCTTCCATATATATATATATATATATATATATATATATATATATATATATATATATATATATATATATATTAAACTAGCCATGCTTAATTGTGGCGTGTTTCGCCACTCTCGTCAGGCGCGGCACTCTGAACACTGAGTGCAATTTGGAACTTGAGGAAGGCCCTACTATTTCAGGTTAATACCTTTATACAGGCACTCGCATAGGGCATCGTCAGTCTTCGTGCTGTGAATTCAGCTCACCTGGAGCTTACAGGCAATCTAACGTTGCTCTTATGCTGGCAGCCTGTTGCTAGAAACGGGCTGCCATCTGCCTGTTGCTGTCCGGACCACTCCGCCGCTAACCCTGGCACGCGCCTCAGACTGGCGAACGCGATTGTGCAGCTTGTGTCAAGGGCAGGTCTAGTGTTGACGGCAACACTCTCTATTGCCGTGCTTGATGTATAGCGCTGAATTTAACGGTTTTTCTTCCCGTCATCTGCGAGGACTCCTTTTCATTTTTTTTCTTTCCCTATCCTTGAAAACGGTTTCCTGGTTCTTGCTGGCAGAGGAAAGCTTGTCTAATTTTCGCCAGCCCCGCCCATGCCCCCTCCTATCTGCCCTTCCAACTGCTTGAGTTAACAACAACGGCCACTTTTCGGCCTGATGACTTTTTTCGATGCAAAAAATAACGCGTTTGAGTCGCCGCGCGTTGGCTGAAAGCGCCACGGGGAGCTACATGTTCCGTGTGTGAGGTTACAATTCCGCCCATGCAGCGTTGCTTCCTCAAACGTTCTCGTGAAGCCGCCTCTGTAGCCTATACCTGCCGATGCAGCGTGGCCGGGTGTTTCCGTCTGTAAAATCAACAGCAAACGCGGGGCCTTCATGCGGCGCCAACTGCAAGCCGCTCTAAAGTGCCTTTTCAAGTGTCCGCCCATCTCGGCTGAAAAAAAAACCACCCCAAGTGCGCATTCATGAAGGAAGCAACACGCCCGAACAGTATTGCAGTCACGCCCTCTGACAGCTTGAAACTCTCCCACACATGCATAAGGAATATTTGGATATTTTTTTTCGAAACAGCAGTTGTAGTAGCAATTAGGCCACTAACTTTCCTTACATTACTATCTGCTCCCGCAACGTGTTTCTTCTCCATTCCGCTCCAGAATGCATTGAATCACAATGAGATTAGTAGCCGTATTTTGGAGGGGGCAAAATGCGAAAACACCAAAACAACTGAGATTTTTATCATCAGCAAAGAAAACTGCGTGGCCTCGTGTTCATCCAGAGCTCCTCCTGAAGCGTGGATGAGAGCGCAATTGTAACACTCACAAATTCATGAATTAAATGAAATCCTCGTCTCACGCTAAGCGTGAGAGACTAAACACTCGCGCCAGGCAACAGAATTACAAATGCTTGCGAAACGAGTGCGTGCCTGTATCCAAATGTCAAAAAACAGTTATGCAGATAAAAAGTCCGTCCTCCGGCGAGATTTGAAGCCACCTCTGTTTCGCCACCCACGATGAAATAGGCTATCGGGCGCAATAAATGAGCTTGTTGTTGGCTTTCTTTTTTCTGGGTATCAATTGCTCGTTCAGTAAACGATAAAAATGGCGCAACATCAAGCTAGAAGCACTGAAGGCATCTGACATACCAGCTCGCGTGCCGCTGACGTTAATTGGCGGCAATTTGCGCATAAAGCGGACAGCTCGCCAGTCGCCACACATCCTTGAACATTAATCGCATCTCTTAGGTGGCGTAATAAATACTGACAGCACGGAGAGCTAGCTGGGTTGTGCCTACAGTGCCTGTCTCAAACTAAAAGTGGCGCTTGGGAACAAAATAGAAGAAAAATGCAGGGGCATGTGCTAATCTCTTGCAGAAACTGAGCAAGGCGATATGAAGACGTGGGTAGACATGAACAAAAGAACTAATGGGAACAGGAAGAATGTCAACTAAAACATACACACGACGATGCAGAGTCATTCCAGCATCAAAAGGAACCACGACCCGACGGTTGGGATGTGAGCCGCATGTCGCAGCCCATGGACAGCTGGTATGGTTTGCTTTACGGAGGTTTAACGGTCTCCATTGAAACGCTAAGGCGCCCGTGTGCTGTGCGATGCCAGTGCAAGTTAAAGACCTCCAGGTGGTGGAAATTATTTCGGAGCCCTCCACTGCGGGACCTCTTTCTTCCTTAGTCCCTCTTTATTCCTTCTATTACGGTGCGGTTAATGGGCCCTCCGATATGTGATACAGATACCCGATTTAGAAATTTTTCAACTTAACGTCCCAAAGCTACTGAGGCTAAGTGGGACGCTGTAGTTGAGGGCTCCGAAAATTTCGACCACCCGGGTTCTTTAACGTGCACTGCCATTGAAATCTAAGGTTCGACGAAATCTCGTCTGGTCGGGTGAATACATTGGCGAAAATAACGAAGCGCCGACCAAAAGGTGTTGTCAAGATGGAAGGACGTTTCGACTTCAACACGGAAGTCTTGTTCACTGATGGAAAAATTTCGCACACAAAGCTTAAGTACGTTGTGCTAATCGTCGCAGGCATCTAGCGTACGAGGGCGGTAGATTGCCGATGTTACGGTTGAGCGTCTGATCTGTTGTCTGGATAAACAAAGACTCAAGATATTGGCGTGACATCCAGTTTTTTTCTTCACGGCCGATAATTGCCGCTTCTTCCCAAGCGATATCATGCTTCGTGTTTTCAACGTGTTCAGCCAGTGCGTTGGAACAGGCCTTCTTTTTCTTGACATCATTCTTGTGCTCATTCAGCCGTCTTTCAAAGTTTCCGCTTTCACCTATGTAGGAGTGATCGCAGTCGGAGCAGGGGATTTTATAAATTACTCCGGGAAACTTTTCCTTTTTTAGCTTGTCCTTTACGGACACCAACTCGTGACGAAGCTTGCACGCAGGCACGTGAGCTATATGCACATCGTATGCACATATGCGAAAAACGCGGGCCAATGACTCGCTCACGCCTGGCACATAGGGTATTGCAGCTCGGGCACGGCAAGGTAGGCGAACGGGCTGAGCTGGTCTCGTTGTCTGCTGTATTACAGCGTTCACGAAGTGCTGTGGGTAGCCACAATTGTTGAGCTCGCGTCGCACTTGGCGTATGTCAGAGGCTTTTTCTTCGGGTTTCGAGCATATTCTTTCCGCACGACGGACGAGGGTAGAAACGACGGAGCGCTTATGGCACGTAGGATGGACTGAATTAAAGTGAAGGTATTGGCCTGTGTGCGTGTCCTTTCTGTACACCTTGAATGATAGGCGGTCATCACGTCGCTCCACCATGACGTCCAGAAAAGGAAGACGGCCAGAAATCTCCTCCTCGACGGTAAACTGGATGAATCTTCCATGCTGTTCAAATGGTTCGTGAAAGCAGCCAAGGCATTCTTTTTGATTATGCAGAAGCAGTCATCAATGTACCACAGGAAGACTTTCGGGCGCGGCTCGAACGAAGCCAAAGCGCGGCTTTCCAGTGCTTCCATTGTGAGGTTTGCGGTTGTGACCGAGATAGATGCTCCCATGGCAGTGCCATGAACCTGCTTGTAGACAGTGCCCCGAAAGATGAAGTACGTGTTCTTCAAGCAAAACTGCAGAAGCTTCAACAGGTCCGATGGATCGATGGGTGTCCTAGTGCGTTTTTCGCACCTACGATGTGCATATAGCTCACGTGCCTGCGTGCAAGCTTCGTCACGAGTTGGTGTCCGTAAAGGACAAGCTAAAAAAAGGAAAAGTTTCCCGGAGTAATTTATAAAATCCCCTGCTCCGACTGCGATCACTCCTACATAGGTGAAAGCGGAAACTTTGAAAGACGGCTGAATGAGCACAAGAATGATGTCAAGAAGAAGAAGGCCTGTTCCAACGCACTGGCTGAACACGTTGAAAACACGGAGCATGATATCGCTTGGGAAGAAGCGGCAATTATCGGCCGTGAAGAAAAAAAACTGGATGTCACGCCAATATCTTGAGTCTTTGTTTATCCAGACAGCAGATCAGACGCTCAACCGTAACATCGGCAATCTACCGCCCTCGTACGCTAGATGCCTGCGACGATTAGCACAACGTAGTTAAGCTTTGTGTGCGAAATTTTTCCATCAATGAACAAGACTTCCGTGTGGAAGTCGAAACGTCCTTCCATCTTGACAACACCTTTTGGTCGGCGCTTCGTTATTTTCGCCAGTGCACTGCCATTGCACAGTATAAGGGCCTCTAGAATTTTGGCTCCACCGAAATTCGACCGCCGCGGCCGGAATCGAACCCGCGTCTTTCGGATCAGCAGTCGAGCGCCATAACTACGGAGCTACCGCGGCGGCCCTATGGAGAGCTGCCATAAGCAAACGTTTCTTCTTAGTAAGGACAAGGTGTTACTCAGGGAGCTAAGAGAAGCAGTGATGCGTGAATTGGCCAATCAATAGGAACGCAGTAAAGCGAATTGCCTGGATAAAGGTGGGCTATTAATGCGATAGCGTTAAGGAGATCGTGCTGCAGAAAATCCGGCGTCGCCGTCGGCGCCGTTGACCATGAGCGGAACCCCCGAAAAATCCCCAGAGAGCAACCTAGGAGGCAGGTGCGCCACGTAGGTCACGTGACCTTGCGGCGTCATCACAACCTGGCCGCCATCCAGATAGTGAGCAAATCCACTGTGACAGGTGGCAGTTCAATTAATGATTGGTCGCTCGGGAATAGCAACCTGGGTCGCACACGGCCCGCCGGTTGCGCTATCTTCCATCCCCGGGGCAGTGGCGCATAGCTTAACCGCTGCAACACTGTGCAGGAAGTTGTGAGGTCTCCCAGGGATGTGTGAACGTAATGCAGAGAATGACCAATTCTGCATAAATGGCCATTAGCTCACAAACATATCGTGTCATGCCTTAAGGGTAGCCTTAAAGCCAAGCTTAAGCATCCCCTCCATGTTTATATTCGCAATTTGCAAAAAAAAAGAAACAAAAATCAGGGGCTATCGATTGGATTGATGCGAAAGAAATGCGATAGCATTTTTATTTTACTCGTCAGCGAATTCCAGGTATGATTTCATTGTCTTTCACTCACCAGTTTGTCCCAATTTGGATTCTGTTACAATTAGTATTAGTCTCCTTGTGATTCTATTATCTTTCTATCCTTAATCAATTTCTAATTGTAATCGCTTCTTTTATTCATATTTTATGATTGATTCTTAGTCCGGCGCCTTCCTCCTCTTCTACAAGTGGAGAGGGGGATAGATGAAACGTGGTAGGTGGAGAGAGGAAAATCACCACACCGACGCCGGACAGTTTTCGCCTTCATGACCCCTACTAATAACGCTATTGCGCGCACGCACGCACGCACGCACGCACGCACGCACACACACACACACACACACACACACACACACACACACACACACACACACACACACACACACACACACACACACACACACACACACACACACACACACACACACACACACACACACACACACACACACACACACACACACACACACACACACACACACACACACACACACACACACACACACACACACACACACACACACACACACACACGCACACGCACACGCACACACACACACACACACGCACGCACGCACGCACGCACGCGGCGCGCGCGCGCGCGCCGCCGCCGCCGCCGCCGCCGCCGTTGCGGTGGCTGAGTGGTTCTGGCGCTCGGCTGCTGACCCGAAAGACGTGGGTTCGATCCCGGCCGCGGTGGTCGAATTTCGATGGAGGCAAAATTCTAAAGGCCCGTGTACTGTGCGGTGTCAGTGCACATTAAAGAACCCCAGGTGGTCAAAATTCCCGGAGCCCTTCACTACGGCGTCTCTGATAGCCTGAGTCGCTTTGGGACGTTAAGCCCCCATAAACCAAAACCTAAACCACAGTCACACACACGCGCGCGCGCAACACCTGTCGAGTGCTGTACAGAGTTCACGCCTTAGGACTCCTTGTGGGCCTAGTAAAGAGTGTGCTGAACAACCCCTGTACCTTCGTTTTTCTGTCATAAAATCGTGCCGTCTGCTCTCACAAACTGTGCGCAGGCGACGAACTGAAAGTAGCCTGAGACGCGACATATTTGACGTCACTCAGAAAGTTGCTGGTGGTGTTAGCGGTAGCGGCAAAACCGTAGCAGATCGCGTATGTGTGAAATTTTATGCGTGAGCAACGCGAGTTTTCTTTATTTCGGTTTTATCCTTACCGTTTTAAGCGCTGCTGATTACGATGCCCTCGCATGCTTTAACTATCTCACGATGCTAACTTCCTCAACTAAATTATGCGTATGTTATGCAAGCAGTCTGCAGGTTAGAGAGATGCTTTTGACAAACTATCGCAGTTCATACCCGTCCAACTTGATCGAGGAGAGAGTGGCCTTCTAGGAATTCGACATTGTTGATTTTTAAACGACGGTTGTCTGTCGCAGAATGAACAAGATGAAAAGCTGCCTGTGCGCATCTGTTTACGACATCCGCCGCGTACTTCAAACGAGAGGCATTAGTGACCGTGGAGTCTAAGAACAAAAACTGGCCGAACGTGTGTCGAATAGATTAGTAGTCAGTTCTAGTATAGCGTACGCTAACGTACTGAGAGCAATAGAGTCCGCTAAAAAACAGGGCGCTTCTTAGCGCACGTGCGCCAAATGCGATTGCAAATCAAGGTTTTCTCTACGCTCGCGATACGCATGATATTTCCTGCATTTGGAGTGCGTGGCTATCAGTACTCTAAAACATCCTTCCCAACATCGCGGCGCGCCTCCGATAAGGTCCCCTGGCTTCGGAGTGAATTCTTCGTTGTTGCCGCGTTTTTCAGTACATTCACTTGGCACAAGTGAGGCATCTGGCTTTCATTTTGCCTCATGTGGTTTTTAACGAAACGTATGAGCGATAAACTTGCTGTATTTTTATTTAGATCTGGTTCTGTCGTTAATATGCTTAAAAGGAGGGTCGGTTTGTTGAAAATGTGCTTCCCGCTTTAAAGACCAGATGGCGCCACTAGACTGAGGCATGCAATTCAACCGTTTCCTTAAACTGAGCTAAAAGTGTGGATGTGGCCAAACAGCGTAACGTCCCGCAGAATGCTTTCGATTAGTGTACGCAAGCGTGCATACGCTATGCTAAACTGCCCATTGTGGTGTGCGCGCATCGTTACTTCGAGGCCAGTTTCTGGGAGCCCCTCAGACTGCTCTCAAGTTTCCTTTCGAGGCCGCTAGGGCTACTTTAATCCCTGCCGGTCGCACCACTTAGACGGGTCGAGCCGACAAAATTTTTAACTTTTAATTCCTGGCTGACCAAAGCTCTCAAGAAACAAATCTGAGTGCTCCTCTATTTTACTTTGCGGCTTTAAGCACAAATAATCATATAGATCGGTGCTGGTATAATGAGTGACCCCAGAATATTTTGACTGCGAGCACGCAGACTTTTGAAAGGGAGGGCGTTGCCGTTAGAATATGTGCTGCACAGCTGTGCTAGGGGATGCAAAAATTAATAAAAGAAAAGCAAACCAAGTCTCCTAGGTTTCTAGATAGCCTTGTGAGATGGTTAGAAAAAAAAAATCACTATTTGCGAACTTTCCGTCAAAAGCAAATGTGCAAAGCTGTATTTATATGTTTTCCTCGTACTCAGTTCTCGCAAGCATTGGTTATCGCAAACGCTAGGTTGTTTTCAAAGAACTTTAACGATGCAGCCGATCAGCAAAGCTTTAGGTGTGCGGCTTACCCTCATGAAAAAACGGGGACACGACACCAGTCCTAACCCACTTGACCGGCAAACCAAATATTAAGTAGGACAAAATTGGCCTTGCCTCAGTAACAGTGCACATTTTTTGCCTGCACGCAGCAACAAACGGGCGCAAACGTACCTGCTTGGTTCGCGTAGATTCTGGCGCGTAAATCAAGGCGTACGTGATGGTCACGGGCATCTATAGTTCTTGGTCTCGCGGGGTGTTGTTGCTTCAATCTTCTCATCTGAAAACTTTGCCTGGGAGACCAGTTAGCTTATTTGGACTAAGCTTGACAGAAGGCAACAGAAAGGTGCTTTCATCTTCATGGGTTCAGAAGGAAAAATATTTCGCAAGCGATAGGGCTATTCCACCCTTTGAATTCTTAGTTCTCAGGACTAATCGCTGTTGTCCAAATAGTTTTCTGTCGGAGGTATTGTCCTGCTTTTGAAAGCATTGACTTTTAGCAAGCCTTCCAATATATTGTGCCAATGCAGAGGAACTTCTTTTTTCTTTTTTCGCTTTCATGGATCAACAGTTGCCAATCCTGTCCTCGATTTTCTCCGACTGCTAAAAATCTTAGTAAATAAAAGTTCGGTAATTTACTGCTGAAGGACTTTAACGTTCGCTGCTTGGACAGGAAAATCTTACGTCAGCTTTTTCACAAAGCTGTTTTCCAACCAAAAACTATCATTTTCAGTCTGCAATGACTGCAATGCACACAAAAGCGGACGGCGCCAGAGGCGAAGCGCTGCCCACCCCGGATTGTAATTCCTTTGAAACTCAGGCAGCGGACATAGCATTTACTTTTTTATTTATTCTGGGTAAACTAGAGAAAGGTGCTGCTGAGGAGATGGTGCCCCTGTGCCCTTTATAGCCTCTACATGTGATCATGAAAGCAAGTGGCAATCATCCGGTGTTCAAGCATCCGTTCCTTTTCTTTCCGAAAAAGAACGGAATAATGTCGCCCGTTAACGAACCTTTTCATCGGAAAACATCTCTGCGGAAAAGTTGATTGACAGAATTTTGCTGGTTGGGAGTCTTAAACACATATTTGGTTTAATCCAGAAGGCACATTGTAGTCGATCACTTGAACGCACAAGCCAAATTAGGCATTCAAAGCCGCTCCAGATGGAAGCATTTCTGTAATATTTTTTGTTCAAAAACAGTTGGTACCAAGTCACGTCAACTGCGCCAAATTTAGCGCAGCGCGAAATGAGACAGCGTTCTTGCCGGAAAGAAAGGTGTACAGAGATGTTTCGTAGGTTGCGTGCGGCCGCATATTGAGCTGCCCGGACGTCTCTTAAAACATGTACTCAGAAGCAAATTTTCGAGTGAAACATGGAAGCACCTACGGAAAGAAAAATAAAGACATTGCGTGTTCAAAAAGCCCCATATATTCTTTTAAGCATAGTTGTGATTGCCAACATCGTTAGAGAAAATTTGGTCTTTATGATCGGCCGTGCGTTACGCGTCCGAGTACTTTAATTCTCTCCTACGTCACCTTACCAAGCGGAATTTCGAGTGACGTGATTCAGAGCCCGCGAACACTCTCGGCTTTCTAAATTCTTTCTAGCTCTTTTGGCAGAAGCTTGCCTTGTACCAAAAAGGAAATAGCTGAGCACTACCAGAGCACCAGGGAAAAATCGCACAATCTTACCCCAACCTCGCCCGTCATTGAACACGGAACAAGCACACGTCCTTCGCGAAGTTCAGACTAACTTTCTCCTCACTCCACTAATGCTGTACAACTTCGGATGGCGTGACACAGCTCACTGCCCCAACTGTCGAGAGATCAGGGCAGACACAGAACACATTATCTGGTCATATAAAACTGCCATTACCTCTCCGGGCCTTGGCGGAGCAAGCGCTCTTCTTCACTGCGACTTTGTACTGGCCCTAATAAAGTTGTTTTCCTTCTTCTCTTCCTAGAAAAATGTTGACAAGCCCCCATTGAAACGCAAGAGTCTTCTAACGGAGCCGATACAGTCGGGGGAGCTTCGTCTTTGAGTTCTATCTGACCATATAAACTTTGGTTGCGACATTTCCAGTAAAGCCGGACGCTAGGGATAAGCTCAAAAGGGCATTTACAACTTATTTATTTATTGGATACCTGCATCGTAGGGCATTACTGCAGTGGGGCTACAAACGTTAACTGTCACTTTACATATGGACCTCCTTCACCCCGCGACGTCACGAAAATGCGGTGGCGCTGATGTTAGCAGCGACTTTCGCATGGTAGGCAAAACAGGTTCCGCTTGCCCGTGCCTACCGCAGCTGCCGCAGTTACCGGCGGCTGCTTCAAGCCTGTGCACTGCAGAAGCAGCATATATTGACCAGCTGCGTCACTGCTGGATCCGCGTAGTAGCATAAAAAATATTAAATTAGGCTCGATAGGTTTCTCGCGCATAAATGCCGCATTCGGAAACTGGCTAACAGACATTGGGCCACGGTAGTAAAGCGCGAAGTCTGGGAGTCGATAGGCACTGCCACTCCATGCACTTAATGCATGCAAGTTACTGCGATCATTCATTTGAACTTCAGGATAGTAGGCTGATAATTGCTCAAGGAAAAAAAAAAAGACATGTAGCTGCACACGTACTTATCACCTTGAGCCGGAGTGTACGGGGCGCCGACAGGTTCACTCGCCCCCAAGGAATGCGTTTTTTTGTTAATAGCACACCATGTTTAAATGGCGCGTTTTGCGACATTTAATAGTTACTTGAAACTGTTTCTTGATATGACGACGTAATTATTTCATTCGAGTAGAAAGAAGTCTGGTAAGTTAGTGTCAATCTTGCGCGGTCGCGTTGGTGTGCTTAGAATAGCGTACCTTAAGTGTGCTAAACGACATATGCTTTTTCATTGCATCATGCATGTGTCATGTTTCATGAGGTAATACATGATCGCGAAGCTTGTTTGGAAAGAAGCAGCCGCAGGCGTGCTACTAACAGACACGTGGCGAGATTGAGGGGACGCGGCATGAAAAGTGTTTTCGTTATTCATGCATGCGATATGTAACTAAACTTGGTGCAAATATGAAATTCCTACGCTAGTTTCAGTCATTCCTTTTATTTATAGCTATAGCTGGCGCAGTTCTGGGTAATTATAATTAACACCGTCGTCAAGTCCCCCCAAGCTAGGTCTCAAATAATTGAGTAGATAGTGCGCAGTTTTTTACTGCCAGCGTGTGCATAAAGCCCTGTTCTGTATGATGACGCGATTAGTTGTTTTTCTATATGATCAGTACTTATGCATTGATAGTTACATGAAAACGTTTCTTACAAAAAATAACTAACACAATACTGCACGTGTAGGGAAAAAATCGAGAGATTTATTACGCTCCTCAACGTCTCAGGAATAGTTTGCGACAAATGGAATCATTTGATTTTCATGCGAATTACGAAGGTGAGTGATCCAGTCGCAGAAAATGTGAGAGGTCAGAAAACGAACCTTAAAGTTTATTCCCTCGTTTATGGCATCTTCGCTTTCGCTTTGGTCAAAGAAATGCGGCACTGAAATCAAAGAAATTACCTCACAATTTTTGACGACCACACTTCTAAAAAGCGTAATTTATAAATTTGTACTCAATATTTTGCTATAATTTTTCGTCACGAAACTAGACTTCAGGGCTAGGAAAGGAAATAATTCTAGAAATCAAAAATTTTCGCCAAATCGACCAGCTTAACAAGAGGACAAGTCGGCCTGGCTGGTGCGTGGTCATGCGGCTAAAAACAGCGCTAAGCGAGACAGGAGATCGGGGACACGACTCTGTCCCCACTTTTCGCGCAGCGCGACACGTACGTATGTCAGCAGACGATGAGCGCATGTCTGCTCCGGCGAAACAACGCCAGCACTTCCCCTCACTACTGTCCCGAAGTAAAATCATTCCGGCTAGTGCAGAGTGTCAAAACTTGTTTTATTCAATGCCTAGCGCGTAAATAAACGGCAGGAACGCTTTCTACATGTTTACTACTAACCATATATACAATGCACAGTGGCAAACTATTTCTCTTTATAGGCCGCACGTGGACAACGCGAGCTCGTGTACTTCGACAAATTACTATAAGTTGGAAGCATCGACCATTGCTGTGATTCGCAGAAACCGGAAACGCGCCTACAAGCCTTGAAAACCCGCGCACAACACCTATCCGCGACGCCACTCCCCGACCTTTTGCCTACCACGAGCTCGCTAGCGACTGCAGCGCCACCTCGTTTGTTTACAAACATGCAGGAGGTCCATACATGGTTTGCATGTGACGTCACGTCCGGCGGCGCGCGCTGCGGCGGACATGTTGGTGCAGTCTGTGCGGAGTCGGTGGAGTGCGTATCGCACGCGTTTCCTCGCTAGTGGTAACACGTGCAATTTTGTTGCCTTTTGTGTGGCATGCCGCCGCTTCTCAGTAAGCAGCCTTTAGACGCTACCTACCGCTTAGATCTTACGGGGTCGGAGCGCGTTCAGTATGCGGAAAAAGTGCGTCTCTGCGATAATATCAACCCGTTCATGCTGCGGCCGGGAACGGACACAAGCGATGTCGACATATTTCCAGAGATTTGTTACGGTGACATCGTCAATTACCTTGTTTTTTCTGCAAGCTTTCTGACCCTTGAAGAAATGAAGGCGTTTAAGTCCACCGAGGCGCATAATTATTTCACTAGCGGCTGGGTGAAGGGACTGTCGGCAAAACAGCTGCAAGGGGACAAGGTGCTTCTACTTGGAGAGGTAAGCCGCAGGGCATTGATCTTTGTAAGGATTAGAGTAAAGAAATAACGGTTATTAAATCCACAAGTGACTGAGTGTAAGCAATCACTCAGTAAAGTTTTAAAAAGAACTGTTTACAAACTGTCAGGCTAGTGATTCCTTTCTTCATATGTACTGAACCTGGACGACTTCAGATTAAATCACGAGTTATTCTATTTTTATGGGCATATGAAAGGAACCGTTGCTGGTTTATCTTAGTTTGGAAACCCAACAAGTTATTGCGCAAAAAAGAAACGGTCATGCGTGGAGAGATTGTTATCGCTCGCTACAGATTTGTCGACCAACAATTTAGGTCTCGCCTGTCGCATCGCACACTATGGCCCGTATTAAGTGATCAAGCTCATCGCTGTTGCCGTTTTCGACGGTCCGGTAGCGCGACAAGATCGACAGTGACGTGTGCCTTCGCAGAGATGTGCCCAATGTTAATTTGGATTCGTAGCCTCCATTGTTCCCGACTCCTCAGCCTGACACTCCGCTTGAGCCGCGCGTTTCTGGGTCCGTCGTTTTGCCGCGCGAGCGTGGCGACCGGGATCACCATGTTTTGCGCTGTAGCCGAGCAAAAGCGTAGGGGCACAGTCCGGGTCCGTCTCCTCCCACAGTTTTGATGGTCTGCCTACAAAATGCAAGAAAAATTTGTTTAAAATGAGATTTTCCGCTATGCTTGTACGTCATGCACCTAAATAAACCCTGTGCATATGCAACGGACTTACCTTTTACGAAGTGGGCGCCGCAAACACGTATGCCCGTCCTTTCGGTGTTGAGATCGGCACGTTTTATACGAGCCAGCCACACCTCCCGTCGCTTCGCGCATAAAGCTTTCGTACGGTCACCTTGATGCTCGATGACCTTTGGAAGACGAAAAAAGTTTGTGTTTGTTGATTTCGCCCAACAAGTGCGGTTGGAGCATCCAACAACAGCGCAGATAACCATCGCAACGCCGTCGAAGTACACCGTACGCGCGAATTGCATCAAGTGCACCACTGCCGCTGCGACTGCACCAACATGGCGGAACAGTATCCCAGGGTTCCCAGCTACGACGTCAGTGCAAGCCATGTATTATTTCAACGCATGAAAAAAAGCATTGTTCATCGGAATATACACAGTGCTTGATGGCAAACTGGTCCATTCTGGCACAGTTCTAACAAAGAAAAAAAAAAGAGTAACGCAAGGCGTCACCAATACAAAAAAATTTCCTGACCTTCAAATCGTGGTCCAGTCGCTTCGATATATAATTTGGTGTCTGGATATACTTTTCGCGGTTGATGCCTGTTTTAGAGTAATAAATGTTATGAAAAGGGTTTGCTTGAGTTAAAACGGCCTCGCGCGCAGCTTTCCGGGAAACACACCGGCCACAGTTTCTATGGTCACATGCAAAAAGGCGAGGGAAACAAATAAACTAAACAGATAGGCGATGGCTAAGCATACGCACTAAGTAATAAAGATAACTGGCGCACCCGGAAAAGGCAAAGATAACGTGTTTTCCTCACCATGTTGATGCTCGAGTGACTTGTCGCGGACAGCTTTCTTTCGCAGTGTAGTATATGCTATGCACAAAAGAATGCTGTTACTTCCATCAGCGATTAGCACCGAAATGGTCGCCTCACGTATAGTTACGGGGCGCAAGTCCTGGACGTCCCCGTGAAGTTTCTGCTCTCAGTGCCAGATTGTCTCAACTGTAGCAGTTTTTCTTCCCGATTTTATCTCTTGTTGATGTGCTTTGAGTGCCGAAAATCACAGTCTGTAGCTCTTTGACAGCACTACGCGTAAAAATGAGGAAACAGCGCAGGACAGATAGACAGAAATAAATATATCTACGCTTTTACCTTACGCAGTTCCTTAGACGGGGAATCCTGCACCCCCCACCCTCCCAGCCCTCTCTTTAAAAGAGCCAGTTCATAACAAAACAACACCCGGAATGTCCATCCACAAGACAAGCAACTTGGGAAGAGGAAACTTTCAGATTTATTGTTACATTCACGACAGCGCCAGAAGTCCCCGGAACGTCAAAGCGATTGCTTTAAAGGCGGTATGTGAAAACTCATACGCTATTTTTCCTGTTCCTCTTCATGTTTTTATCCCTTACTCTAGATCAAAACGCTTTACTAATGCAGCTAGTGATGTCGCTTTTAAATCACGGCAGAGTGACGGCAGTCAGCCCTGCCTTTCTGCTGCTTTCATTGACGTCAACTTTCTCCTGGTCACGAAAAGCTCCCAGGACGCCTTGTTGACGTATACGTCACTTCGTAATCGGAAATGAAAACATTGTTTACGCAACAGACGCCTCCGGTCACACGGACGCCCAGCCCTCGCGCAGTGAAAACACCTGCGCAATGACTTCCCCACCTTATACAGCCTCAAGATCTACAGATCCAGCGCAAAAAAAAAAAAACTATAGTAACCCCTGGTAAAATTCCGATCGAGGGCGTCTGTACGCAGGCTATCTACTTTCTGGGGCGAACGA
Organism: Amblyomma americanum; assembly: GCF_052857255.1. Classification (NCBI taxonomy): domain Eukaryota; kingdom Metazoa; phylum Arthropoda; class Arachnida; order Ixodida; family Ixodidae; genus Amblyomma; species Amblyomma americanum. Next base: position 212,452,188 of record NC_135500.1, read on the forward strand.
ATGCCTCGCATGTGGTCGTTCGATTCACGACTTCTAATTTCTACCTGGACCAAACAGCTGAGTTCCAGGCGCAATGATGAAAGAAAGCGGATAAGCAGCGTCTAAATCACGGGTGTCCAAACCTTCCGCACTTTCATAAAGGGGGGATCGAAAGCTTCATCAGCGCAGCTCCGTCACTGTTTTTGGCAGCTATCCAGCTTACGTACAGTGCATCACCCGATGCAGCTCTCGATAATGACAGGGCTCGCACGAGCGCGGTGGGTGTGGCAGTGCGTAGTCGGGGGAACGCGTACAGAGCAGCGCGCAGAAAGCGGAGCATACTAGAGGCATGCGGAGCGACGCTAATTCGGCGCAGCGGTGACGTCAATGGCTGATGAGCGCCGGTCGAAGACCGCCACATCCGGAGAGAGTGAACGATGCGGCGGGCGAGCACCCGCGAAACTCGCCGGCGCCTCGTGTCTTGTAGCAGCGGCGCTAACCAGTTCCACAGGAATGCCGTGCCGACGCTTGCAGACTGCAACTACCCCTCCCCCCCCCCCACCCCCATCCCCCTCCTCCCTCCCCAGCCGTCACCCTAAGAACCGGCGTTTTCGAAGAAAAAATCCTTTCGCCCCCAACCCACGTCTTTCAACCACCGCTCTTTCCCCGTTTGTCCTTATACCTACTCTAGCTAGACGCTGCCGTTTCTTAACCTGCTTAACCGGGGTCACTCACAGCGCGGCTCGTTCGAGGTATGGGCGACTAGCGCATTCCCTTCGGTTTAGTGAAATGAGATTACCGGCGCGTAAAGCCGCCACGGCCAAACATGGCAGCTAAAAATACCGAGTCAGAACTGGTTTTCCTCTGTCTTGCAAGTCGGTCATATCGCTTTTAAATGATGTGCTGGGGCCGCATAGTAAATATCAGGAGCGGCATCGCTGAAAGACAACCTGTCGTTAACTTGAACACAGTTACATGCAGTCAGAGAGAAGTCGGAGAAAAATCTCGCTCGAGGCCACAGAGGGAAATGTCCTCAGGAGTAGACCTTGCCGTTGTAGCTCCAACACTACATACTTGCTTCAAGTAAAATAAACAAGATCCGTAACTATAGAGCGGTAAGAAGAGGACGACTTTATATGTGCGTTCTTTTGCTAACAACTCGCAGGTGGTGCATGTAGCGTCGCTTAAATTTTCGTACATTTTTTTTCCTGCCTCTCAGCAAGCGTCCTACACAAACTGCATATTGTGCTCTCTGGCAGCTTCCTTCTACAAGCACTGGAAAAAATAAATAAATTAAGTAGCCATATTACGTTCCGTCGATCTACTAATCAGTCGCGGTGCCATTGGCGGTGAAATCTGGTGTCCAGGAGCAAAGCGTGTTGTAAGGCAGAAAATGGACACTAGCTTGAAGTCTGCTCGGCGCAACAAAAAGAAAACAAACATTGCGATGTCGTGAAGAAACTGGTGCTGCCTTGGTGAATCGAACGCGTCGTTCATCAAAGCGATTGGAATGCGCGCCTTCCCTTGTATTCGTGTTGGATAAATTCTGCACGAAATTTCACCCTGAAATGCTGTTAAATTTTCTCCTTTATTCTGCTTGAAATCTTCCGGGTTTCGAGAAACTCGCTTAAAGGCTCAGTATAATTCTAACGTTGAATGTTTGTGGTTTAAAGCTGCTCATTAAAACCGATTCGTCCAACTGCTGCCTACATGCTCATTGTATACATTTTAATGGCGCAAGGGCAGCTTTGGACAAACAGCGCCATGGCACAAGGTGTTTTTTGTTCACACAATATGGGGTCAAAGACCTCTTTTTCCACGCATTTCAGCCTGGAGAAGCCGAGCACCAGGCCAGGGAAACTCTTGTACACTGTGGAAACCAGTGAGTAACTGGAAGAACTGGAGATCGAACAGCGCACCTCCCAGATACGAGGCGCATGCTCAAATGACACCTGCTGTTTCGAACACACCGGAGAGATAGTATTATAAACACTCCATTACGTAAAACCAAATTGTAATCTAGAGTGGCTACGATGAATGTTAAAGCATTACTAAATCAAATTATCTGCCTTAATCTGGAGCTAAAAAAATGAGGGTGACGGATTAGTCAATAAAAAAAAAAACCTTTGTTCTAGTGGGCGTAGTTCACGGTGTATTAGCTACATGCTTCCTTCCTCAATGCGTCTCCGCAGGCCCTTTTGTGCAATTCAAATACTGCTGGACTACTCTGCGCTCTTTCCTGTGCGACTGATAGGTGACAGTTGGGCGCCGAAGGACTTCCGGCTCTTCCGGATATGAGTTCGTCAAGGGGACTAACTGGGTCACACTTGGACGCGTGAACATCAAAGCCTTCTTGGTGATTCGTGGTGCACGGACAAACGGGTGCAATCTGTGGACAAGTTTTTTCCTAACACCATTTTTTTTCTCTGCTTTCAATAGTGCTCGAACTGCCTGTGTCCGATGTGCAAGTGTATATGCTAAAACGTTTTCAGGCATCACAACTCATCAGCGAGAATCTTGACCCCTTGTTGCCTTTCGCAGAAAAGTGGCTCGAAACAAGCTCGCTATCAAGCTTCATCATTCATTTTTTTTCTTTTCCTTCGAACTTTTCTCTTTATTCTTTGCGCGCTTCGCATATACTGCGGCTTACTGCTAGTTTTTTTTCTTTTTAGCTCCGATTCTTGGCTCTTTTTCACACGGACTTTCTTCCAGGCGCGCATACCAGACCACCAGTGATGGAGGACTCGGCTCTCGGTGATACCGGCCAAAAGAATGACTTTCCTCTTTTGCATGTGCGAGGTGTATTGCTAATATCACCTTTAATGCCTCGCTTTTCCTTTACGCGCCACATGTTGTTCCTTTTTTTTTACTATACTGTGCACGAAATGCTATTCTTCTCATTGCCTCTACCTGTACTATAGAGGGAAGTGACAAGCTTCAGGTATTTCTTTTTTCTGATGCAGTGAACACGTTTTATTACAGATTAGTATGCTGCTTGTATGGGAGATCGGTATGCTTTAAGCGGTCCCTGCCACAATTGTGAGCGGCTTGTCATGCATATTCATGGCACACTATGGTAGCTTTCCTTTTCTTTGCATTTATGCATATGAACTGTTCCACACCTAGCTGTTTCACGGCGAACGACACATTGTTCTCGAGTTGCATCAGAGGTTTCCCGCCTGGAATCGACTTTAACGACCATTTGAAATTTTTTTTTACGCCCCGCACAGGGCCTTACGGTGATTACTGCTTTCGGCTGCTCAATACATGTTCGTCGGTTTGGTGGCGGCCGCATTCCGATGGCGGCGGACTGCGAAAACACTCGTTGGAAAAGAGATTGGTGCACGATAAAAAAAAAAAAAAAGCTGGTGGTGAATGTTCTTGAAGAACCATCAACTAAAGCGTGCTTTTCACTTGCCTTTCACTTGCTTACACTTGAATTTTCACTTGGTAAAACAAATGAATATTCATTAAACAAGCTCTCTTAATTGGAGTGTGCTCCAGATGCCTTTTCACCCTGCAATGCTGAGAAATCGAAAATGCCAAATAAAAAATTGTTTTTCCCACTGTCGTCTTTACTAACATCTACATCGAGAAAGTTGTAAATAAAGAAGGAAAAAGGTAAATTTCTTGAAGAAATAAAGTCCTTATAGTAAAATTGAAATTAACAAACTAGGTTGATTTTGGAGCGTATATGAACCATTAGACACTTCACACGTGCTCAATATTAAGAACCAATACATAACCCGGTGGTTCATGCCAGGTTTTCCTAGGGTAGGTGGATGAATGTTAGGAGATTCCCCTTTGAAACGAGGTGGTGGCGGGTGTTACCATGCTTGATATTTCTTTTTCTATGCATTTCTCCAAACGGATTTGTCAACTTTGACGGTAGTAGTTATAAATTCGCTATTTTCCTTATATACAAATTCTGTTCACTTCTGCGTTTAACCAGTTTTGAATCGTGCATCCTTACGTCACTGCTCTGCTTTTGAGCCACAAATCTTCCAACCACTTTTTGCTAACGTCGACCGCAGATTAATTCACTTACCGTTGTTATCTCTAAACATAAAGGAGCTCAAGGAAAGACAGTGGGCCTATATCACACGTGGATGGATACTGCCATATTCTAGTAAAATATGTGCAATTGTTTTTTCAGATTCACCACACACCGCACATGTCTCGTGCCGGTTAAGTTCCTTTTTCTAGCTTCGCGTTACAAGACACCCTGACTTGGCTTTAAATATTACGGCGCTGCCTATTGAGTTACCAATGAACGATTTACCAACGCACGCAGTTACGAATGAACCGAACAGGGAATGAAATTCAAAGCGCTTATTCTATTACCAGCTATTGTGGTACATGTGCCGTGGTATTGCGATACATGCATTTTTATGTGGGGGCTGCACACAAGCTTGCTTCTGCAGGCTATGTATCAAATATGGGCCATGTAGCAAAAAAGAAAAATTCAACCAAATGATTTCTGTGCACCGGGTACCACGGTAAGAGCGACCCGCATGGATTTCGCACGTGTTTCTTCATTTGAAGCGAAAATGAAAAACACGGAGGTCGTTCCCCACGTATGAGAGGAACGTCAAAATTACGTAGTCGATTGGAGTGAGAGGGGGCGAGGCGTCATCACTGGGAATGCGGGGTCAGGGAGCAGTACCTGCGAGGTGTGGGTAAAGGGTGAAGCATACGAGCATGGCAGCGTGCTCGAGGGCGAAGCCGTGAACTCGTCTCTGTAGTGTTGATGAAGCGCGGTAGGCCTGAGGCGACTCTTTAGCCTAATGAGAAGGTCGGCTGCATATCTCGGAGTCTCCAATGAGATGATGTTGCAACTGCTGCTCATATGGGGCGAATGTGGCCACCGAGTTGTCAGGGTATCGGTTTGTGAATGCATGGAGTTTCTAAATAGCACTTACAGATATAGAGGAAGTGAGGAAGTCCAAGCGGCACTCTTCCGGCGCTGCAGAAGCCAAGCTGACGGCTATACGGAACTGGGAAATCGGCCTGCATTTCACTAAGGCTGCCAAAATCACCACTCCTGTATATGCGGAGTTATACCGTGTGATTTCGAGCGGTGAAAAAGGGTGTGTAGCATACCTTTGATCGTCTTTGCTGCGCATCACGCAGAGTCCACAGAAGTAAAGAAACCTTCCAGCCACGCTGGATTCGGGCACGCTGGAAGGCAGGGAGGCGGATGAAATTGTGCAGAGGGAAAACACATCACAAGAGACTGTTGAGCATGAAGCAGTTTCGGCATTCGCTGTGTTGTACTTTAGCAAGCAGAACAGTCTATCGAGCGCTGCACGGCATTCTCGAAAACTGTCGGCTCCTCCGAGAAAACCGCTGTAGAATCGGTTAGCAGACCACACGCTTTCGAACAGCAACTGCCAAATAGAGTGAAACTTCGGGGCAGCTGAACCTAAATGGAGGTCGAAAGAGGAGCATATCTGCACATACAGCGCACCTCAGGCGCTAGACGGAGCTACTTGTGCAAACTGCATTGACAGTGCCGAGACACGGGGAGAGAGAGAGGAAAATAACTACCAAACAAAAAATCACACACCGAACAAAAAGCGCGCAGTCATTAGACTTAACTTAAACTGCTGCAGTTAGGACTTTCGTCAAATGAAACAAATGTTCACAAAATAAGCTATCCATGAGACATCCCTATAGTCAAGAAAACACACAGCCTCCAGTCAACTTTTCAAATAAGGCAAGGAAACGCAGCTTAAACATCGTAACAGTTTCTCCACGTGTCAACAGTGCATGGCACGTTCACAATGTTGCAATCTTGTCGCGACCAACCTCTGCCGATGAAGGTCCGCCAGGAACTGACCCGGTAGTCCGGCCCCGATCCGAACCGAAGCACACTGTCTCCTCACGTGGCCAATGGGCGCGATGCACGAAAGTATATAACTGAACGCATGCAAGGGGTTCATGAACGTTTCGGCATTTCTGAACGTTCTTCTTATCGTCCTTCCCTCTACACGTGACTTGAATTCGCTGATGAGTTCGTCTTTCGCACGAAATTCACTGCTCACTTTACGAGCGGAAGCTAATGTTTCCCTTTAATTTTTTTCTTTTGCATTCTTGCATGGTACGGTGCCCTCCCCAAACTCGGTCGTCCAAACAGGAGAGGGGCTGGCTCTGGACTACCCTCCTCTCTCACTACACCTTTTAACTTACGGCTTTATTTTTGCTCTCTCCCTCTTTTACTCTATAGGCTGCCTACGTCCTTCAGGCAGTCTTCGTGCTTTTCTGTATATTCCTCGCACAGTGTGAAGTACTTTCAAGAATGGGTTAAGTGGTGTGATTTTTCGCAGATTTATTCTTTACTTGTAACTCATGGTGCGAATAATGAGAAAGGAAAGCAATGAAGAAATTTTGCTGGTGAGAGAAGCTGGTGGAAGAGAAGGTTTCAACAGCTTCTGAAAGTTGGACTTTGCCTATTGAAGCATCCATTTCTCTTAGAGAAAAGAAAAGAGAATTCCTTCACGATGGCCTATTTCGCAATTCGCACACTTTTTTTTTTATCGATTCCGAATCTAAATCTCATGTTATACAACGAAAACAAGAAGAAGTTGAAATGAAAAAGACAGAAAGGGCATTTAAATGAGAAATTCAAATAGTTTTCTCTCAGTTAAGGGTTACATGTAAAACCTATCGTTCGCTCCCACAGTAAGACCTAACTGAAGTGCCGTCAAGCATGCAGAGCAACTTGAAGTTTCCGCATTAATCGGCACATATAGGACAGCTTTTTCTTTTCTTTTCAGAACTGATGAGTGGGCGTAGTACATTTGAATGTGTAAGGCCACAGCTTGGCAGGAAGAGCTGACGTGGTCACTGCTGTCTTGTTACGTCGGGATAGGAGGAGAAAGTACAGCGAGTACACGGGACTGCGGAAGCGCAAAATAGAACAAGGCTATTTGGGCACGACGCTAAAGAAAACTTCCGCAAAAAAATATCCAGCGATCGTCACCAACATCACGCTTTGATGATGCAGCGATAAAATAAACAATAAAATGCTAAGAACTATAGCAAAATATTAAGAATTGCGCGTAAGATATCCCAAAAATTGCAGAAGCATTATTGCTTCACAGCTTCATTGTCTCTGGTTTCGCAACGCCGCCGGTATGGACCGAACGCTATACGTACTCCGGCACTTTTACTCCTGCTCGTCTCAAGGTTTTTCCGTGTTGCCCAACGGTCTTCCTCGCTAAACACTGCCGGGCTGGCAATGTCTCGGATGAATTGTCCACGCCGGAAATGATATCATTGCGTGTGGGGAAACCATTACGGTTGCCTGAACAACACCTTTTACACGACAAAGTTCTTTAAGAATACAGATAAAAAACAGAAAAGAAGGACAAAAAATTTAAATTTGTTAGAGCTTTATCTCCATCCAAATGTGCTAACTTGAGCAGGGCGGTGGCTGACGGGCCGCTTGACCTGCCTTTGCTGGCTCGCCATATTTGATTCTTAACAGCCAGTAGGGAACAGCCAGTACGTCTTAACAGCCAGTTAAGAAACGTGCTGGTCAATTTCGGAGCGCCCACACACAAGAGTGGTCTGAGAACCTCTTTGGACTTCATCAGTCCGAAAGGTCTCTATTTCTGCCTTCAGTTCTTCATCTGCAGTGAAGGTTTGCATACCTGAAAAATAGCAAATTTAGAGGAGTCATACCAATGTCCACGTTTTTACTTGTTTAACATAGCCTGCGCGTAAAGGCTTTTGAGTAGGATTGTGCGAACATTCTATGTTTTTCAATACCGAATAAAATAAGATTGTATTCAATTCGCTGAACAAATAAAATAGTGCATGTTGAAAATTATTTCAAAGGAATCGATTTGGTCATTAAGTTTTCGCATCGTCTTCGAATAACTGGCTATAAATTCAAGCTGTCATCGGTATGTACGAAAAGCATATGGGTAACGGGATGCAGTTCAGCCAGATTTGGCAAACCATGCCCTCATGCACATTACTGGAGGCCATGGAGCACAAATATTGTCCTTCTCATCAACTGAAACTTGGCGATTTAAGTTGTTCGCTGTGGTCATCAGCAACAAAAAAATAATTTCACTATGCATGGGACACGAGGGTCACGAAGATACTAAACTGAATTCGTGTTCCGTATCCACTAGTGGAGATCGGTGTTGCTTCTTTGTACAGCCACAGCTTTCATATTCATTTGTTAATTATATTCAGCACATTGACTGTTATGCTTAGCCGTGTCCTATTTCTGTGTGTATGTTGTTTAGATGAGAGAACGTCTATTTTTGTGTGTGTATATTTCCTGTCTTGACCACAAGAAACTTTTGTAAACACTTCCGCATGGGCTCGAAAAGGACCTAAAATATATCTAAATAAAATAAATAAAAATAAACCACTGCATATAACGCGGCGCTAGAGCTTCAGTATTTCGCATAAATATTAGTTTTGTAAGAATATTCGCGCAAGTAGCGAATAACGGCAGAAATATTCGACCTATATTCAATTAGTTTTTTTTATTATTTGACTCGTATTCGATTCAGTAGCAAAGCTAGCCTATTCAGTTCATTTTCAGAAAAGAACTATTCACACAATCCCTACTTTTAAGCTTTTTCAAGAAAAATGCTCTATGCTCTCAGGCGATACGATAAAGCTTTTTATGTGGTACGATAACGTACTTTAATATATATTTGAGAGGCACTTCAAAACTCAGAGCAATTTACAAGTTATACACATAGCAGTGAAGCTGTGCAACAAATCTATCTGAATTACAAGAAAATGAACTTCGAAAACTTTAAGCAAATTAAATTTTGTATACTGTACATGCGTATGTGAGTGGCTCTTATGAGGCCAGCAGTATTCGAGCTTAGAATGCCCAGTCCAGTAGTGTCTCGTGCAGTGATTGCAAGACTAAGCGCATTTGTACTACAGCTTAGAATGTTCACCACAGGCCTGGATGATGAGAACCATTTGGCATGCTGATTCTACTTTCTGTAAATCGATAATTCCCTCACCTGGTGAGCCTTTCCTGCTTTCGACGGGTTTTATATCCGATATAAATTCCTAACCGTTACAGCGCTACAGCGTTTAAATGTAACCAATAAAATAATAACTGCTTCCACCCATAAAAACATAGGCGTTTGCAGAATTCTCGCTTGGTGCACTGAAATCTCAAAAGAAAGCTTGTCCCCTCCCAAATATAACATTGCGGCAAAGTATGAGTTCGTACTTAAGCCTACAGAATTTGGTCACTCTTTTTGTGCGTGTTTTCGGAGGTGTTTCAGTGTCTGCAGTTGCGGTCATGTGCGAACGCCTGACGAAAGACGTGCTCAGATTCACAACCGCGTGGCCGTCGCCCCTGAAATACTAGACTTAATCGCTGAGATCTAAGGTTTCGAGACTTTGCAATAGAATACCAAAAAAGGCGCTACATTTCGTCGGAAAACTAGATAAAGTAACGGTACTTTTCCACGTCACATCCTTTGCCACATACCACAGGACAACATTGGCAGTGCGCTTGATTTGATCGCGCACACGTGGCAGCCAGCCACCATCACCTGGAAGGCACTTTTGCTAACCTCAGCTTTAATGATCTTATCTAGCACTAAAGCTGAACTGGCTGATGGGGGTAGGGGGGGGGGGGGGTTATACCACACCGTTTTTGAAAATTTCTTGAATTTTTATCTGAAATAAGAAACAATTTGCCGAGATATAAAACTGTCTAGCTAAGTGAAAGGAAAGTACAGTTGCAAGAATTTTGTGCACCCTCTTTTTTGCCCCAAAACACTAAGGAACATGAGGTTCAGAAACATACTGCTTTGAGCCAGCTCAACCTGGTCCGGTTTTATTACGCGTAGCAAGGGTCGATTATACAACACCTGAGTGAGATGCCGTTATCTGCCGGCGGTGGCGGCCAAGCAAGAATTCGCTGCGTTGTCTGCAGGCGTTCGTCCAATGAAAGCCTTCTAGAGGTTACTGCCGCTTTACTTGTTACAATCGCACTGCAGGAAAATACTAAGCACGAAAGCTTCATCGAAGTGCAGCATCACACGCTTTGAAAGTTGAAGGTCTGCGTGCGTTAGTGCCAAGATTGCTTACGTGAGATAGAACCTTGTAAATGTGTTGTTTTTTTTTGTCCAGGAGCTGTAACTCCTTGACATACGTACAAAGAACTCTACAAGAAAGTGATCGAGAACCAGCTATAGGTTTCATTGTTTCTGTGCGTGACTATGCAATTTCTAAACATGTACTCTTTGTTTGTTGAGGTGTACAAAAACGTAACAGTGCTTGCGGTCCAGCAGCTGAAGCAGTGGTCGCGCCATGTCAATAATTGATGATTTGGGAGGTGTGGGCACTGATTTCGGCACATGACTAGCGGAAGGCCGTGATCCTGACACACAAAACTCAAACTTGTGTACATCTTGGGCTCCAAGCTGCTTAAGCTCCACTGCCCACATGGCACGTAGCCAAGGGGGTGGGTGGGGCGGGGGGAGGGGGCTCCTTCCTGATTTCCTGTAATCAAGCTCTAATTCCCCTCTCCCCCGTTTTTACAAAACGTAACCCTGGGCACCCCTGAAAAAAAAAAATCCTGGCTACGTGCCTGTGGCACGCAGCGAGCACCGACATTAAGACATTTGTTATCAAAATGAGAAACCCAAACTTCACGAAAACTCTGCGCAGTTCGGCAGAGAAAAACAAATAAATGGTTAAGGACCAGCTCCCTCCTGCTGAGGCCTCTGTGCACAAAGTAGCTTTTCTGCGAAAGTCATTGATGCTCCTTTTTTTCCCTTCCAGTATGTTTTTTATTTATTTATTTTGAACCTCAAGGGTCCCTGGCGGGACATTGCATGAGGGGTGGGTGCAAGAACGGCGGTTAACAATGAATGTTACGTGGGAATCATGACGATGACACGGGTTCCTTTATGGCAGTCTTGAAATGGGAAGGATCAGGGATTAGCGCTAAGTCGCGCTAGGTCATTCCAGTCGCGAGCTGTGTGCACAAAAATTGACTTCTGGAATGTAGTAGTGCGGGCACTAAGTCTTGAGTACGAAAACTGTTAACCGCGTGCACCTTACTTGCTGTTATTCCAACGTGCTAAGCCGGACATAAAGCTTTGTAAATGCCGCACCTTTAAATTAGCTCCGTTCTCTGCACGCTTTACGAAGAGCCTGCAGATTCAAATCCGGTGACGATATAAAAGTTTCGAGGGACCGATTTAAACAGCAGCCATCTCGCTAATCCCCAATGAGATAGCTAATCATCCTGACAAAACCACTGAATTGGAAAAAAATAGGAGGTTTCAGAAACCACGGGGCTGGAGTTCAGCCGGAAAATGAGCATAAATTTCCCGCGCAAATAGATTTTAAACCCCGCACGGCTTTCGAATCGGTAGAATTTGCATTGCTTTAAAGAGGACGCAATTAGAGCGCGTGAATGAAATTGTATTGAAGTGAAAAAAGTATTGTTTGCAGATTTACGCTTGAAATATAGTTTTATCTTATAGCACGTGTGCTGTCTTCTGGCTCCACCATGGTCACGCCGGCGCAGGCGGATGTTGATGTCGCCGCCATCGACTGCGCTAAAACATCGTGCTCGGCCTGCCGTAAACGGGCCCCGCGAGCTTCCCGCGCAGCAAAGAGAAGATCACGCCGTCGTGTGCTGAGGGAAGCACGCAGTGGCCATAAGTGGCAGGGCGGATCTCAGCGCGCAGTTCCGTGACCTTCCTTGCGCGCACCTCCGATCAAGATTGACGGCCTCAGATGACGCGGCAGTGGTCGTGGAGGTCTACGGCTGAGACGACGGACGCCTTTGCCTCCATCGTCTCTTAGTAACTTGCGTCTCAGATATGACGGCGTTTGTCATGAGGCCGCACAGCAGTCTTCCTCGTGCATCGGTGAATTGGGGCGCTCCAGCTCATAAGGGCCTTCCGCCTGTTAACCGCGGTGGTGTCGAAGGCATTGAGGCGTCAATGCTTGGCTTTTTCTTGGGAATTTCTATGGGTCCAACGAGTGGCTGTTGGTGCCCGATTAGACGGAAGATGAACTCCGCGTGGATTTCATGTTACATGCTGTTGGTGCTCGCGTCTCGCTCAGGGCTCATTCGCTGTCTTTGATGGCCAGGTGATCATAAACCCAGCCCTTAGAAAAATGGTCTATAGACAGTATATAGACTTATTATAGACTCTATTGCATTCCTATAGATATTTCTGTTTGTCTATTTGTAGTCTATAGACTGTCTATAGACAAAAGTTCATTAAAAGTGTATGACTGTAAATCTATAGATTGTCTATAGACTGTCTATAAAATTTGTATTGCCTATAGACTGTTCTCTAGGGTTTGTAAACTTTATAGACAGATGTCTATGGAGAGTCTATGGACTGTCTAAAGAAATTTTTGTAAGGGAGGAAACCATTGCAACAATGTTAATCCTCAGAATATGCTCTCGGAACATGGCGACCATATCGCCAGCCATTTCCTGGTTGATTGAAGGGCTGCCATGCACTTTTGCATACGTGTTTGGTATGGGCTGGGGTAGAATATACATCCGCGAGCAATTGAGGTATACCGAGAATTCTAATGTGGAGTAAGGAAGTATGAACACACGGAATGAATGGTGCAGACAATTACTTAGTCTTCATTACTTACGCGTGAAAAGCGACGGCGTAATTGAAAACGAGTTCCAGAATTATATTTCGTCATGCAGGATAGCGATTGCAAATGAGTGGATCAGCAAACTTGAGACAGTCCTATCGGCTATGAGGAGAGAACTATGAGGAACTATGCATTCAGGTATTATTTGTCCGGTTCACAAAGAAAGCTTTAATTGACCACACTGACTATGTGTCTCCTTCTTTGTTACCGCGACAATAAGGGACTATGGCTGCCGACCGCAGCCATACCGCAACGCTATAATGAGACAGCGGTGGTTGCGAGCACGTGTGCTCCCTTTCAATTCTTTTTCTTTCTTAGTTCATGTTTACTGTACTCGTTTGATTACTTTTCATTCAACCAAGCGTTTTCACGGCTCGCTAAAGGGGCGCTTATTGGCGCGTTGCCCGGAAACCTTCGAGCGTGCTTTCGACGTCAGATTGACGCAGAAGAATAGGGCCTGCCTGCTTGCCGGCACTGAGCGGATAATGCGCCAATTTAGCGAACTGCTAAAGAAAGGGAAATAAATCGAATCAAATCAAACGAAGTAAAGTAACTGCTGAACTTCAATATCTCAAACGACATATGTGATCACTTTTGCCGACATCGTGTCGTTCCAGGGTTTTCGTAGGATATGATTTAATATGTGATTTGACGTGAATAATGCAACTTAGCCAACAGCAGTCTGGCCCAACACACGAACACGCTTATGTTAAAGTGCACTGAGAACACCGGGCACACGAACAGGTAGAAGCCGTATGAAAGGGCTCGCTCAGTTTCACATGCACAAGAACGAGTTCTGTAAGCATTTTCGCACTCAAGTTCAGAAGTGTTTTAGAAGCATTGTTCGTTGAGAGTAAAACCATTAAGAAAAGAGGAAGAGTGTATTTCACGCTAGTATTTATAAACCAATAAATGGTTGAATGCTCGCAACATGTCGCATTCACAAAGAAGCACATATGCACAAGCGCCAAAACAAGGAAGAACACCCAGGCTTTGCTATGCGTGATGCTGGAGATGGCACGCCTCTTCATCGCGCCGCGCTGTATGTCGCAGGATGTATGTCGGCAGGAAAGCATGACGAAAAAAACAAAGCTTTCGTAAAGCATTTTTTTCTAGCTCCGCTTCAAGATTCAAACTCAGTCCGCCAAAGAATGTGAAGAATACGAAGATAGCGAGAGTAGCAAACGCGGCAAGCCAAGGAAAGCGGTGTCAAGTGGCCTGTTTTCACGCTATTTTTGTAGGCTAGAATAAGCGTTCCAAGTCTTAGCCATATAGTTATGATCAGCAGACGTCAAGGGCAGATGGCCTTCGAAGCGATCTACGCACCTCTTAAGCATATAGTGCTATAGAGTTTGCGTAGGCACGCGGGAACAAGTTTTGTGAAGTGTTTGCTTCTGGCTGCCATCAAGAGCTTGCGAGGAGAGGCTCCACTAAACGATTGTAGCGATTTCGCTCTACGTGATCGTGGGCCAGCTTTAAATGCCACGTGTACCAGCACATAGGTGTCGCCACGTGTACCGCATCCCACAACGCCAGTCGTGGAATCGTCCAGCTTGCAGCCCGATCTCGAATAACCTTCGTAAAGTCCCTTGAAGGAGCGTGACGAGCCACACGTTCGCAACACATCTAGCGCCCAGTGCCGCCACATGCCACGGCAGTGTATAAGTTCGTCTCCAATGTAAACAATCACATCGCGCCCGCGGTCTTCAAAGCCCTCGTCTTCCACTGCCCGCTTTTCAATTGCTTTCCCAGAGCACGACCGCAGCTCAATCTTGAATCTCGCTGAACCTCTGCTGTCGGCCGCACACGGTTGAGTGAAAGTGCACGCAGTACTGAGCACTTGGCGGTCACTCTAAAACGCTACAGGCTGGCGCGAACCAGACGTTTGCACCAGGCGCCTCTTGTATTCGCAGCACTCTTTCGAAAGCGAAACGTACAGAGGTATAAGGCGGTTCCTCTTGGTATGCAAGGTCACGTACAGTAGCAGCGGTTGTCAAGTGCCGAGGAGTGTATAAATAAAACAGCCTTTAAAGATAGCGTTACGCTGCAACTCGAAGATCCGAAATAAACCAAAAGTCAGCCACGAAAGCAAGCACGGCAGCCTGATATGACGCTACGTGAGGACAAAAAATTTTTATTTGTTTTTCTTTAAGTCTCTTACTCTCACAGCCGAAGTTTTTCTTTGGCTCGTGTTTGGAGGATAGCATACACAACCATGCCTTTACAAGTTCCGCCGCCGTCTCGGATATGTTACAAATACGAAGCAAAAAAAAAGGGGTGATAGCTTTACAGTAGCCTTGTAAGTCAGACTGCTTTCATATGCGCATGTATTTATTTCCTCCGGCAAGTGAAAAAGCCAGACGGTATGCGTTCATCGCGGGCATGGAAGCTTATTTGGAAGCAACATAATGCAAGGGGTGGCAGCCGTTACCGAGGAAAAAATAGTTGCTTGATAAACAGGAACTTTCTCCCAGAGCGGGCAATGACCCCAGTCTTGCTAATGTCACATCGCTACTTCCACTCTGGCGGGCAAGTGGTCCCATGCGCTTTCGCTGTAGTTCCGGCACAAACTATTGCTAGCTTTGAGCGTCTGATTTTCGATTTATCAACCGCAGTTATATTTACCAGTTCGACAGAGAAAATACAAAGCGCTCGTAAGTAGATATATGCGTCTGATTCTTTCTACCTCATAAATCTTGTAGATGATATTTCAGTTTTGTGCCCTGCAATTTGCGGTCTCCTAATTAAAGTCAACCGACATCACTCAAGCGTCGCTGTACTGAATACACGCCCCCCCCCCCCCCCCCCCCTCCATTGGACTTTGCATTTGACAGCCTTCAGGTGGGAATTCAGATTGGTTGGCTTTTCAGGAAAGGAAATGCCGCAGCATCTGTCTCATATATAGTTGGACACCCGAACCGCGCCGTAAGGGAAGGGAGGAAGGAGGGAGTGAAAGAAGAAATGAAGAAAGGGGTGCCGTAGTGGACGGTTCGGGAATAATTTAGACCACCTGGGGATCTTTAACGTGCACTGACATCGCACAGCACACGGGCACCTTTTTTCGTTTCGCCTCCATCGAAATGCGGCCGCCGAGGTCGGGTCCGAACCCGGGTACTCTGGCTCAGTAGACGAGCGCCCAACCGCTGAGCCACCGTGGTGGGTGAAATTCAGATTATGCAGTATTATAATTCCAGACAAGGCAGTCAAAGCATCGAGCAGTCCTAACAATTCCGTAACGGTCGGTGATCATCTTTTGAAGCGCCAGAGATCTGGAAACAGTTTCAAACAAAGTGTGATAGATTGCCGCAAGAAGAGTTCATTAGCGCTCATTTTGCAACAGCAGCCTTGTTTCAATGGATGGATGGATAGAAAAATCTATTTTCGCCAGAACTCATTTGCAGACGATTCTGTGCTAGATGGACATCAACCCATGGCTGACGGCGACCTGGGTGGCCCACTCCACGGCCCTGGTCTGGGCGGCCGGGTCTGTGCTGGATAACACGGTCTCCAACTGCACGAGAGAAGGATCGCACATAATATCCGCCGGTAAAGGCGCTATGCTACAGCTCCATTATACGTGGTAATAGGTTGCGAGTTCTTGGCATCATTCGCAATCCGGCTGAACGTCCGGGTAGATTTTGTTTAACACGCATGGGTTAAAGATATCGTCTGCAATCTTCGCCAGACGCATTCATGCGCTTTCAACAATTGCTCGCCCGGGGGCGGGTAAATTCTTCGCTCAAGTTTGTAATGGTTAGTAACGTCGTGAAAGCACACCAGCCCATCTCTTGTGGACTTCCCCGGAACGTCCGGCTCAGCTGATCGGCTGACGAAACCTCGAGCATTCATGTGAGCCGTCTCGTTGTCAGGGTTCCCAGAGTGTGCCGGCACCCAGATAATTTCCACTTCCATAGTTCCTCGCCCCGTGGCCCGATTCAAAAATCGTGCCGCTGTGAGAGATATTCTGCCCCTCGCCAAATTTCGGGGTGCTGCTTTTGAGTCGCTAAAAATCAGGTCAGTTTTAGTACTAGCTATAGCTAGCGCTATCGCCGCCTCCTCTGCAGTTTCTGAGGAGCGCGTTTTGACTGATCCAGAGGTGACCAAGTGTCCCCGCCCGTCCACCACCGCAACGGCAAATGCGTCCTTCTCGTTATACTCGGCGACACCTTCTTAGACTGCCCGTTGTACTTCCCGTAGTTAGCATGTAAAGATCTGGCTCTTGCCTCCTTGCGGTTCTCGTGATGTATCGGATGCATATTTCTGGGCAAAGATTTTATGTACAAGCCCTTGTGCATTTCACGCTTCACCTGAATTTTCCTGTCCCCGGCTGGAGCATCAACTCCAATACCGATACTCTCCAGTATGCTCCTTCCTGCTCTCGTTTTTGAAGGTCTACTGAGTTGCATCATCAAGTGCGCCTCCCGCAGTTCTTCCAGGGTGTTGTGTACCGCTAATCCCAGCAGCCTTTCGGCAGACGCATTGTTAGGCAACCCAAGGGCCAGATTATACGCCTGCCTAATCATAGCCTCCACCTTGCCTTTCTCCATCGCGTCCATCTTCATATAAGCCGTCGCATACACTGTGCTACTGAGCACAAACGCCTGCACCAGCTTACACAAGTCCTTTTCCTTGAACCCTCGATTGGCGGTTCTCCTGATTAGCCTCACGGTAGCATTGACCGTATCTTAAGCCTTTCCCAGGCCTCCTTATTCTTCTTGTTAGTTTGCAGATACAGACCCAAGATCTTGATCGTTTGGATCTCAGCGACCGGTGCGCCCCCCACTTTCATCTCTAGCGGTGGTGGCGGCACATAGTTCCTCGCATGTATCCCTCTTGGTTTATCCCTAAGCACAAAAAGCTCGGACTTGGGCTGAGAGCACAAGAGTCCTGCCTCCCCTGCTAGCTCTCCACAATATCCACTGCCTGTTGTAGAATCTCATCCAATTGCGCGGCGCTGCCCTTGGCTACCCATAGAGTAATGTCGTGCGCATAAAATGTATGTTTAAGTCGTGATATCCCTTCCAGCCTCGGCGGTATCTTGCTCAAGACAAGATTAAACAGGAACGGCTATAAAACCGACGCTCCACAAACAATCTGATGTACCGGAATATTCTACCCTCCGGTCCTATGTCCGATAGGTTCCTTAATATTGCCTCATGGGTGACATTGTCAAAACCTTTAGTGTGGTCGAGCCCCAAGATAGTCTTGGTGCCCGTGCCGTACCCAGGATCAACCGCGTCCTTTTTGAGTTGTATCATGACGTCCTGCGTTGATAAATTAGCCCTGAAGCGAATCATCGTTTCAGGTATCAACTCCTTGTCTACCACATAACCCTGAAGCGTGTTGAGGACCACATGCTCCATCAATTTGGCCAAGCAGGACGTCAGCCAGATGGGACGCAGATTCTCAACGCAGACATTCTTCCTTGGTTTAGGAATAAACGTAACCCTAGTACGCTTCTCCCCGGCCGCCCAATACGCTCGTACTTGTTCATCAAGTTCCCCACTGACTTTAAATCCAGGTTCCTCAGCATTTTACTAGTTAACCCCATCCGGACCGGCTGCCAACGTAGTACGAACCTGCCCCATTTCAAACTCCACCTCTGCCACCGTAAAGTACGCATCTAATTCTAGGTTTTCCTCTCGAACCTGACCGCGGCGGCTGCGTTTTTATGGAGGAAAAACGCCAAGGCGCCCGTGTGCTGTGCGATATCAGTGCACGTTAAAGATCCCCAGGTGGTCGAAATTATTCCGGAGCCCTCCATTACGGCAACTCTCTCTTCCTTTCTTCTTTCACTCCCTCCTTTACCCTTCCCTTACGGCGCGGTTCAGGTGTCCAACGATATATGAGACAGATACTGCGCCATTTCCTTTACCCCCAAAACCAATTATATTATTATTATTATTATTATTATTATTATTATTATTATTATTATTATTATTATTATTATTATTATTATTATTATTATTCCTCTCACGAGTAATCCGGCAAGCAACCGCCCGCCTCGCCGTTCATGTAACGACTTCGGAGTTCGTGAATGAACTCCGCAGTTATGCCTTGATACCGATGCACTAACCTAGCCATTCGCCACCTCTGCGCCGATTTGGTTGCCACCGGATCTAAAAGGAGCCTCAACAACTGCCGCATTTCTTTTTTTGCATCCGAAATGCCCATTCATCCAGTCACAAACCTGCCCCCTTGTTTGCACTGCAAGTCCAACGTCTAGGTTTCGATTTCTCGTTCTAGCTGGGCCAGCTTCCTATGGAAGACCCCATTATGCTCCTCTACCTCTGAAGGAGACTCGCATGCGCTTCCCACCTGTGTAACAGTCTAGAGCCCGCCGTAAAGCCCTCCTCCTCCGTCGGAATCTCTTTTGTGGTACCCTTCACGTCCTGGTTGAGCGCCTAAACCCAGGCTCCCAAGTCCTCGATTTCCCCGTTCACTGTCTTCCCCGACTTTCCGAAATCTATCCCAATCCGTCTCTCTACTTCCTCTCACCTTGTCTTTGTGCTTAGCAGCACTAAATACCGTGGAAAGGATTATAGTGATCACTGCCCTGCGGCTGTCCGTGTTTACCCACTTTGCATCCCTATTACCCTCCAGAAATGTGAGGTCCAGAGAGGTGACTGTGCTCACGCTGTTGCCTATCCTCGTATGATCTAGCGGTTGTAGTATATATTTAATGTAGAGTGTTCTTTGTCACAAAGGAAAGCGCCAGTATCGCAGAAATTTAGCACCTTGAAATTGTTTGTTCCAGTTAGCATCTAACAATGACGGGTAAGAAAGCTCTAGGCTAGACAAGGAACGAAAATACATGTTTTAGTTTTGGAACAACTTCTGCTGGCTCCGCCCCAACCCTCTGGCAGTGACGTATCCCCAAACATTGTCTACTTACAATGGGCGGGCAACAACCGCATTACTTCGTGCCGCTGCCACTCTATGAAGAATAATTCGAGGAGACTGGGCTTAGCGTTATGGTAGCAGTGGTCGTTTCCCTCGAGTACTCGATAATTAAGCGCTTATTGCACTGCGTGCCGCTGGGAGCATCGCGTTGAGGATTTCACGTACGTTGCTTGCTACTCTTTTCTGTAGGGCTACACCGCGCACCGAGGCCTTGAGTCAAGGTCATCGAATGACGCACGTGGGATTTGAGGCAATTGTTCTTCACGCCCGTAACAGCCGCTCTTTCTGGGTCGGCAACAAGTTTTTTCTCGTTACCTAACAAGACAGAAAGGAAGAAAAAAAACAAAATAAATCAGGACAGAATGAGAGGGCAGATGACGCTTGCGGCCGCCGTTGTGTAAACAATAAAAGTTGTAATTCTAGAAGCGATGGCAATGTCCCACGGAAGAACAGCCGGAGGCAAGACCTTTTTTAATGCTCCAAATGTTTAGCCCCGTGAGGCTGCAAAAACACTGTTCAATCAATGTATGAGTAAACATGTGCAACATCCTTGTGAAAAAAATGTTTGAATATTGGAAAACTGTAAGGTGCTGGTATAGAAATATTGAAGGTAATGGTCCATCCTTCCGATATGTAGCAAACTCTTTCTTTTATATTGTTTGCATCACTAGCATCGAGCAGTTAAGACTTCCATAGAAAGCCAATGAGAAACGCTTTTTACAACCGTAAAATCGTTAATAGCAAAAAAAAAATACAAGCCTGGCTACAGCATATTTGGGGTTAAACTGATTGTTAAAGCGAAATCTACAATATACAAAATAATTGTGCTCAAATTTTTCCACGTTCAGAAACGCTTTGTTCATGATTGTTAGGTACGAAAAGAAATGCGTCGTTCCAACGCTTGAGGACTTATCCTTGATTATGAGACAAAAATTACATCAAATTCCTGGCGAATCCACCGTTCATTGCTTAAAGCCAACTGTACTTCGTGGCGCTGCTGCGTGAAATCGGGAGCGGACTGTAAGATTTTCACATGCCAATGTGGTTGCTTCGAAATACCCATGTTAGCGTAATCATCGAATAATATTGTCGTTGTAGAGCTATCTGAATCACTTCTGCTTCTATGAAGAAAAAAGACCTCATTGCAGTTCTTCAGTGCGTAGCTTTTGCTGGAGGCATACTGTGGTTTTCCGATTTGAAATACAAGAACAATACAGCAACACTCTAAATGAAAAGAAATCTGTTGTCCTTAATATAGTCGAAGTTCAGAAGGTGGTGAGTGGTGAAAGCAACATTTATTTCTCACCACGGCCTCTCAAAGTCACAAAAAATAATTTACAGAAATTTGCAAGGAATAATTTCACACCTGTGCAGAATAATGTATTAAAACATGGTATCGAAATCTGTAATTTTCACCTGATAAGGCGTTTAGATGCAAAAAGTTGAAAGATAGAGGTCTCTACTGATCGATGGTTATGCCAGTATAGCTTTTGTGATACTCGTAATGAACGTAACACGAACATAGTCGAACACTTAGTACTTTGTGATGGGTACCCTGCAGGATTAGGGTTCCTTTTTTCGTTTCGGAGCTATACAGCTACGAGAGTGATACTTTTCAGATGTTTTGATTGTCTGATTTTAGACTATCATCAGCAAAACATCAAAATTTTATTTTAAAACTATTACACATCAGCTACTCGGACATCTTTCTTTTTTTTTAATTCAGGCAAGCTTCCCTCTGGCTCTTATACCGGCTGTTGGCAAAAAGCACTTTTCAGTTATTATGCATCCAAAAGGTCCGCAAGCGCCGAAGGGCTATATTTTCTACTCCTACTCGCATCCATTGTGTCGACTGACTTTTCTCTCAATTTACCTATCTCTTAAGTGTTTTCATTATTTATTCTTTATTTTTCTTTAAAAAATCATACAATATAATGGTGTTCAAATTAGTCTTGTACAACACTTTTTTCCCTTAGTGTTTTTAACCCCATGAGAAGGCTCACGCCGATTTTTTAAACCTAAGTTTTCCTAGTAGAACAATCCCTTTCGTCTTCTTCTTGTAGCACGTGGGCGATCACTATGTTAGCGTACTTTCAGACCCCCACTGTTTCAAAATTTGCGTTACTGTCCCTGTCATAAAAAAGATAAATGAAAGGAGCGAAAAGGAAAGGTTAGCCGACTGAAAGGATTAGGAAACAGGTTGTGGCCAGCAGAATGTTGTCAACAGAGCGCACAGTCAATCTGATTTTTGCAGCTAGCTAATAGCGCATTATTAACCAAAAGCGTTTTTGTTGCAACGCGAACTGGTAAAACTAACTCACAGTACTTATTATTTTTCATAGCCTGGCGTCCACGGTCAACTAGTAGCTTACTGTGCGCAACGTGTGCCTCTTCGCCATAAAGAGAAGCGAGAGACTTAATTGCCTCATGGGCGAACTCAAAGCGCAAGGATGATTTTTGCCTGATTTAAGTTATTTCATTTGCTGTGAATTCTGATCTTATCTCTCACTATAAGTAACTAAAGTTGAAACAGAATTACTGCGGCTATCTACGGTACGACCCGAAATAAACGCTGCGCGCCGAGATTTGCGCGCGAAATTATCAAAATGGAAAAGAGCATATATAGAGTTGTGTAGCAAGGAGCTTCTTGTTTAGTCAGCTTGAAAAAACAAAACAAAAAGTGTTGCATCACGATAATCACCAGGTTCAAACAAAACACAAAAAGGCTACCTTACCTTGAGACTACTTCAACAATTGCCCCAATTCAGGCAACCATATTGAAGGTTTTTTTGCCAGGTTTATTTTGTGCCATCAATGGGCTTAAGAAACAAATTACGAAGATCAAAGCATAATATAAACTGCTTATCTATTTTATAATTTAACTTCACAGTTACGAAATTCCGTACATCAGAGGAAGCGTAACATCTAAATATATATTTCGTTCTCGCTCATAAAAACGGTGGTCTCGCAATAATAATAGTTGCGTGTGTTACTTGCTTGTCTATAAACGGAGGTCGCCGTAGTATGTCAATGAATTAATTGGTTTTCAGGGAAAGGAAATGACGCAGTATCTGTCTCATATATCGGCGGACACCTCAACCGTGCCGTAAGGGAAGGCATAAAGGAGGGAGTGAAAGAAGAAAGGAAGAAAGAGGTGCCGTAGTGGAGGCCTCCGGAATAATTTCTACCACCTGGGGATCTTTAACGTGCACTGACATCGCACAGCACACAGGCGCCTTAGCGTTTTTGCCTTCATAAAAACGCAGCCGCCACGGTCGGGTTCGAATCCGGGAACTCTGGATCAGTAGCTGAGCGCCCTAACCACTGAGCCACAGCGGCGGGTCGTATGTCAATGAAAGCGTGAGTTCTCCGTGTACCCTCAGAAAAGGTTGTACCTATTGGCCTGCGGCATGACAGCGACCCATAAAGTGGCCGCAATTAAGAATGAGGCAGGGATGAAGAGGAGTGTTTTTGATATCACTTTTTTTTTTCACGAGGTGGTGGCAAATCAGGCAGCATTGTTTTAATTTCAAATGTCATTCAGGACAGCTGCTTTGTACAGTGACGGGCTACAACCTCTACATAAAGGCTGTAAATACACTCCCACGTTATGTAAGCGCTGACTTGTGGCATCAAAATGAAGAAATTAAGATATTAACTTCAAAAGCTTGACGCAGTAAGAGCCGAACAGCTGTGGGTTCGGCAACAGCAGTGTGCTTTTATGCCGAAAACCAGAAGCGTATATGGAATTGTCATGATGAAAGGCAATAATCTATAGATCAGCCGGCATGTTACCAGTGCACATAAATTCTCTTGTTTAAAATGAAGATTTCTTGGCGTTTTCTGTGGTACCTATATCCAAAACTTTACTGTAGCGTCGTAGGCGAAGAACATCGTTTTGTTGTTCGAAAAGGCATTGCTACTTGGAAGTACGCACGCCTAGCACATTAGTGCAGCTCTTGTCAACTAAACTGCATTGCGTTCGTTTAGACAACTTGTCTTTTGACACACGTTGGCCCCCTCGGAACTTTCGCGCTTGTGACTGTCTCCACATCTTTATTTTTTCCTGCCTTCTTTATTTTCCACCGGTTGATTGAAACAAAAGCCTGTCAAATTTCTTCTTGCTTTTCGTAATTATCAGCCGTGTCTGATCGTAAATTTAATGAACGCACAAAAAATGGGAGATAAGATCATTGCTGGGCTGGGAACCATTCAACATCAGAAGAAGAAATTTAAGACTTAAATTCTTCCACCGCATCTTATATAATCAAACAGGAATTGACAGCCGTAACTATCATTTGGAGCCAACTTACGTCTCGACTCTGGACGACCACTCCAAGAAGGTGCGCGAATACAATTCTAATACAAACGGTTTTTCTAAATCATTCTTTCCACAAACTGTGATAGACTGGAACTTGTTGCCGGAAGAGTGTGTTTCAGTGTTTGATAATCGCGATTTTTATTCTCGTCTGTATTCCTGAGAATATACTCCTGTCTTACTATTCTTCAAGCTTTCTGTTACCTTTAATAATGTTCACTGATTGTTTTGTTTTACTTTGATGTTTACTTCGCTTAATGTTCTTGTTGCTTTTTCTGTGAACAGAACACGTTGTTTTCAAGCTGTCTCCCCTGTGATAATGCCTTCGAGGCGACGTAGGTATTCTGTAAATAAAAATAAATAAATAAATAAATAAATAAATAAATAAATAAATAAATAAATAAATAAAAAAATAAATAAATAAATAAATAAACGATTTAGTCAATCAGTTACAATTAGTATCCACACATGCCACCTCTCCGCTACCCAGGCTTTCCCTTTCCCTCATGACCGCGCTCAGAGCCTGCGTCAGGGTTTCTGTGGTCCTTCTTGGAACAGCAGCAAGCCGACGCTCTCAGCTACCGCCGGTGCAGCAGCTCGGATTACTGTGCCGTGCGCCACCGAGCAACCTTGCCCTTGTCCTTCGCCGCAGGGTCAGTTCAGCGGCCGCCAGAAAGGTGGCACGTGGCGCGGCACAAAAACACACGGCATGAAGCGGCTGTGGGGTTATTCACGTTCCGTGCGCTGCAGGACGCCGCGAAACGGGTTCAAAGGACAGAAGAGGTAGAGCCAAGCTGAAAGTAATAAGTTTGCGACTATGGAAGTGAGAAAGGAAGAGAAAACTACATTGGCGCACCGAAATTCAAGTGAAGTGTTCCGCCGGCGTAGCAGAACGTGGAAACGCATTGCGAAACACGGCCTTTGCTGTAGTGAGGAATACCGAATCTGAAGCGCCACTCTAGTCTTTCTTTGCTCGAAACGCTAGCGTTGAAGCTGTTCATGCCCAGCGGTCTTGAAAAAAAAATTCAATATTGTAAAACTGTAAGTTACTGGGATGGAAATATTGAAAGTAATGTTCCAATCTTCCAATTAGTGCAATTTTTTTATTCTAAAGCTTTTCAATCGCTCGCATCGGATAGTTAGGACTGCCATAGGAAACGAATAGCAAACGGTTTTTACGACGGCAAAAGCGATAATAACAAAGAAATGCAAGCGCACCGAAGGGAGACCTGCGGATATATTGATTGTTGTAGTGAATTATTACAATATATGAAGAAAGAGTCGTTAACAAACTCTTCCCCGTTGAAAAGTGCTTTTGTCCAGAAATGCTGGGTATGTCAAACTAAAATGCAAGTAGCAGTGAAAAATGCCCAAAAGCCGTAGCCTCTAGGGAGATATTAGGAATAAAATATTATTTATTCTCCCGAGAAGACAGAAATGTGATGTGTGTTGCGTATGGGCCTAACGTCGCGGAACTACATGAAGACTATGTGAGGCTCTGTAATGGAGGACTGAGGAACGCGTTCGACCACGTGCAGTTCTTCAATGTACCGTTACGATCGCTTGCACGTGCAGCCCTTTTCCATTTGCCCTCCATCAACATGTGGCCGGCGCTGCCGGGGCCTGATTGCGCGTCCTTCAGCCTTGAGCAACCCCACGCCAAAGCAGTTTAGCCACCGCATTAGGTCAGGAGAATAGGTGACCTAACAAGATTCTCTCAGTAAATGCAGTTTTTTACACCCCTGAGCATAAACGAGTCATTATCACCACATCATCAAGAACATCTAAGGTTTAATTATATTTTCTGGACGCACGTACTACTCCTGGCGCAATTTCATAATACGTGTTTGATTTGTCAGCGGAGTATAAAATACCAAGCGTTACTTTTAGTGGGAGAAGGACGCACTGAGCTCATTACCTGAATCATTACTGAACCGAATAAATTGCTTTCGTGGCATGTTTTAGAACATCAGCATGTCCAGTAATTTCGGACAAAAATTTTGAAAATTGGAAAACTTTAATTTACCTTTACGGTAACATAGAAGGGGAGTTGAGTTGAGCTGAGTTGAGTTTAATGGCGCATAAGCGACTAAGGCTATCGTGCGCCAAGCTCAAGGTATAAGAAATTGTTTTCTGGATAATTTTACAAAGGTATTAAAAAATGGGGGTGTAGAATGCCTAAAAGGTAATACCCTCCTGCCCAGTATTGAGAGCAAAACAAGATATTAAAGGTTTCAAAGGAGGCTGTTACCCTCATCAGCCGCCCTTGGCTGGGCACGGACTGGAGGCCCCCAACCAATCAAGATAAAAACCTCAGCCCTTTTCTCAGAATGCAAAAGTGACTGAGGTGCATCAGGCAAAGTACTGCGTCATGTTTTACATATATTTAAGAACACCAGCTTCTGTTAAAAATCTAAAAACACAGGACATGTCCACAATTGCATTTTCACCTAAAATCAGTGATGGATGAATAAGGATGCGTTGGTTATAAAACGGAGACAAGCCCTTTTTCCGTAGCTTTTCTAGTTTAGAACATGAAATTAATATGTGACTGACTGTAAGTTCGTCTCCACATGTACAAACTGGTTTGTCTTCTTTTGTTAGCAGGAAGTTGTGAGTAATGTGTGTGTGGCCTATACGGAGGCGGCAGATAATGACTTCTTTGAAAATGTTTCTGATGCACACATGACTTCCATTCACCGAGCACTGGTTTTATTAAGCGTAGCTTGTTATTTAATTCGCTGTACCAAGAGGACTGCCAAATTTTCCTTGCCTTACATTCTAGTAATTTCATGCAATCTTTATAGGGCACATTTGCATTCTTTATTAGCTTGCCACAAGCTTGAGCCGCACACAAATCTGCTCTTTCATTGCCCTTTATGCCGACGTGACTTGGTACCCAGCACAGTCTTATGTTTTGTCCTTGAGCTAGGGCTGTTGTAATGTTGTGTATGAGGTCGCCAAGCCGCGGGGTTATTTCATTTCTAGAATGAACGGCTGTGAGCACACTTAGCGAGTCTGTGTAAATAATTCTTTTGGCGAATTTCTCATTTTCTATTTTTTTCTATAGCTACACAGATAGCGTAACATTCCGCAGTGAAAATTCAAGCATACTGTGGAAGTCCTACTATTTTATTCCAATTCCCGTGGACCGCAGCACTTCCAACGTAAGCATCTGTTTTTGAACCGTCTGTATAAAAAGCTACGTAATTGCTGTATTTTTCTTCAAGCGTGAGGAATTCTTGTACGATATGTTCTTGCGGGATTTGTTTTTTACGGAAGCCTGTAAGAGTGA
This sequence comes from Amblyomma americanum, assembly GCF_052857255.1. Classification (NCBI taxonomy): domain Eukaryota; kingdom Metazoa; phylum Arthropoda; class Arachnida; order Ixodida; family Ixodidae; genus Amblyomma; species Amblyomma americanum. The sequence continues at coordinate 212,479,328 of NC_135500.1, forward strand.
GCTCACAGATCTCCGGAAAGTTGTACCATGGAGGAAGTGGACCTCGTCTTCGAGAAATGCTTGGCAATATGCCTAGTACGCCAAGATTCTGGCATATGTCTTCGAATCGTAAGAGCAGTGGACGGGTAGCTTGTGGTTTATTGTTAAAGAGTTCTCTGGATGGGCACTCTGTAGCGATGGGGTAACAAATATGTTTGTGCAGTGAACGAATTTTTAGAATGCACGAGCATGTGAGCATGGCTCTTCTGTCTGTAAGTGACGGCTCGTTGGTTTCAACATAAAGACTTATAGGTGACGTCCTGTAAGCACCAGTTGAATGGCGTAAACCTGAATTGTGCACTGGGTCGAGTCGTTTCAAATACGATGGCCTTGCTGAACCATATACTATACTGCCATAGTCTAAGCAGGTTTATGTGATGTAACATAGAAGGTAATGGTCCATTCTTCTGATATGTAGCAAAATCTTTCTTTTAAAGTGTTGCCACGGGTCGCATAGAACAGTAAAGTCTCCCTTAGAAAAACAATGCGGAATACTTCTGTCGATAGCAAAAACGTTAATAGAAAAAAATTCAAAACTGCCGTCGGGGGATCTGCGGATATGTTGATTGTTATAATAAATCATACATTCCATAAAAAATTGCGTTCATAAATGGTTTCCCATTCAAAAATGATTTTGTCTAGAACTTCTGGGTATGCCAACTGCATTATTCAGATCTCCAAGGTCGCACCTGAGTAGAGATATAGCATCATGCTATAACCATGGTAGTAGTATTCGGCATGTATGCTTCAGAAACTGCAGAGTACAGCGGCGCCTAATGAGACACGAAGACTGAATAGCGTGAACATGCAACAGGGACGTGTAGAGAACATTTTCCCGTTTCAAAGCCGGTGAAAAAACTTCCCAGACATAGGCTTTGATCGGACAAAGGCATAGGCGCTAGACGTGCTTATGTTAAGCTTCAATAACCTAAGCACGTCTAGCGCTAGCGTATCACGTATTTGGAATCCCGTTAGGTTAGGGTTGCACCTTTTTCTCACCGCACATGCGTGGGAACCGCAGACAACTAGCGCAACAACTCACCCGAGAGACAGAGAAAAGCTTTGTTCTTCGACTTGATTACGCTAATTAAAATGCGGATGTTAATGTCAATGTTTGCAAAAAAAAAAGTGCTTTAAGCTGAAAAGTAACGCGCAAAAAGAAAGCAGCGCTCCACCTGTAGGCACCGGATGGCACCGGCGGGGAACCATAACACTCCGCACGCAGAGCGGGCCGCTCTGCCCATTCAACCATGGCGGGGGATGCCCTTTGTTCTGATATAATTGGGATATTGAAGAACACGTAGCATAGCCTTGATGGTGGCCAGCATCTCCGACCCACACATTGGCAGCGGATGTGCAACATCCTATTAGACTGCAGATGGCACGTGTAAGGTAATTGAAGACAGGGGCTGGAAAGCAGAGGAGATGCCTTCGTCCAATACCCATGGCATGACGGCTACAGGAATAGCCCCGCTGGCTATGCGGCGGTACTGCGACAGTACGGTAAATAAAACAATGAACCAACAATATTTAATGCTGCAAAAAGTGCTGAAAAACGTAATATTGTATACTGTCATTATTTTGAAATCGCTTAACTCAAACCTCCGGTTGACTCAAATTGAACCTTTTGCACCGCTGACGTCACCCGCCGCAGTGGCTCAGTGGTTTGGGTGCTCGGCAAGTGATCCGGAGTAGCCGGGTTCGAACCCGACCGCGGCGGCCGCGTTTCGATGGAGGCGAAACGCTAAGACACCCGTGTGCTGTGCGATGTCAGTGCATGTTAAAGACCCCCAGGTGGTCGAAATTATTCCGGAGCCCTCCACTACGGCACCTCTTTCTTCCCTTCTTCTTTCACTCCCTCCTTTATCCCTTCCCTCACGGCGCGGTTCAGGTGTCCGCCGATATGTGAGACAGATACTGCTTTATTTTCTTCCCCAAAAACCAATTTTCATTTAATTTTTTTTCTGTTGACACCAGTATTATTAAGGAGGATTCACTTATTTCGAACAAATTTCTGGACCCTTTCGTGTTCAATTTATCGCGAGTCGACAGAGAGCATTTATTTAAATTTTATCATTTATATGTAAGCTGACACCGAGTAGAGCTAATGATAACATTTTACCTTGCAGCAACAGAGTCGAGATTTGGGTGCGCACAGCAAACGATAATTTTTGCCGCTGAGACACTCATCATATATGCGGAATTTCTAGATTGCGACTGTTATATATAATTGCTTGAAAAAGAAAACTGAACTTTGACTGGTCCCTACAACGTTGGACAACGGCGACACCTTGTGCAGCAGTTATGCTTCCTCATTTTCAGCCAAACAATTTGGCTAGAAAATCGCACTGCTTCAGTACTTGACTATGACCTAGCGAGCACATGGAGGCGAATGAGCATACACTGTGACAAAAGCTTGTTCTCAATTTAATTCCTTTATTTATTAACAAACTTCGTTTTTTTGTTTTTCTTTCTAGCAAGTAATCTATCCTCGCGAAATAAAAGGGAACACAGCCTGATGATCAAATTGGTGTGACATGTTAAGCCCTGCCAGAACTAGCATTTTCCTCTGCATAACATAGTGTCGCGTTAAATGGTTGTTGAATTGAGTTGAGTTGAGTGGTTGTAAACTACCGGTGGGATTAGCCTTGCATTTGCTGCCGGCAGTTGCTCCACCGTAGCGACACTTAAATAGAAATCACAGAAACACTGTCCGCAAAAACCCAAATAGACACTCCTGAGGTCACCATGTGGAGGCCAAATCCGTGTCCTGCAGGTAAAGTAGAAGAAGGCGAGAATCATCCCTTCTACTCGACTGGCTCCCGCGCGGGAAAACAATGTCCTGAAGAGAACTGTGAGGAACTCCTGCCTTCTTGAGGGATCCGAATAACACAGCCCGTTCCGCGTTGTACAAAGTACAGCACAAGAGGTAATGTTCTATGTCACCACACACACCACACGTTGAACACAATGGTGACAACGCTAGGCCAGTCTTATACATCCACGCTGGCGTACGAGCAGAATCCGTGCGAACGCGGTGCAGCAAAGTGGCTTGGTACCTTTTGAGACCCTTGGTCACACATGGCTGATGAGGAGAGCTCCACAAAGAACTGAAGTGGCACAACACCACATCTCTGAACATTTGCTTGACTTCATGAGGGACTCCATGTACTGGAATCCCGGAGAGAGCTGTATGGGCGAGGTTGTCTGCTATCTCGTTGCCTAAGACACCTATGTGCGAGGGCACCCATTGAAAGCGTATAGAGAAGCCTTTGCTATGTAGATTCTGCACCAAACGTTGGGATCTAAGACTCAAGGCATCAGTGGGGAACCCGTACTCTAACCTTTGAAGGGCAGATTTTGAATCCGTAATTATGACAGCAGGTTGAGGCGTACAACACAGTAGCTTCTTTAGAGCTGCCTCAATGGCAACGCTTTTGGCCATTGTGGAGGACACGACATTAGTAAAACGAACAGACCAATCATACTTCAAAGATGGAATATGAAAAGCAGCTGCACTAGATCCTCTGACCTTGTCCACAAAGCCGTCTGTAAAAATTTGAAGATGACTGGCATATTCGGTCTCAAGATGTTCCAGTACGAGCGAACGCATTGCCGCTAAAGGAGAATTCCGCTTAGCGCGAACGTGGGGAATTGTCAAGGAACAATCGAGGCTCGGAAAGGACCAAGGTGGCTTCAACGTCTTAGGTCGATCTCGAAGGTCGAGACCCAGAGAACGAAGAGTATTTAAAGCCAAGTACGCCCGGGACTCTTAAATGGTTGTTCTCCTGCTGATCACAGCGCGCCTGTTTCGATCTCTGCCATCGCCGTTTCATTCGACGACAGAGGCGGTCCGAGTGAAGAAACGGACCTCAGGTGGCCGCAAAAAATCCCCAACTCTTCCCATGGCGTTCCTCACCCATATGTAGCTTCGGTATATAAAAAAGTTTATTCATAATACCTGGCTGACTTTTCCCCGTAAAACAGTGTCACTGCAACTAACTTACTCTTGTGAATGAATGAATGAATGAATGAATGAACGAACGAACGAACGAACGAACGAACGAACGAATGAACGAACGAACGAACGAACGAACGAACGAATGAATGAATGAATGAATGAATGAATGAATGAATGAATGAATGAATGAGTGAGTGAGTGAGTGAGTGAGTGAGTGAGTGAGTGAGTGAGTGAGTGAGTGAGTGAGTGAGTGAGTGAGTGAGCGAGCGAGCGAAAATATCCTTAATACGGAAGGTTACTGGGTATATCTACCACGCTCGTTTCTTTGAAAGCTGTCCGCCCAAACTACTCATACTCGCTGCAGTCAGCCAGCCGGCTCACGTGTGGTAGCAGTTACAAACGTCTGAGGCTAGTGTACAAGGCTGGAGATGACAGACAAGGAAAGCTCTTACCGCTAGCCGCTCTGAGACAACAGGCTTGAGAGAAAAAATAACAGGGGCCATGAAACGCATCGTGAGTAGGTTCTTCATATCAGTGGCTGTTGTGTGCCATCCTTCCTGAAACGCCTAATAATTGAACAAAATGACAGTCAACGAAACTACGCTCGAAGACAGACGCTTCAGTAAAAATGCCGTAAACAAAAAACGCACCTCCCGGATGTCTAACAAAGCGTATTTGTGCCTAGCAGCACGAAGATGTCACCGTGTGACAGCACATTTTCAGCCTTGTGTATGGTTCTGTCCCTTCCGCGAACAACATACGCGGTGCGTTAAAGCCACTGAGCATCACATATACTCTACAGGTACCGCAAGCAGCTAAACACGGTTGTGCAGCACGGAATGGCAAGTAGAAACCGTTTCATGAAGTTTTTCGGGGAGAGATCGTCTTACTGCGAATGTGGCTCCTTTAAAAAGGATACTGGCCAAACGAACAGAGAACACAGAACACACTTCGCACAGAGAACAAGGAATGCAGGCCCCAAGTATTTCCTTTTCGGCCACAATCCCTTGCTAAGAATGTAGCGAATAAGTCAAGTTCCAAAGATGAATACTGTTTTGGCGCACAGTTATGCCGCTTTCGCCGCCAAGAGAGCGTCTTCATGCCTCAAAAAATAAATCAGAAGAATGCACGGTCTAAGCGTTCCAGCTGTTGCAAACCTTTAAAAGAGCCAAAGGGAATAAAAATTTTCTTCCATGGTCTGTTTAGGTGACGCTTAAGAAAAACTGTCTTTTCTCGATTCTCCTCTTTTCTCGATGACTTTTCTCGACAGCCCACGTCGAAATAAAACAATACTGCGACAGTGGGTTAGGAACACGTGGCGGAACAGAGAGATCAGCTTCGCTGGTTACTGTACGAGAGCGATATATGCTATCACCGAAGCCGATCACACCTCGTGTTAAACTGCAACACAGACTCACGCTGTGCATTCTACATCGTCATCTTCATCAACTTCCATCTACGGCGCGAACAGATCAGATCAGCTAACAGCGATCCCAGCTTAACCAGCGGCTAGTATCGTTGCCAGACATACAGACGACCCAGCCAAGCAGAACCATGAGCCAACCAGGCTAAACACATGCTTTCGCACGTGTACTCGGTTTAACTACGTTAAAACCATAGCAGTTTTTTGTGTTTTACTATGCATCGGCGTCTTTTGTTTGATGCGGCTTTGCGTTGTCACTTTAACTTTTATTACTGTTGTTGGTTGCCATTCGCAGGCTCACGGCGATGCGCTGCTGTCTCCTCTCACCCGGTCTCCGTTTGGTTGTTTTTGTTGGCGCTCTTTTCGGCTCCGGCGTCAGTTACCTTCAGTATTAGGTCAGAGAAGCCAGGTTGCGGGCTTCGCTGCCGTTTAAGAGGCACGCAGTACGAAATGACACTCTTCGTTTCTTGATGTTTTGCGCATTGTGCGATGACTTCGGCTATAATTGCGTGTCTTCTTCACGCGATAAAACAGTTAGTAGTCAGCGTCCGTCCCGTCTGCGTACTGCGTTTCCCCGCCCACTTTGCGCAGTTCTTAGAAGTCATTATCGCAGGGTACCTGGTCCCTACAGGTAGGTCCGGCGGAATCGGGATGGATTGTGTGTGCCCGACGCAGCAACGCTATCGCACCCGTGATACAGGCTTGCCGAACAATTTAGGGCATCGCTGCTTTGATATCTCTGCACTGTAACGGAGCAAGTTTGTGCCACTCAGGCTGTGAGCATCGGAAGTACCACCTGTGCCTCCGTAAGCGAACCAGAAGAAAGACGCTTCAACACTCGATGGTCGAATGCTGTGAGATTTTTGTGTTGTCGCTGCAGGTAATCTATGGAGTTAGAAGCTGCGTCAACATAAAATAAATATTTTTACAAAGCGTGTTATTCAGTCAATAAGTAATCTGTTCATAACACATGAAAGAAACCTTAGCGGACAAACAAGTGTTTTACGATTTTTCTGCAGCACCCATGGGTACCACATTAAATTGTGTTAGCGAGCAAGGAAGTGCACAATTTTTCAGCAACACTCATTGAGTACCATGCCCATTATTGCGAGTTATGTGCATAATTGTGATGGCACTGCATACTTCCTGCTGGAATCATGCCCCACTTGTCATTTTTTTGTTTTCTTTCGCCCAGTAGTTTTGTTCATATATGTGGCTTCCTCCTTCGAGCAGGACAGCGAACTGGAACAGATCTCCGGCTTGACTTCTTTTGCATGCCAGAATTCGTTACCCACTAATTAGATAAAAAGCGCTGACCAACCACATCTAACTCTTCTTCAGTGCATTCTCCTAATTTAGCTTTATCTTCATTTTCGTCCCATTCGGTCGTAGTTATTCATATACACCATCAGTCCAGTTTAAGCCCTAACGTCCAGTTTAAAGCCTAGAAAATAAAGAAACCTCATTATCATGGTGAAAAGAAGATGGTGGTCCGCATTCAAACCGTGTGCCCCAGACCGCAATTCTGGCTTGAAACATAAAAATCCAGTTCGTTAGACGCAGGCCGATAAGACAACCAAGATAGCGGAAACCCTGAGAGTCCACCCGCCGCGGTGGCTCAGTGGTTAAGGCGCTCGACTACTGAACCGGAGTACCCGGGTTCGACCCCGACCGCGGCGGCCGCGTTTCGATGGAGGCGAAACGCAAAAGGCGCCCGTGTGGTGTGCGATGTCAGTGCACGTTAAAGATCCCCAGGTGGTCGAAATTATTCCGGCGACCTCCCCTACGGAACCTCCTTCTTCCTTGCTTCTCCCAGTCCCTCCTTTATCCCTTCGCTTACGGCGCAGTTCAGGTGTCGGCCGATATGTGACACGGATCATTTCTGTTCCCCAAAAACCAAAATATATTTCGAAAAATGGCCAACTATTACAGCGGCGCGACAGTTAATAGCATGCCGACAGGAAACATAGCAGCTGAGTAGAAGCCGCTTGTTACAACACACAGCTCGCTCACGTGCAAACAAACACTAACGGAACAAACAACGCGGTGCGTCGTCAGCGCGGAGAGGCTTCGAGCAAGACGCGCGATGAAAAACAACACGGCCGTAACTTGCTCGCCGTCCCTTCGCGGTGCCTATTATCCGCCGCTGTGAGCAAGGCTCTTTTGCATACGCATCCAAACGAGACAAGTGGGCTGTCGTCCTTCCTGCGGAGAAGAAACGTCGGCTGCTGCCGCTGCTACCGCCGTCGCTCACTGCAGCAGTAATGGCGGCGTCACGAGACGCCGTCAAGAGGACATCCCGTGCAGCGCGGCAAGGTCGGAGGCGCGCGCCAACCTTGGCGGATCAGGGTCGCTGGCCTCCCGCGACGCCCGCCGCCGCTCTTCGCGGCGCGGTTGGCGTATACGAGCGGATCCGTTATGTGGCCTAGAGACCCCGCGCAATCGCTTCCGATTTCGTGAACCGATAACGCACTTTCGAGCTCGGTATAAGAGAGCCGCCGCTGCATTTCGGAGTTCTATCTTGAGGGTCGCGAGTTGAAAGTATGCAGCTGTATAAGCACGTTGATCATTTCCGTTACGTAGTGCGCACGTCACCCGGTAGTGGCAAATGCGGCTGTCCTCCTGTGTGCGCTGCTTGCGCGAGCTGCTTTCGCTGCGCTACGCAGGAGCCATCGGTATAAAAGGGAACAGTAAAGTCAGGCTAGAGAAACGATTGTTTCTTCCTTTGAGTATCAGATTCCTGTTCTGAAGAAAATCCGGCACCGTAGTCGGCGGCGTCAGTGACAAATCTGCATTGGTCGAATAGATGGCTACGTCACAGGTGGAGCGGTGGGTTTGAAAAGTGAAATTAGAAAACTAAGGATTAGAAGGTCGCAACATTACTACAACGCTATAGGCCAAGTAATTATTTAAAGTAAATGCAATGCGCTGAAAATAAAATTGCGGTGATTGGTCGGGAACCGAACTCATGGTCCTTCGGTTGCGATTCACACACGCTGGTGCTGGCAACGCAGAAACTTTTTATAACGAAGCTGTATACCTCTACCGTCCAAGGAAATTTTCGTATTGTCGGCGTCGTCATCAAGAAACGTCAGGCTAAATATTGACTGCTACTCCCAGTGAAAAAGTACCCAACAGCATAGAAATCGTGCGTCATACTGATCATAAAGCAGTCGTAATAAAAAAATTAAAGAATAAAAACAAACGATAAAGAAATCGAAAAAGGAAATTTAGAAAATTTTTTTTGCAAAAATTGGAGGACGCTTAAGCTTTGTCTTTAAGAGCGGGACGCGACAGCCTGTTGCAGCGTTGCCAAGGAGTCCACGGAACGCCATATTTCCTTCGGCGAGACGCCTTGCCCGTTGGACAATTCAAGGAAAGGAAATGACGCCTGACTCACATATCTCGGTGGATACCCAAACCGCGCCGTAAGGGAACCAAGATTTCCGGCGCGCGGTCCCGACAATTACAACTACGCGTTCCGGTAAACATTAGGTTTGCAACTGCTTCGAAAGGGGTGGACGTCATTCGAAGCCCCGCCGCGAAGTGCAAACCGCATAATGCATGATAACGGCGCCTGGAAACAATTCGAGGCACGTTCCTTCTCCTCGCGTGCGTTTCCGGGTAAAGATTAGGGTCGCGTTTTCGTGTCATTCTCGTAAGCAAACAATGCCAGGCTAAAAACTGAACGCAAACAGCATAGCTTCGCTGTCCAACCACCTTCACAGCGTGGATTGGAGCCACAGTGAGTGAGTGAGTGAGTGAGTGAGTGAGTGAGTGAGTGAGTGAGTGAGTGAGTGAGTGAGTGAGTGAGTGAGTGAGTGAGTGAGTGAGTGAATAAACTTTATTGCTCTAATAAAAGAGTCTTGCTGCTTGCCCGAAGATTGCCGATGTCTTCCAGGCTGAGCGTAGTTGGCGCCCCTAGTCCAAGGCACCACTGTCCCTGGCCATCCGGCATGCGTGGCTCACTAGGTAGCGAGAGCTACACTGGGCTACCAGTCGAGCATTTCGCGGTGGCCGGGCGAGGCCAGCTGTGCGCATGCGCCGCTACCATGGCAACCGGAGAGGGGCAGCAGGTGCGCCGCGCGCCTCGTCACCGCCTCGCCGCACGCCGCTCTATCACCCGAACCCCGCGTCGCATGCGCAGCATTGCGTATAAAAGGCGGAGATGTAATGGTCGGCTGTATCACAACGTTTGACATGGATGCAGAGAAGGAGAGTCCAGCCGCTGCTAAACGGCGGTATAGACACGAGAAGATTAACTCTTCCGATCCTGAGGTTGTCGCCTGGCACTTGGCTACTCAACAAAGAGTGAATGAGCGTCAGAAGACGGAAACAGCAGCGGAGACGCCCGCACAAAGAGAACTCCTTGTCAAACGGAGATGTCAGAGTGCCGAGCGTAATAGACGGCGCATAGCCGCCGAGATGGAGCCTATGGAAGGCGTCAGTCAACGGGAACCAAGCGAACAGGATGTGAAGGCCCGTCGTCTGACTGATCACACCATTCGAGTTTCCGGAAAACAAGCTCAGCCAGGGAAGCGCACCTCTCGCTACGTATATCCTGGCATAGCCGAGCTAAGCCACTGCAAATATTTTTTAAACACGGTATTTATTACGCTGAAAACGTGTTCTATTTGCATGCACTATTTATAAAGCTTTATTCCTAGGGGTCGCGTAAATCGGTGCTTTATATGTTTCTCGTGTGATCTTTCACGTAATTGCGACACAGTGTCGTGTCTGTGGGGGCAAGAAAAACCGCTGTCAGGGACCCCTTAACGCTGTCTCGCCATATCCTTAAAGGCGGAGCTGAAACGTTCCCGAAATTTTTTACACTGCCGCGTTGGCTCAGCGGTTACGGCGGGCTGCTTACCCGAAAGATTATGGTTCGATCTCGGACGCGGCGGTCGCATTTCGATGGAGGCGAAATTCTAGTGACCCGTGTTCTGTGCGATGTCAGTGCACGTTAAAAGAACCCCAGGTGGTCGAAATTTCCGGATCCCTTCACTACGGCGTCCCTCATAGCCTGAGTCGCTTTGGGACATTAAACCACCCTAAATCAAGCCAAACCAAACCGAATATATCACAATTGCAGGTAACTTGAAAAACCGGAAAAGGAATCCGGTGTCTAGAGTAAAAACTGCTTTAAAAAAATAGATGTTTTCCAAATCGGCATACTATGCGATTGGACGAGAATTGACCCCTATTAACACTTAGCACGTATACTGAAGGGAGAGTTGGTTTGACATTTTTACGTAAAGGTGTTAAAAAATAGTCACAGAACATTTGCATGTAACTTGAAAAACCGGAAAAGGAATCCGGTGTCTAGAGTAAAAACTGCTTTAAAAAAATAGATGTTTTCCAAATCGGCATACTATGCGATTGGACGAGAATTGACCCCTATTAACACTTAGCACGTATTCTGAAGGGAGAGTTGGTTTGACATTTTTACGTAAAGGTGTTAAAAAATAGTCACAGAACGTACGAAACATATACGTAGGTGTCTACGAGTCTCGCTATCTCTATCTGCCATTTATTTCCGGTACCTTTGCGAGAAAAAAAGAAATTTTAACCCATTTAACTTAAGAAAACACCTCGGATCTTCTCTTTTCTATTATGCTTCTCAGCAAAAAAAAAAAAACAAAAAAGAGACAAGGGGTGACCCTTTGATTACCTTTTGATATTAGCATTACTTGGGGAGCAATCGCTGATTGCATGCTAATAATTTAATTTCGGTAAAAGTACAAACTTACCCACACAGACATCGCGAATAGTGGCACGTTCCAACATGCCGCACCCAATGTATGGTACCCACAGCCTAGCAAACACGTTACCCCGTCTTTTGAATAAGTTTCATACTGCAAATCTTGACGTGTCCCGAGTATGCCGCAAAGATATACAGAGTGTATGTGCTACATCTTAGATTGTAACATGCTTATTTCACTGCTTCTTTCGAATTCTTTTCATGAAACGGCGTTCTTGAAGTAACCTCATACGCGCTTTGTTTGCGATATTTTCTTTCTGTTCTTTTGTTTGTTATTATTGCTGTTTCATCCCCTATCTTGATTGCGTATGTTGCTCTTCATGTTGCATGCTGCTATGTGTGTAGGGGCCGAGGGGCACGTCAAGCCACATCTTACTGGCTGTTTTCCCTCGACCCTCTCCATCTGTACATGGGAAAGAAAGAATTGAATTGAATTGAATTGAATGTTCCCTTTAAAACTGCGGGTGCTTGTACGTGAGGCTCTCTTCGAGGAGTGAAATCAGGAGAATCAGATGCGTCGGTGGCTACAGGATACACAGGCACATGGAGGAACGCGTAAATACAGACATCAGTATTGAAAAAACACGCGCCGAGAAAAGAAGCGCCTTGGCCACCCGTACTTTCCCGTGAGAAGCTGGGGGCGGAGTCGGGAGTTATTTCGCGACGAAGAACAGATCGCTTGCACGCGGTGAAGTTGCGAGCGAATACATAATCGGGCGCATCGTCCGGAGCACTAAAAAAAAAAAAACCTTAGTTCGCTTACAGGAGAAGCCTTCGGTGACATGCTCATCTTGCCGCCGGTCACCTTGACAGAGCCATTACACGTGGACTGGGATACATAGTTGCTGAAAGATAAGGATGACCGCAGTTTTGGAATGACGCGAACGTAACGGGACAAACAGTGGTAGAGAAAAAAGCAAAGGTTGTGAAATCGTCTACGTGCCATCAAAGACATTTTTTCTGTGGGCTGGGAGTTCACTCGAAGCAGACTATGTAATAAATGTCTAAAAAGAAGCAGCACAAAACATAAGACCCACTCTTTTCGAGATCTCAGGGGATAGAATTCACCTTGTACGTGATTTCACATTTCATTTAATCTGCCCTCAAGGCCCGAGGGCATTGAAGAGGGGAGTGGTTGTATACAGGGGTTTAGTACAAGGCGTTTGATTTCTAATTATACAATGATAGCTAAGGCGGAACAAAAACGCTGATGGTCGATGATGGAGGCTGTACTTCCGGGAAGGTGGTTCCAGTCCTTTGCTGTTCGTGGAAGAAAAGACTCAGCTGCGCATTTTGTTTTAAATAAAGGAATGCCGATTTTATGCGCATGATCAACTCGTGATGAAACATATGATGGAGGAAGTATAAGATCGCGGTGAAGTCTGGGGTTATGATACATTATCTTATGCATTAGGCAAAGGCGAGCGTGCTTTCGACGGCTAGCAAGAGATGGTAACTGTAATGTATTCTTCATAGAGGTTACGCTAGCGGTACGGTTATAGTTCTGAAGGATGAAACGTGCCGAGTTATTCTGAATTAATTCGAGGGAACTGATATGTGTATGGCGCTTAATTATGCGATAAACATCGTAGCGATCACCTTGTGTGTAACTGGAAAGATTCGTAACGGCTTAACAGAAACCCGTAAGGCTGAAACAATAAATGGCTTTACAGGCGTTGATTAACCGCGGAGCTTTCATGCCCAAGCACAAGCAATAGCTTTTATTTGCGTTATTAAAACTGACCTAGTACCATCATAGCCGTGTACAGGGACTAAGAAATCGGCCTCAGTCGCTCAAGGTACATATTTCACTGCACTCTACAAGCTACGCCTTAGCTGGACGGCACTGCAAAATGGCATTCTTCTGGGCCAGTTGGTATGAATCCATCTTTGGGCCAGCATCACCGTAGACAGACACATGGAACACGGAACACACAGCTGGACGGCACAATCACTGCATCACTCCGTAACAGGATTGCCGAGTGAGAAACCGTTTGTTTTTTTTCTTCAAAGTTTTATCTTCCTGCCCCGTTGCCTTGAGGTCGCTCCTGAGGCCGCTTAACGCCTAAGATAGACATCAGACGTTAATCGGGTCAAGGTGCCCGTTCACGATTTAAGTTATAGAGCTTATGTGGCCTTCTTTACAGACAAGAAAGTACATACAAGTACAAGGACAATACGGAATTACCGAATAAGCAGATGCATACGATACAGACAAAGATTTCTCACAGAGACGAGAGAACAGCATAAGCAAAAAGCATTGGGACGTACAGCATTGCTCATAACGGTATGGAAATTGCCGAGCACAGTTGGGCGCATAATCACCTGCGAAGAATGTGAAATCTGCTTTGTGCAAAACGTCGCCGGCCGTTATGCAACCGCCTTTATTTACCTCGTCGGCACGCTACGAATATCGTATTCTATCTCGCGACTTCCAGGGGCAGATACTGATAAAGATCAGAGAAGAGAACCTTCATACTTCGAACAGTCAGGGTTATTTCAGACCACCTTCTCAGCAACTACATTCTCCGTTTCTAAACAGCAAACAGGGGTTTGTTTCACTTTATTTCCGATCCTGTTCTCTTTCAACACAATTATAATTCTGGCTTAAATCGGATAGTCACTGTTTTCTCGCCTTTTTCCTGAAACTATTATTTCCATTACGGCAGCTATAGAATAAAACTCCTCTGGAAAACATTTCGTCACAGATGTACTACAGCTTGGTTCAAAGACTTTTCATCTGTGCGTCTTCTCTATACACAAAAAACGCAACTTTTTTTTTTGCTTCATTCCTTACTGCACAGCACATAATATATGATGCGGTGCATTTTCGTTGTCCTAACTTAAAGAATGTTAAAGAAGGATTTGTTATTTATTCAGTACTACAGTGTGCACTGTCTGAAAGCCACGCCCGCAGTAACACAGCCTTCGAGAAAATTTCTTTCATGCTTTCCTTTTAATAGGAACGTGGAGATAGCGTTGTGCTTTTCTTGAGGAAATGGGTATGAAGAAGAAATAATTTTTGCGTCCTAACTAAATGTAGCATTTGCAAGAAAATAATAGGTGATAAAGTAGATTTTTGTCGACCAGCTACAGCACCTGCAGCGCGATAAACTTTCAGCCTGCGTTGTTAGCATGTTATTTACTAGCGTATTACGTTACAGGTAGTTGTGTCACTCTATGGCGTTTCATAATTTCAGCGGCTGAAAATAAATCTCCTGCTCTAAAGTGATTATACGTACCTTTTTGCATTCGAAAGATTGCACGCTCTTCAAAATTACTTATTCTTCCCAATTAAATTGATGATATGACGCCAGCACATTTTACGCCTGAGCGGGGAATAAGGTCCAGTATTCATTCGGCCGGTGGTGTCAGGAATGGGCGCTAATATACTTCTCATGGACGACGAAGAAAATCTCTTGTTGGTGGAGGCGGAAAGATTCACGGGAGATAAGAATGGCGAAAACAGAAATGAGGTATAAATGCAGAAAGAAAGCATTTGTAATAAACTCTGCACATCTACAACCAAAAACTTTAATTTGTTTGGTTTATTGGTTTATTGGATTTAACGTCCCAGAGCTACTCACGCTATCAGGGACGCCGTAGTGAAGGGCTCCGGAAATGTTCACCACCTGGAGTTCTTTAACGTGCACTGACATCGCACAGTGCACGGGCTTCTAGAATTTCGCCTCCATCAAAATTCGACCGCCGCGGCCGGGATCGAATCCGCGTCTTTCGGGTCAGCATCCGTGTGCCACAACAACTGTGCCACCACGGTGGCGCACTTTAATTTGAAACTAATTTTTCGAAGCCGGCTCGGCTCCTTCATCAGGGGCGACAGGGGGCAGGAGCTAGCGTCTTTAAGTACGCGTGGAGGGGAGGGTGAGGTCAAAATTTTTTGATTGGAGATGTGCAAAGTTTATTGAGTCTTCAAGCCCAACCAGACAGGAAAATTTTGAAAAGATGTTAAGTTTTCAGAAAGAAAGCAACACTCAAGGTGTTTTTTAAGTCAAAAGTAATAAAGGCCAGATGCCTTAAACATGCGAAAAAGTATACAAATGGACGCAAAAGAAACTGAATTTCTCCAAAACAGCGGCAAAAAGTGGGTGCTCGTTGCAAGGCAATGACAAAGACGACCGGAGGCAAAGACAATGGCAAATTTGCGTGGAAAAAATTGGAGGGCGCACTGAAGCTCCGCCTTCAGGGTATGGCGCGACGCGATAGCGTAATGGGTTAATTCCCACACATGCCGAAGGTCATTCTCTACTTTACGTTTATAGATCCCTGGGAGTCCTCCTACCCCTCCTGGCGCAGTGGTGAAGCGATTAAGCATTGCGCCACTGGCTGCGATGACATATGCTCCAGCGGTGGGATATGTATGGCCCAGGTTGCTCTTTCCAAGCGACCAACCATTAATTTAACTGCCACGTGACGGGGTGGGCAGTTTCCTCATTTTTAGGTGGGCAGTTTGCGAAGACGCCGCGAGGTCACGTGACCAAAGCGGCCCACCTCAATCCGAGGTTGCTCGCTGGGCGCCACCTGACAGAGTCATACTCGTCACTTTTCGCTCACAACCTCGAACACGTCGACACCGAATTTTCTGCGCAACGGAGCCTTTGACGCTATCGCGTTATAGCACGGTGCCGCACCAAAAAATATAATCTGTGTGAGTTTATTCTTAGATAACGCTGAACAAGAATACGCAGTGATAGGCAGTGAGCTGCGCGATTCAACTCTTCAAGTAGAGCGTACATCAAGGCAATCATACGCATGAACCATATGGCGCCGGTGCTGACTTTTGTAGGCGCCTTATACAAAGAGACGATTCACCCTTTTGCCTAGTGAAACGAATGCGCTGTACGCCGGCTCTCAGTAGTCCTGCGACTAGGTTGGACTGGGGCGAGCAATGATACCATGCCAACACCAGGTAACACCACATGCTAACACCAGCGTTCAGGTGTTGCACTAAAAGCACTAGCAGCAAATGCCAGATGTGTAGAGAAAACACAAATATTAGTTTTGCGTTTTGAGGGACTGGTGTGGCTGAATACCTAAAAAAATACTGTTCTTTCAAAAAAATCTCCTCTGATTTAATATTGTAATTTTGTTCAGTTTTGGCTGTCTAAATTCAGCTTTATATTTTGACTAAGGGTACCCCTCATTGTACGGTGTATCATACAGGTTGCACGACAATATTTTGTTGAAATGCGATAGCAGCATAGTTTTTCTGAAAGCTGAGGTTGGCACGGATTCTTTCGTCCCACATGGAGGTTCCCCTGTAAACATTTTAGCCAAAAATATACGTCGCGCATAAGATGGACCCCTCAGATGCATTACGTTTAGGTTTAAGGTTTAACGTCCCAAAACGACTCGGGCTGTAACGCACGCCGTAGTGAAGGCTCTGGAGATTTCGATTACCTGGGGTTCTTTGACGTGTACTAACATCGCAGAATACACAGCCATCTAGAATTTCGCTTCCATCGAAATTCGACTGCCGCAGCCGGGATCGAACCCGCGTCTTTCGGGTCAGCAGCCGAGCGCCATAACCACTGAGCCACCGCGGCGGTGCTTCATAGAGAGATCAGATGTTATTTTCGTCAGGGAGCCTTTTCACCATATAAATAAAAGAGCTTACGTGGCCTTCTGTGCACTAAAGAAAGTAGAGACAAGGACAAGGGCATAGCGAATAACAAGGTGCACCCGATACAAGCAAGGATTTCTCGGTAATGTGAGTGAACAGCACAAGCAAAAAGCCTTGGGATAGTGCAGCATTACTCGTAACAGTATGCAAATTACCAACCCGATCTAGGCGCATAATCTTATCACATGCAAAGAAAGCGAAATCTGCTTTATGCAAAACGCTGTCGGCCGTTATGCAACCGGTCCCATTAACAGTGTTGTTATGCAAGGAATAACATATTCAGTGCCATGACTTCCAGGGGCAGCTAATGATACGGATCAGAGAAGAGGACCTTGATGCCATGAAATTTCAGGGATATTTCAGACCACTTTCTCAGCAACCACATTCTCGTTTTCTGAGCAGTTCATTCTGTTTTGTTCTTCTTTATTATCGATTCTGCATTCTTTTAAAACAATAAGAATTCTGGGTTTGAATCAGATAGCCACTGTTTTCTCTTTTTATTCCCCTGAAATCGTAGTTTCGTTCACGGCAGTCCTAGAATAAAACTCTTTTAGAAAAAGCGTTCGGCTTTGACGTGCTACAGCTCAGTTCAACGGCTTTTCATCTTTGTGTCTACTGCATCGGTGTAAGAAAAAAAGGCGCCCGGTACACCATCATATATCATCATCATCAGCATGACTACGCTCACTTCAGGGCAAATGCCTCTCCCATGTCTCTATTAACCCTTCCCTGGAACATACGTCTCCGGAAAAAAGGTCTTCCGAGGAAGCACCCTCAAGGAAAAAGTGTCCCCAAGTGAAAACTGACCAAAAGAATGAATTCTTCCGCAATCCACTTGACAAAAAAAAATGACCTCTTTATTGGAGTCTTCCTTGGATTTGAGAACAGATGTAATCATGAAGTATTTTGCAGTACCAGACCACACACCACCGTCATGCAGTCTCCATTCTGAAAATAAATACCGCAGCGTAGAAATCAATACTAGGGCAAGTATCGAACTTCATACTTATACATCACGACTGCTGACTCGTACACTTACCTTGCAAACGCCGGTTCAACCGGGAAGCTGCTTTCTCCAAATGCAGTGCACCGGCCGTGAACCACCAGCCCCTTAATAATGCATCGGGCTTATGTGATGACTCTATGATAGTGTACAGGACATGCTTAGTGCTTGTGCTACGCTGTCATTAACCTATAAATGCAATTCCCTGCAATAAACATATGTAGCTTGTACGAGCCTGTGTATGAATATGTCCTTCTCATATAGTGTTCTGTTGCAAATCTTCTGAACCCTGAGCGATAAAACACTACCACACTTGCGTTGTGTTGACAATACCGTTGTGTTTACGGGACAGTGACTCATTCCAGCGTCGAAGAACTTAAAGCTGCCTCATGGCAGATTTGCCCACTACTGGGCAAATCAGCCCACTACTTGCCCCTCCCGCATTCGACGTGGACGCGCCAATCACTGCTGGGTACGACACGTTTGATGGCACCTGTTTAGGGACATTTTTTTTACATCACAAATGGGGACATTTTTGGCCGGGACGTTTTTTCGGGGACCTTTTTTCCGGGGACGCAATCTTCCGGGGACGTTTCTTCCAGGACCCCTTATATATATACAAGAAAACTCGCCCTTTTCTTTGCCGCTTACGGCATAGTGTGTAATATATGATACAGACCATTCTTTTGTTCTAATCGAGAACGGTAAGGAAGGTTTCCCTATCTGCTACAAGATCCAGAACGAATTATGGAACACAAAGTGTAACTAACCAAACTGCAGCCTTATGTAATGCGCACCCATCTTTAGTGACAATGGCTCAAGAAGCTACGAGCTCTATTGCCTTTAAGAAAAAATTGAAGTTGCTCTTTCCTGGTTTGTAATCTTGCGATTACTTGAGTCTAGTTGGTACTGATTCTTTTTTTGTTGTCTGTATATTTATACTCCAGTGCCTGCTATCAAATTTTCTAATTATTTTCGTTTTTTTAGTAATTATATGTGTTGCATTTATGATTAGACAGTTCGGGCGTAACGATGTCATGTTTTTGTTTTTTTAACATTATAGTAATGTCTTTCTCTCTTGTCTCGTGATCAGGTTTGATACCCTTAAGTGTGCTGTTCTTTTCTTGAAAATGATTGCTTTTTTGTAAACATGATTTGCCGTCTAGTCACCAGTGTCCAGATGTGTAAGCCGGGGTGTAGGCCTCCTCAGGAGGCACGCTCTGTCTGCCTCCTTTTGCCTCTCCCCGGGGGCATATTGTAATATGGCCGAATAAACTTTCAAACTTTCAAACTTAATTAGTATCACAGTGTGCGGTCTCTGGAAGCCATGCCCGCAGTAACGCAATTTTCGGGAGGATTTCTTAGTGATTTTCTTTTCAGATGTACGTCGAGCTGATGCGTGTTTCTCGATAAAATTTGATAGCTAGAAAAAATTATTTTCTTCGTACGAACTGAAGATGGAATCGGAAAAAAGTAATAAATCATAAAATACCTCTGTCGTTCTGCTACAGCATCTGCAGCGCGATAATCCTTCCGGCTGCGTTGTGTGAGGGGTATTTACTTGCGTATCACACATGATAAAGCGTGCATTTGTTTGTAATTTTGTCACTCTGTGATGTTTCGTAATTTCAGGTGCAGAAAATACATTATCTGCAGTCGAGTGACTTCCCATTTATTTTTGCATTCAGACGATTACTTTCCCTTCTTAACTGGTTGTTCCTCTTAATTAAATCGGTGGTAGGACGCCAGTATATTTTATGGCGGAACGGAGAACGAGGCCCTATATACATTCGGCAGGTGGTGTAAGGAAGGGCGCTAATATACACAGTATGGACGACAAAGACGTCAATCTCTTGTTGGTGGAGGCAGAAAAAAGCTCGTGAGACAAGAGAACCCAAGACGGAAATGATGTATAAACACAGAAAGAAAGCAATAATCAAGCTGGTTTTGAAGTGAAAAAAATAAAGTCCAGGAAGCAGCTTATCAAATGCGAAAGATTCAATAGGATGCAAAAGGAACTGGAATTGTCTAATACAGTGCTTGAGCGTCTGCAGCACAATAATCTTTCAGACTGCGTTGCCAGATGGGTATTTTCTAACGCGTCACTTATGATGCAGCATGCAGTTATGAGTAATTTTGTCTCAAAGGCGTTCCATTCCTTGCAGTCTGTTGATTTACATCCCTGTTGAGATTGAGATCTGCACGCCCTTCAGAGTTAGCTACTCGTCCTAATTAAATCGGTGATAGGAAGCCAGCGCATTTTATGGTGGAACCAAGAATGAGACCCTATATCCATTCGGCTGGTGGTGTCATGAGCTGTGCTAGTATAATTAGTTAGGGTGACGAAGATAACAATCTCTTATTGGTTGAGGCCGGAAAAAGCGCGCGTGACAAGAGAGAGGAAGACAGAAATCATGTATAAATGCATAAAAGAAGCAATAATTAAGTTTTATTTGAAGTTCAAAGTAATAAAGTACAGAAAGGAATCCTACAAAATGCGAAGAAGTATTCAATGTGCAAAAGAAATTAAATTGCATTTGTCTGAAACTGTGGCGGAATGCCCATGGATGTTGCACGATGAGGGCAAAGATGGTGACAGATTTGCGTGGCAAAAACATGGCGCCCCCGGAAACAAACAAACACACACACAGACACACACACACACACACACACACACACACACACACACACACACACACACACACACACACACACACACACACACACACACACACACACACACACACACACACACACACACACACACACACACACACACACACACACACACACACACACACACACACACACACACACACACACACACACACACACACACACACACACACACACACACACACACACACACACACACACACACACACACACACACACACACATATATATATATATATATATATATATATATATATATATATATATATATATATATATATATATATATATATGCGCCCATTTCAAAGTAATTCCGAACAGGAATACGCGATGACAGAAAGCGAGATGCACAATTCAACTCTGAAATAACGGCACTCATCAAGGCAACCAACCACAAGGACCACATGATTCCTCTGCCTGCTTTTGAAGGCCACTTATACAAAGAGACTATATAACCTTTTGCCCAGTGAAACGAATGTGCTGTACGCGTCATTCAGTAGTCCTGCGAGTAGTCGTACTTTAACGAGCGATGGTATTATGCTTCAAGCCACTCCAACAGCTTCGTGGTGTACTGAAAGCGCATATATCCAGAGGTGTAGATGAACCACAAGTGTGGGAGTCATGCGTTTTGGGGCCGGTCTAGACGGATATCTCAAGAAATACTTTGCATTCAAAAATTGCCATCTGTTATTTAATATCGTAACTTTTGTTCAGTTTCGGATTCTTTAATGCAGTCTTTTATTTTCACAAAAAGTACCCCTAAGTACATGGTGTATAATGTATAATACGCCACAATATTTTGCTGAAATGCAGCACCCAGATAGCTTTTTCTGAAAACGATAGGTCATGGTTTGGGTCGTTTCGTCCCAAATGCAACTCCCTGTAAATTTTTTAGCCAAAAAATAAAATGTCATACCGTAAGAGAAGTGTAAAACGCTGTTGATTTGTATATCACGGGACCGAAGAAACTATCTGGGTTAACCAAATGTCGAATTATCGGGGGAACTGAAATAAACAACTACAAACGTCCACATCAACATAACTTCGTTTCTTGAAAAGAAATCTAACTATTGATCGATTCTTGCGTGAAGCTTGCGTGGCGAAAACTATTGTTCACAGTTCGGCCAAATGGCCGTCCACGCGAGCACGTGTTCGGATGCACCAACACATACTTATACTTGCCGTCTAGGACACTCATGGCATTAGCAGCTCCCCCCCCCCCCCCCCCCCTCCCAAATGCATCCGCGAAAAAAAAAGCACATCTTGTGTACTCGGGCACGACATAATATTAAGCGATTATATAGGTTCCATGATAACACGAGCGCTGACAACACTATCTGACGCGTGCACACAACGAAAATGAAGAAAATGGCGGAGCGCAGCTCAAACGAAAGAACCCCGTCGTACCTTCTGGACTGATGATCACTATGATAAATACGGCGCCTTAACATAGCGCTTGTACACCAGCGCCTCTGATGCGCTAGTGGTACGACATCTGAGTGGCTCGCTCACCATCATCATTACCCATCTCTGGCGCCCTGTCCAACCGGAGGTTCTGCCGCCTGATCGGATTAACCGAAGCGCATCCAAATTCTTAGAAATTGACAGGAGTACCATGCCACACAACCCTGATAAAAATAGTCTACAGACAGTCTATATACCTCTTATAGACTCTATTGCCTTCCTATAGATACTTCTTTTTGTGTATTCATAGTCTATAGACTTTCTATCGACAAAAGTCTACTAAAAATATATGGCCATAAATCTATAGATTGTCTATAGACTATGTATAGATTTTGTATTGCATATAGACTGCTTTCTCGAGTAAAGGAAGCTCAAGCGTCTTTTTGTTGTAAACAAGGAAGAAATTCTCAGGAATTACGGGCCTATCAGATTTTTCTGGCTCTCCTGCTGGACGCGCGAGGCCTACGATTTTAATCGTCGCCGATAATCTTGAAAGCCATCCACGCATTTCCTCCTCGCTTCTCTGGTAATGCTTGAAGCAAACGCAAAAGACGCCCGTAGATAAAACTTTCACCGCCGCGTCCAGGACCAGATGCGTAAGGAAAGGCCTTAAGGACGCTGTACGACTGCTTTTTTTCGCATGCGCACGCGTCGTTGCGACAGTGCGCAAGGGCCGAACAATGGGGCGCGTGAACGCATCCGCCTGTGCGCACGAAGTTGGTCAACTTCAACTTTCTGACGGACGAGCAGACGATCGCATCACAGCTATCGGCTTCTGTTCCGTGACGTGCCAGGCCGCGCCGGCGCGCCTCCTCAGCAAGATGGCCGCCCGAGAAGCGGAGTGAGAAACCAGGCCCAGTAGGTGGTAGGCATGCCGAGAAACATATAATATTGGCCGCATGTAACTATTACGAGTGTTGACACCGACTTGAGCTTCACCGCATGCATCAGCGGCAAGCGGCAGTTTCCCCCAAGTTGTTTTGTCGCCGTCTGCACCGAGTTGACCAAGCGGCCTTCAAACCTACGCTGTCTACGCAAGATGTGAAAATGCCGGAGTCGCGAAGTGCTTATCCGGAACCGTTTGTGATAGTTACAAGCGTTCTTTATTCGCGCGAGGATCTTCACGAACAGCAACGAGAAGTAGCTCCCCAGGGGGAATTGCCTGTGTATGCAGCAAGCTTCACAGCACAGTGACAAGTGTCAGTGTAGTGAAATTGATTGCAGTCGGAACGAGTGCTTTTGCGTCAGTCAGTGATATCGCCCGCAAGTATAATCACGTTTGAAAATCCTACTACGCACGCCTTGTTTTCCGAATGCTGAAATGAGCTTAGAGCTGTGCAGTAGATTCTGGTTCGGGTGCACGCGTGTGTACTGAGTTTGGGAACTGCCTTGAGTGCGACGTGACGAAATGAACTTCGTGCTTTGCAGCGAGTCGCATTCGTAGCAGCGGTTGCAGCGATCGCGAGCACAAGTCGTTGTGCTGCGGCGTAGCCATAACTGATATCGATCGTAGCTCGTGTGCACTGTGTTAGACAACCGCCGTGAGTGCTACAAGACCGTTCTGAAACGTGTGTTTTGCGTATGCGAAACGACCTCGGCTGCACGGCTGTTTGGGCTGTTTTATGCCGCTACTACAGAAGCGTCGCCTGCATTCTGCGGCATTGTGCTCCATAAAGTGCAATTTGCGACTGTGAGTGGCCGGGTTACGATAGTATGCCGACGGCACTGTGAAATCTGTGTGAAAACATCGGTGTGCACGGCAGCTCTCACATCTGGAGAGCCCTTTTTTATTTCCTGCCGGCTAAGCGGGCCCATATCTGCAATAACCATTTGCGTGACAAATTGAATTAATCTAACTTCCCCTGCATGTGATCATGGTCTGAGCCAAAGCAGTAGTGTTAAGCTTTGGTTGTAACATGTTATCACCAGATCAGGAACACTTATGTACGAACAAAAACAATTGTCGCAACTCATTCACCGGTGTTTCGCAAGGCAGAAGTCTTTAATATGGGCCCACTAGTGCAGCTCTTTTTATGAGCATTTCATTTGATCTGATGCCAAAAAAAAAAGAGACCACGGCAGATGCTTACGCTTCTCAAAGCAAGCAACCGATATACAATTGTGCCTTATTAAGATAAACACTTTGGTTCTGGATCAGAACTGTACATACAGAGTTTTCCATAATAGGAATTGTGATTAAAAATGAAAAGCATTTTCAGTAAACTGCTGTGATTACATTTTATTTTTTGCTTATCAGCGTGGAGTGAAGTTAGATTTTAGACAAATGCTTACAATATTAAGAGCATTATCGTGGTTGCCATTGCTATTGGTAAAACGCAGCGATCTCGAAGTGCCCCGTGAGCCATGACAGTCAGGATAGAAAATGTACTCTTTGAATCAGCACCTAATCCCATATTTATTGTTGCTTTCACAACACTGCTGTCGCCGAGGTACTCAACAACTTGGCTTTGTTGGTGTCGAACAACGGTTAACTAGCGCTTCCTAAGTAAGCTGTACCAGCTTGTGTAAGACATAATCGAAACATTTAGAAGCACATGCCATCAATACACACGCACACATGCCTATGCTGCGTTAATTTACCTGTGACTACTTGCAATGAACATTATTTGCCTGCTGGATGAAGGTGATAGTGGGCCTATGAGAATGTATTTGTCAGGAATGTATAATGCTTCCTAGATATCCTTCGCCTTCTTTGCAGTTGCTGCATTTCTAAATTTGTTTGCTTGAATGTAGATGCACGTTTGCACTTTCTACAATGCTCAGCTATAGGTTTCTGTGAACGCACATCTGTTCACATTTGTAGTATTGTCGTGACAGGGCCATATTTGTGCATATTACCATAACCACTTTAACAAGGTTTATTTTCATTTTTCAAAATGTGATATACGCTTTTGCACTGTCGTTTGCCCTGATGCTGATGTTGTGCCATTTCTGAAAGTCCTACCGTGCCGGGGCAGCCATCGACCTGTCAAGGTTGAGTCCACATTTAATTTCAAGCCATATCCGCACTGCTTGGATTGTATTTGCAGATTCCCTGCTTTGCACCTGTGCTGAGTTTTCCTCGTGCCCGACATGATTTAACTCGAGTAGTTTTTTTTTTCTTCCTGCCGTGTGCTCTGTTAAAAAAAACAATTAACGTTGCAAGCAAACATCTGTGAGATTAAAACAAAACGGTTATACAGTCAGCGAGCGGCTTAATTTTTGCAGTGAACAAAGTGCGCCAGGAAATGAGTCGCCGAGCCTTTCAGTGCCAATGATTTTGACACCAGAAAGAGAAGTGCTTTGTCAGTCAGAAAGTGCACGCGGAGAGAGTCGGCGTGCCTGGAAGTTCAAGGTTTAACAAAAAAACTGCACCCTATGCTGCAAGTGGTATTAGGGCAACTCCAGGGTGCAACAGCCATATGATTAAGTCTGTATTTGTCGCCAAAAACTTCTAACAGTCCTTGCGCTGTGTTATAGTATATGGTTACTAGAGTTACTACTTCGCATTGCAGTCCATATTACACGACAAAAATATGTGGGTCCCAATGGGCTTTGTGCATTTAAACCCTGTCAGTTGTCCAAACAGCAAGTTTCCATGTTAAGGCATGCATGCTTTGATAAAGTGTCCTCCCTAGAAAAACTGTCCATAATTGAAGCCATTATACTACAGGGTGGATATTAACGAGGCATGGCGGCATAAAGCAGAATGTGTTAAATTTTTTAGTTCTGATGATGTCAAAAGCACCAAATCATTTGCACCATTTCTATGACTAGCATGGGTTCATAATCGTGAAAAACACTATGTACTCTCGCACTGCTGAATTGTCGCCCATTAAATTGTTCCTAACAAATCGGTGCGCTTTTTGAAAAGCATTCTTGAGATTGGCAACTTTTCGTTCTTCGGGACGTGCACTTGAACCTTAGTCTCCTTGATAAAGCATGAGATAAAATCCTCTATAGAATAATGCCTTGCATCGTACTGTTCTGAGCGGGATTTAAGTGATCCTAGCCAGCTAACAGCAGTTGGCCCATATTAATTCTTGCTCATCCTGCCTTTCTTTTTTTTTTGGAATCTCGGGCAATCCCAAAGGTATTGTACTTGGCCTTTCCCTTTTTCTTATATTCATTAATCACCTTCCTTTCACTGCTTCATTTAACTAGTCTTCATTGATTGCTATGTGGTCTGCCATCCCACTATCAATATCAACATTCCTACCCTCCAGAACAACCTTCTGCGTGCTTGAAGATGGCCTATTCGCCAACGTTAATAGGACTGCATTAATAGTTTTTACTGTCAGCCATACCCGTCTCCATTATGAGCTGATATGTGTCAGTGTTTCATTTGTGCTTGTAATCTACCCTGTGTCAAGCGAAGCAACACAGAGATTTCCATTATGTGATGTGGTTAAAGTGCTAGGTGCGTATGTTTACGCATGTGACTTTTATGTGCGTGTGTCATTTGATCCTTATCCTCATTTGAAATGGCCAGCCAGGTATGTTATGGGGCCAGCATTTACAGTGTTTATAAAAGGATGCCTCGTTCTCCTCTATAATTAAGCTAAATTTCACATATAGTGCTGTAGTCACGAATGGAGTCAGATCACAGCTGCAATGATTTGCAGCTGTGCACATGCTGTGCAATGATGCACATGCTGCATCATTGCATGTGCAATGATGCAGTGGAAATGCACAAACCTGTACTCAATATTATTTATTCAAAGATTTGCTGTTTCCCTTATATTAGAAACACGGGTTTTCACACAAGGCCCCCGGAAGGTTTTTCTTTGAAAAAAGAGGCCAGAAACAAGACATTTATTTGCCTAATAAATGCAGTCCTTCTATGACGGTTTAAATTCACACACACTTCCTGTATGAAGCCGAAAAGTAGGCGTAGCCTAGGAAAAGATCTTAAGGCAGTTAGGTTAACAGCTAAGTCATTTTAAAATAAGGTATGTCTAAATAAAACTTTGGCAGTTTGAAAAGCAAGCTGGCATTGAAATAAGCTTTACTTTGCAGATGTTGCTAATAACAACAGCTAGCACGTTCCAAAATTTTATACATCACAAGTGGGGAAGACAATGCTCACTTTTATCTGCTGTTTTAGAACCAGAATAACTGTTACGATCCCTCATTTTTTTTTCTAGTCACAAAGCTATATGAGAGAATATATGCATATATAACCTTCACACACTTATATGCTTATTTTTTATTTCATTGTATTTTGCAACAACACAACTTTCACCTTTTAAATGTATTTCTGCAAATTATGCTTGAGATAACCACTATGTATGGTCAGTGCATCCTGTTTCCCTGAATATATGAAGTATTCTTTCCCAGCCTCAACCAGGAGCCGCCCAGATGTAAATCAGTTTAGCAACTCCCACATCATGTTATGTTTACACTGAAGGTAAAAGGCATGTAAGGCCTTTTACTAAGTACTTAGCAACGACTTTGTTTTCATTCACATGGGCACTTTAAATTTTTTTGAGTTGTACAGACAACGTGCCAGCTTGTTTCTGCATGTGTCACCATTGACTGGCTCTGAGCACAACTCTCCAGGCTTGTTTCCACTTCTGCATTCCAGCTTGTGCAATTCTCATTGCAATATGAGCTAAGGAATGACTGCTCAAATAAAACTGGTCGCCCGCTGTCACTGTGCAAAAAAAAACAAAACAAAGCCATGCATTTCAGCGCAGTGATAGATGGCTCGGCCCCTTTAATTGTCACCGCGCACGCTGTGCTATTTCTATTTTGGCTTTTCTAACGGACCGAATAACATTACAGAGAGAAATCGGTACTGTTGCACGGTCACTCTTCTGTGAAATGCACAACTGCTGCAGTTGCAAGTGATTTTACATATTCCGAATTACTGGGAACGTCATAATTTTCTCGTGCATTTGGGTTCGTATTCGACATGAAAGTACTAAGATATGGAGTTTTTAATTTAATACATGCACAATTCAGACACACATTTCTTATATCGATGAATAGATAAGTGTCTTTCGCAAGAACAATTAAGTGGGCAGACAGCAAAGATCGAGGCCTGTTCACAGTGACAGCCAACTT
The DNA here is from genome assembly GCF_052857255.1 of Amblyomma americanum. NCBI lineage: Eukaryota > Metazoa > Arthropoda > Arachnida > Ixodida > Ixodidae > Amblyomma > Amblyomma americanum. The sequence goes on from NC_135500.1 coordinate 212,507,365, forward strand.
CACAGTGACAACCAACGTTTATAGATGACAACTAAAGTGTGCATGGATTAATAAAAAAGCTACGAAATAAAGGCAATTATAATACATGTAAAGAGACTGCAGGGTGCTAGTTTGAATTACTGATGATTTAACCTGTGTCTGGTCTCAGCTATGTGAATTTCCCTGTTATAATTACAAACGTTCTAATATGTACTGCTAACCTATAGCTTGTTCTAGTCCCGTATCCTCGGCTCCGAGAATTCGCGATACGAATCGCGTCGTCGTTCTGAAATCGTTATTGCATGTTAGGGTATAGCATAACTTTCAATGGGGGCACTCTTCAAATATTAGGAGGCAAAAACCTTAGATCGTAGTTGGAACGGTTGCATATATGGGTGGTCTTCAGCGGAGTCTAACCGACTAGCGGTCGAACGAGTTGTGTCACGATCGCGGTGTGATGGCTTTTATCACTTTCTGAAGTAGAAATAGTGCAAACGTTAATCGTTTCCCGCGACCATGTTTTGGAACATCACCTGCGGTTTTGCAAAGTTTGTTGCGACTTTGTTCGCGGACGTCAGAATCGACGGCGCCGAGATCCATGGCTATCACATCCGATCGCGGTTTTACCTGCTACCAAAAATCTCACAGCAAAACATGTCTCGGGTGAGTCACAATATCAATGTGTGTGTATTCGTACGGCAAGGTATCCGTGTTTTGCTACGGCACATGCCTGTGCTGCCGCACGGGCGGCACTGACGAGCGCGCCAATCAGAAAGCCGGAGTCGTCCGCTCGGTCGCATGCGGCAAACTTGATCGTACAACACCTCATCCGCAACGCACCCTCACGCGCCCGTGCGCATGGTCGCAAGGACGTGTGCGCATGCGGAAAAAAAAAAAACGATCGTACAGCAGCTTTTAGTGCGGCCGCGTTTAGGCCGGGCGAGTGACGTTAGAAGGCTGTGCGTCACTTTACCACTATGGCAGGCCGGAAGAATTTGTCGTTATGACCGGGTATATGGAGAAAAGAGACCTACTATTGTGAGCAAATGTTGCACGAAGCAATTTGTGGCTGAGCTGTTTGGCGCATTTCCACGGAGAAGAAAAAGGCGGGCTTAAGCACGCACAAAAAAGAAACAGTTAAACGAAACTGTGTTAATAATTGAAGCCACTGCCCATTTAAGGAACAGAACATTTCCGAACCCAGTCTCACACATAGTACACAACGAGCTGGACAAAAGCCGTTTAAGCTCCCCAGATATGGTTTCTGTGGCGTACTTCATATTCAGAAAGAACCTAAAATGCGCATTTAATAGGATGTGAAGGATTGAGAAAAATGGGAACATGGCGCTCATGTCGTGTTTTCTTACCTTGGTATAGATGCGCTAAATGTGAAGAAAACAGCGAATGCGTCAGTCACTCTTCGCACAGACTGGCGAATACATAATAGAGAGGCGGGAAAATCGTAAAAAGGAAGAAGCCAAAAATCATATGGTTCACGTGAAATACTGTTGACTGTTAGCCGCTGATAATTATAACTAAAAGCAGAAAATTCGAACTAGCTGTGCTAAACAGTCTGAGTTGTCACTTCATACATTTGCTTTCGGAGATCAAGCCAATTATCTTGTTTTAAGGGTCGTTGCCAACAGACGGAATCAAGCGAGATTTACTTCGAGAGGAAAAAAAAAAATAACGAAGCCTATATCTTCAGATGCCGACTACTAAGAGTCTCAAACAGAGATGACGAAAATTCCTTCGTGATCACCGAAACACAGCGAGTGAAGGACGAAGAAGTAGCCGCATATCACAGAAAAGTTCGGTAACTTGGTTGGAAAATTGCGCCCGTGGGTGAAGGTTGCATAAACAAATGACACGCATGAATAGCCAGTTATACAAAGGAAGCCAGATACATGTCTGGACAAATGCAGGAACGCCTAATTAGCTATTCATATCTAGTGCATTCGTTGCGGTTAATTAAAAAAATATAATCCTATGTGATTAAGCGAAATTGCAGACAGAGAGAATGGATAGAAGTAAAGGCAGCAAGATTAACCAAAAGAAGGTACATTGGTTTATTGACGTGCCAGGAAGAAAGTGTTGGGTGGACGTAAAAGGGAAACCGAAAAGAGAGCTGGGTTAGAAACGGAGAGTATGAAACTGCGAAATTGTAGAGCTCCGCGCCAATCACTCTGGCTTTCTCTGTGCGTTAGATGAGAGAGAGAGAGAAAAAAAAACATTATTTGGTCCATTAAGGGTTTAGCGTTCGTTCTTCGTCTTCATCGTGGCAGTCTCTTGACCTTCAAAGCAGGGTTGGGCCCCTAGTCCAGGTGGTGCGTTAGATGAACACTCGCTAGAACCGAGAGTTGTGCTAAAATGCACGTGTCCAACTATGGTCAGTGCTTTCAAATTCGCGCAGTTGTACGCTGTCGAAGATGACAAGAAATGCGCTGCTTCATTTTTTCTTGTTTTGCCCTCCGTTCACAACGGTAAAGTATTAATAATGTTTTCCCTCGTCAAAGATGCACTGCTGCCACAATGACGCACGCCACAAAGGAGTTTCGGGGAATATTGAATCTGCGTTTAAATTGTCTGAACTAGAGGGTGAAAAGTTTTTTTTTTCAGCAGTTGCCCTTTTGTACTCGCACTGTTTACATACAGACAGCTGCATGCATATATTTATTCTCGCCCTAATTAAAAGAAAGCTCTCCTGGGAAAGAATCTGCGATCGAAGGTTGTGACTAAGTGAAGCATCTCCAAACGTGAGAAGGCTGAATCTGGGTTTAAGTTCTCTAAACGAGGGGCCGAAAAGTTTTTTTTTTTTGTTTCAGCAGCCACCCTTTCGTACTCGCGATTTTTTATACACAGGCAGCTGCATGCATATATTTATTCTTGCCTTAATTAAACGAAAACTCTCTTGGCAAAGAATAATAGAGCGAGCCCCACTCGGAGCTAACAGCAGAAAATTGCGCTTCCGAGATGTACTCACGCGCACACAAAAAAAATAATTCGATCGAAATCAAAATAATTGTGACGCAAGTCCTATACCACGGCAAAGTTTGGTGCGCAATCCACAAAGGCATGCAGTGAGCCTATCTTGCTCACACAAGCGCGTCACAAAATCGCGTCATAACGGGTGGGCAGATCGGAAATGTTTTATACACCATAGCCCCCTGCTTCCGTGGGAAAACGAGTAAGAGCGGCGCAGAGCTTATCTCCTCCCTACCACGGTTTCTCTTCGCTTGTTGTTGTTGTCCAAACGAATCAAACAATTCTTGGCACCGGTCAAGCGACCCCAGCCGCTTGTTTTCTGTGCTTTACGTCCAAATAAATGCGCAGCAGTCGCCTGGAGTTGAATAACGATCCTGCACATGCTTCTCGAAGAATTGCCTGCACTGTAGTTGTCCGTTTAAAATGTGGCGCTGGTGTGCTTATCCGTGTTTGCTGAAGGGGAAAATTTGGGAGAGGCGTGAGGACATGAGTTTCATACTGGTTAATACTAGTTTAAGTTGGTTACAGGTCATAACCTTTTAATGCCCTCTAGTGAGCAGTGTTCTCTTCGTTTTCGCGCAATCTTTTTACGCTGAACGGTATTCAGAAAAAAAAAAAGTAATTGAGTACAGCAGAAGATGTGCCCAGCAGTAAGCTTCAAGCTGCTCGTAGAATGTGCAGTAGCGGCGGTATTATTTATTTAGAAAATTCTGAACGCAAACAAACAAAGCAAACATGTAAACAGCATTGCCATAACAGGTTTATAAGAAACTAAGTCATCGACTCGAAAAATCTCACGGCAGTCGAAAGATGCCTCCTTCAGATAGCAGTGCTTTTAATGGGGAAAAAAAAAAGATGGCCGTTGACTTTTTTTTCTTTGAAGCAGCTTGATTCGAAAAAGAAATCAGGCGACAAGAAAACAAAATAAAAAAAGAAAGAAAGACACTTCGCCACGCAGAAAGAGTCGACATTTGCATGCCGCCGAGTTGATTCTCCGCTTGAACTATGAGACGTGAGCGGCATAATAAAACGGTATAGCCTGATAAGAATAATAATATTAAGCAACCGCATACACTGATGAGACTTTCTTCGTGCCTGTTTACCCATTGAAAAGGCTTCCTCTATTTTTTCTCACGCTTGATAAGATTAAATTCTTTCTTTAATCAGGGAGCTAAATGGCTGCACGTCTTACACAACGCACATTATTGGCATTGCTCACTTGTAAAGATGAATCTATAAAAACCTAAGGATAGTTCCCGGCCAGTGAGGAAAACACACAGCAGAGTCACCATTTAAATAGTACGTGTGCACAGTGAATACGGTGCACACGTACGGTGATATTACGGTGATATTAGTCAATACGGTGATATTAGTCAATTTCTTTCCTTGCTGGTTGCAGCGCTTATCAAAAGTCATACGGTTTGCTAAGAGTGCATATGTCACACAAAGACGATAAAGCTCTATGTTGCAGTCCTAGTGACATGCCGGTGAGCCGCTCGTGCGCATGCGCGGCTACGAGCTGCCGTACGCAACTCATGCCACGCTCATGCATTTGAAGATTGGCATTGTGTCACTTCTGCGTGCGTGCATGTTTAAAATATTTAATAAAGATTAAGAGCCCTGCTAGCGTAGCATTGGGAAAGATGGGCGAAATCAACCTGAGGTAGCCTAGAGAAAATAAAAAAAAGTATAGTGTTGCTTACAGAACTGCGTGTATAAGTCAGTTTAGCCGCGTACTTCGACATAGTGGCTAGCGCACAAGGGAGACGTACACACACACAAAAAAAAATATTCAGACAGGAGAAACGACAGGACTAGCATTTGTCCTGTCTGAATTCTTTTTGTGTATGTCTATCTTGTGCGCCAGCCACTATGTCGAATTATAGCAACCAACTAGCCCAATAAAGAGCCTTGGTAGCCGCCTACATAGTTAACGCTGAGGAAAAAAAAAATAATGGCGGAGCTGACGACGTATGAAGAGTTCATGATTCACATTACCCGTGATAAACAGCACTCATGCTTCAATTTTGGTAATGGGCATCATTCATGACAGAATGCGCCATTTTCCTACTTAAGCATCTATTCCGGGCGCTCTGCCTCTTGTACCATAGTAGAGCCGCCGCGGTGGCTGAGTGGTTATGGCGCTCGGCTGCCGGCCCGAAAGACGCGGGTTCGGTCCCGGCCGCGGCGGTCGAATTTTGATGGAGGCGAAATTCTAGAGGCCCGTGTGCTGTGCGATGTCAGTGCACGTAAAAGAACCCCAGGTGGTCGAAATTTCCGGAACCCTTCACTACGGCGTCCCTCATAGCCCGAGTCGCTTTGGGACGTTAAACTCCCATAAACCAAACCATCTTGTACTATAGTACTGGCTCTACATGACCAGGACAATTTGACCAAAAAACGGTAGAGGAAGTTTATTGGTAGGAACCGAAAAATCTCCCTCCCTGGTTATTGTTTAATGTGTTTTCTTTATTATAGCGGTAAATTTTCTTTCCTATTTATTTCTGATCTCCGGCTGCCAGTTCTCTCGTTATCCAACTGCATGATACGCAGTGCTCTAATACGGGCATCACGGATTAACAGGCAAGCTTTATGTTTTCGTCATAAAAATAACAGACGGGGGCGTTCACTTTCGTCTTGTTTTTCTTTTCTTTTTCCTGGCTAGCTTCCAGCGGATTGTTCGTGATGCGCCCCGGAATAGTAGCCACTGCAACTTATCGTGTTTAGCTAATGGTTCAGTATGTGCACGTCAGAACTTTGTGCGCGAGTATTAGCTCGAAATCCCAAAGAACTTACCACTAGCGTGAGGATTAGCGCGCAATTGGAGAAAAGAAAACGAGATTTATGGGGACGCGTGGGATTTTTCAGACCACGGTTGAGGTAAAAAAAAAAAAAACACGCCGCCGCTACCACCCGCTGCGAGCTGCTTGGCTGAACAGTACACAAACCTTGATAAAAGTATAATCAGGGTGCAAGTTCGCTCGCTAAGCCGCAGCCACTGAAGCCCCGATACAGCGTATATAGGGTCAGCTCTTAGTCCTCCCTGCTGACGTCATCATATCCGTGGGAATGCCGCGCAATATGACGCCGCCTGATGTTTTATACAGGTGTGCGCTGCTTAGAGCACTAGAAGCAAGAAGCTCTAACACGTCAGTTTCGCTTTCCCCCGGCGCGGAGAAGTGACAGCGCAAGTTGCACCAATAGCCTCCCCTCTCTCCAAAATACTATGGGTCAGCTCCTGAACCCATCCAAGACAAACGAGAATAACGTGAGTGCAGTGGTGCGTTCTCATTTCCAAGCCGGTGAAACCGGCACTGCTTCAGTCTGACTGGTCAGAATGAGATCACGTGATCCCCCTAAAGAGACGTATTTTCATTTCCGACAGGCCACTACTCCCACAATAGCTACTACTGCTAGTAATTCTTCTTCTTCTTCTTCTTCTACTACTACTACTACTACTACTACTACTACTACTACTACTACTACTACTACTACTACTACTACTACTACTACCACCACCACCACCACCACCACCACCACCACCACCACCACTACTACTACTACTACTACTACTACTACTACTACTACTACTACTACTACTAGTACTACTACTACTACTACTATTGCTACTACTACTACTACTACCACCAATACCGCTGCTGCTGCGGCCACTAACAATTTGTCGGTTGAAATACCCCCCCCCCCCCCCCTTCTTTACGTACTCTTGAATGTGATTTTCACTGATTTATTTTTCTTAGCGACTGTCGCTCCTGCGTACGCCCCTCGAAACCAGGACCAAGCACACATGCGTACGCACGCAGCTCTCGCCTTGCTTGCAAGGTGTTATAACCGTGCCAAATATTTTTTTCTGTTATAACTATATAGCGAGCATCTGATGAAATAAAATAAAACTATGCAGGCTCAAGAAACGCATGGGGCACATTGTGCCTAAAACTGGACCTTCGAAACCGTACTTAGCTTACAAATAGACTCGTTACAGTTGTCACTAAGCGAAAGGGCGATTTCTATTGCAGGAAGCCTCCCTACTGTGAGAAACTCCCCCGTCACTGAATGTTCTGTGTTAGGCCGGCGGCTTAGCCGTAGTACGCCGCGCTGCCGTAATTGCCATCTTCATGGGCACGACTCCGCCGAGAATCATATACTTCCGTGCTAGAAACCTTGAGAATTCGTCCCCCAATTCGGTGACTGCGTCTAGACCTTCTCCATCGCTGCCGCGTCACAGTGCGAAAAAGTATACAACTGTTTTACAACTGTTTCCTGGAGCAACTTACACCGTCCCACAGAAAGGGGACATGGTCATGGCCATGAAACGCGCCGCAGGAGGCAACTGGGACAGCGTCGCTGTCAATCAGAAATATCTGCGCCTTTAATAGGTCCAATAAGCTTGCCGTGCCTTACGTAGCCATTTGGGTTTAGGTGTACAGATCATTCAGAATGACACGAACCGCCTGAAAACGCGACAAACGCCTTCCTATCACGACAAGCAACATCATCAACTGCCCGCTTGTTTCGCGTCTCTATTTACTCGTTCAGCGTTCTCGCTGCCGAAGGTGGTCAGAAGCCAAAGGCCACAGCACTTTCCTACAATCGATGCGCAGCAGGAACATCGTGGGAACGACCGGCCAGAGGCTATATGCTTGGGAATTATCGGAGCGCAAACGGCCACTTAGGTGAACCGAATTACCTCAAAGCTAATACATAAGAGAAGAAACACTGGCAATGCCCTTAAACTGCCGCGTTCGAACTCACGAAGGATCCTTAAGGAACACGCAGAAGGCTGCGTCTGGCCTCTGCAGGTTGTCTAAATGCCGCCGGCACAACGCCAGAAGAGTAATACCGCCGTCACGCGGAGAATTTGACGCCATTATCACGGAACTACAATCGCCCGACACAATGTTTACTTCCCTGTGCGCTTTGTCACACGACAAGCAGCGTCCAGAGATTTCACCGTTTCGTGCAGGAAAAAAATGACAATAACTTGCTCTCCTGTTTTCTGCACCTTGGATACCCACTACAACACAGATTAAAATTGAACAATCACATCTGACGTAACGTACAATGGCAGATAATGTGACATGAATACGAAACCGAAAAACGGGAAGGGCCTATGGTTGTGTGAAACCTAATTTCTAGGGAGAAAATTTAAAAGGAGGATGCGGCTTTGAAATCCCCAAAAAAAGGCAAAAAGTGATTTTTTTAAATAGTTGTATCCGTTTGTACTTCTCCGTCTTTATACCATCCAGAAGTTTCATTCTCTTTAACCTTAACGCTAAAAAAGATTATAGAGATTTCATGTGTCTTATCAAAGTAATAAAAACAAAGAGAATCCAAGAAAATAAAACCTCGGTTATGGAGCCGCCACCAAAAATGCTTGAAAAAGAAGGTGGAAAGAATACAGCGGATTTCAGCACGTTTTATATGTTCCAAGTATCGCCGTACTGACTCGGTTACAGAGATGATACAGCAGTGTGAATGGGAAACGCTGCAAATTAGAAGAATAATACATCGACTCAAACATTTTTTCTGGATATTGCGAGGGGCTTTTGGCGCAACCAGGCCATACATGTGCAGGGAGTGTTTTTTTTTTTAATTTTTTGGAACGCAGGTAGTAGACCGCCGCACATTCACAACAATAATAGGGTGCCGACGGGCAAGCCAGCCAACGACCGAGGGAACAAGTGAAAGAGAGAGAGTATTCAAGGCGGGCGTTACTGCCTTCAAATAACAGGTGAAAATAACACACGAAGATGAATTCTTCAAACAAAGAGCCCGAAACGGTATAGAGGTCGTTGTTCCAAGAAGGTGTCTGAGGGTTTTGTTTCAAGAAGTCGTGAGGGAATTCGAACACCAGTCGGTTCTCCTTTGGGCGAAAATGGGCCCCTTAGCGAATAGTCAATTCGTGACACGCAGAGGAACTAGGGGACTTCATCTGCCAGCGGCGCAGGATATTGATTCCCTACCTATGGACCATATGCACCGTGTTATGGCGCCATATTACTGAGCGCGATTCCCGGCCCCGACTGCCGCAGTTAATGAAATGCAGAAGTTAATTTGTGTCTATGTTTCGGTGCAAGTTAAAGAACGCCAGCTGAAGAAAATGAATGCGCAGTCGGTCACTATACAGGGTGTTTCACGTAGCTTGAACCAAGGATTTAAAAATTTGGAGGGACACCTGCTCTCCCACTGGAATGCGCCATAAGGGTATGACGCGAGAGCGGTTCCTCTTGCCGAAGCAGACAGTGTTTCCTCCTTCACAGTCACAATCTTTGTGTGGAAGGCTACAGGACAGTATACAAAGCCCCGCTTTAAACAAGCCGTACGAACGCAAATGTTTGGCGTAGCGGTATTCACTGTCTGTAATGAGGGAGTAATTACTCATTGACATTCACCCAAGCGCAGCCATATGGCGACAAAGGAAAGCTATACAGCTTTCTCAGAAACTTCGTAAAGAAAAATTCGTCCTAGTCCGGACGAATTTTCATTTACGCCATGTTTTTTAAACTCTTGGTTCAAGTTATGTAAAAACCCACAAACCAAAGCTGTACAATAATGTGGCTCTTAAACCTCGACTAAAAAGAACTCGAAATAATTCTAGACAGGCATGAAATGATGCTGAGGATCGTTTCTTGTTAAGAAAACGCATTCTGTTAACCTAGCCTTGAATGCTTGCACAATCTCTGCGTGATGTGCCAAATCATGTTCACCAGACGCGAATCAACATTGCGCATGTTCCACCTTTGGTGCACTTTCCACGAGGATGCTGGAGAGCCACCGTGAAAAGCACGATGCATTCCGAAACGCTGTCATTCGCGCGGCCAGAGTGCAAGCAAGCAAGGAGCATGTTCCGCCGCCACGCCAGCCTTGCTACCGCAAAGTCGCTCCTGCCTCCAAATGTCGCACCCCCTTGTTGCTTTCCGCACGGCTGCGGGGAATGCTATGCCTCGACAATTCTGCTTGCTTGACCCGCGCGGCCCACCTAACCCCGTTGACCCTCATGCGTGCAACGCCATCTGTGGGCATCGCACCCCTGACATCGGCGCGCCTGTTTGCTTTGCGTGTGACGGTTGACACTCACTGAAACGCTTCGTGCCGTTCCGAGTACGCCACGAGGGACCGCTTGCCTACTTAACAACGGCTCCACTCTTCCTTGACAGTGCGAACGGTGGTAGCACGTAGCGCTTGAAACTCCTCCTCCTAAGTTGCAAGTTCCTGCAAGCCATGCCTCCTTTCTTGCGTCTGAGTGCTTGAACCCTTACACTTGCAGTGGTCACCGCCGGGCGACGCCTTCGGTCGTCGGTTCCTCGTAGATGCACGCAGAAGCACCCACCAGGCCCCACCTTTGCAGGCTTGTCAATCGCAGTCACGCGTACATACCTTCTTGCCTAGTGAGGGCCGTCTCGCTCTCAACTCCCCTCGTCCACCCTCTCTCTTTCTTGTGCCCCCCGCTCTTTCCGGCGGCTGCGTTCGTGGCGGAGCCTGCGCGCGATTTTCCAATAGCCACGGCAGTAGCAACGACGACAGCAACAGCGCCCTTTCACCCTCGTCCCCTCTCTGCAAAGATCGCGCGCGTGGCGACGGCGTTTCTCCCCGCCTCCTCCCCCCTGTCGTCGTCCGGTGCCGTGGCTCGCCTATTCCGGATGGTAGTGGTGGCCCTCTCGAATCCGGAGCATAAATAGCGATCGCACTTTCTTGGCTCGCATCAGTCGCTCAGCCAAGGCAGCTCCGGCGTAGCCGAGCGGAACTCGTAGCCGACTTGTGCCCCCTGGCCGGTGGTCGCCGCCGGTGTGCAGAGGAGAGGAACACGTGTGCTCCGGTAGTCGACCAGTGCGTCGAGCTCCCTTTCTTTTCTGCACCTTCTGCGGCTCTTTTGTCGTCGCTTGCTGTGTACTGCTGCCAGGAGTGGATTAGAGAGTGCGCGAGCTCCGTAAGTAGCGTGATACGCATTACGTTCCCTTCGTTTATCGTTCCTGATTCTCTCATTTATTTGCTTTGTTGTGGCTTTATTTTTGTTTTAGACGAGGTTCTTCACCTCCGTAGACATTTAGGATACGAGCAGTTAGTTGCTTCGACTGCGTTAGGGCCGAACGTTCAAGTGGCACATCTGCAATATCGATTCCCTCGTTAAGAAAAAAAATTGTGGGTATTGTGGGTATTGATGACAGCGGATTTCCAGGCTCTGCATTTCGCGATAAGAAAATATTCTTTAGCCAAGCCTGCGCATCGGGGCGGCCACTTAAGTAAGGCGTAAAGAAGCTACAAGTCATTAGTGCCTTCGCTATACATTTGTGGTAAGAACGATGCACCTCAACATGTTACGTAAAGATATCAGTAACTTAGCGGTAGCCTGTGTTGCAAAGAATAAATGAGCTTGGTTACATCGGTCGGGCTGTTTCTTTCCAATGTTCTTTTTAAACCTATAGGTCCGTGTCGAATAACCAAAAGATTGCGTTGCCCACATTGCATATCATCTTCCACAACAGATGATCGTCTACACTGCGCGAGCATAACCTTTAAGTTGATGATTTCATTGTGATGTTAAGTGCGGACGTCTCTACCATGGCATGCATTCCGATAGTAGGATGGGAAGTTGGGCTAGTTGGGTTATGTTCATTTTAAAATGCATTCCTATCCCTTTCTTTGAAATCAATTGGCGTTTCTTATTTTTTATAGAGGACACAAGATACAATGACTTGGTACGTTTCAGACGGGGACAAGACTAAACTCATTTTCATCCATTCGTTTTTCTAATTTCGCTTGCCCAAGTTTTAAACGTTGTGTTAACTCTATACTCAAGCGGCAGACAAAAAAAAGTTAGAGGAGGAAATTCGCAGGAAAGACGTTGCACCGTATCATTCTCTCATTGATGACGCGAAGGCCTTAATTATAAAAAAGGATGCAGTGTCCGCTCCTTTCTTAATTTTCATTCAGCGGGTCTGTGCAGTCATTCCCGACGCTTTTTCTTCGCTTTTATCACTGATGAATTGCATATGCTGTTTCATTTTCTTATGCTGAGCTTCTTGTAATCCGCCTCCAAACTTGGCTGTCGGCATACGGCCCCGTTTGCAGTATTTACGCTTGCGTGGTTGTTGTGCACTCCCGCATATTGCGAAGGGTTCATTGCGCACCGGCCGCAAAGATCGGAAAACATATTCCGGGTCCCATTTTCTGACTTCTATGCTGAGATTTCATTTTTAATGTGTTCCCATTGTTCTTTCTCAGAGGAATACAGCCTGCACACACAACACGGGGCGTAACTAAGTCAGGCTTCCCGGTGAAAGACCAAAAAATTTACAGCAAGTGTTTTACGCTAGGCCTCGTTGTGCTTTCTTGGGCGCATTTTCTTGCAATGAAGTACTTGTTCGTTAAATGATGTAGGCTGCGCATATTCCTGAGCCACATACCATAACCACATTTCAGCGTTCTGTCGATAACACTGATAAATTATAGTCGTTCTTTACAAGGTCCAAGAATTTTTGTGGTCGGGCAACAAAACATTCTTGCTTTTTTTTCTCTTATTTATTTTAATCTTTCCCAAATGGGGAAACATCGGCTCTTTTCTGTGTGTCTTGATTCTTATTTTTTTCTCAAAACGGTTGCACTCATGTTGTGTCGCATTAGAAATGAACTAGAAATTGCCCGGACTCGCTAGTTACTGCAAAAGTTAATTCGTCAATAAAAGTTTAGTGAAGGTCGGAGAAGTATATCGTCAAATTAATTCTCATTCAAAAAAAAAAATGCACGCAAAGGGTCGGCTCATACATAACGTTCTCCACTGTAGCAATAAATCGTGCTGCAAAAAAAAAAAAAGCCAGCGTTGTAGCTCTCCAGGTCCTTGAGCTATTAAAATTTGAATCAACTCTTGCGGCCGACATGCCATGCGGCGAAGCACTCCCGTGAGGTGGCAAGTACGTTATACTTAGAAGGGCAGAAAGTTGTGCTAGTTGGTTAATATGCGTACTGAAAAAACAAACATTCAGTTTGCAAACACAAGTGCAGTTCACATTTTTCGCAGATCACTTTTGTTTTGCAATTTCACCGCTTCTCCACTTAATAGGTGCGCTCGACGCTGGCGGGTGCTGTGTCGTCAAGTTCGAGGCGTGATCTTTTTCCATGAAGTTCGCCTGGCCGCATGTCGGACACTCTAATATGTTCATCCATGTGTACTTATTCGTAGCCGCACAAATAGTGGCGTGCACGTCTGCGGTGAAAAAAAGAACCCTAAGGACATCTATAGCTCTTAGCCGACACTGAGGCCCACTATGCGGCACGCCTCCAAGCTGAATAGCTAGTTTTAAGAAGTATTTTGGTTTGGGCTAGTTGGTACATAGTTTCTAGATGATGTTAGAATGGCGCGAAAAGAACAAGGACAAAAGAGGCACAAGAACACAACGGGACAGCCGCCAACTTGCAACTCAGTTGCATGTTGCAAGTTGGCGGTTGTCCTGTTGTGTTCTTGTGCCTCCTTTGTTCTTTTCGCGCCATCCTCACATCATCTAGAAGCTGGTTTTATTGGAGGTTGAAAATGCACTCTTTGCTGATTAGACGCCAAAACAGTTTGGCAGAATGATGAAGGCACCGTGCAGGTACGAAATATATAGCATTGCGGGAACTAGTAAATCATTGAACGACCGCGAAAGGAAAAGTGACGCGCATGCATAACACTTGAATGGCAGCTGCTGCCACTGTTCCGGACTCGTTTCGTTGCTCCTTGCTTTCAGAACTCTTAGCTGAATTGCGGCAACTTGAAATAAACAGGCTCGCAGCTGCTGTCCAAGTCACAAACGTCAATTCAGGACGCTGCAGAATCACGAGACTCGTCACGATACCGCATTTGCGGTTAACCCGCGCGGTGGGCGGCCATGGTTGTCGGGAGATCACGACGGCACAGGTTTCACAGCACGTTTAAAATTCCCAAGCGGCGGCCGGAGATCAAAATATTTCAAAACTGCAAGATAAAGCATAACGCAACATGCCCCACGCCACCGCAAAGGCTTCGATGAGCTCAAATCCATTGATTACGGGTGATCGATGCTTCATGGGCGGTGTCGGGGAAGAGTTATTATGATATAGACACGCTTCCTGGTTATGGAAAAAAAAATATATGTGCTCACGTTTCCTGACGTAGAAACGGAGATTGAAGCTCCGCTTAAAGTCGGGCCTTGTACCCTAATTGCCTGTTCCATGTCTCGTTTCAGGGCTCGTCAGGAAACAAAATTCATTTTAGCCTCTCCCCCGAACACCATGAAATGTCCGAAAATGTTGAATGTTAGAAAAGGGGGCGCGGATGAAATGTCTCGCCCCAAAACCGCCTGGGTAAAACCTGAAACAATGGATTACTTGTGGTGCAGATTTCAGCGTTAGAACCGTTTCGCATCGTCAATTTTATTTCGATTCACCTATCCGCAGCCCGATTTCTGGCATTACAGCGGGGGTAGTTGACAAAGTACAAAAATAATGCAAAAAAGACAGCAATGTATGAAGCGTACACGCTTCAACTGGGCACTACAAACTCGCTGCAAACAGTTTTATTGTCTACAGTATTTATATTCCAAAAACACGATCTCAAGTTGCGTTTTCCTATTGCCTCTCGAGTATAGATGAATCTAAATGCAAGATATGATCCTTGCCTCTGAGGAAAAAGTGGCTTGAGCGCTGCAGATGCGTCGTAAGCCCCACGCTGTAGCTTACAAATGGTCAGCAGTGGGAAAACTTCGATGGAAACTTCGCTCCATCGATAAAGTTTTTATCGATGGAGCGGCACGCGACTAGCGTGAGGTGTCCATACGCTCTGATAAGACGTCAGCCAAGGCAGCACGCTTGCATCCAACGCTGTCTCGTCGTTGCTCAGAATAACGCCGTCTTCTTATTTTCTCAACCTCATTGAATTGGGCTTCGAGCCAATAACTGTTCAATCGGACAGGTCACTCGGCTGAGAGGTTCGCCTAGGAGCTCGGAACGTCGCGAGTCAGCAGCGTGGTCACGCGTGATTTTTGAGGCGCCTCGGGTTTTCACGTCACGCATTCGCGCCTTCTGAGCTTGGATGGCTTATTTGTTCGTTTATTTTGCTTTTTTCAGTCTGCTTAGCGAACATTTATTTCTCTATTCATGAGACAATGATACGACCCAGCACACTAAAACGGCGGACTTCATCAGAACGATACGTATGATCTCGCCGCAATGAACATTTCGTTAAAATGCCTTCCGATGCCAACAGATAATTCTGCGTGCTTGTGTTTAGCCCGCAACCTTCGCCATTAACTTCCCCCGCTGTCAACAGATTCTGAACTTCCTCAAACGAAACGCCGCTTATTCCCGGGCGTTACGCTGCTTTTTAAGATTCCCTATGCTTTCATCTATGATGTGTTGTTGTCTCCTTTAATGTACGCAGCAGAGAAATGCTAAACAATGATGGATATATGTCTCCCTTTTTATAAAAGTCAGCAAGCTTTTGCTTTTTGCATTCGATAAGACTTTCCATGCGGCCAAGCTTGTAGACAGAGTCGTGTGTTACATGGAGCCATGGAACGCTGCACTCCTACGAAAAAGTTTGCAGCTTGCACGTAATTGAAAAGTAGTGAGGGGAAGACGCTTGTTTCGCACTTGTAATAAATCCTGGCGTCGACCGTTCAGGTGCATGTCGCTCACAAGATGCCTTGCTGAAATTTCGCAGTTGTTTTCTACGTATGGGCAAAACTTGGAGCTTTCGTCCGAGAAAAACTAAGCCCGCAGTTTGTGAACAAGTCTGAGCACTACAGATGGGGCGAGGCGGAATTCCAAGGCGTCGGAATGAATCAAACGGCACCGTTTTGTTCTCTGTGCAGTTCGACAATGACCGGCTACTTCATGGACCTGATTGAGCAGCTGAAGGCGCAGGCCGACCCGCGGACCAAGGACTTCCCTCTGATCGGAAACCCGACCATGGTGCTGACGCTAATCGCCGTGTACCTGTACGTGGTCAAGGTGTGGGGCCCCAGGTACATGGAGGATCGCAAGGCCTACGAACTCAAGCACATAATCATGGCCTACAACGCCTGCATGGTACTCCTCAACACATTCTTCTTCTACAAGTTTCTCAGCCACTCGTACCTGGGCGGCGGCTACAGCTGGGTGTGTCAGGGCGTCGACGTGCACGACCCCAAATCGCTCGCCATCGTCAATTACTGCTGGTGGTACTTCGTCGTGCGCATCGTCGACTTCGCAGACACGCTGTTCTTCCTTCTGCGCAAGAAAAACAACCACATCTCTTTCCTCCACGTCGTGCATCACTCCCTCGTCGTCTGGAACGGCTGGCTCTTCATCACTTTCGGCCCCGACGGTCAGGGCATCATGGGAGTCTGCATCAACTCCTTCATCCACATCGTCATGTACACCTACTACTTCCTGGCTGCTCTGGGCCCCTCCATGCACAAGTACCTGTGGTGGAAGCGCTACATCACTCGAATGCAGATCGTTCAGTTCGCCGTCTTTATCGGCTTCGTGTGCGTGCCCCTGTTCAAGGATTGCGGCTATCCCCGCTTCCTGACCTACCTGGCCGCAGGGCAGTGCTTCTTCTTCTTGGTGCTGTTCGTCAACTTCTACATCCACACCTACATCAGGTCCAAGCGACGAGGCGTGGTGCACTCTTCCCGCGGCAACGCCGTAGCCGCTGTCCCGTGCAAGGAAGGTTCCGCTGGCACCGTGACCAGCCACTTCTCGAACGGCAATGGAATCAAGAGGCGAGAGGCCAAGATGCGCAGCCACTAGACTGAGGGACGTACGACGACAAGATGATGCGCGTATTTCAATGCGCTCGCGTCTTCGTGTATGATCACCTGCCGCTTCGTCTCCAGGTTGCGTCATGGAACTTCGTGACGTCCAGCGCGTCAGAGCTAGCTATTTATTGCCAGTGTGACTCGCGACAGGCGATATTCTGTTGCTCCTTGCTGTCTCGCGCAACAAATTTAGATGACGGCATCGCGCCTGAAAAAGTGGCAGTTTGGGACCAACATAAATCTGCTGTGGCGCCATGTCTTATCGTTGAACGGTGGAGTGACAGAGGCAGTTGCGTCCATCGCGTAATTTGGTCTTTAGAGCGTGACTTGCTCCCATAGCCGGGGGCAAGCGAAAGTATCGCGGAACGCGTATTTGTTTGTTTGTTTTTGTTGTTCAGCGTCATATCTCACTTCTCACTCATTACTTCATCAAAGGTTTTAGTTCCCTGCCATACAGTGATATGCAACATCTGTATGTGTCATTTTCTCACCATGCCCGAGGTATCATACTGTATAGCTCTGCGATAGTTTTTCGTGAGTCCTTCCTGCGTGTATGTCCACGTTATCATGTACAATGTGCGCGACACCTCTCACTAGTTCTGTATTCACTAGTTCTGCGGCCAACGTTCTGTACATAGTTGTTTGTACCATTTTTAAGATGAATACACGCGTTTTTATTGCTCCTTGTTGCCTTTCCTTTGCCTAGATTTTGCTGTTCTAGCTGCCAAGGCTTGCGTTAAACGCATTGCGGTCGTCTTCAGAGCCATTCAAAACAAAAGGCTCTTGTGACGAGTGCCAGCAAGAAATACTCATTCGCTTTCTGTCAACGCTAATCGCTCATTGTTCTCGCGACACAGGTAATATAAGCATAGAGGGGGGAAAAAGCAATTTCTACCCTGTTCTGAACTTTGCGCCGTGAAGATGTGCTGACCTTGAAAGCTCCTTCCTGAAAACAGCGATTGATTTATTCCGTGACCTGGTGTTGTATTCTTCCTATTTTACAAGAGAACAAGGATTTATTCGAGTTTCTGAGAATAGAAAAAAGCCTTGTCACAAAACTGAACTGTGTCGCTTCGTTGGCTTCCGTCACCTCGGCGATCGCTGTATGAGCTGAAATCATGCACAGGCAGTCTTTGTTCAAGGTATTGTGTATGTAGATAGAAACGCACAGATGAAAGAACATGCGTAAGCTGCTTATCCACTATGTCGCATAAGTTTTGATGCCAATCCAGGAGCGGAATGCTTTTCACGCCCGCCTTCAACAAATTTCGAGCAACAAAATTTTTTGCGGAACTGATAACTGCACATTAAGAAGGCTATGCTATGGATTTCTCGCTTCGTTGTCCCCTTCTTTTTTTTTCACGGAAAATCTGAAAAATGTTCATTAACTTGGTCATTCACTCGGTCAAGTTGGCGAGGATTGGCCGTGGAATACCAAACGAATGCAAAATAGGCGTCTGCTCATCCGGAAACAGGGTTCAAAATGTCGAAATTACACTCAATACGTCACTTGTTTTCAACCGCAGTTTATTCTCTACATTTCAGACGGTACTCTTTCAGTGTCTTCGCACAACTTATGAACACTCTTCAAACGAGCGGTAATTATAAAATTAACGAAAATATAGCAAGAGGGATGCAAGTCCAGTGCCCCTTATACATCAACTGCTAGTTCGCTAAAGGTAACAGGTGGCGTCATTCAAGTTAAGTTAGGCTAAGTGTTGTGCAAGTTCTACACAAATTGTATTGGCGTTAAAGGCTGACAGAACAGGCTGCCATCGGTTCAAAAAAATTCTTTGCTGTGATGTGAGCGTAACCTATTCTGTTATGCAGTAGTAGACATAAGTTATGTCATTTAAAACTTTGTAGCGGTGTCAGAGCCAGATGAGATCATTAGCGTATGTTTGGATTACGCTTAGTGCACACAAATGGAAAGATAATTTTCTCACCTTGAGCGCTGCCTTTCTAAGAGTAAGTGATACATGATACCCGACCCGACGCACATTGCGAACTTGCATTTCTTCGTTGTTTCTTCGCTTTTATTGACGCTGTCAGCCTCATAATATTTCCTTAGAGCCAGCGGTGCATTACCCTGGTCGCTTAGCGGACCTCAATAACGTGAAGTCTTTGAAAGCTTCTCGATTCCCGTGTATTCCCTGCTCTCAGGCGCGGTTCCATAAGCTTACGAAGCTCGCAACGGAGCAAAACAATATCTACGGAGCAAAGTGCCATCTCGGTCACAAAAGAAACGGGCTGAAGGAAGTTTCGCTACAGCAACTCGCGTCGCGGAGAAGACACAATGGGCACGGTTGACACAATAGAATGGCATCTCGTCTGATGCCAATGCCGCTTTTATCAGCCCCGGCTGTTTCCGCGTCTCCGCATTCAAGGACAAGTCCATGGCGGCACTTTCAAACGGCGCAGCGGTAGCGACTCGTCATTATGGAACGGAAAGAGGAAGGATAGAAAGCGGCATAATTCTGCGAATCTGAGGCCACCTTCGCAACGAGCATTTGCATAGACGCAGGCCAGTACTGGGAGCCTTTTGCATTCATTCGGAAGAACATGAACCAACGCACTCTTCGTAGAACACACATCAGAAGCGGCCGCTCCTGATCGTAAAGGTTTTAGCCTCTGCAACGCACGCGGAGTGAAAATGTTGGATAAGTGTTCTGAACTTCCAGCATTTATTCGTTCCTGGCATTAAGATTACAAGAATATAACATTAAGAGAGCCGGCATTTATTAAGAAAATTACAATTACTACACGCTCTCGGCTGTCGCATCTTGATGATAGCGAAATGCAAAAACGACCGTGTGCTGTTTAGTGTCGGTGAAGTTCAGGAACCCAAAGTGCGCGGAATTAATCTGGAATTCTTCACTAAGGCGTCTCTGTAGCCCACAAGGCGCTGCAGCTACTATTACTGTGCAATTAAAATGCCACATTGGTACGAATTCTGAGCGCCTGAAAACAAATGCAAGACGAGAAAATTCGAGGTTCTAATGCTGGTGGCTGTAGCTTTCACGGCGAAGCACCGCACATCCCACCTTGGGTGCCACTAACATTTTTACTCGGCTGATATGCTTAAATTGCGGTTTATGCAGTATAATAAGGATTTGATTTTTTTTTTCAATCATGAAAAAGAAGACCATTGAACGTCTCCCCCCCCCCCCCGCCCTCTTTTCTTGTAAAACAATGCAATGCCTGTAATTTACTTCAGTGTTAGGGCAGCCGAGGTGGCTGAGTGGTTATAGCCCTCGGTTGCTGACCCGAATGACGCGGGTTCGATCACGGCTGCGGCGGTAGGATTTCGATAGAGGCGAAATTCTGGAGGCCCGTGTACTGTGCGATGTCAGTGCACGTTAAAGAACCCCAGGTGATTGAAATTTCTCGAGCCCTTTACTACGGCTTCCCTCATAACCTGAGTCGGAACACAAACTGTACTATAACATTGACATTAGTGCAGTCTGTCGTACGGGACATGTCACTTATTACAATGTTATCTACTTTATCGCACAGATCGCTTCCACCTTGATATAGATAACTAATACCAACAAACTGCGCTATTTTCTTTGTCGTATAGTCATCTTTAATGGTGAAGCTATTCCTGAAAATCCGCCAGTTCATAATCATTTTTACGTGAAGCATCGGCGCGAACAGCATCCGCAGACAACTGCAAATATACCGGAGAGAAGTGCAGAAGTAATTAATGTTTCATTGGAGGAACTTTTCCTTCTTCAGGGAGCTTCAGAAATAAGATTTGTTGATTATGACATTTTTACTGATAATTTTAAGAACCAAAATTGCCTCGTTTCTTCTCGATTGAAACAGTATTTAAGGAGGTGTAGGGTTAAAGGGCCTGAAATAGGAAATTTCCAGCCTAATTAAATGGAGTTCAGTCACGCCATGGAACCTCACTGAAGCTCACGCCGTTGCTGCATAACAAGACTTTTCTAAACTGAGCGAACCAATGAATGCTTTTATATTTGAAGTTTGAAGTTGAGGTAAGTTTTCAAAAGTTCTTTTTTTGTTCAGACTAAGATTGAAATGGTTTACCTGCGGAAGTGATGCGCCGTAACTAATTGAATGGTTTTTGCAAAGCTGTTTGTCCACCCATGCCCTTAGTGCTGTGAGTTGTTTTTGAATAAACAACAAAATAAAAAAATATGATGAACTAAAATTTTATTATTTTCTTAGCGGAAGTTTTCCACTTCAATATTCAAGCTATCAATAAAACGGGCTGCGTCAACATTGCGCCAACGGGTCCGTTAAATGGCGCCGCGTTAGTTAAAAGACGTGGAACTGCTTAAACAGGCTGATAAATTTGATTTAAAGCTCGAGAAAGTTGATTGCCGGCCTAACACCTGCTGTGGAATTTTCAGCGAAAAAACCTGCATCCATTTTCGCGCTCATTGCAGGCATCACAGCATCGCGGATAAGCCCGAACCAGGATTCGCCCAAATGCGTCAAGGAAGAGTCTCAACGCTCATTGTGTTTTCTCTGTTGTCTGAATTAGATAACAAAAAGGCTCTGCCTGCTGCAAATGTATACAAATTGGCTTTCAGGCTATACGTACAGTCACGGACAAAAGATTATGGGATGCGGATTCGTTGCAAAGAATTTATTCTTTCGTTGCTTCGCTAGCCAATCAATTGATATTTGTTACAGCGTTTGGAGCTCTCATGCACCCTAAAGGTTCTGTGCTTTTCATTGGCTTCTTTTGCCTGATCACACAGAAATGACTGAATCCGCATATGTGGGCATTAATTGACCCAGCGGAGCTTGATTGTTTTCTTTTTTTATGCAAGTCCATCAAGAGCACCGATAATTATTAGAGGGGACGGGGGCCAAGAGGCAAGGGGCAAGCTCCATTTCAGAAATGGAGCTCACTTCCCCCGCCCTGCCTCCTCGGGCTTGTACCGACCAAAAATGCCCACATCAAAACAAAAAAAAATATCTGTTTACGTGCCTGCCATGGGACCGGCGCTAACGTACAGCCTTTGACAAAAAGGTATTGTCCAAACGTCTGGCTTCTAAAGCATGTCGTAGGACTCTTTAGCCCCCTTTATATGCCCTAAACACTAAGAGCTGCGCTGCGCGTGGCCTAGAAACAAACCTTGCGGGCTGAATATATTTTCAAAAGGCTATACACCTAAAGGCCAAGTACTAAAGTGGAAATTCTCACAGAGTTATGTGGGTCTAACTGCATAACCCCTTGCAGGTACAGCTACACCCCGGTTCAGTCCTGTTAAATGTCTGGATTGATATCGAGCAGTTCTTTGTCAGGTAAACTAGAGAAGACCAGCACAAAGGCACCCAGTGGAAGGGACGATATAGCTAAGGTATGGTTTGTCGCCGCTGAGTGCGCCGCCAAGGAAAAAAGGGACACTGACGGTCAGTCCAAGAAGGAACAGAAAGCGACACAACTTCCCAACGGCTACATGACAAGAATGACCGTCGGACTCCGCGCATGGCGGTTCCGGAACATAGCGTCTGAACAGCACGACGTCGTGTGACACCCCTTCGGGTGTCCCCACCTTGGAAGAATCACTTTTCCTTTGACTGCGTATTATTTGTCTTTCTCTGTCGCAATGAGGTGCTCAATCTTCCTGTAACTTTACTAACAAATGTGTCCGTGTTCGCTTGCACGGATGAGCTCAAAGTGGCATATAGTGGCCTCATTCCTTCCGCTTGTTCCGAAGGGGCTCCTTCCAGCAGAGAGACGAGAGAGCAGCAAAAAGAAACTCGTCGCCAAGTTGCTCTCTCAGCTCGGCAACGCGACCTTGAGTTTCAAAGGCAACATAGAAGAGGGCCCATCGAGGGGCACTTGGAATGGAATCGCTTAGAGGGCCTACGCAACGATGGTCAAGCCCAACCACTCGCCCGTCCGCGAATAGAAAAAAAAAGTCTCCTATAGTTAAACAAGAAAAGGTCAAAGAACTAAAGCGCTCAAGCGTTTAGACGCAAACAGAAACGCGAGTAGACACAGCAGACCGCGAACGCACCCACACCCGCGGGCGTACTTGTGTCGACATTCCCGGTTCAACGCATCTGGGTCACGAGCAGCGATCGTGAGGAGCCCAGCACTCAGTTGAGAGGAAGGCGGGACTGACTGGTCTGCGAAGCTCGCCGCAGCCTAGCTGTCGGCGCTGCCTCCCCGAAACTGACCGCCCGCGTTCTGGACATAGGACGACGAGGCTGACACGTAGTTTCTTCCTCTCTTCGGTATCTTTCTTCGGTCACTGAGAAATCCGCATATTAAGATTGTCCTTCAGATTTTTCTCAGCCCCTTATTGCCCCGTTTTGCACTGTGCGCTGCCGTCCCTGAATTGCCAGGTCAACAGATGGTGCCCCTCCACCTCGAATACCAGGAAAGGAAGAAATGTGTCTTGTTAAATGATGCACGCCAAAAGCGGTGAGTAACAGTGGAGGATCGCGCACGAGGCGCCCTACCGGTGCTAGCTCCGTGTCCACAGTCTGTTGTGCTACTCTGAAAACTGCTTCAACGTGTGTCACGCGCCCCTCGATTCTGCTAGGATTAAAAAAAAATAGGGCTGGCGGTTTAGCATTGCTAGGCCCGAAATATTGAGCGAAAGCACTGTTTTTTGCAGGTGCACACCACCGCCACGTACCTGAAAGCGCGATTCAGGTGTCCACTGACCCAGGGTGGCCAGTTATGAACGTCTTCAACTTTCTCATCTTCAATGCCAAAGCATGCAGCGCACGTCTCTCTGTCACTACCCCCCCCCCCCCCCCCACATAGCTCAAAGCGCGAATATTAATTTGATAGCATTATTAGTTGATAAAAAAGACAATGCGCAGTGAAAAGCGCGAGAGTGAGTTGCAGGTTAACATGAGGCATGTTCGGCTAGTGCCCTTTCGCAGTGTTCAGCAAAGCTGATCGGTTCGGGCGGCCGCGAGTTCGAATCCCAGGCGCGGATATTTGTTTGGTATATTTTTATTTCTTCATTTCACTCGGCACAAACCCACAAACACCGCAAGCATAGAAAATTGCAACACCTTGCATCGTGGTTTACATATCGGAATAGTGCTTTCGCACACACAAAAAAAACGAGTCCGATGAAGCGTTGCACCTTCTCCAGCTAGATGCACCTTTCGATCGCGCAGAACACATGCGTTTTTCAGGATTTAACAGTTTGACACACGGCAGAAAGAAGTCCGTTACAAAGAACAATCTGTCCAGAGACCTCCACTAAAGCCCCTCCATGAAGTCCTCTTCCGACCAGCCCTGGCGAAAATAAAGGGTCTTTAACCTCCACGACATGGACGTATCCATGCCGCAAGCAGGACACTTGGACACGCTTTGAATGGTATCTTTCTTTCTGTCCCTTTCACTTTTTCTCCCCCGTGGGTTCGCAAAACGGCAATGAAGCAATGCGAAACACCCCGCAGGACTCCTCTCCTGTGTCAGCCATGCCGCACCAGTCAAGTGGCTCTGGCCACCTGTTTCTTACAGGAGGGTGAACGTGGTGGTGGTTTTGGTTGTGCTATGAAGGGGGGGAGGGGGATACTGGTCCCGACTTATGTTGGACCTTCGGGCATCACTCTTGGGAACCAGGGGAGGGGGGGAAGGGGATGTGGGGGGGGGGGGGAGGGAACGTGGTCTGCCAAGGTGTCCTTGACCGGCTGCTTGCTTCGAGCGAGTGAGGGAGTTGGAGGCCTACTGCCGCGAGCGGGAAAGGAGGGTGGGCTCCACGGACTTCACGAAGAAGCGAGCCGGGGCCTCTCCCTTTCAGCAGCGTGAGATTGGCTTTTGCTTGCCGCTTTCCAGAAGAGTTTCTTCAGCACATACCTTCCCCCCTCTCAGGCCCCCTACCGACCGGGGGCAACTGCAGTGTCCGATTAGTTGCACCGACCCTCCTGAGTTTGTGTGACAAGTTATTCAGAGACAGGCTGCCGAAAAAGACTGCCATTCAAAGCTTCGGGAACGCCTGGGGCAACTCCGAAGTCACCTTCGTACTTTTGAGGATGACACATCTCACGAGTTGTGGGCTGTAAATTATGTTAGTCCCCTGCGTGACGAGTCTTGTTAGTTCAGCCAGGCTGTAGAGGCGCGTGCGGGGTCCGCATACTTCAGACATTTCTTGCAGATGGCTTTCCGGAAGCGGGTTCAACGAACCGCCGCCCGAAGCCCCGCTAGCCAGGAAAGTAACACTGACACCCATTTCAACTTTTTTTGGGGGCGGCAGGAAAGGTTAGAAGTAGTGTACATAGTGCTGTGCGCGCGTGGTTTTCTTTCTTTATTGTGAACATAACACGTGTGAAACCTGTATATATATATATATACATATTTTTGCGTAAGAGAACATTCGTTTACAGCACCTCTCCAACCTATCCTTTCTACCTGTCCCCTCACCTCTTTGATTTCATTTCTCCAGTCTGCCTGCTATCCTTTATTTCCGCTACCCCAGATCAGGTGCTTCCGTAGCGACGGCAGATGCCGGGGCTAGCGAAAATCTTTTGCTTCCTTTTTATTTCTGTATTAGAATAAACCACTTACTACTAGTAAGAAAAGCATAGCCTCTCGTGCTTTCTTTTTAGCTCACATTTCTTGCATTCCTCTCCCTCATCGCTGGCCGCCTCCAGTCCTCTCATGCTATTTCTCCCATTTTTGCTCCACCTCACTATCTTCTCCCCTGCTCTTTTTTACTTCCACCGGCTGCGTATCAGGGGCTTAATTTAACCGACACCTGTCTTTGACGTTCTTTTTTCTTTATTTTTGAATAAATTGCACCTCTTTACTAATCACAGCATTGTTGATTGGGCAGTAATATGAGCTGTTTTTGATGCTCGCGTGTCCGATGGAGGCGTTAAAACGGATGCTTGGGCGAGTTGGTAAGTCATTTTAAACAGAACAGCGCGCAGTTTGACAGGGACAACGAGGGAGACACGACACAGGAGAGCGCTGGCTCGCAACTGTTGTTTATTGCTTGGAACGAGGCATATATACAGGCATGCTCCAGTACCGCATTTCTGCAGCAATTCTGTCTACACTGACGCGTATTACTCTAGTGCCGTGTTTATGCCACAACATTGTCCACGCCAACGAATGCAGCGCACATCTCTCTGTCACTATTGACACATAGCTCAAAGCCCTAATATTAGTTTGATCGTTGTATTAATTGACGAAGAAGACGATGTGCAATGCACAGCACGATAGTGTGTTGCAGTCTAACATGAGGAGTGTTCGGCTGTAGCGATAGAGTGCCCTAGCGCGCAGTGGCCAGCGAAGCTGACCTGTTCGCGCCGCTGCGGGTCCCAATCCCAGTCGCAGCAATAATTTTTTTATTTGTGGTTTGCCCAAGGTCACCCTTAAGGCCAAGCTTCCCACAAGCCGGTGAGCCGCCATGACCACATGAAGTAGTGCTTTCGCTCTGAAATAAAGGGCCGTGGTACATCACTGACAGCATGTACATACATATCTATACATGTTTCTATAAGAAAAAAAATAGTTTTTGGGGAAAGGAAATGGCGCAGTATCTGTCTCACATATCGGCGGACACCCCAACCGGGCTGTAAGGGAAGGGATAAAGGAGACAGTCAAAATAGAAAGGAAGAAAGAGGTGCCGTAGTGCAGGGCTCCAGAAATAACTTCGACCACCTGGGGATCTTGAACGTGCACTGACATCGCACAGCACACGGGCGCCTTCGCGTTTCGCCTGCATCACAAAACGCAGCCCCCGCGGTCGGGTTCGAACCCGGGAACTCCGGATCAATAGTCGAGCGCCCTAACCACTGAGCCACCGCGGCTGGTGGTTTCTGTCAGCTGTTTGCATTTTCAGAAAGCAGAAGCACGCACAAGTCTTACAGTTCGTACCTCGGGTAAGGTATACGAGGATTTGAGTGTTGGGCGACTGTGGCGTCTTTTCCACTTCCCGTGATCACTTGCAGCGGGGTCTATTTTTACCGATGTTAGCCCAGTCAGGCCATAGTAGGCGTAGCGGGAAAAGGAGCGCCTTCACGACATTTGCCCGTTACAAGAATGCGGAGAGTCTGTCTAATTATTTTTACCTACTGCGAATACTTTAGCCTCATTGCATGGCGATTACGTTCACTTCCTTTAGCGATACGAGAAATTGAAGCACCCACACTCTACTGCTATAAAGGCAAACCGATCGTCGAGACGCAGAACAACAGCGCCTACATCTGCGCATATACTAGATTGCTATACACCCGGCTACGAAATGGTCTGGGTAAGCGCTAATTATAGTAAAGGAAGCCGAGAAGTGGGCATCAGATAGTGTTCGTGAGGCGGTGAACGCTTGCGTCGGCACGCGCTACAGCACACGTCCGTCGACCTCTGGGTGCTCTCCAAGGGACATGGAACGATGTCTAGCGCCGGACTAGGCACGTGGCTGGTGTTTACCAAGAGCTGCATATCTTAGCCTCAGGGAGGGGAAGAAAGAGTGTATAGTATTCTTTAGCCTGGCCGCCGGGTATCCGTTATGGTTAGGGTTGTATAATGTAGTTGATAGAAGTCTGAAATTGGGCTAGTTGGTGAAGACTAAACGTGGCAGAAAACGGCGCGTAGAGACAGGACGTCTCCTTCTTGTCCTGTTTGTATACGCGCTGCTTTCTGCCATTTATAGAAAGTGTTCGCCTATGCGATGCTTGGCTTGAAGGTGTCGCCCGTAGAGGAGCACAGCACACCCTTTGGTGACTGCATCACTTCGCCATTTAGAATCCAGGCCACGTGTTTGGAGCTGTGGATCTGGCTCCAAGGGCATCGTATTCTAAAGGCAGATTAGCGCAGTGCAGCATCGGATTATGAAAGAAAGGTACTGGGGAGAGTTGCCCCTATTCTGAACGGTGCTTGCAACATCGCATATAGCTTCAGCTACTCTTTTAGAGCACAATTTCAGGGCACCCAACAGCTGATGTCTGAATGCTTTTGGGATGGGTACAGTTTTATGGCAGTAATTTTTTATCACGCCGGCTGTTCACAATATGGATCCTTAGTTCCTGCACAGCCGTGCCACTACGCTCAAACAGCGCAATACTTTTTTTCTGCGGTGTGTTCTCTAAAAAGGTCCCAGGTGGAGTTTTCTGTCTGATTCATTTGTCTGACATTTATAGCATATCCGTATTATGCCTTTCCTGGCAACCGTAAATAAAGATATTATCGCACGATCACATATCTGATGCGACAATTCTTCAAAAGCAGTTCTATTGAGCCTCGATTTTTAGTGTGATATTTGTACCCTAAGCGGAGACATTACACAAGCGACATAATTTTTTTAAGGGAGACGGTGGGGGGGGGGGGGGGATATGGGGGGCGGGCAGCTTTCTATTGTCGTGTTCTGTTGTGTTGGGTTTTATGGCACATAAGCAGCTAAGGCCATCATGCGCCAAGCTCAAGGTATAGAATTGGTTTTCTGTAGAATGTTTAGGAATATGTAACATCGTCGATGGTGTATATGGCCTAAAAAGATTTTACTGCCTAGTAATAACAAAGGAGGAGAAATTAGGAAATGGCTAATGGTAAAAGCGTTAAAGAAGGTCAGGCAGAGTGTTGTGCTGTGTTTTATGGCACATAGGCAACTGAGGCCATCATGCGCCAAGAACAATAGAAGGTCAGGCAGACTAGCGGCTATCCTTGGCTGGGCAAGGATCGTGAGGCTCCCAACCAATCAAATAAAATGCCTCAGCCTTCTTCTCAGGAATGAGGGAGTGGGTGAGGTGTATCATGTAATAAAGCGAACCAGCGGTTAAAAAATTAGTTTTTCAAGGACGCCTTCTCCTTTTTAAAAAGCTAGAAAACGGAAGTTATGTTAACAATGGCATTATCATCTACGAGCAATATTGGGTCGAAAGAAATGCATTCATGATAAAATTGAGTGAATTACTTTCTTCTTAGTTTTTCTAGTTTCACTCATGAGAATAAAATGTGGTTAACCGTAAGTTCATCTCCGCATTCTTTGCAAACGAGTTCATCTTGTTTTGTTAGCAGGATGTTGTGCGTAAAATGCGTGTGGCCTATTCGGAGACGGCATAAAATCACCTCCTTAAAACGTTCCTGGTGCACACATGTCTTAAATTCGCCTAAAACCGGCTTTACTTTCCCTGTCGCTTTTCCCTGCCACAGAAACCCCTTCCAACCAATGGAGTCGGCCGATTTTCCTGACCCCGCTATAGAGTGACAAAATAGGGGGTGGTAGAAGAAAGGGGGTAACTCCTTCCCACTATGGTCGGGGATAGACCTCTCTCTCCACTGTGGCGCCGCTGCCTGCGTTGTCACGCTAGCACGCCAGATAGCAATAGCAGAGGTTGGCAACATCATTTCTTCCCTGTTTGTATTTTTTAATAATAAACGACTACCGCCTTTAGTGACCACCATATTTGTAAAGGTGGGGTATAAAGTTAGCGAGCACAGCTTCTCATGGGATATGAGCAGTTTAGTTTCCGTTATGGCAATGTGGTCGCGTGGTTAAAACTAGCGCCTGGTTAAAACAATTTGAAAATGTGTTTGGCATGCCTGACGGTAACGATGTCCCACTGGCTTCGTAGAACCAAGCAATGGAAAGCGAAACGTTAAACAATTTCTGTAGTGAAACAATCAAAAGTAGTTGCATCGAGTTCAATAGGCAGGAGTCTTCTTGGCGTACTGCTTTTTCACAAGACAGCAACGTCCTGCGGTAAAGTGCTCTTGTCAGCAAGCTCGTGGGTCTTGCGGGGAAGCCAATCAAGACGCGCACTCACGACGAAATTCCCGCCCCACACTCAATTTTACAGTGGCACGCATCAGTTCAAGCGCTTAGACAATGTAGTTAATTATGCTGGATACATATGTCCCTATTTCCTGTGAGCTTATTCCTTCAAGAACCGTCTTCTAGACATTGATGCTTATGCTAACTGCGGAAAAAACGGGCGCGAGTTCAAGAGGCAGACATATTCCGCTGGCTCAAGCAAAGTCAGCCGCATGGTGGGCACTCTGCAGATTTTCTAATTCTGTTGCACTGTCCGGGGAGCGAATTGCCACAGAATAATCGCTCGGAACAAAGACTGAAGAGAGACAATAGAAAGAACATGGACCACATTCAAGAGGACCGATTACAAACGTCTCCGTTCAAACGTTGCTTGTTCGAACATTCCTCGCAGTTCGAGGATCTCAGATCCGGTTGCAGCTACTTGTCAAGTTAGGGCCTGTCTACATTAAAACAGTTATAGCTTAGCTTGTTGGTACGCGGTTGTTGCAACGTGCATCGCGTCTTTCAATCTTTCCTCTCACATGTCTTTCAACACTTCTCTGTCAGCACGTGGCAGTGATTGTGGCTCAGCTCGAGCCAGTGGACAGGGCCGTGCACTTTCCTTCTCATTATTCCTTCGGTCGCAGCACCTCATCGCAAAACGTCGCCACGGGGAATTTCTGCATCATTAACCTTCAGCTTAGCCAATTCTTGCTGTCTTTTGTGTAGACAGCATGTAGCTGATATTTCCAGTTTGCTTATGTAGATTAATTAGCAAAAATGTTAGCTGGTTACACCCTAATAGAAGCGAGTGCTAAAAGGAGAATTAATTTTCCTTGAAAAAATAACCCGAGAAACTCGATGGCCATACCCTTGGCGTACGGGCGTACGCTGGAGCCTGTCCGCTCAGCGAGCGTCGCGAGCGGGCGCAGCGCGCGTCGGGTAGTGGCTTTATTAAAATAATAATAAAAAAGGAAGGAAAAGATTCTTGCTAGCCCCGGCATCTGCCACCGATACTGAAGCACCTGAGCTTAGGCAGCAGAAGTAAAGGATAGCAGGCAGAATGGTGCGGGGTCCGGTTTGCAACAACCGGAGAACCGCGGGGCTCTCGGGGACTTTTTATTTTTCATGGCTTGAAGCTCTTTCACGTTCCCGGATCTTTTCTTTACGTTTTAAGTTGACCTTTCAGCCCCCCTCCTCCTCAACCCCCCCTTTTTTTTCCATGGCTTGAAATTCCTTGCATTGGCTCGAGAGGGGGAGCGAGCCAGCACCGGGATCTTGGAGATGCGTGCCCCCTTTCGGCGTCCATCGCAGCACCATAGTGCTGTGCGGGTGTGCTGCTGTCTCTTTCTTTTTACCAATATGACGCGCGTGCAACCTGTATATATTTATTATTGTGTAAATCGATTATTTGTGTATATTACCTCTCCCCTTATCCTCTCTTCCTGTGCCCTCACCTCTTTCATTTCACATCTCCATTCTGCCTGCTTTCCTTTATTTCAGCTGCCCCAGCTCAGGTGCTTCTTAAGCGAAGGCAGACGCCGGGGATAACAAAAATCGTTTCCTTTCTGTTAATTATTACTTTTAATAATAATAATAATAATAATAATAATAATAATAATAATAATAATAATAATAATAATAATAATAATAATAATAATAATAATAATAATAATAATAAACTACTACTGGAGGCGCTGCGCTGTGCGAGCAGGCGCTACTCACGTACTCCGAGGAAGTGTTCATCGAGTTACCACTTAATGAATATTTTACAATTGTCTGCTTTGTAACTGAACTTGTAGTGGATTAGAGGGGTTCGATTTTTACTTGGGGAAATCCGCAATTTTTTTTTGAAGTGACAGGGTGGTTTCTACTGTGTAACGCGAGGTAGAGAGAATGAGAGCGGCTTCATGTCTGCATTGTCATAGAGCGCTTTTTTGGTTTTCTATCCGTAGTCGCTTTTAGACTCGCTCTAGGCACCGGAAGGTTCTCTGGGTTACCACACTCTAGCCATACCCTGCTAGATTAATTAAGTGGAGGCCGCATCAAACTGTTATCAGGTTTTGCTTTCGAGGTGTTAATCAGTGCCTCAAAATTTAGGCTGCTTTCATCACCAGTACTTGCTTCGCGCTGTGTAATTCAGGTACACCCGCCCGCAAACCTAACGTGAATGATTTAGCGCGTGGGTTAAAGCGACGCCAGCGCCACGGAGTTTTGGCCGCTGTGTCCGACACCATGTTGTAGGGTGCGTTTACAGCGGCTGATGAAAACAGGTGCCCTGCAACCACCCTAGCATGAGCTGCCGCGGTGGCACAGTGTATGGCACTTGACTGCTGACCCGAAAGTCTCGAGTTCGATCCTGGCCGCGGCGGTCGCATTTCGGTTGAGGGGAAATTCTAGAGGCCCGTGTGCTGTGCGATGTCAGCGCACGTTAATGAACCCAAGGTGGTCGAAATTTCCGGGGCCCTTCACTAAGGCGTCCCTCATAGCCTGAGTCGCTCAGGGCCATTAAACCCCCATGAACCCATAAGCCACCCAAGCATGGTCTCTGACTTACTGGCCAACGCTGCCGGCCTTGGCTTCAGTCCAAGCCATATGCTCGAGCCTTCGTGTTACGTTTGTGAGCGGCTGTACATACCGTGGTCCTTAGTACTTACAGTCAAGGTCGAATATATCAAACTCGGATATTTCGAATTATTGGATATATCGGACACACAGATTATCCCATTAAAAATTTTGTGTAAAAGTACAGGAAACTCACTCAGTATATCGAACTCCAATTTTGACGGCCATTCAATATATCGAACGATATGCCGCGATCTGCAAGTGGCGATCCTCCTAACAGCATCTCATCGACCATAGAGACATGCCTGCTACGCTGCCGTGGGCAGGCTGCTGGTAGTGCTAACGCAGTGAAACCGCGTGGCGAAGTCAACACGCGGTGTGCTCGAGGGTGGCTTTCTTACTCTTGTAATAATTTTCCTCACCCCATTGCTGACCTGCGGTGATGCCGACGTGACTAAAGCCTAGCGGCGGCCCTCGCTTGGGTGCTTCACTCACTTTGCTGCCGAAGGCATCGCGGTAACTTAGTAAAGCTTAATGTGGATGAGCGATTATTCTATTTATAGTGCACTGGTAACAGGGTTAGACATCTTATGATGGGATGTCGCTAATTCCAAAGCATCATATGATGCATAGCATGTTATGCCTCGCAATCACGACCGCATTCTTTCCTGCAAGCGCGCCTGCGGGCAGCAGGACGCTGCAAGAAGCATGTCGCAGCATGGGTGCAATGCATTTTTGATTGTAGTCTTAGTTAGGCTGATATATTAGCCATTTTTTAGATATCGAATTATGGAACTATTTCGCAACCCCTTTAGAGTTCAATATATCCGGGTTCGACTGTACTATGGTGCTGCAATGATTAGCGGACATGTGCCTGTAGATAAACAAACACAGGAAGCTCTAGATACATTACGTGCTGACAACGCGGTAGAACTCGAAGTGTTTGACGCCTTTACCGGAAGTGACTGGTGGGGCTTGTGAGAGTCGTATTGCTCTTCCCGAGCAACACGGAGAAGCAATAGCTTCCGCAAGCCTGCGTTTCGCACAAGTAGCTCTTTGGAAGGCTCTGTTTTGCCCGTAGGCATGGTTTTGTCTGTCACTTATTCTTAATCACTAGTCTGCACGACCTCACCACGTGCCACCTGACGCGATTGGCAGGAGGCTTCACACAGACAAACCTGATCTGGTGACGTCACGTGACTGCAGCCAATGGGCATTTTCCGTATTGATGACCTCACGTCCCTCCAGCCAATGGGATATCTCCGGTCTGGTGACGTCACTTCTCACCAGCCAATTAGCGAATTTCAAGACAGACTACACCGGACGCTTCTCGTTTTTTTTCCCTGGTAAGGCTTTTAATGTTATCTCCTCAAAAGTCGTTAATAATAATAATAATTGGTTTTTGGGGAAAGGAAATGGCGCAGTATCTGTCTCATATATCGTTGGACACCTGAACCGCGCCGTAAGGGAAGGGATAAAGGAGGGAGTGAAAGAAAAAAGGAAGAAGAGGTGCCGTAGTGGAGGGCTCTGGAATAATTTCGACCACCTGGGGATCTTTAACGTGCACTGACATCGCACAGCACACGGGCGCCTTAGCGTTTTTCCTCCATAAAAACGCAGCCGCCGCGGTCGGGTTCGAGCTCGGGAACTCCGGATCAGTTGTCGAGCGCACTAACCACTGAGCCACCGCGGCGGGTCAAAAGTCATTGCGTTACTGTTTCGTTCCGGAGAAACTCAGTCCGTATTTCAATTCCTTCCTCTAGCACTGCTGACCATCTCGTTGCTATTTCCCACTCATGACCGGGGAGTGTCTAACCTCGACACGAAAGCACACGGGAAACTGTAGCTGCGCATTGCCATGATCTGCCAGCTATCGAGGCAAGTCAGACGAATACTGTTGATGCCAGTGTGTTCTTCCATTAATTTGCGATACTGTCGGTTGTTAAAAGTGAGTGAGGAATCCCAGGCTCACAGATCCCGAGCATGCAAAATTCTCAGGTCGCTACAGTATAGCTTTGCACTCATCTCCTGCTGTAGACATTGATGGGCACATTGCACACTGTATAGACAAATGGAAAGTCGTTCAGTAATTTGGGCGTTGTCTAGTCAGCACAAGTATGACACCTGAGGAAATCATGTGCCAATATTGACTCGTCTGTTCAAGCACATGGCGATCACGAAGAAATGCTTATTATGCAGACATAGAACCGGTTTCGATAAAGTATAGTTACGTCAGAAAAAGAAGAAGCAACAGCACTGGTGACAGGTAAAAGAAGAATTTAATCCTGAGGTTTTAGTTATTCATAAAAATCGTTGGGCACTGTTGAAGGCAAGAAGCATAACAACTGGTTTCTGAAGACGTGCAGGTCCGTAACAAAATCACTCGTGGAAATTCAATTACTCTACATGTGAGATCCCCAATTTTATCTCGACGTCATCGTGTTTTAAGCCCAGTGCAGTTTATTAACGACACTTGTCCAAACAGTACGGAACCTTAAATTTAATTTGTGTGTAATTGATAGAGAAATATGGATTCAAAGCGGCAAAAGGTAATTCTAAAAACCACGATAATTTCAATTTTTGAGGCCCTCATTTTGACGGTATAATTACACAAAAAGTGCCATTGCTTAATCCACACTGGACGTGCGCACATGGCTTTACAGAGCGGCTAGACATTATCAAATGGCGGCTGGTCGGCAGATAGATGGCAAGGGCAAGTGCCAAACATTTCAGAACATAATGGGCCACGTGTTCACCACCACGGCAAAAGATATTCTGACACAGTGCTCACCACTACGCTGCCGCTTGTGCAGGATGCAACGATCAAGACTACAGATGCACGTCTATGACGAGTATGCACAAGAATACAATGTATGGGATTGGCTACGGTGTAAGATTATTATCGAACCATCATCCATACTCCATGTAGCGCCGGCATTAATTATGAACCATTAACAGCCATCTGCGAAAGACGCGCGCCGCTGTTCGGTAGCGCTGATCGGGTGGCATGGAGTACCTTGCGCCACCTGACGAGGATAAATAAAAAGCTGAAGTTGAAGTTACGCGCTTTACCACTAGGCGGCCAAAACAAGTTACTTGTCCTGACGATAGATGGGCATAGTAAACAAAGCGTAGCAGACTTTTATTGTTTTTGTCGTGAATGCTTTATTTCAGGAAACTTATACTATAGCCACGACTAAGTCTCGTTAAGCCCCGGCTAAATCCCGATTAAACCACACTGCCACACTCGCATCAATGTGAAGACGGTGAAATTTTTACAAGGCGTTCAGAAACGCAGCGCTGAATAGAAACTAAAACTTGCTCCCGCAGCGGCTCTGCACTACATATCAGTGCTTTGCAGCCATTTTTACACTATTGCAGTACCTTTAAACAAAATTAAAGTCTGTTTGAAGCAGTGCACAGATTTTTTTGCGGCTATCAAAAGAAATCTTTAGTTCAATGCTGGCCAGAGACATAGGATGATGAGAAGACAATGCGGCTGAGTTGAGTTGAGTTGAGGTGTTGAATGCTACAGGTGAAGTTAGCCTTGCTTATTCTGCCGGAAATTGATCCACCGTAGCGTCCCTTCTATATTAATAATGTCCTAAAGCCAGTCGCATTTACCCCGCTATGCGCACAGTCTCTTATAATAGCACACATTCTCTCCCGCAGTCACCATCTATGCACACAATCACTCCACACAGTCCACTTCAGAAGTCACCATCTATGCTCATATTCAGTCACAGTAGAACATAGGCCATTGCAGTGCCACAATCCATACACACACTCACGCAGAGTATAACGTAGTCCACTCCAGAAGACACCATCTACGCACATATTCAATCACAGTAGGCCATAGTCCGTTCCTGCTGTCACCATTTAGGAACAAGATCCGTGTACTGCAGAAATGTTAAAAGAAGGCGTGCAGCCTCCCTTCTGCATGTCTGGTTTCCACTCGGGTAGACAATACCCTGAACTGTACTGTGACGGGTTCCTGTCTTCTTGAAGGAAGCGAACATCACATACCTTTGCGCGTTGTACTCGGGGCAGTACATAATATAATTTTCGATATCTCCACACACCACATAAAGAACATAGCGGAGACGACGTTATGCTCGTCTTATGCATCCAGGCAGGAGTGCGAGCAGAGGCCGTGCGAATTCGATATAGTGGAGTCGCCTGGGACCTTCTCTGTCCCTCGTTCACACATGGCTTGTGGGGCACACTACACAGGGTAATGAAATGATCGAGAACCGTTTTCCTGCAGAGACTTTTTCGATCTTGAGGTACTTTTTTTGATGGATTCATTTAGAGCTTTATGGGCGAGATTGTCTGCCACCTCATTGCCGCTGACTCCTATGTGAGAGGGCACCCATTGGAAATATAGAGCGAAGCCTCTGCTGTGCAGATTCTGCAACAAGCGCAGAGGGCTTATAGGCAAGGCATCAATAGGGATGACGCGCTCTAACCTCTGAAGGGCAGATTTTGAATCAGGATGACAACAGGTTGAGCCGGACAAGACCCTAGCTTCCGTAAAGCCGCCTCACTAGCAACACTTTCAGCCGTTGAGGAGGATACGACAGCAGTAAAGCGTACGGACCATTTAAAGTCCAAAGAAGGAATGTAAAAAGCCGCTGCGCTAGCTTGTTTGACGTTGTCCACAGAACCATCCGTGAAAATTTGAAGATGGCGGGCATACTCTGTTTCCAAATGTTCAAGTACAAGCGAACGCGTTGCAGCCAAAGGAGAGCTGCGCTTTGCGCTCACATGGGGAATTGTGACCTTGCAGCCGAGGGTCGGAAAAGACCAGGGGGGTTTCAACCATTTCCTTTGCCTTCGGACATTAAGGCCTTAATAACTAAGAGTATTGAGTGCCAAGTAAGCCTTCGACTCATATCTCTTGCAGAGCCGCTGGAGAAGGGATCGCCCAGCTACCGTCTCTCATAGGCGGCCAATATGCATTAGTAGTCTCTGTGAAGCGACAAAGCTAAGAGGTTTCGATAGGGACTCATGAAGTACTGCCTTATTTGCAGCCGCCTGAGGAACTCCAATGGCTCTTCTAAGGCTCTTTCTGTGGACAACTTCGAGACGTTCAAGTTGTGATGCCGAGGGGGAAATTAAAGGTAATGGATACATTATCCGGCTGACCACCAGCGCTCCATGAAGTTTGACCATTGAAGAAGGATGGTTTCCCCATTGCTCACGTGCAATTCTACGGATCACATTGAGACGCGAAGATATAGATGAAACAATCGCGTGTACAGCTTTTCGCCACTTTAGACGGAAGTCAATAATGACGCCCAGGAAACGCGTGTGGTTGAATTGACGGATGCAAGAGTGACCGAGGTCTATCGTCAACCGCGCTTAACGTCTTCCTGCACCTGGAAACAGAACAAAGCCGCATTTTTCCACTGAGAGAGACAATCTCACACCTTGAAGGTAAGCTTGTGCTGAAAGTAGAACCTGTCGAGCTATCTGGGCTAATTGCTTGTGTTGGTAGCCAGTAATCCAAATACAGATGTTGTCAGCATATATTGGCATGCGCACTTGCCTGCATTTTTTTTTCAACCAATCGGGAAGGCCAGCCATTACGTTAAAGAGCGTGGGGGAAAGAACACTTCTTTGAGGCCCACCTCATGATAAAACCCTTCCGGTGCTTAAGGTACTCCCTAACCGTATACGAACCGCGCGATCACTTACAAACTTGTAAATGAATCTTAACATATTGCCTTGTATGCCCATGCCTTGCAAATTGTTGAGAATTGAGCGCTGAAGCACGTTGTCGTAAGCTTTCGCAACGTCAAGAAAAATGGCTAAGGTGGAAAGGCCGAAAGCTCCCTGGTGTTAAATGTGACTCACCAACTCTAAGACGCTATATTGGGCACTAGGATCTCGGTGGAATCCTGTCATACATGTTGGCAGTGTCTTGCTGTCCTCAAGTCACCACGATAAGCGTTCATTTACCAGCTATTCCATCAACTTAGCTACACAGGAGGTCCATAACACAGGGCGATACGAGGCAAGGCCTGTCATGTCTTTGCCAGGCTTCAGTATTGGAACTACATGTGCCGCCTTCCATGACGGAGGAACATCGCGAGTCTCCCAAACTCGATTGATGAATTTGAGGAGCTCCTTCCTGAGTTCCAGGGGCAGATTGTTCAGCATTTGATTGGTGATGCCGTCGGGACCTGGTGCACACCGGCGCCGCAGGCCACTGAGCGCAGTCTGAAGCTCACGAAGCGTGAACGGGACGTCCATGATAGACCTGGAGGAAGCAGGTGGCGTATATATTGTCGCGAACATTTGCAGTGTTTGCTCATTCTTCAAATCTGCCGCCACACAACTCTATCGCTTTGTTTGCGACGCAAGACGCGACTAGATTTATCGCGATTGATCGCAGCCAGGCAGAGCTGATTCTACGTTGTTCCGGAATGTTCTACTAACTTTGCACGCTTTATCTCGAAAGTTCGCTATTAGCTTTAAATTGAGCACGACCGACAGCGGCGGGCATTCTGTTCGACGACCGCCGAGCACGCTTGTCGCTTCGCCGCCGCCGAGTGATTCAGTCCATTGCGGCCGCAAGTCAGCCCCATAAACAGTTTTTTTTTTTTTAGAATACCTTTTGTCCGTTTTCATGGCTTCATCGACTGCCGTCACCACTACGTGACAATATCTATTCCAGAATTAGCACGTACGAGTGCGTCTACAAATTCCTCTGCTAAGTACGCAATAGGTTTTTCCTTGCGTATTGCAAGAGCTTCAAAAGGCTTCGAGGGGCGAGATTCTCCAGCAAGGCTGCCAATAACTCGCCATATTCTCGTTATCGGTGAGAACACAGTCAAACTAGCACAGAATGAGGCCCATTGCGACCTGTACAGCTTGCTCGTGTGCCGTCTAATAGCAGAATTCAGCCCATTGAAGGTCGTCTTCAGTTGCCTGTCGTCCTTCTTCCGCACGAGTTGGCGCTCCGCCCTTCTTCTCGCAGCGCAAAGGTTCCTGAGTTTGAAATCCGGGGCCGGAAAATGATCAGGTAACTTGACCGCCATAGTTGATGCTAGCTTACTAGAAATCATTTTGTCCACAACATCACCAGAAACACATTCTAGGTGCTTTCTGTACTTGTCACAGTCGGCCACATTACTAATTTTAGGACCATGCATGCATACGAAAGTCGGCAGCAAGCACAAAAATCGGATAGTGATAACTTCCCATGCGGTCAGGCGCTGTTGACCACCTCACGCGGACGTCAGGTGAATGCAGTGTCAGGTCTATAGCTATCGCTGAGGCTGGAGGCCGGAAGAAAGTGGGGCTTCCGTCTTTGGCAACACACAGGTCCAAACTGTCAATAACGTCTATGAGTTTGCGTCCACGGGAATCCGTGTTTCTGTCACCCCAGACGGCACGATTGGCGTTGAAATAACCGCAAGTGATTCGAGGAGCGAGGCAGCGGTCGCCGAGCTGCTGTAGAAACAAATCCAATGCTACTTTCTACCGCGGGGACACGTACACGGATGCAATAGGAAGGGTTCGAAAGCCGAGCTGTATTCTCACAGCTGCTACCTCAATGTCATCCGTGCAAAGATTGGCAACGCTTAGAGAATCATGTGAAATTTTCTGTCCTATGTAAAGCGCGGCCCTTCCTGCAGGAAATGACTTAATGTTGCAGTTTTTATGGGCGGCATATCCAGTCAAACTTCCCCCGCTTGGCAGGTCAGCTTCTGACAGGGCCAATACTGGAACACAAGTCTCCAGAATAGTTTTAGTTCAGCTAACCGACTTAAAATCCCAGCGCAGTTCCACTGCAATATAAATGGCACTTTTCGGTGCATATGAGATCCACGAGGTTTAACCCCATCCATATTAGACCGCAAGAAAGTTCGCTGCGAAGGTGGTAATTAGGGACTCAAAAGAAAGCACCAGCTGTAGGAAGTTCTTCAGGTTACCAGGCGCCATCGCTGGAACATGTGAACGCAGGGCTCCAAACAAAACATGAAAAAGGTCAGACATACCTTGATTTTTGAGCTCCTTACTTTGCGCAACTCAGTCACTTACAACATCGACAAAAGATGCCGACGGGGACACACTCTTGGCCGCAGTAGCTGTTTTTTTTGTCACTTGTGTATAGAGAGTCCCCCTTGCCATCGTGTCTGGCTGTGATCCGGTCGCTCAGGAACATGGACACTTTTTGCTGGAGGTCGAACAACCGACTCGTACGCAATAGACCTTGGCGTCTTGCTTGACTCAGGCCTCTTAGCGACATTATTCGGTAACGCAACAACATCAGACTCCAACACTGGGAACTTGCCTAATCATGGGACAGGCGTCTCAGTCGGTTGGGTTTTGGGACCAGCAATAAAGGATATTCGACGGTGCAGAGCGCTCACACGGAAGGGCAGCCTCCGAAATTCGCAGGTTGATCACCACCGCAATTGGCGCAAGCAGAATCGGTACTTTTTAAAGCATATTGATGACATCACAACCCCCGCTGAGTTCGATAACAGAGGCGGCGCATAAATAAAAAAATAATATGCACACGAATAATATTTAAACTATATAAATTCATGTCCGCTTAAAATATGCATAGGGTTCGGATTTACAGGTTTTTATTTCTTGAAAATTCGGCGCAATTTTCGCCGTGCATATTTCAGAACATGGTTTTCGGCTTTTCTCGTCGAACATTATTTCCTACACATGCATTATCGTTTTTTTTGTGATATAATTCGATATGTCCATGCTGAGAAAATTCACGTAAAGCTTATCTTGTTTTTTTCCCCCGCCTGAGCATTCGATTTACCAGTAATAAAGCAAAACTGGTCGTGAATTGCGGGTAAATAATTTCTCAGTGAAAACACAACTTTCTGGAATATCAGAATCATTGCCGCAAATCCTTCTTCCTACTAGGACTTCAGAGGGATGACCTAGAGATGTCAATGATCTAGATGTCCCAGTAGGTTATTCGGCGGATATCCCGTTGCGTTATAACTATAATTAGATTTACTTAAAAACTATCCTGAGTTCCCAAACTTCCATCTCGCGTTATAATTGTTATGAACAAAGTAAAACAGTCATTTTTCTGTCGTCATGCCGTTATTACTGATGCTTACACGCAATTCTGTGAAAAATGCTTCAATGCGCAATTTTTCGTGCAATCGGACAATCGCGGAAAACTATAGGGGCCTTAAGTATTCATGTTATTATACACCTGTTTACTGACACAACACCGCACATGCGTACTCACGACGTTGTTTCCGTGGAGCGGCCCTCTCCTCCGCACGACCTCTTTCCCTTGAAAATGAAAACTGGTTTTAGGGGAAAGGAAATGGCGCAGTGTCCGTCTCACATATCGGCGGATACCTGAACCGCGCCGAAAGGGAGGGGATAAATGAGGGAGTGAAAGAAGAAAGGAAGAAAGAGGTGCCGCAGTGGAGGGCTCCGGAATAATTTCGACCACCTGGGGATCTTTAACGTGCACTGACATCGCACAGCACACGGGCGCCTTAGCGTTTCGCCTCCATCGAAACGCAGCCGCCGCGGTCGGGTTCGAAGCCGGGAACTCTGGATCAGTAGCCGAGTGCCCTAACCACTGAGCCACCACGGCTGGTAACCTGTGTTGTGTTGTGTTGGGTTTTATGGCACATAGGCAACTGATGC
Organism: Amblyomma americanum; assembly: GCF_052857255.1. Lineage (NCBI taxonomy): Eukaryota > Metazoa > Arthropoda > Arachnida > Ixodida > Ixodidae > Amblyomma > Amblyomma americanum. The sequence continues at coordinate 212,549,021 of NC_135500.1, forward strand.
CGTCATGCGATAAGAACAAGGTACGGGAAAAGTCTTTTGTTGAATATTATAGAAATATAAAAATGACCGCTGGTGTGGAGGCCCTCAAACGTTAATACTACCTAGTGAACACATACACAGATTGTCGAAATGGCTATTGGTAAAAGCTTTAAAGAGTGCTGGGTAACCTCAGTAGCTTTCCTTGGCTGCGCAAGGATATCGAGGCTCCCAACTAATCAATATAAAAGTCTCAGCCTTCTTCTCAGGAATGAGAAAGTGGCTGAGGCGTAGTAAATTCAAACAGATCAGTGGGTAAAAAATTTAGAGTCTCTTGAGAAATCGCGTTTCGTTAAGAAAGCTAAAAACACGTGATATATCAACATTTGCATCATCTCCTAAAATCAGTACCGGATGAAAAAGAATGTATTCGTTATAAAACTGAGTAAAATACTTTTTCCTTAGTTTTTCCAGCTTTGGACAAGAAATTAAAATGTGGTTAACCGTAACTTCGTGTCCGCATTTTTCGCAGACAGGTTGATCTTGTTTTGTTAGTAGGAAATTGGGTGAGGTGCGTGTGATATACGAAGACGGCATACAATCACTTCCTTAAAGCGTTTCTGGTAGGTGCAGGACTTCGATTCACCTATAGATGATTTTACATTGTGTAATTTGTTGTTTACTGCGTTGTTCCACGCGGACTGCCATTTCTGTCTTATTTTACGATGAATTAAGTTAATGCAATTGTTGAACGGTATATTTACTTTCTTTACATGCTGATAACGAGCTTGAGCAGCGCAGTAGTCTGTTCTTTCGTAGCCTTTAATTCCGGTATGGCTTGGTACCCAGCAGAGTTTTACATTTTGTACTTTAGCTGTGGCTATTACTATGTTGTGTATGATATCACCAAGTATTGTAGTGACTGCATTTCTAGAGAGAAGGGCTGTAAGCACGCTTAGCGAGCCTGTGTATCTGATACTGTTTGCGAGGTTCTCGTTCACTATTTTTTGTACGGCTCCAGAGATCGCGTTATATTCGGCAGTGAAAATGGAGGCACACTGAGGAATCCTTACTATTTGAATCCAATTCCCTTGTACCACTGCGCTTCCTACGTAGGCATCTATTTTTGAACCATCTTTATAAAAAGCTCTGAAAGTACTGTACTTTTTCTCCAGTGCAAGAAATTCTTGTATATGTTGTTGTGGAGTTTGTTTTTTCCGGAAGCGTGTAAGAGAAAAATCGCAGATTGCAGGGAAATTGCGCCATTGAGGTAGTGCATCTCGTCTTTGCGCAATAACAGGTGATCTGTTTAGGACAAGATTCTGGCACATCTCTTCAAATCGCAAGAGCAATGGCCTGGTATCTTGAGGTTTGTTGTTAAAGAGCGTTCGAGATGGGCACTTCGTAGCTATACGGTAACATAGATGTTTCTCTAGGGAAGGGTTTTTTAGAATGTACGAGCAGGTAAGCATGGTTCTTCTGTCAGTAAGCGATGGTTCATTAGTTTCTACATATAGGCTGTTTGTGGGTGATGTCCGGTATGCATTAATGGAAAGACGAAAACCTAAATTATGCACTGCATACAGGCGTATAAGATACGATGCTGTTGCTGACGCATATACCATACATCCGTAATCTAAGGTACAGCTTACAACGGCGCGATAAATTTGCAAAAGACAGGTCCTGTCAGCACCCCAACGTTTGCGTGACAGTACCTTGAGTATATTTAGGGATCCGGAGGCTTTATTTTTCAGTGCGTTTATATGGGGCAGGAAAGTGAGTTTTTTATCAAAGGTTATCCCTAGAAAATTGTGCTCATTTTTGACGGGTATCTGTGTTCCGTTCAGGTGTACGAATGGGTCGACTTGTATTCCGCGTTTCAACGAGAAAAGGACGGCTACTGTTTTCTGTGTGGCGAAGTGGAAACCGTTCTGATCTGCCCATGTCACAAATTTATTCATTGTCAACTGTATTTGTGTCTCGCATGTTGCAATATTTGAGGATCTGCAGGCTATTGAAATATTATAAACGTATACTGAATACAGGATAGACTTTGGGAATATTTTACTTATGAAATTCATTTTTATAATAAAAAGTGTCGTGCTAAAATACACCCCTGAGGAACCCCGTTCTCTTGAACGAAGCTCCTGGACAGGGTTGATCCCAGGCGTACTTGAAACGAGCGGTTGGAAAGGTAGTCAGTGAGGCAGTTTAACATCCTAGCAGATACCTAGGTCGCCTAGGTCGCGGAGGATCCCAAACTTCCCGGTTGTATAATGCGCTTTCTCCATATCGAAGAAAACGGTAAGACAGTGCTGTTTGTGTATAAAAGCTTCTCTTATTGTGTTTTCGAGGCGAACTAAATGGTCTGTCGTTGAGCATTCCTTTTTATCACCGCATTGATGGACATCAAGAAGTTCGCGGGTTTCAAGGACAGATGTTAATCTTGTATTTAGGACAGTTTGCAAAGATTTCGCGAGACTGCTTGTGAGGGCTATCGGCCTATAGCTACTTGGGGGAATCGGTGGTTTTCCATGTTTCAGGAATGGCACTATCACTGCTGTTTTCCACGCTTTAGGCATTTTTCCTTCTACGAATATTTTGTTAAAGAAATTCAAGAGTGACCCCACGGCAGGCTGAGAAAGATGTGCAAGCATTTCGTAGTGTATCAGATGGGGCCCCCGGTGCAGTGTTTTTTTCCGGCAGACAGTACTCTATTTCTTGGCGAGTAATTAAATTGTTCTATTGTTCCTTTCCCCTCCACTCATTGGAAGTTCTTGTTTTCCGGCTATATTTTGGTGTTAGAAGAGGAACTGTGAACGGTGAGAAGGTGCCATTTAATTTTCGAACCTGCTCCCACATTTTTTTTATCTGATTTGACTCTTTAAAGATGAAACAGAACACTGCCAAGACGCTTTATCGGCACTGCGGCGGACGTACCGAGCTCTGGCTCTTCCTTTTTTAAAATGTACGAGGTTTTTTGTGTTGGGTACTTGCGAAATTTACCCCAAGCTCTATTTTGTTGTTTGTTTCCATCCTTGCATTCTTTTGTCCACCACACTTGGTGTTTTTGCCGCACCTCTACTGAAGATTGAGAAATAGGTAATTGTGCGGCAGTAATTATACAATTCGAGAACATTTCGTTTATCTCATCGATGCTGACGTTTTCTAAAACTATATCTTCTAAATTCGCTCGTGCTCTAAAATTTTACCGGTCTGCTAAATGCAGCTTCCAACGTCGCCGCTTAGGTGGGATGATTTCTGGAGCAGATGTCAAACTTATCAATACAGGAAGGTGATCGCTGCCGTATGGGTTGTCGATAACATTCCATTTAAAATCGTTAAAAACAGATGGTGAACTAAAAGACAAATCTGAACAGCTCATATTGCCCGAGGTTGGCGAGCAGTATGTGGCCTTTTCCGTGTTTAAAAGACATGTATTCTTTGTGATAATAAAATATTCGATTGTTTGGCCTCTAGAGTCGCAGCGCTCCCTTCCCAAAAAAAAGGGGAGTGAGTGTTAAAATCCCCAACTACCAGATATGGCTCTGGAAGTTCATCTATCAGTTCTTGTAGATCATGAACTGTTATAGCAAAATGCGGAGGAATGTATACGGAACAGATTGTTAGTGTTTTGTAGCTGACGATGCTCACTGCAACCACCTCAAGTTTTGTGTTGAGCTTGGTTTCCTGAGCAGGGACGCCGCTTTGAACGACAATCGCGACGCCTCTCGAGAGTCGATTTGCCTGCTCTCGATCGCGTCTAAAAGTTTTATATTGTTTCAGGATATGCACATGTTGTGGACGAAGATTGGTCTCCTTAAGAGATAAAGCTATGGTTAACACTGACCCTAAAATATGTGTTATGTCACTGTAATTCCGCATAAGTCGTCTGCAATTCCACTGAATTAAAAAAGCCACGTTTATGTTTTTGTGAGGAAATGAAAGGGGATTTACTTCTGTGGTGGGCCCGTTATGAGGGGCCTGTCTTTTTTCCGCTCAAGAGAGCTGTTCCGCCGCTGTAATGCGGGCGGACTGGGGGTTATATCCAGCACTTCGGCAGAGGTGCTGGATGACCGCGCAGCCGCGGTTGTGTTAGTTTCAGGCCTCTCCCGACGGAGGGAGGTCCTGCGGGATGCCGACCCATGGAGCGGTGCTCCCTGCTTTGGCAATAACAGGGCAGCTTTCGCTGACCCTGCCATAGGCTATGTGAAAGCGGCCTTGGCAGGTGCCGAAGTGCTGTGTGGTGCTACGCCCCTGCGCGCCACATCAGCGAAGTTTTGGTTTGCTGTGAAGGAGAATGTGTTTGTAAGCGCAAAACGCCTTCTCGCTTCTTTAAATAAAATGTTTTTCTTTGGCTTTATGCTGATTATCTCTTTTTCTTTCTTCCAGGACGGACACACCCTGGAGTATGCAGCATGGTCTCCTTCACAGTTTGCACAGCGCGGGGCTGCGTCACATCCATCAGACTGGTGACCATTCGAAGCACTTTTTGCGCAAGTTTTGCAACCCGCGAAGCTCTGTGAGCTGTGGCCGAACCTTTGACAATTGGAACATCTGCGAGGGTTGGGTAAGTACGGTCTTACATTGACTTTCAAATATCTCACTTCGATTGTGTCGGGCAATGTGCTGGTGTTAAACGTGAGGATCAAGTGTTTTGTGTCTATTTCCTTATTGTCCTTCCGGATTTTGATTCGGTGGACATATATGACGTCTTGGTCGGTGAGTCCTTCGAGCATTTCTTTCTCAGTGATGTGAACAAAATCACTTTTGGATATTGCGCCTCGGACAGTGTTAAGTGAGCGATGAGAGGTCACGGAGACAGGGATTTTGAGAGGTCACGGAGACAGGGTCACGGAGACAGGGAGAGCTTGGAGTGTTGGACATTGTCGCACAGTTCGAGCAATAAATCGTCGCTGGCCATTTTTGAAAGCTTATAGCTAATGCCCAAGGTTCCTGTCAAGCACTTTGACACAAGGAAGGCGGATATTATTCTTGCTTGCTTATCTTGGTCTTCACTGTGGATCACGTGATATTTAGGAAAAGTTACTTTTCTTTTCTGAAAGAAGTCGTCTGCCTCGTGTCGCCTTCTTTTGAGAGAGCGATCTGGTTTTGAAAGTAGGGGAGCCATAAAAAAAAATTTCTTTTTTTCGGTCATGGTGCCAGCCACCCATCGCGGAGTCCAACAAGGGGACGGGACACGAACTTGAAAACAACTCCTGCCCACGCCAGCTGTACGCCTCAACTATAATCAAATATGACGGAACTCAGGGTAGTTGGTCACACATGGTTAACCCTCGCCGCCAGGAGAAAAGGAACAACCAAGAAGTGAGTAGGAGATAGGAGAGTTGTGAGAAAGAGATAGGAAAGTGAAAGATGGAGGGAGGACAGGAAAAGGCGACTGCCGATTTCCCCCGGTCGGGTCAGGCCGGAGGTGCTGTCTACAGGAAGCTGGGGCCAAAGTGGTGTGTTGCCTCCGCCGAGGGGCTTTAAGGGCAATACGTTCGGCATCGGCTCAACCACCAGGTCCCCCTTTTCTCCGGACACGACGATGCCACGCACGGCTAGGCGCGGGTGCTCGGGTCCGTGGTGATGCAGTGTTCACCATCATCCCCTTGCGGGGATGTCCCTGCGGATGCTCGGGAACCCGTGGTGTCGCCACTCACCAACGCCTGCAAGCTGAGGACAACCCCTTGCGGGGCGGCTGGTAACCTCTTCCCCTTTGTTTTCTAATTCAGATGTATTCAAGCGTCAATTGCAGATCCACTCTTTTCCCCAGGCCTGTAGGTGCGCACCCCGTCCCACCTCTCTTTAGAGAGAAAGCTCTCTTTCACGACCGACGCTGCAAAAGCCGATTCATCGCTGAAGCCTTGACCTTGAGTAAACAGATAAATAAAAAAATATTATTGCCGCGACTGGGTTTCGAAACCGCAGCGGTGGAAACAGATCAGCTTCGCGGGCCACTACTCGAGAGCGCCGCAGCCGATTGCGTGTCGTGTCGGCTGGAACTGGTTAATTGGACTCCAACAGCGCTGGCATATACCCACAACGGGATCGGGGCCAAGATACAGGCGGTGAATTGCTGGAAACAGGAGCATTTAGAGGGGCGTTAAACCGCGAGACACTTGTTGTTGTTGTTGTTGTTAGCCTTTTAAAAGATGGCCCATACCAACACTGGGGGATTGACCATGAATCGGGAGGCAGAGGTGGCTATTCACCTTTACTCAGTAAAGAAAAAAGAAAAGCAAAGGGGAAGCAACGCCGGTGGATTCTGCCTCAAGAAAGGCATGAACAGAAAAGGGGTAAGAGTTTTGATTCCGCGCTGTGCATTGCGCATTGTTGTCTTGAACTTCGATCAGCGGCGCGAACGGTCAGATCATCTTAACCCCGATCAGAGCTTACTTCATCAGACAAGAAGACCCCGCAAAGCGAAACCACGAGCCAACCAGGCTAAACGCATGCTTTCGCACGTCTGCTTGTTTTAACTACGTTAAAACCCTGTCATTTTTTTCTTCTGTTGGAATGGCAGCCTTGAGGCTGTACCAGCGAACGCGCACGACACGCGAGGGTATGCACATGGCTGGAATTTCGGGTTTCTACATCTTTTTCGAAATCTGACCGTAGCTGACCGCTGAGAGCCGTCATAAAAGCGCGTGTGGCTGCCACGGCGAATAGTGAAAAATTGAAAAATGGTTTTTGGTGAAATGAAATGGCGCAGTATCTTTCTCACATCTCGGCGGACACCTGAACCGTGCCGTAAGGGAAGGGATACAGGAGGGACTGAAAGCACAAAGAAAGAGGTGCCGTGGTGGAGGGCTCCGGAATATGATTAGTGGCCGCAATTTGCAAAAAAATAAAACACAGCCGATGACCCCTACTGTGTCTTGACACAAGTAGGCAGAACTTTGCTATGAGATTAAAAACGCAGAGCGCGAAGGTTCATGAGTCACCAGATATGGATATTGCAATGGCGAAAGTGCAGAAACACTGGAGGCAGGGTAACCAGCCTTGAGCCTGCCAGCCGCAGTTATGGGCGTTATCAAGGCGACTGGAGCACACGACCAGCCCCAGGAAGCTACCCTCGACAGACGTAGACAGTCTAGGAACCATAGTAGTGAGGCCCTCGTGTGGGGAGCAAGCCTGCATAACTACTTTCTTTTTTCCCGCTTTCCACCACCGCCGCATTTTGGCTACCTCCACCACAAAATGTCACAAATAGGTTGCGGAACCAAAAAGGGCCAGGCACAGGCCGCAAGCAGTGAAGCAGTGTCCAGCTGCCAGAGCACGCACATCTCTCACTTCTTTGTCCTCAAGGCGCCGCCTGGGGACACTTGGCGGCAATGTGTTCCGATTATTTAGAGCCGCCAGATATAATAAGCGCATCCGGCGTGGCAGTCACGGCGGTGATGTTGACTTGACGGCAAAGGAAAAGATGGAAAAGAAGATAGCAGTATTGGAGTACATGAATCTTGGCCATCTTCTCAAGCATGTTCAGAAACGCGTGATTATAAATTCTACGCATACTATTAGTCAATTATGGTTTCTAACAAGAACAGTTGGCTCTAATATCGTCAATATCAGCGTGACCACCGCCCGCTGCTGAACAAAGGCATCTCCCACATTTCTCCAATTAATCCTGTCCTGTGCCAGCTGCGGCCGCCCTATTCCCGGAAACTTCCTAACCTTATCCGCCCATCTAATTTTATGTCCCCTTTCCTGCTACGTTTGCCTTCTCTTGGTACTTAGTCCGTTACCCTTAACGACCGTCGGTTACCTTGCCTTCGTATTACATGCCCTGCCCAAGCACATTTCTTCTTCTTGATTTCATTAACCTGCGTTTGTTCCCTCACCCATTCTGTCCTCTTCTTGTCCGTTAACGTTACACCTATCATTTTCCTTCCCATAGTGCGCTGTGTTGTCCTGAATTTAAGTTCACCGCTTTTAGTTGGCCCCACGTTTCTGCCCCATAGGACAGTACCGGGAAGATACAGCTGTTATACTCCTATCACACGAGCAATATCAATGCTTATTAAGTCAATGGCCACCAAAATTTTCGGGGGCCCTCCAGACGCACCGTTCCTATACGGCGAATTTCAAGGATCCCTGAGTGAGTAGTGAGCATGCGATCCGACAGATGGCGATAGGGGTAGCAAAGTTGAGCAATTCATGAAGTGAAGTTTCTCAAATCGACTTGTTAGGCTGGTTGGCATTTCGTGCTTCTAATTTCACAGCGCAAAAAACGGACAAGGACGACAGAGCGACACCACAAAGCGCTGACTACAACCAAGTTTAGTTATAGTCAACTACAACAAAAACTACAACTACGATTTGGTTGTAGTTAAGTCAGTGAGTCAAGTACAACTTGGTCGTAGTCAGCGCTTTGTGGGGTCCCTCTGTCGTTCTTGTCCATTTTTTGCGCTGTGGAATTAGAAGCAAAAAATGAAGCAGAGTAAAACGAGCGAATGTTGGAGAAAGTGCTACTGTTAATTGAAACTTAGTTCAGAAAAGCTATTCATATACTTCACAGTTCGGTAAAATGCAGAGACAGCGATGGTGGGGCGACGGTGGGCTGCGATGCGCACTTCGTCTCAGAAGCATTGACTTTTCGCCGGTGAAGCTGATGGTGACCGTGACCGTTTATCTCGTGTTCGCCGCTATTATCGTTGCAGCATTTGTTGGGCACTTCTTGGTATCGGTTATTGTCGCAAAGTGCGCTCAAAGGCGAAAGTGTGAGCAACGAAGCGGAGCACCAACACACTGCACAACAAAAACGGCGTAGGTTTGTTTACATCTGATCAACGGGCGTCCTGGGAGCTGTCATTTTGACTACCCAATAAACATTTCTTCATGAATTGGCTAATGGAGTTTAAAGTTTTGCCATAAGACTAAATAGATATTTTTGTTTATTTCGAGTTTTGGTGTTGTTATTTCAACCTATGGTGAGTGCGAGGCAGTGCTCAAAGGCCCTTGAGATGCCAAATGGATATTCGCTAACCTCCAACTAATCGACATTTGCGAGTGCAAGACATACACTCTGTTGTGCCCTGGACCGCCTCGATCCTCGCCCATTAACAGAGCCAAAGATCCTCGGTCCGCGGCCACAGCAGTCGACTGCCCTCAAGGCATACAAGGCACTCTTTGCCTACTTGAGAGCGACTGGATTGAGTGACAAATTGTGACAGCGTTGTGCGTGTGTGTGTGTTATGCCTTTTTCCCCTTCTCTCTTCCTCCTTTAAGTCCCCTAATCCCTCTTCCCCAGTGCAGGGCAGCCAACCGGAACCCCTTTCTTGTTAACATCCCTGTCCTTCCCTCCTCCTCCTTATCTATCTATATCCATCTAATCGATGTCCATCGAGTTCAATGGTCATTGAAAACTATCGTGTGGCACTGGCCGATCGCCACTGAGTTCGATGTCCATTGATTCAATGGTCATTGGAAACTGCCGTGTGCCACTGGCCGTTCCCCTTTAAGTTCGATGTCCACTTATTTAATGGACATGGAAACTGCACGTGTCACAGGGATATCATACACTTTTTTCTTGAGGGATATTGACAAACTGCCATCCATGATCTTAGAGTACGTGCTATATGCGCTCTACCCCTTCATTATTCTTCTAGTTATTTCACTCACGTGTTCCGGATCTGCGGTCACTATCCTAAGTAGACGTATTCTCTTACCACTTCAAGCGCCTCGCTACCAAATCGTAAACTGCTGTTTCTTTCCAAGGCTTTAGAACATTACTTTGGTTTTCAGCACATAAATTTTGGGCCCACCGTTCTCTTCTGCATGTTTGAGTCATTGATCATGCCTTGCAATTCATCCCCAGCAAGCCATATCGCTTGCTTGGGACATTAGATAAATCAAGGTATAAGGAAATCGTTAAAAATACATCCCTGCTGTTCACATTGACATTACGTTAGCTCTATTTTGAGTTCGTTCATACTCATGTTCAATACTGAAAAACAGTATACATTATCAGCTTCCTTAAAGCGCTGCAAACAAAATATATCAGCATATAACCGTTTATGCGTACCGCAGTAGTTGCTCTGTTTACTATGCGAACATGAGGAGCGTTCACTGAAAAGTCTGCGCAGATTCATCTTAGCTATAGATTATTTAACGCAGTCAATAGATCACTGAATACCAAAAATTACACGGTGCTTCTTTGATTGAACTCGCACCTTCTGTTCTCCCTTCCTCCTGCTCCCTTATGTTCTCTCCAACAATCTCTGCTCTTTCTGCTGTGCAGCGGTTACGGAGGAGCTGCTGCTCATTTCATGGCTTCGTTATTTTGGAATATCTTCCCAGAATTTACCGATAACTCTTCTCGCTATAACTGCTTTAAGTTTGGAATCGCTATGGATGTCAATAGATTTATATTCTCACATGAAGCAACTTGTTAAAAACCCATTTCTTGATTCTGTGGAATAACCTGTAGCCGAGAAGAAATACTTGAAGTTCAAAATAAAACTGAACTTTACAATCTGTTTTTGGGTTTGTTATCAAGCTGCATTTTTACGTAATGAAGTGAAGCCAACAACCACCACCTGCTGAGGGTTCACCCAGCGTTGAAACCGACGAGAATCCTGCACGTGGCCGCAGCTGTCTGAGTCCTACGCTACTTGGACGCAGGTACCGCATCATGGTTTTGTTCTGAACATCATGAACTGCTTTAGCTGTGGAGTCCTCTTCCAGCGAAAAGCCGTGGCCTGCACGCCACAGCGCGCATATCCGTGTGTGCGTAGTACGCGTGCGAATGCGTGCGAATGCGTGCGTGCGTATGCGTGTGTGCGCGCGTGCGCGCGTGCGCGCGTGCGCGCGTGTGCGTGTGCGTGCATGTGCGTGCGTGTGCGTGCGTGCGCGCGAATCCTCTACCCCAGGGTGCTTAGCGGATCGGGGCACGCGTGGCATCATTATAGTGTTGTTAATCATTTCGCGTACCAGTTAATTGGCTTTGATCGCTCTCGCACCCTGAGGGTATGCGACTCGAAATTTATTTTTCTAGGTCACTGGATCGATGCGTGAAACCACAAAGAAAAATACCACTTCGCTTCGGGTACGGCTGGGGAAAGACAGACGCAATAGTGCGTGAAAAACATGCTCTACAAGTTAAGTACCTGTACTTCACGAAACGTTACTTCGTACGAAGGAGTGATTAGACAGGGCCCGTTTTTCAAGTGCTTCTTTTTTTTCACATTTCATGCAATCTATTTATCCAGCCTTTACGTTTCGTTTCTTGCGTAGAGGCTAGTGTGGATTTCTCATCCAGGTGCTTGAGCGTTTGAGGAAGCTGAAGCAGTTGTATGTAGGTCAGCAAAGTTCATGAAAAGCCGACGAGTGACGCGCTCAAGTGTCCTTCGTCCCCCTCTCAAGCGACTCGCCTAGAATGTCCAGCGTCGTACGTACTACCTCGCCACCGCCCTCTGCACGCATTCTAGCTTCCAAGCGCGAAGGCAAGCTTATGACGACAGAAGACGCCCACAACTAAAAACAAATAACGTTAACAAGGGAAACGAAAGGATAAAAAGCTCCTAGCTGCGAGGAAACAAGAAAAACTGAATCGCCTCGCGTGGAGACAATGAAATTATACCCACTCCCCTTGCTGGTGGAATTAAGCCTGGGGTGCCCCTGCGCGATCTCCATTGTATGAGACAAACAAGCCTTTACTTTAGCGAAACAAAAGAAAAGAGAAAATAAGCAGCCAGCTGACGCAGGGTTTAATAATGGGTCAAACCACGTGCGTTTTCCTTTCATCTAGCCCATGCCAGAAGGCGTCGTTGAAGAGCGGTTCCCGTGCATTAGGCATGCACAAGAACAGCGTCTTGGGACGGCGACTAGCAGAAATCTTCACAGAAAGGCACTCTGGAAAGCGCGTGCTAATAGCGGTGACAAGTTACTGAATCGGAAAAACGCGGTCCCTATCCAGTGCAGCTCGTCGTACCGAAAGAGAACTCAACAACGTCAACAAGGCTACAAGAAGTACTGATCTCAGCTGACCGCTGCTGCTAGTTCCAGTCGCAGCCAGTCGCGATCCAGTAGAAGTTAAATATCCAAAGGTGAGCTAATGGGTTGATTATCTCTTGATATTTTCCCGTTATTGTTAAATTTGCTGACAAGCAAAGCTTTGTTGTCGATGAGGCTGTAGGGAAATATTGGCGGTGCATTTCTTGGTAGTAAAGGTTCGTATGCAATTTAAAAAAATTAGCGCATTAGCCGAAGGATGAGAAGACTTTAGGTGAGCTCCTCGTTCATAAAATATGAAGAAACAAGGTGTGAAAAGTAAAACAAAATAGCAATGCGGTGTGCCGGTAAAGCATCCTGAAGCTATCGACTGGGTAATTCTGTTCTTCTCTGAAAAAAAAAGAACCTAGAAGGACTATAACGCTCTGGTGGCTGCAGCTTGCGTCGACTCCTTAATGGTGCGAATAGATCGTGCATTTGGTCGTTACAGTATGAGGACCGCAATAAAATTGGTCTTTGCGCTCAGTGATGTTTTCTTCAGAACAAACAGGAGCCTGAAAATTATTCTGATTAAATGATTTTCAGCTGGGCACAGCATTTGGTACTGGAAGGAGCAGAAAAGAAGGTACTGAATACCTACCATCAGAAATATTCCTACCAAAGCTGGCGTTACCTTTCACCATCTTGAAATGGTGTCCAGAACAGCTAGAGTAATGAACGAATGCTAAAAAATGAGGGCGAATAATTACAACACTCGTACACAGTGCGAAAAAGTGGCGTAAAATGGCAGGTGCTGCCGCCGGTGGAATTTGGGAGATCCAGGCTGATCTCACAACCTGCTCGTAATGTTTCACTTGGTTCGGCACCACAGTTTCATACTGTTACGATAAGTGTAACATGCGACTGCACGGGGCAATAATATCATGCCTTAGGCATAAATAGTTTATCTCTCCTACCCACGTCCAGGTCATTTCAGAAATCATTCCCTAAAAGTAAGTGTTACTGCGGGCTATACTTTATTAAAAATAGCATTAATATCAAAATGCGTAACAGGAGAGATTATTAATTGTGGAGTGGAGATGCAAAGATTAAAGCAACCACCAATGGTATTATATTTAATAGCAGCTTTGGTTAAAGTAAAAAAAACCAGTAAACCAAGAGACCTTTTTACCTTACCGATTCTATTTTAACTACGATTTCTATTTTATCTTACCGATTTCTATTCCGCTCTTCGGTTTTTTTCTTTTTTGACGTCTGTGACTGGCTGAGCCGCTAATATCGCTGCGCCTGAGCCAATTATGAAGTGTGAACGTTGGCCGTGACGTCGACTGAACTGTAGATGCCGACTGCACAGCCGATGCCTAAGTTTATAGAATATATTAATAAGAAGGTGGATACTATTAAACCATCGGAAAAATAAAAGTATCGCCAGACGTAAGATTTAGGGCAGAGAAATAAATTCTACTCTACTTAGGTTTTCTTTAAGCAGAGCATTAGGAGCTATTAAGTTTCTCTAGCGAAATTGCGTACCCTTTGAGTTTTTGGGAGAGCTTGAGAACCACTTTCGTTAGCCGCTCCTCAAGCAGTTAATCCAAACAGTCAAATTTCAAATTTACGAATGCCAAGAGTGGCAAATGAAGAATGTTAAAAAGCTATTAAAGTGTTAAAAAAGGTGATTAAAAGCCTGTGTGAAGCAAGTATAAAATGTTATCGAAAGGCTTCAATAAGCGCTATCGCAAAAAGAGGCCAAGCGTGGAAACTATAGGAGGATTGGTAAGATACTGATAATGTTGTTCTTGGGTTTAATTGAACTGAAAAGCGTTATTTAGGGAAATACCTCTGGCTATTGGTACTGAAGTGTCACTGAAATTAGATTCCTTGGAGCTCGGACAGGGAAATTCGGTTAAGTGTCCTCTAGATTTTCATAGCCAGGCCCTGATAGAATGCTCTCTGCAGGGTGTTCTAACAATAGATCCGAATCAGTACAATGGCGGCATGCTGCCCGGGGGATTTTTGCTCGTATGTAGTTATTTTACGTGCATCTTTCTGTTGATTATTTTTCATCAACGAATGGTGCTTTTTAACCTTCTTAAACGCAGATGAAGTTTTTAAACGTTCAGATTGAGAGAGGCCGATTAGTTTTGAAGGCCAACCACGTAACTCCAATCGATTCAATATTTTAAAGCTTAGAATATCAGCTCATCGGTTCAAAAGGAGAAAGGAAAAGTGTCTTTATATTCTAGAAATAGGACTAGTCTCCAAAGACTTTCATTTCGACGTGGGTCAAAGAAGGAGGTGGACGTTGCGGCAGATACGAATCTTGATGTCCTAACATCAAAGCCCACTCAATAATGTGCCGCCCCAGCTTTAGCCCATATATCGATTATTACTCCGTCAAGCCTTTGATTTTGTGAACAAGGCCTCCGAATCAGGGTCGAAACGCCATTTTAAGAAAGATTGGTCAGCGCTTGAAAAATTTCCGCCATCAAGTCTACCTGCAAAATATTGTCCTCACTCAGCCTATGGGCACACGGAATTTTTGGCTATGAAAACGTACGACGCTGACCTCGACGGCGGCATAGCTCACAGTGGAGATAGTTCCTCGCACAGATTTCGTTGTACAGCTGGATACAGTTGCTTCATACGGGAACTGGGTTTAAACGCTGCTAGAACGTCACTGTTATCGCTCAACTTTAGATAATGCAAGCTGGAAGTAGGCAAAAAATCTTTCCGACCTACACAATCTTTAAATTCAGAGGAGCTCTTTAACATGCTTAGTGTGACGGAGCTAAAGTTTGAGTCTGAATAAAGCGGTTGTTCGAATTAGCTAGAGCTCGCTGTTTTATGCTGTGTCAGAAAACTAGGGGAATGCAATTAGGGTTAGCTCGATGGCCATAAGAACCATGCCATGCGATACAGGTGTCTCTTAGCCGTCTCCATGTGAAGCGCAAACTGGGCGCGCTCTAACGTATGCCATCTATGGTCTCGCGGTGCACGCGGGCTTTACCCTGGGCGCCCACGAGTGTTGTGCAGTCCTGCAGCCGTCGAAAGCTCCGCACCTCGGGATTGTGAATAATCTTCGCGACCATTTTTGAAGACTTTACGACATATATTTGAAAACCGCGTGACTCCTACATGCCCAATGGCAAGCTAAAAGGAACAAGGCCATTCTCAGCCCTCACTGATATCGAAAAAAAAAAAAATAAACGAGAAAGTGTATCCGTAGTGGCGACGTTTTCTACGCAGGCGGAAATCATACCTTCGCACTGGGGGAAAAAAAAAAACAAGAGACAAAAAACTTGGCTACTACAACCGCGCATTAAGCGACCTGTCTTTGAAACAGGAAAGTTGAACTCCTGTGAAAAAAAAAGGCATTCTCACGACGTATTCTAAAGTCACATTTTCGTTTTGCCGACGGCGAGGACAATCCAGATTTGTATTCAGGTGAAAGCGTCTGAGGACCGCAGTCACGGCTGAATTCCCGACGAGGGTAACACTCTGAATATATCACGACTGCTGCAAATTTACCGCAATCCTTCCCTAACAAAGTCACAATTTCCAGCGCAGGCACGACATCTTTTCTGAGTTTAACTGGAAACTAAGCTGCGACACTTGATTAGCCGGTGTTCAGCCGTGAGATGATTCCTCAGCTTGGTCTTCACTTCCTCATATAGAGCTGAACTTGCGAAATGAAAATATTTCGCGAAACAAATTACGCAGGAAGTCTCACCTGGCTATTTCAACAACCTAATAAAGACGTGTTTCACAGTCTTTTCGGATCAGGCGTATGATATTTTGCTGCCATTTTGGGTAGCAATAACTCTATAGTGAGGCTAACCTCACCGCTATGACTCTTATTTCAGAATTTCTACGAAAGGTTACATCGAAAGCTACAGCTAGGACGGCGCAGCATATCTGCCTGCCCATCACCGTTCCAGCACATTACCTAACACTGCACACCGCGGAATTCATTCTCCGCCTCTACCTCACATGCCATCTCCTTCAGACTTATAGGGATGAAATGAAAAGAGGGTGTCATACAGGCCGCACAATTTAGAAAGAAAGCGGTTATCTCTTGTCTCCCAAACCACAGCATACATATAGCGGCTGCACTTTTCGCTCTCTGTTTCTTGAAAATTCTGCGGGATTTTTTGGGTGTTTACTTAAGTACCTAATTTTCGGTTTTCTTCGGCGAATTTTATTTTCAACGAATGAATTACCATGGTTTTTTCGTTGAGGTGATCTGGTAGTCCTGCGCTGCCCCAAATCCCTTAGAGCTTTTTTTTTATTTGTCAATCTGCAATTCGGCTTACATGAGGTTAATACATAAATGATCATTCATTAATGTCAAAGCACTTATAGCTGTGCTTGCAGAGAGAAATTTGGCGCTAATAAAAGAGATAATAGTTTTAATGATGGAACTGCTGGAGAAAACGCAACTGGAAGTTGATTTCTTGAATGTAGATTGTCGTGTGATTTCTGGGTTCTTGCGCTGGGTTGAACGAGAGAGCACGGCACACAATGTCTGCGTGTTGATGGCAGTGAAGGATCTGCCGTTTAAAACTCACTTGTGGGTTTTTTAACTGGACATGCGGGCAACCACAATAGTAAAATATAGTTTTGTCCGGAGAGTGTTGAAGATTTGTTGTAAAGTTTTTTTTTTCATCGTACATATGATTTGCCGTTTAGTCACCAGTGCCCTGATGTGTAATCTGGGGTGTAGGCCTCGTCAGGAGGCATGCTTTGCCTTCCTCCTTTTGCCTCTCCATGGAGGCATACTGCAAATATGGCCGAATAAGCTTTTCAACTTTTGAACTTTGAAACAATATATGGGTTGGTGCAAAAAATATGAACTCCATTTTTTACCTTCTTTTACAGTTTGTTCCTGACCTGCTAAAAGAAAGGAAACATGACTGCGACTGCACTCAGCTTAAACCCGTTCACGCTGGCCAGCCAGATCCAGCAGATGGGAGACCCCAGAACACGAGACTATCCTTTAGTCATGAACCCCCTGTTTGTGTTTCCCCTCGTAATTTTTTACGTTTACTTCGTCAAGGTTCTGGGCCCACGCTGGATGAAAAACAGGGAACCCTTTCAGATCATAAACATCGTGCGCCTCTACAACCTGGCCATGGTTCTGCTCAACGCCCGATTCTGTTACATCGTTGTGTTCCAAGCCTACTACCCTCGCCGGCGGTATAGCCTCTGGTGCCAGGGTGTTACGGGCCAGATGGACGAAGAGCTTGCGTACTACTACCGCACGGGCTGGTGGTACGTCGCCGTACGGTACGCCGACTTCCTTGACACAGTGTTCTTTGTACTTCGCAAGAAGTTCAACCAGATCACGCACCTGCACGTCATTCATCACGTGATCGTCTCAGTGAACGCCTGGTTCTGGGTGCTGTTCGCTCCAGAGGGACAGCCGGCGCTCGGCTTGGCCATCAACGCTGGCGTCCACACGGTCATGTACACCTACTACCTGCTGGCCGCCTTGGGCCCCGGCGTGCAGAAGTACCTCTGGTGGAAGAAGTACCTCACACGCATCCAGATCATCCAGAACGTTGTGTTCATGAGCCACATGGCCATCCCGCTTTTCGTAGATTGCGGCTTTCCCCGGTACCTTATCTGGATCGCGAACGCCCAGACTTTTCTCGTCATGTGCCTCTTCATCAACTTCTACATCCACTCGTACATCAAGAGGCGAGGGACGCCAAAGCTTCCGTCGGAACACGCAGCGGCCAAGGAGAACTCTCACAGCGTAGCGAATGGCAAACAGGACTAGCACTCAGGCCTCGTTTAGGCGATGGACGGTGTGACTCTATTGTATGCGGCCAAAGTGGTGCAGGTTTGTGCTGTATTGACGTGCGAAAGACTGAGAGATGACACAAGCATAAATGAGCATTTGGAAAAAGCAATTGTGTTGTTAGTGCTGTCTTTATCCCCACGCCATTACTTCTGACGACAAAAGCGTAGTGTGACGTGAGCGCTCCCAATTTCACTGTGTGTACAAAGTTGTGTATCATAAAAGGCAACTAGAAAGTATGTTCCGAAACGTTGTTTTTTGGTACTGTTCACCATTCTTTACTGGAAGTACTATTCTTTGTGGGTCTTCGGCGACGTATGCGTGTTGCTTGTTTTCTTATCGACATGCCGCGTTTAGCAACAGATGAGGAGACGAAAATTACACAAAAGAAGCAATACGTGTTAGAGCAGCCTTTGAGCTGGATGCACTAAGCAAGTATGCGCTCTGCACAATAGAGAAAACTTAATCAATTTCTTAACGTCGCCACATAAAACATTTCGTTGTTTACCTGCCTAAAAACAAGCACAAATATAAAATCATGACTTGTTATTTTTTCGCAATACCCTTCACTTCCCTTTTTCACTAGACCGCTTGTCCCTTTCCTACCGCTGCACCTGCCCGCTCTTCAGGCCATCAGCTTTGTAGTTTAAGAACTAATCTTTTTTAGCTTTAAAAATAAGTAGTAACCTTGCAACAAAGTGCAGAATTTCGGTGCGGAACTGACGAGGGCATTTCAACTTTTCGTGATGAGCATGCCAAGCTCCCAGATGCGCTTAACCTCTTTCAAGCGACCTCAATGTCGTCATTATTTTTAGTTTCCAAATAATTAATTTCAGTGCTAGCAGTAGCAGTGAGCCTCAGGATAATGCCAAATTATCTAGTTTTACTCAGGACTACACCGCAGTAGCAACATGGACGAGACAATAAAACGACGCAAACACGAGCGCTGACGATGATGCTGAAGTCCCCGCAAATTCAGCCAAAAACGTCCACTGCTTTCCACCGAGAAGCATAATTTTATGCCAGCTTCTGGTTTGCTGATTGTTATGAGCCATCCGAGGCGCAGTAACGATGTTCGTGGTTTATGGCAGATATTTCCGATGTTCTTGCATCCTGTGGCCAAGATGTGTTAGAGGCCATCTCTCCGGGGACCCGCGGAAGTAGGTCTGCAGCCAGAGTGCCCAGGCTTGATGGGAATCATGGTCAGTGACGAAGTCTGATGATGAATCCGCGTCTCAAGTTTCGTGTCTCATAACAGCATATGGGTTCCTTTTTCACTGAGCAGTACAAGACATCTTCTTCACTTATTTGCGCAACACCTGAGGTCATAAGCCAGCGTAAACGGTTGTTCATATTCTCTTCTATCCAATTTATCGCAGCTGGCGTCGACTGGGTTATTGGTGATTCCAGCAGCCGCCGCAATCACACGTTGTTTACCTTTGCTACGACTGTAGGGATTTCCCAGTCAATCTTTAATGTTCTTGAGCATGCTCGGAAAAACATTTTTTCACATTATTATTTTTAACCTAAATTTGTTTCTCCTTGAACTGCCTTGAATAATTTACTTTTTCGCAAACGTAAGCTTTAGGCAATCAGCGCACGGTATCTTATAAGCGACTCCCACAAGAGCTTCAACCAGCTACTTGTCTTTCAAGGCCATGATTTCTTTCCGGAGCTTGCTGGTCAGGATGCGGACAAAGTTTATGTCGCATCTCGAAAGTACGCGCGATATTGTCACCTTTATTCCCTGGACGTAATGGGTGGCTGCAAATGCATACGCGTATCAATTTCGCAAATAAATCGACTGAAGTAGCCGTCGCAGGTTACTTCACGGTGTGTCGTTTTAAGGCGCTAGACTTTATTGGCTCACACTCGCAGTGACCGTCCGTCCGTTACATCGGCACCTAGGTCACGTGACCTAGTGATGTCAATCAATCGTTTTATTTTCATCACAAAATTATTAGGGCTCAGACAAAAAGTGGAAGCAACTTCCACTTCACGTGATCTTAAGGTCGCGTGATCTAATTTTTGGGTAAAAATTGCTCAAAAACGAGGTAACGTGGATGATGACGTCACATCAGACGAAAGGAGGTCGAAGCAGCGCGATCCGCCGCCAAGTAACAACTGCCGACGCACTGCGCATGCACACCGTGACGTCACCGCTTCCTCTGCCACGTTCGCGCCAGCTGCTCTTCTCCTCTGTCGTGAAATGAATTCAAGCGTGGCAAATTCAAATCAGTGCAATGAGTCGCAAACGGCTTTCGCCGTCCCGCAGTTAAAAGATATCTGCGTGCTTCCAAAGAATTTTTTTAGTTCGTTTTTCAGTGCATCGCCATTTCAGCACACGCGCACGGTGCATCTTATCAAGGACGACCCTACGGACGTATTGTCACCGACCGGATGATGAGAAATAAGCTTGGAGTAGCAAACCGTGCGTGTAGGCTTTCTGTAGAGTGAGAGGGCATAGGTTCTCTCTTTAGCCAGTACATCCAAGAAAGGCAGCACATGGTCCTTATCAGTTTCCATGGTGAATTGCATATGAGCATTTTTGGCGTTCAGGCTGTCCAAAGAGCATGGGACGTCCTGTTTCTTCACAATAAAGAAGCAGTCGTCCACGCACTGGTAAAAAAACATTTAGTGCTGTGCGGAAGTTGATCAGCACTCTTTCTTCCAAGGCTACCGTTCCCAGATTTCTCGTGATAAGCGATATCGGCGCTTATATGTCGATGTCAAGCCCCTGTTCATTAAGGCTGCCCCCATAAGAAAAATACGTGTCGATAAGGAAGAACCTGAGTAATTGGCTGAGTTAGTGTTCGTCAAGAGGCGTACGACCAGGAGGAACATTGCCTGCTTTTAAGGCTTCTTCAACACGTGTTTACTGCAAAATTCTCTAGGTACGTAATAAAGAGCAAACGGCGAACCTATAATTATGCTGCGCTAGCACTGACCCCCACGAGCCGGTTTCGCCACTCTCTGTCTGATAACATGGGTTGCTCGGGAAGTGTAATCCGGGTATCGCACGCCCCACCGGTGACAGCATCTGTTATCGCAGGGCAGTGGTGCAACGCTACATCAATGCAGCACTGTGCCAGGAGCGGTATGAGGACTCCCAGCTACCTATGGATGTAAAGTAGAGAGGATGATCAATCCCGAAAATATGGGCATTTACCCATGAACGCTATTGCGTCATGCCATTACTGCTGAAGTGTCCCTCCAGTTTTAGTGTCCTAGGCTTACAAAAATAGTCTATAGACAGTCTATACACTTCTGATAGACTCTATTGGCCTCCTATAGATATTTATTTTTGTCTATTCATAGTCTATAGACTGACTACAGGTAAAAGTCTACTAAAATTGTATGACCATAAATCTATAGGTTGTCTATAGACTGCCCACAGTATTTGTATTGCCCATAGACTGTTTTCTAGGGTTTGTTCATAGTGAGTCTATGGACATTGTAGACAAGAGTCTATGGACAGTTTATAGACTGCCTAAAGAAATTTTTGGTAAGGGTAGGACTAAAGCCACCATGCGTAGATTTCGCCAATCTTTGTCTCAAGCCTGCTTGACATTGAAAAAGGAGCTTTGAGCCGAAAGGGACGAGAAAAAAGGGATGCTAGCGCACCCTTTTTGTGTCTGGACCAATCATGCCAAATGGTCAGTCATTTTCTTCAGCACTCATCATTTGATTTTCATTCATTTTCGTCGTTTTTTACATTTATAACAGATCAGATCTAACTGGCGAATATAGCATATTCAGTTCTGCACAAAGGTTCATGTAAAGAAGGCGATATTTTCGTTTTCGTTTACTCAGAAGGTATCAAGTGGAACGGCCATGCAGTATCTCAACACACAACTAATGTGTGCATTACAGCACAATGTCCGCGATGTCAGCACTGGAGTGAAACTTCGTCATCAAAGACAAAGGCTTTCCATCGAAGGCTGTCCTAAAAAAAATAATAATAAATGCCTTTATTTTTCGAGAAAAAAAACTTTTACGATTTTAAGACAGGTCTGCCCAAGCCATAAAGGCTTGTAGGAGAGTACCCGGCAGTCGGTGAAAGACGAAGATATTGCAAAACAGGCGTGACAAAGCAAGCAAGCAAGAATAACTTTAATACCAAAAGTAAACAAGAACAAAGAAGCAGTTAAGTTACCGACACAAGAGTTTTTAAGAAATGCTTTAGTTGTGACAGCGAAGAAACTGAAAAGATAGAATCAGGCAGAGAATTAAAAAAAATTTGGTATACAATAATTACGCGTGAAGTGACCCTAATGAGTGTAGCAACAAGCTACCGTAAAACGAGGCTGATGTCGAAAAGAAGAAACAGGAATGAAAGGAACCAAAAATTCACTTTCCCAAAAATGATGGTTTTATGGTTTTATGGGGTTTTATGGCGCATAAGCAACTATGGCTATCGTGCGCCAAACACAAGGTTAGATGATGCTATGTCAAGTGTACAGAGGTTACATTATAATAGATTTAAAACACTGGCTTTCTTTAAAAACTTACAAACAAGTGAAAATTCGACGAGTGTTTGCTCGCCTAAAAGCAATGCGGGATGAAATGGAATGTGTTCATTGTAAAATACCGTAAAAACTTTTTTTCTAAGTTCTTCGAGATGCGAACAAGAAATTAAAATGTGATTTACTGTGAGCTCTTCACCACACATTTCACACACAGGTTTGTCTTTTTTTGTTAATAAGAAGTTATGGGTGATGTGTGTGTGACCTATGCGTAAACGACATAAAATTACTTCGATAAAACGCTCTTTATGGTGGCATGATTTCCATTCTTTTATAATGGGCTTTATGGTATGCAGCTTGTTGTGTCCATGTTCCCAAGAAGCTTGCCACTTGTCTCTTAGTCTGCTATGCACTAACTTCATGTAATCCCTAGGAGGCAAATTCACATGTTTTATTTCCATGGTTCTGGTTTGTGCAGCACACATGTCGGCTCTCTCATTGTCCTGAATGCCAACGTGACTGGGAACCCAGCACAATTTTATAACATGTTTTTGTGTTGTGACCTTTACTATATTATGTATGATGCTTCCAATCAGTGGCTCCGTGGCATTTTTTGAGTTTAATGCTGTAAGGACGCTCAGTGAATCTGTATAGATGATGCTGTTTTTGATGTTTTCATTTGTTATTTTCTGCACCGCAACACTAATAGCATAACACTCCGCGGTGAAAACTGTAGCACATGAGGGAAGTCGTACTGCATTTTCATTTTTTCCTTGCATTACTGCGCTTCCTACATGAGCATGAGTTTTTGACCCGTAAGTATAAAATGGAGTGTAATTTCTGTATTTTTCCTGTAGTGCTAGATATTCTTGTATTATCTGGTCGTGTGGTTTTCCCAAAAATGAGCACGAATAACTACATGATGAAAGAAAGCACCAAAAAAGGGAAGTTGTAGAAACGAAAATAAATTGCAGTCAGGTGAAACGTCCATGTTGTACGCCACGGATCGAAGAATGTTCCTTAGATACTCATTTAATTTCATTCGTCAGGATTTTGAGCAGTGGTAAAACACAGCGACTCCATATCTGAGGATATCGTAAATAAGGAAATGTACAATAAGCCTGCGAGTCTGAAAAGGTAATAAATATCGAATATTTTATAGCACATAAGATAAACCACGAAGCTTGTTACATACTAAGGTAAGATGACTGAAGATGCCAACTTTGCTTTGCCCGGTACTTGAGTGTCGCCGTGACAAGGCGGAAAACCTCTTGTTCCCAAACGGCCTCTTCTGTATTTTTTATCCAAAGTTGTTTAACAGGTAATCATGTCAGTAAATCAGAGGTCATAAAGGTTATCCGTATTCAATTTCATCTGCAAATTTTCCTATCTTTAACACTTGAACGTGTCTCCAAACATGCGATTAATAACAGCGGTGAGACAGCGTCGGCCTGCGTGACGCCTTTCTTGATTCATATTTTCTAACTTTTACTGTGAACGTCTAAGATCGCGCTTTTCATTAGCTACAGATTTTTTTCTAGCACCCTTGCATATGCATCGTTCGTGCCCTGATTACGCAATGCCTGCGTGACTGCTAAGGTTTCCATTGAAACAATTGCTTTTATAGGCGAAAAATGCTTTCACCTGCCGTTCTCGGAATACTAAGCAGTTCATCTCCTGGGAACTGTGGTACACTTGAAGTCGCACATGAGGGCGAATATAAATCCGAACGTGAAGCACAACTTTCGGAACATTCCGAAGCGTTTCTCCCGGATGGTGTACGCCACAGATAAACTTAATCATAAGTAGATACACGTGGGATTCGAACCAGCGGCGGCACTAATAAAAAAAAGCTTCGTTTTCCGATGCCTCAGATTACTCAGCCGTCTCCGCGGCCGCTCACGTTACGTGTTCTAATTGGTAGTCTCTCGCGCTGTGTTCGGAATGCTTTTTTCTTCAAGTTTCGTCCGTTCGTTGTTTTCAGTGAACGTTCACTGCGGCTGGAGAAGAGTGGTCGAGTGCCATTATAAAAATGGTCTATAGGCAGTTTGTAGATTTACTATAGACTCTATTGCCTTACTATAGATATTTATTTTGTCTATTCATAGTCTATAGACTGTCCATAGAAAAAAAGTCTGCGAAAAGTGTATGGCCATAAATCAAGAGATATTCTATAGACTGTCTATAGCATTTGTATTGCCTAGGGTTTCAATGGAATTTCTCTATAAAGAGTTTATAGACTTTATAGACAGAAGTCTGTGGTCAGTCTATAGACTGTATAAAACTTTTTGCAAGGGTAGCGAGCCAAACATCCACAGCAGGGATATACAGTGTAGGCGCTGCCCAGTACCACAAAGAGAGAGATACAATAATGGCTGGACGCGGCGAAGGAAACCGAGCGCGCCGTCAAGCTAAGAAAAGCGACCGACCTATGTCGGAAGATCCTGTAGTCGTGAAAGCAGCCAGCGGGACCTTTCGAGAACAGAAGCGGGCAAAGGAGAGGCTCTTTCAGGAGCCAAACAACTTGGCGAATAACGTGCACTGGCGCCTTCTATTAAGCGCCGCCGTAGATGCGCTACGCTTTTCCTACAATCCATTTCATACTTACATCTACTCTCAACGACATAGGGTCACAGGTCGCACCTTTGCTCAGCGACATTTTTCTTTCCAAAGTTGACACTGCTTTACAGCCTGGTTTGGAAGCCATCGGCGTAGTAGCGTTTCGCTACGTTGATGACTACTTGATTTTCTTAGGCAAGGATGACTCTGATAGGTTGGCACAAGATGTTCTAGGAATGTTCAAGGAGGGCGGTCAGGGCCTGTCTTTTACGTCTGAATTTCCTAAAGATAACCATTTGCAGTTTCTTGATTTAGACCTGTGCTTTGGGGACGATCACGTATGTTGGGGCTACAGCCCCAGGTCAGGGAAGCCTCTGCTTAGCTATCAGTCTGACCACTCGAGGTTGGTAAAGGATGGCTTGGCAGTCGCATGCATCAAGTCCGCTTTACGTAAGTCTTGCCATCACCGCGTTGAGTACTCATTCTCGCAGCAGGTTTCAAAGTTAATGGCAGCTGGGTTTCCAACTGCCCACCTTGCCCGCTTGTCTGAACGTGTTTTGACTCGCTTGAGAAAGAGCAACACGGGGCCGGAAGATGCTGACGTGGAGGTGCGGCGAAAAAAGGTGGCCGCCTTTCCCTACCTCCATGGTGTTTCACACCGACTCAAGAAACTTGCGGCGAAGTATGACGTTGGCGTTGTCTTCACAGCTAAAAACAAGATAGGAGGCTTGTGCGCCAGCGTAAAAAGGAGGCTTGATAAAACATCAAGTGATCGTTCCCGATGCACAGTGTCACATAAGACACGGCTCACCCCTTGCAGAAAGAATGTGGTGTATCGCGTTCCGCTGCCTTGTGGTCGATGCTACTACGGGCAGACGGGCAGATGTCTAAATGTGCGCCTGACGGAGCATTCTAACTCTCTGGGTGGGAAGGCGAACTCTAATCTGGCGTTGCACGTGCAATCTCGAGAATGCAAATCGGACGATTATCTGTCTCTTTGCACGCCTGACTTCAGCGACACTACTGTAGTTTATAGAAATGAAAAACAAATCTGTCGCGAGATAGTTGAAGCCTTCTACATTGCTAAGGCTAAGGACACGTGTGTGGCTAAGCCGTCGGTAAACCTTCACGCTAAGGAATTTGCCTTTTTAGATAACTTGTTAGTAAGACCCTGACATTGAAAAAATTTTTTGTGTGCCCTTTCACTGATACGGCTTATGTGCGCGCGCATCTCAGTGCGAGTCTTCGTTGTTTTCTTCCTTTCAATAAAACTTCAGTTGTTAGTCCAGCCTCGTCTTGTTTACTTCTTCCTTTGTGTCGCGTCTTCTGGCTGGTTTAAAATGAAGATGAATGGACAAGATAGAATAGAATATATATTTTAGAATTTTGTTTAATTGCGCTAGCACTTAGGCCCACACTTAGCTCTTCATGTAGTATGTCGGTCGCCAATCGTAATTTGCGTCTGGTCACATCAGAATATATGGTTTCTACGCAGTAAACAGCTGTTCGCCTCCTGCCACGGAGGGCAGTTTGTGATGACGTCACAAGTTGGCATGACGTAGGCGGCAGGTGAGCCACGTGCTCTTCCGGTCACAGCGCCGTCGATGGCGACTACGACAACGCTGCCAACACAGGATTGTCTGCTGAACGGCAGCCATGAGAGGTGTGCATGCATAGAATGAATGCAGTAAAAGTGTCGTTGATCTGCTCTGTTTGATACATGCCATACAAACACACACAATACGCATAATACACCAGATATTTCCGCGCATCTTTGTAGTTCTTTCACGCTTAAGGCGCCGGAAAGCGGCTTTATCATTTTGTTTGAGCACCGCCGCGGTGGCTCAGTGGTTAGGGCGCTCGACTACTGATCCGGAGTTCCCAGGTTCGAACCCGACCGCGGCGGCTGCATTTTTATGGAGGAAAAACGCTAAGGCGCCCGTGTGCTGTGCGATGTCAGTGCACGTTAAAGATCCCCAGGCGGTCGAAATTATTCCGGAGCCCTCCACTACGGCACCTATTCTTCCTTTCTTCTTTCACTCCCTCCTTTATCCCTTCCCTTACGGCGCGGTTCAGGTGTCCAAAGATATATGAGACAGATACTGCGCCATTTCCTTTCCCCAAAAACCAATTATTATTATTATTATTTTGTTTGAGACGCGAAATGCGGCCAGACTTATCTCGATTGATTGTGGGCGGGAACAAGGGCTTCCACGTTTGTCCGGATTGTTGTAGTTGCTTTTGGTTCCTTGTTTCATGGGCTCTTGCCGCCGCCGAGTCGTTCAGTCCACTGTGGGTGCAGGTTAGCCCAATAAACAGTTTTCCTTTATAAGATCTGTTCGCTGTCTTCCTATGGCCTTGACTGCCGTCACCACTACGTGGCAATATGTCACTTTAAACACATAACACTATCGCGAATAACGAAACATAACCACAATAAACACTGCAAAACAAAGATAAAGAATGCAGAACAATGGCCGCACAGTGCTAGCGCAAGTAACTCGCAGTTGGCCTAACTACGCCAATGAACCGCCATTTTTTTTATAATCTACGAAAGCAACATTAGCGACTGATTATTCTATGTCACCTGGTTGATGACGCACATATATCGTTTGTTGTCGAGTATATTTCCCGAAAAGCAAGCTGTCGTTCTAGTTGTGTGAACTCATGACAGAAGTCGAAGGTTTTTCTGAGTCTATTAGCCATTACCACCACACATACCTTTTTAACTGTAAGGTGCTGGTTTAACTGTATGGTGTTGGTTTACTTTAATCTGTCCGACCCGCTTGAAGTTATAAGGCACAGCGTTTACAAGGTCTAAGCAGCCGCAAACGTCTCTACCGCCTCTATCTCATAATATCCATGCAAATTTCGGCGCATTTTTTCAGTAACCTGGCTGCTTCATCTTCGAACCCACGGAAGCAATCATAAGCTATTTCTAATTCTTTTCTTTGGTTTACGCTTTCTGACCTTAAATCTATATTAACATATCTATAGTTGAAAAAATAAATTAGTTTAATAAATTATGCTTATTAAAATCGTGATTTAGTGCATGCGAGACATAACATACTCGCCCGACAGGGTAACCAAAAATAGAATGACAGTGAATACGTAAGCAACCTACCAGTTTTTCGACTAATATTGTACCCCTGGACTTGCATCCTATGACCAGCGACACCCTTCCTGGCGCAAACTGTGTGCAGGGCTGAAAGGTGCGAGTTGTTGGCTGGAAAAACCGGCCATACCACACTCGTACCAATGTTCTTCGTAGTCTTCTTTCTTGTGGCGGCTCGCCAGGTAACGGTGCGGATTCCATAGCAGAAGGCCTGTAAGAAAGAAGACCTAGATAAAATTCTTCATTCGCTTCTGTTGTTTTTATTTTTAAATCCTCTTAAGCACCTGAAAGCTTTTTCGACCAAGAAATGGCGGAATTGGGGCTGGATGCGGTATGACTGAAATCGCACGTTCAGGCAAAAGACACATATTCGACCTTCATACCTTCAAAGTGTCTTTGAGCAATATTTCTTCTGAAAAATTAGGCAATACACCGTAGACGCACAGGCATGACGCCCACCATCGTCACAAATATGGATACCGACACGATACCACGGCTTACTAGGCGCCTGGAGCTAGTTCGAAGATTCCTTTGGCTGTCTGTTGCGTACTTCTCGCCCACAGTGCATGCACGCGCGAAAGGTTTGTGTCGAAATTAATTCCTGTCCAGAAGATTGTGCCTTAGCCTCGATTTGCAATTACTGAGCCGCAGGTCTTTCCGATGGATTCTTTCCAAAATCTATTTCCACATGTTAGCCGCAATCGGCCCCTTGCCCCATTTTAAGAGGACTTTCTTCACTTTTTATAGCTGTCCTTCAAGCGACTTCAGACGTCTTTTAAGTGGTTTTCTAGAAAAGTTTCAAAACGAATCAAATAAAAACGCTCGGAGCTCTTTTTAATTCTGGAAGAAGCCTCTGCATGCAGCAGTCGACTTTCCGATTTAATTAGCTGCTGTAGATAGTTCGAGCTTGCAACAGTACTGCTGGTTCTTGACAAATTAAAAGCGAATGCTTGTACAGGCGTCCAATTGTTTAGCTACCTGGCACCAGCGCCGACTTATCTGCACGCTTATAGCATTAGGACCGAGGGAAATTGAGAAACGGTCAAGGAGAAGCGCACGCTCACAAAGCCCGTCAAGCTGGTCCCGTCGTCTGCTAGGCCAATCGTTCTTACGAACGCCACCCCATCATTGCGCACTTCTGACGAACTGGCAAAATTCTAAAGCGAATGGTTTTGATAGCATTTTTTGGGCCGCAGGTTAACACTACCGCCGTCAACAGGGCAATTAAGCATGCGATAATACAAAGCATGGACCATTCGTTTCTTACTTGCTCACGTCAACACTTCTAACTTAAGGGGCGGTAATTTCACACGCGCTGCTAACTTCCAAGAACACGGGCTGTGGAGCAGCTGCTGTATATATTCGACAAGGTAAGTTGTTGGGCGTGTTGGTGACGATATACCGTGACTGCGCTGAGTTGTGCCCCTGGGTGTTGCCTTCATTGTCCCTTTTGTCGCGCTGTAGTCATGGAATTTATATTCTAGCGTGGCCAATGTCGCCTCCGGCCTATTGGTGACGGCGCAGCTACAAAATAAGATTACATCTTTTCGTAGTGCATACTGTCGATGATAATTATTTCCGCGGACAAATAAAATGGGCATCTGCGAATAGTCTTTTATCCTAACCAAATCGAATACGAATAGGCTAGCTTTGTTACCGAATCGAATTTGAATCGATATTTGTGTGAATATTTGCTCTTTGTTGGAATATTCGTATGAAACAATATTCATGCGAAACCGCGAAGCGCTGCCGGCCGCACTGCAAGGCATGCAATTGAAGTTGTAGCTGACGGTCGAAATACTCATCATTGATGTTTACTAGAGGATCCCAACACGAAGTCAGTATATTAACATCATGAACTCCGTGTCATATACATCACAAAATTACTTCCTGACACTATTGACGACAACGTACAAACTAACGCCAAATCCCAGTTGATGAGAGGGCTGAGATGAGTTGGAGCCATGGCCTCCGGAAACGGGCATAAAGGAAGGACTTGATAATCCTGGTTGAACCCTTTCACGTCAGCCAATCTTGAAGGCCACATGTGCTTTAAGCATTAGGAATAACGTCACACGAACGGTGAGCGTCGCGGTGTTGAACTTTCCCTTCCGCACAGGATGATCGCGGCCATATGCTCTGCAACGTCGGAGTGCACTCCTGTTTGTGAAACAGAGGTAGAAAAAAACTACGGTGTGCCCTATTAGAACTTCGTTCCCATTATAATAACACTATACGAAGCATTGAGAGCGGATTCGAATTGTTTTTAACAATTATGGGCATTGACTGTTTGATTCGTTAGACGCATTGGATACTCGATTCACTGTTCTAAACTATTTTTAATATTCGTCCACCCCTGTAATGAAGAATTTGCGCCAAGTGGTAAAAAAACAAAAGATCCATGTTTGGGTTATCTCATCATTAGGCGTGCTTGACCTATTTACAAATTTCACTGCCTCTTTTGGTGTATGCAGTGTTAACTTTGGCGACCTAAAAATACGACCAAAACCATTCACGTTGAGTCTCACTGTTGAGCAGCGCTCGTAAGAACAAAATGCGCAGCCGGTGATGACCACAGCTCCACACGGCGTCAAAGGATGTTGATGTCCACGTTATTGCTTTGGTGCAAAAAGCGCGCGAAACATGACAGCTTTCCGCAGTTCTTGTCCCTACTCCTAAGTTCGCAAGTGCCCAGCATATGGCGCTTTGGTTTATCTTTTGCGTTTGACGCTGGTGTGAGTGCTGTTTGTTGTCTATAAAAGATACCAGTCCGAAGGGACCGGTGGTCGAAGTGGGCATATAGCCGTGTGGCGACACAGGTTTCGCCCGATACCACCCGTTAGCAGAGTAGCGAAATATGTACAGTAGGAGCTCCGCTACCGCTCACGAATTCGCAAGAGTAAGGAAGCCGTTTCCGCGAAATAAGTGCACGACGGCACCCCGGCTACGTGCGAGTTGGCCCTGAGGACTCTACGAGCAGGCTTTCTACTGAACTAATAATAATAATAATAATTGGTTTTTGGGGGAAAGGAAATGGCGCAGTATCTGTCTCATATATCGTTGGACACCTGAACCGCGCCGTAAGGGAAGGGATAAAGGAGGGAGTGAAAGAAGAAAGGAAGAATGAGGTCCCGTAGTGGAAGTCTCCGGAATAATTTCGACCACCTGGGGATCTTTAACGTGCACTGACATCGCACAGCACACGGGCGCCTTTTGCGTTTCGCCTCCATCGAAACGCTGCCGCCGCGGTCGTGTTCGAACCCGGGTACTCCGGCTCAGTAGTCGAGCACCCTAACCACTGAGCCACCGCGGCGGGTCCTACTGAACTGCAAGGATGATTTTTCGCAGTATAAATTAATCAGTCTACGAACTGTTCCAAAACACAGGGGTGCTGCGCAAAAACAGTGCTTCTGGTAGAATGTTTTATTGGGTCACTAAAATAGAGCGGTTTATTGCAGAGCTGCCCGGTTTCCCGCCAACCATTCCCTCTCATTTGTTTATAAACCATTCGGTCCGGTTAATCTAGCAGGGGTATGCCTAATAATTTCAAGTAGGAGATGGAGTCTTACTGAGGTGCTGTTTATTTTTTTACTACATTATCTGTTCCTCTTTACTATCCTTGCAATTTAAAGGCTGTTGCACCATGTCGTTTTGGTGTCTCACTGCTCCTCTCCCTTTTTACTAGTCATGGTACACAGGTTTGCAGTTCAGAGCAACGCCAGTTCACCCTAGCTGGCTTGTTGAGCTGTAAGTATAGTCCATTCCTCGCAATCTGCTAAAAAAGAAGCCGATATCTAAAAAGAGGGGTCATGTTAGCTATCGTTGTCTGCCCAATTCATTGGGCACAGCAAGCGGTCTGTGAATGTGGGGGATTACGAAGCCATAGTCGTAAGGAGGCGTGCGACCAATATCATTACGTCATTCCTTCTTTATGGTTATGATGGGCCTACACATTATCATAAGGAAAAAAAATAGAGGCATCTCCAGCGCCGAGGACACTGCGCGTACTGTCCCATTGGCACCCAGGAGGAACTTTTTGGGCAACAGAGACAGGACAGGGCTCCTCTGTAGTGAAAGGTCTCAATAGAGGAAAAGGCGGCACCAAGAGCTATTTGTCACTGCCAGCTCGCTTGCACGGACGCAAACAGACAAGCACCACAAGCTCGCGCTCATAGAGTAAATGTTGTCTGTTGTCCTCATGTCATAACGCCCCGTGGTTCAGCATTCGAGGAATTGCCTGGAGATTAGGCTCAGTTCAGGAAAGATGTGAGACAAAAGGAGAAATTGGCGTTTTGGTGTTTTTTTTCCCTCTACTGCTATTATGCCTGCACTATTACATGGTGCAGTCCTTCTACAGAGATTTTTCTTTAGTTCGGGTCTCAAGGTACTGGTAGAGTCCTGGTCGACATTAGGGTTTTCTCCAATAACAGGTTACCAGCAGCTCATTCTGAGCTGTCGCCTAATTGTTCGCGCCTTAATTTGACCACGTTACTTTGAACGAGCCGGTTTAAAGAGAATATAAGGGCAGTGTCTAAAGTGCCGAATAGCTGGGTTGCCAGAATATTTGCGGTTGTGACCAAAAGTCCGCCATTTAGCTTCCACAGCCTCTCACTTTCTTGAGATATTTTAAATACAGTGTGTTTTCAATTAATAGTGTGCCGGTTCTGGTATCGGCAGTAAGGTATGAATCGTACGTGTGGTGGAAACTTAATAGCTCAACCTGTGTACTCTGGCCGAACAGCAAAAGTACGAGGCTCTGCGCTAACCACTGTTTAACAAGCCATCAATAGTTGTGACACATTCAGTTGGGGTCCATCTCCTTCTGCACGCAACGTAAACCAAAGTTTTCAAAGGCCTTCTGGTGTTTCGCGCTGAGGGCCTTAACAATCATATTGTAGGTGGATTTATTGTACTGGGCGTTGTCTGATACAAACATTGTATTCGTGAACACAGGGGCGTAGTCTAATAACATAAACTTTGTATTCGTGAATAGACGGAAGAAAGCTGAAAATATTTTTGTCTGTTAGAAGATGCAGTGTTTGAGCTACCCATTGTAAAGTTAAGCCTAAAACTTCTAACCTACTAGGATGTTCCAAACGACTTTCGCTCAAGTGTGCACGTAGTATTTTGCAAGGGTGAAACGCAGGCCGCATATAACTATGACATTGTTTACTACTTCTGTATATTGTGAACCAAGGCTAAGCAACGCCTTAGGAGACCTTGGATTATATCATGTAAAAACTTTAGCCTCGAAAGGGAACCGAAAAAATATTACTCTTACTCTTCGCTTTATTACTCTTCAGCAATTCCCTCTAAAGGAAGCCCACGTGCGGCCATTTCTGATTATATAAGAAAATTTATATCTTTCCCAGAAGTCCTGGTCCTGTCAATAAGTGCCAAGTAGCCGTCTACATAAGCAGAATGGCTATAGAGTCCTGTTCATAACTTTTCTCACAAAATAGCTTACAAAATTTCACTTAAGGTGCAGGTAGCAGCAATTAGAAAGGGTCAGCTTGCGCGCAAGAACAAATTTTATCGTTATTTCTCAATTATGTTCAAAGCCTGTTGTAGGTATTTATCCAGAGGAAAGCGCTTTACAGAAATAAGTGCACTTGCCTCTTCCACGTAAGGAGTGATCATTGATTGACAGTTCATTATACGTTCCTCCTCTTACTGCGGCTACTTGTACATCTATGCATCTGTCGTATCATGTCCGGTCACATTTGATGAAGTTTCAAGAAAAGAGGTTACTGAGCTGTATTGTGGCTCATTCATTCATATTCAGTCATATTCATTCATCGTCACTCGATGAATAACATTTTCAAAGCGTTTCGGAATATTAGATGAATACGCAAGCGCCTAAAATTATAGCTAAATTACATGCTACGTTAATAATACCGGTAGGGTCTTACCGCGTGATCCGTGAATATTCTGTGGAGGAGTGCCGCACTAAGGTATTTCACAGTGCGAGAAGTGATCAGGAAAAATGGAATTGCCTGACGTTTTCATATGAGTGATGGCACCTATCCGCAGAGATTGAAAGTATCACCTCCAGGGAGTGTTCGCGCTTAATGTGACGTAAATTACGCAGCGAGTTCAGTAAACCTACAGTACCCGAAGCAATGAAGCATTTGTCACTTTCCTTTCCATTCTTTCCCTTACCTTGAAAGGGGATTTAACGCCCAGCCAACTTAAAATTAGTACGTTATGGTAAAACTCCAGCTATTACCGGCAACATAGGTAGTAGGAAAACAACCTCGCTGACATATAAGCAATCTTTAAATTTATAGCTGCACCTTCATGTTGAATACGTTACAGGCGATGTCTAAGGAGAAATTCTTTAGTGTTGGGGGATTATTTCACGGCCTAATCTCTGCTAGTGAAGCAATGAGAGTGCGAGGAATGTGGACAGCAACGTAATAGGACTCTGGAGAGTGCTTAACAGCCGGAAGAGTTTGGGCTTCATTTAAGCACTATCCAGGAAGGAGAGAAAGAGTAAGTGTATTTAAAGAGATAAGAAAATGTTGCGATGCCATTCATGCAAGAACGCAATGCCTCATTGAGATGCAGAATCGACATATCCCGAGCACGCTTATTTGTTAGTCTTCTTTTATTTGGCACAACGGAAACGTCAAAAAAAAAAGAATAAGGCAAGATGTTCACTCCAATCATGCGATCGCATTAGCATAACGAACAAAAGGCACGTCTCGGGGCCCGTCTGTTGCCGCAAATCAAGGCAGCCTACTACATGCGATGCTTAGCGCAGATACGTGAATCGACTCACTTAGGAGGAAACTTGCCGCTCGAGTCTGCTAGTGGTGTGCATACGCGCTACCTCCTCGCTCACGTGACGCCACCGCCGCCAATGTCTATAGCGTGCTTCCTTCGACGGACCTCAATACTCCTGTAGACTAGAGTCGGGTTCTCATCGGATGTGATCTCTTCTCCTGGACTCGTACCGAAAGGACTTACGACTGGCAACCATCGACGAATTACGGCCTTGTTTAAGTCGCAGAACAACTGATACTTGGTCTCGAGAAAACGTAGAAAGGTAAGAATAGCGCAGTTTATTCGGATCGCGAAACGACGTTCAAACCAAGCCTGCACTCCTTAACCATTGAGCCACCACGAGTTCCTGGTGCCGCTCGCAAGGAGGCAGGTTTGGTACCCGGCTCTCAGTGCAGCAGTTAGTGGGGTAGGACCTTAAAGAAACTCTGGGACGAGGACTTCTAAACGCGTCATGCCATTTTGTTTCGTCGATACGACTCGAGGCGTTGTAGTGGGGCACTATCTATGGGTTACTAAGCCATGGTGTGGCTTTGAGGCACGAGTGCGTTGTTATGAATTGAGACGTACTGCGCAATATGCGGGAAGTTTTCATAAGCAGGCAGCTTCAAAATGAACGAAATGAGCCAATTCACGTACAACGAAAATTTTGTTGATACTCCTTCGCTTTAATGCTTCATGGGCATCATCCCACCAGGGCAAAAATATTTAGAATAAATGAAAGAGTTCGCTTTTGCCTACTCCTTGAGGAACAATTAGTGGTTGAATTCCGAAATGCGTTTCCTCTCATAGTGGAGCCACATGTACAGTGTGTTATAATAAACGTGCAAAAACGCTCGCGCTAAACGTAATTTATCTAGTTATGCATTGTTGCGCTGTCCAATTAGGCAGGCACCCTTTCTGACTCATCCTGTTCAGAATTTTGCTCATTTTCTGTTGTTAAAACATCCCGCTGGGTTTTAACCGCGAAGTTTTAAAAGGCGGCGGTTCACTACACAAGAGAAGTTGCGGTCGCTTAAAATAATTATACCGGTATACCTCCTGTTGACCTCCCATGTTGAGGGGGTCGCAGGCTGCTCCGTTAAAAAAACAGACTGTTTCTCTGTGCGGCGTTTTTTAGCATGGTGATGTTGATTGAAAGCAGGTCGGGTACGAGTTTAGCACTACACGTTTCGTTAGTTCTGCAAAAGTCTCTCACAGCCACCCCACTGTGAAACAGCCGCAAGTGTCGCTATGCTGCATGCCAGCAGCATGCATGATTTGGAGCAAATTGGTGTTTGCAAACATTGATCTTGAGGCCTAGGATCAGTAGTTGCGGCTGAAAGTACAACCATGCGTGGCACTTGCACTTATCAGGCTTTGTAAAGCGCAGTTTATCATTAGAGGCGTTGACTTTTTAACACGCCCGATGATTTAGAGCTAAATAAATAGCCCAGTCTATTTATTACGTGTAATAAAGAATTGGCCCCATGTAGGTTTGGCGACTGGATAAAGCTTGCGTTATCCTGTCAATCTTTGTAGATACGTGGGAGAACTTTTTCAAAAGAACTCCTATTAATTAAATGAATACAAAAGGCAACAAACAACCAGCGTTAGACATTATGTAGCCATTCAGCAAGCCACTAATAACGATGTTCTATGCCTCACGAATATCGGCTCTGATTAGCGTGCACAATAATTGGAGCGTGTTTGCCTTCAAAATGACGCAGTCAAATGGTATTTAAGACTTGTAAGTTATTCGGCAAGGCCTTATTTGCTGAGCGCTACTAAGGCTGCAAATATAGCGCACAATATCGCACTATCGTCATGTAACAGGTTGGAAAATGCTATGACATTATTTTTCCTATTGTCCCTCTACGTTTTAATTTACTTTGTAAATGAACTTGGAGTAATGAAAGCGCGTTTACCGGCAGCATTTTTCCGACTCGCCAGCACTGAATCAAGTCACAAATAGCTTGAAGACAATAGCCATCAGCTATGCGTAAACGTTGCGTTGATCGCGGTGATATGGATGGCAATGTTATCTCTTGTCACCGTCACTGCCGCATTTGGTCGATTAATCGACTTACAGTGTAAAACGTGATACTTTACTGATTTTATAAAAGGTATAGTCTTATGGAAACTTTTTGCACTGTGCCTTTTTATCATGAGGATCTCCTTTCCTTCGCCAACGCTGCTTTTAGGGGGCCTCGTGTTCACGGACCCACGCCAGGTCCTTGTTGCTGCGCTTTACAAGGTGAGATTTTGACTGGTAAGGTGAAACTCTAAAGAGACATGTCTCCTCCTCGCGGGGGTTGGTATGCGGTGTTTAGCTGGCCGTTCCGAACCACGGTCGTCTGAGCGCTAATCTTAAGAAGCTGTATATAGCGGATTATAATTAGCGCTGATGAGTGCATGTTTATGGAGTTAATTATATATGCGACTTCTAAGGTCTTCATTAAAATGATGTCGTTGTTTTTTAATAGTGTCATTAGGAAGAAATATGTTCCAGTGCTTCAACATTTAAAATTTCGTCAGTTTGCTTTTCTTGCGTTTAAAATAGATTGTTTTATTTTTTTTCCGTGCCCGGTTTCACTTCAAGCGATTGTCAAGCTGCTGCGTTGGCTATCTTACGACTCAAAGCAGGCTCTTGGATGCCAGCAACACCTTGCCCCGCATGATCTCAGTACAACGCTTAAAAATCAAATCAGATACAGGAAGCAGCTGCTGCAAAGCTGATACTGCGCTGAACCACGCTGTGAAGGATGGCCCGTGTCGCTCTTATCGTTAAAAACACGGTGGAGAACTTGCAAGATTGGCAGATGAGCTCCGAATATCCCCATTCGCAAGTGGCCGACGTAAGAACGTAAGTGAGATTCCTGTGTACATTCGCTGGCCAGAGTTTTCAATACCAATTTTTTAACTAAGCGAGCAATTACTAATTACATCCACCCAAGCGCAGCCATACGGCTACAAAGAAATGGCATGCAGATTTCATGAAATCTGCGCAGTTGAAGAAAAATTCGTGCTAGTTCGGGGTTTGAACCGACTGAGCTAACGATTAAGGCTAGCAGGTGGGAGGGCAAGGCGGGATTAATCAACATCTCGAAGCGGGTTAGTGCAATGTATTTTAGGGCAATCCTCCAAGGAGGAACAAATGTGTAATACGTTTCTTTAAACGCCATTAAATCTATATACTTTGCCCTTGTAGTCGTATAGCTATGACTAGGTGGATGCTCACGAATAATTTCTCCCTTGTTAAAAGTCTACTCAATGGGAGGTTCTCCTAGAGCACATTGGGCGATTTTGTGAACTGTCGCATACATAAATCTGGCGCTATTTCCCCGGACAGACACCAGTGTTTGCCTAGCTTGGCCGTGAAGGGAGCTCAGGAAGCCATCGTATTGAAGGGACACGGAGGACAAATTAAAGTTCGCCTCTGTCGATAGACGACTGCGTTCTAACTACAATGACGCCAGTGTCACTGAGAACGGAGTTTTTATAGGACACCGAAAGGTAGAAAACGAAATGCAAATGTCGCAGCCACCAGTTTTTTTTTTTTCAGAAAAACTGCAGTTGCCAAAGCATTCTTTGAGTGCGGATTACTGAGCCTAAGCTACACTACCGCTCCCTGCCAAATGGTGGCCATGTGAAGACGTTACAAGTATGAATAAATTATCTAGGAATTTTTAAATTAATTTGTGAGGAATGGATGTAGCTTCTGCTAGCGAACGAACATCAGCTTCACCGCAGAGAACCACACAATTGATTGTTACTAAGAACAAAATTATTAAAGTTTTTTATTTTTTATTTTATTTATTTAATTTAGACAATACTGCAGACCTTCTGCTTAGGTGAAAGAAAAGAGGGCACAAAGATATAACATGCAATACAAGAGCGATCAATCAGGGGCCAAAAAAAACAAACATGCACGACCAATAAAATTGAAGTATATGCGTATGCGGTATCTAAAATACACCATGAAGTGGCTTCAAAAAGTGACCAGCACATATCACACTCTCAGGCAGTACATTCCAGTCGGTAACCGTCCCCGGAAAGAAGAATAACACTTAAAAGAGTTACATTTCGCGAAGTATGGTGCTAAACTATGATCGTGCTAATGGCGAGTTCGACGCGTTTCTGAAAACTGTACATAGGGGGCTGGAGAAATGCCTAGTGTGCTATGAATTAGTTGGTACAGGTAAGACAGGCGGAGAATCTTACGTCTCACATGAAGAGACGTGGTATTATTTGCCGTCATTAATAAAGACAGCAAATCAGTTCTTTTGCACTTATTATATATAAACCGTACGGTTTCTCCTTTTATGCACGGGGATCCCAAATGATAGCGGCATATTTAAGTTTTGATCTTATGAGAGTGCTATAGGCTAGTAATTTGCAGCTGCTAGGTGCACCCCTGAGTTAATGGCGAAGAAAATCAAGCTTCCGTGGTGCTGATGATCTAATGTGTTCGGTGTGACCCTTCCATTTAAGTTGCGGGTTTAACACAGTACCGGGATATTTGAGATAACATATATGTATTCGTTTTCAGTCTCCCTTTAACTTTGGAAGGACACATACAAGCAGACTCCTCTTTCTAAGGCGAAGGCTACGCTCAGCGTACAAAGCGAAGCACTCTCCTTCTCACCTCGCAGATCCTTTATTATCTTAAGAAACTGCACTCTATAGGCTATAACCAATCCAGTGTCTTCAAGGAGCAGTGAATGGACAGCATAAGAACGCACTGCTCGTTACACTCTGTTTCAGAGAGCAGAAAAATAAATGCGTTACAGTTTCTGTTGAGAACCCATGATACTGAGGCATGAGGGAAAAAAATTCAGGGGGGGGGGGGGGGGGGCACTTTGTTAACCTAAAGTGCGGTGAGTCGAAAGCCGGTGGACATCCGAACCACGTCGCGAGGAAAGGAAAATGAAATGAAAATTGGTTCTAAGGAGAGGAAATTACGCCTGCCTCAGATATCTCGGTGTACACCCGAAGCACGTTTGATTGACAGTTAAGCGACGGACGGACAACGATGAGCCATTAAAGGCTCTCGCCTTAATGCTTTCATAGCGTGCTTGTGTTGTTGCCATAAAGTCTTCGTAATATTGCTGCACCTCTTGCAGTGTGTTTTATTCTTGTTCAGCTCAAGAGCACACCTCGAACAGTTTTTATTTTGTCACTGATCCTTCTCTCGCCTTCCCTTACTCTACCTTGTCTAGTTCAGGAACTCACTACGGCAACATGGAAGCCCTGTCTGCAGCCCCGGGAAACAGGTCCTTGACCAACGGTTCAATATACAAGTCTTTCACCGACAACCCCGTCAACTTCCTGGCCAACCTACAGCAGCTCGGTGACCCTCGTACTCGGGACTACCCTGTTGTGATGAACCCTCTCTTCGTTTTCCCGCTGGTGTTATCCTACATATACTTCGTCAAGGTCGCGGGCCCTCGTTGGATGAAAGACCGTGAGCCCTTCCGCGTCGATGGCCTGGTGCGTGCGTACAACCTCATCATGGTGCTCCTCAACGCCAAGCTCACCTACAACCTCTTGTCCTCCATGTACCTTCCCGGCGGTAGCTACAGCCTCTGGTGTCAAGGAATATCTGGTCTCATGGACGATGGTCTCATAGAGATATACAAGACAGGCTGGATCTATGTGGTGATGCGCTACGCAGACTTCCTGGACACAGTTTTCTTCGTGCTTCGCAAGAAGTTCAACCAGATCACGCACCTTCACGTCATCCACCACGTCCTAGTGGCGCTAAATGTCTGGTTCTGGGTGCTGTTTGCGCCAGAGGGGCAAGTGGCCTTCAGCCTGGCGCTTAATAGCTTCGTGCACGTCGTTATGTACTCTTACTACCTGCTGGCTAACATGGGACCCACAGTGCGAAAGTACCTATGGTGGAAGAAGTACCTCACTACATTTCAGATAGTTCAGTTTGTGATCATCTGTGTGCACATGTCGATACCGCTTTTCGTGGACTGCGGGTTTCCCCGCTACCTGATATATATGGGAGTCGCGCAAACAATGCTGGTTTTAGTGCTCTTCCTGAACTTCTACAACAAGTCCTATATAGAGCCAGAGCGTCGCAAGACGGCGGCCAAACTTACGGCTAGCTTTACCAATGGCAAAGCCATCGGTGTGACGTCGGAAGGCAAAAAGAGCGTTTAGCCTGCCAGCACTTCTTTCTACTTGTCCGTAAACGAGCATTTCATTCATTTGGAAGAGCACTGCAATGATCCATGCATGCTCGGCTTTGTCTCACGTCTGTACCTCTTCTTGAACAAGCACCCGATGTGGGAGCCGAAACGTCATTTAAAAGTTCCTTTTTATTTTGGTCGGTGTTCTGCATTCTTCTCCATGTTTCCTTGTTGGTGACCCAGATCACGAGAAAGAGGGTTAATTTCACCATGGCGCTGATTTGCAGAAAACTGAACAGAACAAACCCTGCGATCCCAACGAAATCTAAAGTTGCGTGTCGAGAGCAAGTTACATGAAGATGTTTCTACTTCGCTTGCAGACGAGGACAGCGAAGAAGAACAGACGCAAACAACTGCATAGAAATTACAAATTTATTTCTGAACGAGTCGATTCGCTCCTCTTATGTTCCAAATGAGGTAAAAAAGCGAACGCGCATCTCCCACCTAAGATACCAGCAGGAGGCCTGCAAAAAAAAAAAAAAAACAGCTGCTCGTGAAATGATAGCTGGAACGTTTATCACCTCGAAAAACACCGCTAAAAATGCAACAGCAAAATTCCAAGAAACGTGGCCACAGCGAAGTGAATAAAAGCCAACGACTAACACGGCTATGACAAAAAGAAGTATAAAAACAAGTAAAAAACGGTTAAGAATGCATATGTAAAAGACTGCGACAAGACACATAAAACATGGCGAAGCCCGAGACAATAAGTGCTAACAACTAACACGGATATGAGGATAACAAAGCTAAAAATATAATCTATAAATGAACAAAAACGAGTAAAAAAAAACTAGGATGGAATCTGTGAGTCAGCAAGTAACAAGGCCAGAAAGAAGATGGGGGGAGAGCTAAAAGCTGGCTTTGGGATGCATTTGAAAGGAATGCAGGGAAACCCAGGCCAAGATCAAGAATAAAAAAATTATATTGATTCAGAGAGCGATGAAATTTCTTTTACCAAAAGGGCTAACAAAGACGTGCTAACGCAGCTATCATCTATGCTCTCAATAATAGATGCCTCAATTATTTCATGAGTAAGCTGTTTTTTGCTTGTTGGCATTTTTCTAGTGCCCGAAAACTTTGGAGGACGGCGCCTGCAGTGTAAGCAGTCCCTGCAGTCGACAGCTAAGTTGCTCGATTTTTTATTTTGCTGCTGCAATTTTTTTTTCATGCGTCACCCTGTCTGCCCAAGGGATAGAATATACGTCTCCTGTGGCGCATGAAACAAAGAGGTCTCTATGACTAATTGTGTATTCTTGAATTCGTTCACCTGGATTGCTAACCCGTTCACAAGACCTGGAAAGGCGGTGAGCAGCAGAAAAAGCAAAATAAACTCCTAGTCCTCTCCTAGTTCCTTTTAAGCTGTGGGAAAAATTGTGTATACAGGACATGGCGGCCAGTCTTTTGTTGCGTTTAAAGCATTTAAAGCAGACAGCTGGGCTAGTTGGTGATCTTTAGATTCAATGCACATGGTAACTGCGCTAGAGACACGGACAAAGATAGGACACCACGAACGCTAACATCAACTGGCTTTATTCCAGACAGGCACATGAATATATAGGCAAACGTGTACATCAGATCACACCCTAAAGCGCATGTGCAACGGCACCTTCTTGTTCAGAAAATGTATTTCTTTAGACGACAGTGATACCGATGGGTTGCTTACGCAAGGCGGTCGTTCTATGTGAATGAGGAATGCTTCCAGTATTTCGCGTTGTTTTTGATCTGAGCTTGCAAAAATGACCCTGGTCTGATTAAATATCGGAGAACATTTATCCTTACATCGTTTGCAATGTGCCGCCAAGTGTCCCGGACCTGATAATGCCTCGACAGCCAGCTTGTGCTCCATAAGCCGAACATTGATACAACCGCCAGTTTGGCGGTCGCTTGGATTCGGCCAAGTACGCTTTTTTCCTTCCATGACGCTTAAAATTTTTTCGCCTACCGAGAAAAAAAGCGATGGCGGATGCCCGCAAAGACGCATTCTGTGAGCTTCATTCTGGAGGCTGGCATCAAGCGAGCGCTCACATGACATTCTTAACGCGTTTTTGAAGGCAGATTGTAGAATGTTTCTTTTTAATAATTTTGAGTGCGCTTTGTCCAGTTGCTACTTCCTTGCCCTTCCGGTTCTTATGCCGTCTCCTAACATCTGGTCTTTGAGAACTGCGCACCTGTTCATGGAGCACTCA
Organism: Amblyomma americanum; assembly: GCF_052857255.1. Lineage (NCBI taxonomy): Eukaryota > Metazoa > Arthropoda > Arachnida > Ixodida > Ixodidae > Amblyomma > Amblyomma americanum. The sequence continues at coordinate 212,592,055 of NC_135500.1, forward strand.
CGCAAAAACAAACGTGAAAATTGAAAACTATGTGAACGAAAGTTACCGTGTAATGTGCCTTGGCACACACATTCGAAATGCAATAGTGTTAAGCTTGCCATCGATCTGTTTTTTTTTCATTACAGCTCAACAGCTATCAATAAAGAAAAGTGGGTCGTAAGCGACCCTGAAAGGTTCACTCTGACATGGCTCAAGCTGCGCTAATTTGATTAGGACGGGACATACGAAATCAGCTGGAGTCACCCAGGCTTGTCAATATAAGAATGCGTTGGAAATGATTGGGCTCACTTAGCGTTTATTAACCGTAATTTCCAGTACACAATTCGCGAATTCTACATCTTTAAATGTTACAACTTGTTGTTTGGCAGACGATGTACCAGTGTGGACTGCACAGCAATTTCGTTTTTAAAATTTGCCATCAAAACCAGTTTCGTCCAACGTTACTTACATTTTCAACATGTTTTTTTATATGCAGTCAAGCATTCACAGTTCTTTCACCATCGCAAAGCTGACTGGTTTTACGCGTGCTTACTGGCCGTTATGCACATCTTAATATGAAAGAACATTTGCAGAATACTTATTTTTAAAGTGGCAATGCCACAAGTGGTCAATCATAAGCACTTGGCTTCCATAATGCAAGTGACACTGGGTGTATCGTTCCGCAGTAAGATCATTGAACATATATGTGTAGGAAACATTCGCAATGCCTCCAAAAATACGACCGTTCACCGCAGTGTCTTTCTCAAGACCCTACAGGTAAGCCGTCCAGAGTATGTATAAAAAATGTTTATTTCTTAGGCAGAATTGAGCCCTCAGGACTACCGGATGCTTACTATTGTCCAGAAATTACGGTTTTCGAAATGCCTCGTGAAAGTTCTTTATAGGCGAACATGCGAGTAGGCCGTACGGAAGAATAGTTTAAAATTTTGATTTCAGTGGTTAATGATGTTCTGGACTACAGTCGCCAGTAAAGAATAGTGTTGAGAATTGAACTGCCGCTCAATCTTCAAGCCATATTTGTCAGGGCTGCTGGCTACCGCTCTCATCGCCGTTAGCACTGCTGCACCTCTCAAAATATATTGTAGCTGTAAAAGCTCGAAATTGCCAGATCAATAAAGAGGTAATGGAATAAGCAGAGCTGTTTTCCAGCAAGCACTATGCATTACTGGCCACGGTACATGCATCGAGTGATAATAGAATCAGATACGGCACGCAAAACATAGGACAAAGTCAAAGTACTATTACTTAACGATAATTCTGCGAATACTTTGTGAACGTCTTCTGAGGCTTGCGGAGCACAGCATAACTTTCATGAGACGGAGAGAATGGGATTTTTTTTCTCGCTACCTCTCCTAAACAACTGCATATATTGAACGCTATCAGCAGCAGTGGTATCACTTTTCTTACTAGGTCTTTGTAGGCGCAGCAAGTGAGATGCTAGCTTCATGCTAAAAGACTGAATCTTTCGGCTCATGACAGGGAATTTATGTGAACAGCGCGTTTGCAACCAACCAGTTGACATGTATTTGCAGCTGTAATCACCAAATTTCGATGAGTTCAATTTAAAATAACGAGCCTACTACCAAAACGAAAAACAATGGAAAGTGTTTGGCACCTTTGAACGAGGTTACAGTAAACGAAAAGGACAATTAGAGATGTCAGATTGAAAGAAGTCGACGGCACAGACCAAAGGCGTTCAAAAACATTTGTAGCATTTGGTATCCGCAGCAAATGAAATCTCTCATAAGACACTAATATGGGCAACAGGTCCCAAAAGCAGCATAACAGGCTTGCAGAAGTATTAAACTTCCTCATAAAGCCATTTAAAGTTAACCAATGGTTTACTCTTGTTTATTATTGTTGTCGTAAGCCGGAAGAAATAATATGTTAGAGAGCTGAGAACCCTCTAACGAAAATGTTAATGTGCGAACGCTAAAGCACGGTTCAAATACCAGGCAGTAAGAAAGGACAGAGTAAATACATCTTAAGAAAGATCTCAAGCCGCTAACATAGATGACAGCGGTAACATAAAAAAAAGACGCCATAAAATGCAAGGAAGCCAAATAACAGTGCCAACCGCTTCATGAACTTGGGCGGTTTGCCAGAGGGCTTGCGAGATGTTCTAAGCGGGCGTATCCAGCGAGAGCCGAAAAGCCTCTTGCTATTTTTTTTTTTGCGAGCGGTATGGCCCAGCATGTATGGTTGCAAGATAACACAACTTTTTTGAAAGAGGTATCAGAAATAATAGTTCGTAAAGTAACTCTAAAAAGGGATTGCGTTCAAAATTGGTTTTGTCCACAATTTTTTGCAGTTTGCAGATGTTGTTGTCCATATCGTACTGAAATGCAGCTACACGCAGCCAAGCCCACTGTAATTTGCGTAGTTCGACTAAATTGAGCAATCAAGCATAATTGAATGTTACTTTATGTTACAGTCTAAGCAAGAGTAGTGCGAGGAAAAATATATTGCCAGGATGACAATTATGAATTGCATGATAGCCGTGAGTAAAATATTTACTGGTACATGTAGTTTGTTCATGATTAAAAAATACATATTTGAGGTGAACAGGAATTCTTAATATCTTCATGTGAAGGCTCTAAACGGTTTTGCAATATCAATATCCGATTCGTGTAGATTAAGCAGTTTAGCATTTGACAGTATTTACCCTGTTTGCTATAGTTTGTTATGAATTTTTAAATCTTACTTTTATAATATCTAATTTCATATCTCGTGGAGGCATGCTGGATGTCATCGGGATGTGCCTATTTTTTGTATATCAGCTGCGCTACCCTTAAATCCTGCAGTTTTTAATTACAGAGTATTATGTTTCGAGAAAAGTGGTTTGATTTGGTTTGGTTTATGAGGGTTTAACGTCCCAAAGCGACTAAGGCCATGAGAGACGCCGTAGTGAAGGGCTCCGGAAATTTCGACCACCTGGGGTTCTTTAACGTGCACTGACATCGCACAGCACACGGGCCTCTAGAATTTCGCCTCCATCGAAATTCGACCGCCGCGGTCGAGAAAAGTGGATAAGTCTGTAGGTTTCTTACTGGAAATTTAAGATCTGAGGAATGGGCTTCTGCAGAACTTATATTCTCTCATAATTGCCTTTGTTGCTGATATGCCATACCAGCATAGCAGACAGCGATTTAGAATAAAATAACGTGTATATTGATGTTTCCAGCCAGAGAGATAGGATAAAGACCACTTTAGTTAAAAACCCAACAGAACGCGTGAGTTTCGAAATGAGGCATCAGCATGATGAGTCCATGAAGAATGTTCGTTAAACCATACTCCAGGGAAATCTTGCATCCGACCTTTCTCAAATTTAGGGTCTTCAATTTTAATCAATATACTATCAAATACGTTCTTGTTGTTGGGTTTGAACACTGTGTATCTAGCTTTTGCGCATTGAGCCGCAACTTATTTTACAGGTACTATGACAGTTCTACCAGATAAGCACTGCCTCCCTATTTTTTGTACACTTCCGCCTGTAAAAATACACTTGTGTGATCAGCAAACAATGTAATTTCAGGTGGGTGTTTTTGTTTGGAGATATGGTTAATGTACAAGAAAATTAGAACTGGTCCCAGTATTGACCTGGAGGGACACTTAGCTTTGTAAATAATTTCTGAGACATCACATTGTTCAAATTAATGTTCTCTTGCCTCACTAACAGGTAACTCTGAAATAAATACAAGTTGATATCTCTAATTCTATATTCGATCATTTCTTAAGCAAGTTATTGTGATTCACAGAATTAAATGTTTTCCGAAAAACGAGGAAGATACCTAGGGTATACCGCCTCCTGTCAAAGTTATCAAAAATTCGAGTGTCAAATTTTACGAAGGCTTATGTCGTCGTTTTTTTTTCTAAAACCATAATGAGATGACGAAAGTATGGTGTATTTGGTTAGTTATTGTATAAGGCGCTTATGAGTGCTCTTTCCTTAAGTTTTGAAAACACGTGGGCAGGACTGAAATTGGAAGGTTGCTTGTGATATCATTTGTAGGATCACCTTTATGAACCCTCTTACTGACGGCTTGAAGGCATGCGTTTGGTAAGGCTTACTAAGATATGCGTGCTTTTCGTGACAAAGAGTGCTCGCGAGTAAAGTGATGCGCAGCAAGAATGGAAGCAATGAATTGCTTATTTGGAATATGGAGTAATTACAGAAAACTGTATTTCAAGAAATACTCGAGCGGTGTAGCTACAACAATCATTATGTCATATCACCGGGGATCCTGGCATGTCAATTCTCAAGCAGTGCCCCCATATAGATTGATGAAATCTTCCTGTCGCCTGAAATGCACGGAGGCGCGGCCCAACTCCATGATTTTGTGCTCGCCTGATAAGCATGGGGCGCAAAGAACTCGTAAGTCACAGGACAGGGCGAATACAGTGTTGTGCAAAAAGTGCTAAATTATGCTTCAAATTACTGTTTGAGTATTTTCCTCAAGCGCACTGGCTATAGGCGCTTTCTAAATGGACCGCAACAATGTGAAAGATGTTACGAGGGTGGTGCCCGGTCCCATTTACATGTAGGATGACACGCAGGAGAGGGAGAAGACAATAGAAATAAAGAATATCATGAAAGCAGGTTGGATCATTCTTTTCTGTGAAAATGAGCCTCCGTGCTTTTAATACCATTAAACATTCACCTTAACCCCAAGAAATAGACGGGTGGGACCAGAGGTGCCGTCAACTTACAGCTTTCCCTCTGCTGTAGCAAGGAATTACAGACAAGAAAGCTCCGGAGTCCATTTATAGCATAACCCCACATAAAAAAAAAAACAGATGAAACATGCAACAGGAAAAAAAAACGCAGCTCATTACCAGCATGACAAGGTGTTGGAGTTCAGAGACCCTGCGGTTCGCAAAATTAGAAAGTGGAAGAGAAGGCACTTAAGAAGAACAAAAAAAAAGGAGGGTGACGTCAGGCGATGTAACACGGGCGAAGTCTTACGTGTGCATGTACTTTCCCACACGTTGAATTGTATGCTTTTGCCAGGTCAGCATATGTGCGCGCATATTGTTTAGAGACTGCCAGCTCATGTCCTACACGGCGAATGTTAGGGTGCGTTGCTTTATATATTGAATATCCTCTTGACTAATGATATCTGAAAATCTAAAAATTCAACCCTCCTCGAAACCATTGGTTGAGAACTGCCATTACCAACTTTGGACGTTTCAGCCGTTTTAAGATTATTTAAAGGTATTTCTGCGATAGAGTACAAATGACGAGATCGCTCTCACCGAAAAAGGAGCGTTTTTATCCTAGAAAAGGAAAAATAAATTACAGGGCGGTCACCACGGCCCTGCTCAGGCGACACGTTTCGCAGCAGCCTCCACAGATGGACAGTGCCACCTTTCCCTGCTCAAGCAGTACTCTCCTTCCCCCTTTCACGATAGCCACCTTCCGGACGGTCTGTGTGATGACCAGAATCTGGTTACATCTCCTTTACGCTCTCGCCTCACTCTCCTCATTCCATGTTAACCCTGCTCCTCCTTCCAGGATAACCACACTCCGGATGGTTTCAGTGGCAAGCACCCACTGGTTGCGCCTTCTTACCCCCTCTTCATGCTCTCCTCCTCCCACAGAAACCATCCTCCGGTTGGGGACTCCTCTGTTCGCGCCATACCCTCCTCCTCCTGCCAGGGTAACTACATTATGGAGCTGTACCATAGCGCGGCCACCGGCGGATATTGTGTGTGATCCTTCTCTCGAGCAGTGGGAGGCCGTGTTGGCCAGCTCAGACCCGGTTGTCCAGACCAGGGCCGTGGAGTAAGGCACCCAGGTCGCCGTCAGCCATGGGTTGATGGCTATCTAGCACGGAATCGTCCGCACATGCGTTCTGACGAAAATAAAGCTCTTCAATTCATAAATGCACTCCGGGGGATTGAAGTGGCAGCCATGAATGAATGAATGAATTAACTTTATTTCCGTCATCGTGGGGTGTCACGGTCGGGGCACCGCAATTAGGAGGGGGTGCCTCCCAGCCGGCTCTCAGCACCGGAGACCGCGGAGAGAGCCTTGTAGTAAGCTGTCTCCGCCTGACAGATGATGAGTCTTTGCTGATCCTGGTCGTGGCTCCGGATCAGCTCTTTCCAGGTGGTAAGGTCTGGGATGCTTTGTGATTTAGCCACAGGAGAAACCTGACACTCCCAAGTTAAGTGATTTTGCATCAGGTAAACAGATTCTTTCCATACTCTATACTACACGATGAAGACACTGAGGAGCCTGAGCTCTGCAGTAGCTGCCACAGAAGTGGCAGCCAGCCACAGGTTGTTCTTTTTTTTTTATGCGCCCGCCATACCCTCATTCTTACAAGCTAGCTCTCCTCCTCCTTCCAGGGTGGGTACCCTCCGAATGGTTCCCATGGCAACTAACCACCAGTTATGCTGGCTGTTTTTCTCGCCATACCCTTTTCCTTGCACAGAAACCCCCTCCTCCTTCCAGGATAACCACCCTACGAGGAGAGCTTTTAATCACTTGATCTCAACCCCACTGTTCTCTGCACATTCGCAGTGTTGCTACAGCGACGGAGACGGGACTAGGCTCGTCGTCTGCTTCCCACGGCGCCGCGGCCTCAGAACTGTTCGCGGTACTCAAGTCACGTGCTTGAGCATTCGCGCCGAATTTGTGGGCGGCGGTACGGCTGTTAGCGTTGCAAGCTTCGTCCGTTACCAGCACTGCACCTCCACGTGGTAGGCGTCTGTCAACGGCATTTGAAGAATTAATTATTACAAGGCATTTGTGAGACTTAAAGAAGCAAGAAAAGCAAGGAAACCTTCGAGTCCATTAGCATAACTTCCCGAAATGAGAACTCTTACAGTCTAACAGATTCGTGCTTTCGAATTATCGCAGCCTGCATGCCTCTTGACAATGTGCTAGTGTTGTTGAGACAGCTTCTAATGCTCACGCTGAGATAAGGATGAGGTGAGCACGGCGAACGGTTTTTAAGGTATGAAGTGACTGTCAGGCGAGGTTACTAGCGCGATCAAAAGAAATGCGAACACAATGCTCGTGTCTTGCGGCGTAATCGACACAGCCATGAGCCGATAGTCGAACATTCCGGCATTGCGTTCATCGCCCGATGATCCTTCGGGTGCCTGTAGACTTCATGTAATATGGGGAAGAACGGGTGCACCACGGAATTTCGCTCAACAGCGCGTGCAGTGATTTCGGTGCATTGGAGCATCATGAAGCGAACACCGCAATCTGAGACACACACAGCAGGACGAAGAGCAAGAACAACATAGCGTTGTTCTTTGTCCTACTGTCTGTGTCTCAGATTGCGGTGTTCACCTCATGATGCTTCATAACCAACTCACCCGCCAAAACGTCTTAAGGCAGTTCCTTACTTGGTGCAGCGGAGACACTGGAGCAGGCGCTCCAGTGTCTGAACAGCAACTGGTTACGGTTGCACAGTGGACTGGTTCGTGTTGGGTTTCATGAGTACCCAGAGATATTAAACTTACTAAATGGCAGACCCTCCCCAACATATATTAAGAAGCAAGTCAAAACACTATTCCTCTCAGAGTAGAAGGTATGAAGAGTTAATCCCCTCAATAAACTCTTGGCGTAAGTATTAAATACTGTGTTGGATTCTCATCGTGCATTACCTGTAGTGTATTGCATTATGTGTGTACATTGTGCTTCAAGTTGAATTGTCATATATCACGTATCGCGAAAACAATTGATTGGTATTATGAAGTTGATGTGATATTAATAGCGCTCAAAGTAGTTTTTCTCTTGCCTTACACAGTAAGGTTAGATTTGTATCAAAGGAATTGTAACTTTTTACTGTATTTGAGCTGATATATTTTTGTCGGCATATAATGTGTAGGCTTGTGCAAAAAACTTTTGCTGCCTGCGCTGTCACGGTGACATGGACTAGTCAGACACTTTTCGGCCCTTCTGCTATGCCTCCCGAGCCAATTTGTATGTAGTTGTCCCATATAAAGAGAGAAAGAAAGTTTAACTTTCTTTATGTATCCCGAAGTTATACGTTCTCCCGTTTTGGAAAAGGATTAAATGATCTGAAGTTCTTCACAGGCATTTCAGGCTGCCCTTTAGTTGAGCACAATTCCATAATTACAATCTGGGAAACCCAAGCTCAGTTTCTGCACCAGCGACCGTTTCTGAATTCACTCCAGAAGGAGTCTTTTTTGATGGTCCGGCGTCGGTACCACCTTTGGGATTCTGCATTTTTAACGCGACAGCGTTAAGGACCTTATGTCGAAGAAAATCCGGCGTCGCCGTCGTTGACCGTGAGAGAAAAATCCGGAGAAAATCCCCACAGAAGCAACCTAACAGGCAGGTGAGCCAAATAGGTCATGTGACCCTGCGGTTTCATCACAACCTGCCCACCGGATAGTGAGCGAACTGCCCACTGCGCCAAGTGGCAGTTAAATGAATGATTGGTCGCTCGTGTTGTGTTGTGTTGGGTTTAATGGCACATAAGCAGCTAAGGCTATCACGCGCCAGGCTCAAGGTATATGAACACTTTTCTGTAGGTGGGAGGAAACATGGTTGTGTAGAGGACTTAAATTGCTATTTCGTTCTGGTAGTAATAAGAGAAAGACGAAATTTTATAAATGGCTAAAAATAAACGCTTTCAAGAAGGTCAGATAACCTCAGTAGCCATCCTTGGCTGGGCAAGGATCCTGAGGCTCCCAACCATTCAAATAACCACCTCAGCCCTCTTCTCATGGAATGAGAAAATGGCTGAAATGCATCATATTATAAAGCAAAGCTGTGGATCAAAATTTACAGTTTCTGAAGAACACCTGCTTCTTTTAAAAAGCTAAAAACGGAAGATATGTTAACAATGGCATTTTCGCCTAAAAGCAGCGCTGGGTGTAAAGGAATGTATTCATTATAAGACTTCGTAAAGTTTTATTGGTCGCTCGTGAAGGGCAAACTGAGTCGCACAAGGCCCACCGGCGGCAGTTCCTGCCATCCTATGGCAGTGGCGCATCGCTTAAGCGCTGCGCCAGGAGTGGTGCGAGAGCTCCCAGAGATCTACGAATGTAAAGTACACAATTACCAATTGTGCATATATGGGAATTAGCCGATTCGCTCTCGCGTCATATCCTTACGGAGCTGTTTAAGTGTCCCTTAAGCCACATAAGCTATATAAAACGCACATTGCACAGCACATTATTGGTCAAGTTTTTGCGACACAGTGCGACCAGTTCTACGGATGGCCATCGAAAGCTTATTTCCGAAGGGTGGTATCAAATATTTTTCACTCTGCTGCGCTGATTAGATGCTACACACACAGGCATTCGAATAGGATAGGAGATATATACAAACAACATGTTTCTGAACGCATTGTGCTCAACGTATTGTGCGATGCAAAGATCTATACTTTGCTGAGTACAACAAGACGGCATCATTTATGTAAGAATTTGTATAAGAACATGCGGCGAGGTTATACAAAATATTCGACAATCGCACTCGTAGGCGAAATTTGCACACAGCTAGTTTCAGTTGTCCAGGGGTATAATACATGCGGTAAGTTACTGGCTACAACAGCTCTGGAGAGCGCAATCCTGTGTTTATTGAAATCACAACCGCAGGGCCGCACATACAATGATTCCGCCAGAGTGATGCAACCTTTGCAGACCAATCTTATTTTTATCTATCATGCCTGAATGAGGAGAGCAGACGGTGATCCATCGCTTTATTACTGACACCAACAGGAGGCCTGCCCTCCACGCCAACATTTTGCAAGACGACCCTTACGATGGACCGGGCACAACATATCAAGTAACCGCCATGGCTGAACACTTGATATAAAACTGGGAAAACCACGCCTCAGACAGGGACAGGAACCTCAATATCTTCGAACTTCAGACCACGCTCTAACACAGCCTGGCCCCAGGCCCAAACCTGAAACCAACGGGGCCTTCAGTGCCTGTGGAAGTCTTTACTACAATGCTGCCGATCCGATGCCAGAGCGGTCATTCCGGAGTACCGCATCAGGCCATGCCAAATGCGGCACATTCAACTGCATCCCAAGCGCCCGGCTGATTAAGCAAGCAAGAGCGTCTTTTCTTTCTTTTCTTGTGGGGGGAGAGAGGGGTCCAGGTCGCAAAAAAAAAAGCATAACAGCAATGTCTGAAACATTACAACTTATTCTGCAGCTTTCAATGGCTCTTGAGCAATAGCTGCTAAGAATACAGACTACTTCAGTTTGCAAGCTTAGGTGGGCCCATTTAGGGCCCTTGCCCCTGTGCCATCTGAGGCACGGCGTTACGAATATATTGAGGTAAATTATACTGCTCTTGGCTTGCTTAATTTTGTGCGCATGTGGTGAGTTGGCGTATGTCTTTTGAGTTTATGTAGAATATATGTTTTAAAAATCAGCGTTTTCCAGCTGCTTCTACCCACTGAGCGCTGCTGTTTGAAGGGTGAAGTTTTATCCATTAACTGCTTTTTTTTTCCCGTTCAGGTTCCCTTTGTTTGTTTGCGCCATGCCAGCGCTGATAAGGAGCTGCGAAGATAAACACTTTCTGCTTCGCTCCAACAGACCTTCCCATGGCGACAGAGCTCATAATTACACCTTCACTCCCTTTCCAACTCGCTCCCTCTTGCGACATGCGATGTGGCGTCTTTCTAACGCCTCACGGCTCAGCGTGTGGGGGACGAAATATAAGCGCGCGTCACGCTAGCGCTGCGCGCGCAAGCAGTCCCCTTAATTCTGACTTCTAGGCACAGTACAGACAAAAGACAATGGCGCTTTGCCTTGACGCCAGGGCCTCACTTACACGCTCACGGCTGCTCCGCTATCTCTGCCGAGGTTTTTCCTACTTGTTCCCCTGATAATTTTCGTGCGTAGGAAAAATGAAGGCAAAGGCGCTTTAAATGAGAAGAAGAAAGAACAACACGTCATCTCCGGCACGTTAAGGTGGGAACATAGAGGAATTTCGCTGACGCAGCAACAGTTGAGTAGAAACGGGCCTTTTAAGAGTAACCGTTTGGGCTGAACTCCAGCAGCAGTTCTCAGACTTGGAGTACCGAAGGATGCACCCGAGGTGGTGGCCACAAGACTAGCGGTTCTTACCGCAGCATCTCGCCTGTCCTTGGGTGGTTCGCGAGTCTCTCTTCTTGAATAAGGAACTCCGCTCTTGTCCTGCGGCCCCTCCTGTTCGTGGCACTCCAAAATAAAGGTATGTTCTTTTCTTCATCACCGGTAGCTTAACGGGAGACCAGGCTTAATTATTTCGAACTTTCTACATCCAGCAGCTTTATTTATTGCTAAATGCACTGGGATCGCAGATGAATAATTTCTAAACTATAGGTCGGCAGTCATCACATACGGATAATTTAGACAGTACATACCTCACACCCAAGTAAATGATGTCTTCTATCTAATCTGGGTGAAAATAAAATACCTTTATAAGAGGCGGCTCGATCACCTCTGCGACCAGATCTTGAATTCTATGCTCTAAAGGTGGAAACCTTTTTTTTTGCATACCGTTATGCAACGTTATTTTCGCGTAACGATGTTGGAAAGATTAGAGCCCAGAAGAACGCTAAGCGCTTCTTGCAAACATGCGGCGGCAAAGTATGAGAGGGCTACATCATGATTTATGATGAGAGCTTTTGTCGCTAAAAGTGAACTTATTTTCATGAATAGTGCAAGGCCTGCCGAATATTGAAAGGAATTGATGTCCAGTAGTGATACGCAAAATGGTACTCGGCATCTATTTAGTTAATTACTTGAGATAAATATTTGTCCATTACGGGTCGGACTAATACCTATAGCGATACTTGAGGCTAAGAGGATTCGTGTAGCAGCACCCGTTTTTTAGCGTTGGAGGATCTTTTGTTTGACACAAGGTTATGGCTGTAACGATATTTTTTTTAGTGTTCGCGCAACTTTCATGTGTCATGTAATGAAAAAGTGCATAAAACAGAACAAGTTAGAGACTGGCTATTCGAATCATTAAAATAGCAGAATGTTAAGAAGAAACACTAATGATTTAAAACGTTCAGAAAAAATACAGCGGCTTGCAACAAACATAAGCCCTAAACGGAAAAAAAACTTAGTCTCGATGTTGCTCGTCAACTAAATGTGCGTTACTATTTGAAATCTCTTGCGATGCACTGTTAGATCATTTCCATTTAAAGCTGTGCGCATAACCATAACGCTTTTCATAGAAAAGGGTAGAAGAAATTGTAAGCCTTGCTTTTCAGTAAAAATTCATTCTTCGATCACTGTATAAGAACCTCTAATAATTCGCACTTTTATAATATAGACCTTGCAAGACGTATATCTATATTCTTAAGCCTGTACATTTTCTGGTCCCTTTTTTTTGAAACCTACCTCGACATTCGTACTACCTGAAGGACCTTTGAATGCTGGCAGCCAGTGTTAATAAATTCTAAACCTTGTCCGCTGGTTTGACACATGTACCAAATTCCTTAACTCAGAATTTAAAATTTTCACCTGTAGATGAAAAGGCACGTGCGCCGTAGGCTGCTTGAGTTCTACTATTGCGGTTCCACTGCAGGGATGATAATAAGGGCTTATGAACTAGAAGGCCAAAGATTAAAGGCATAATAACATCTCCAGATTGTCAGTATCATGACATACATGGTTCCTTGAAGCCAGTAAATAATAGCGCTGACTATACGAGCAAAATCGGGCGCAGTTAGTTTATTATTCATAGCGCTATAAAAAGACGTAATTTTCTTGCTCGCTCAGCGACAAAAAGCAGTCTTGGATAACTTTTGAACGTAGGAACTCTGCATGGCCGATTATAGGCCTTTGTATGAAAACAAATGATATGAGTGGAGTAGTACTTAGCGCAAATTATTTAGTAAAAAAATTCTCGTGACTTAAAAAAATTAAAGCCACCCATGGTTGCAAGCTTACATCCTAAGTAACTTATTATCAGCCGACAACGAATCTGTTCCATCGTGCTTCATCCTGAGTATACTTCGTGGAGGGTCACGATGCTTTGTAAGCACTGATGTCCATAACAAAGAACGAGAGGAAAATAAAATAAAATATACTGCGAAGAATGTCTTAAGCAAGTCTTCATTCAGGGCATAATTGCCCGTTTTAATAGATTTGCAAGTCTGCAGTGTGTCAGCTACGGAGTAAACGAAAAAAAAAAGCTACGTCAAGGCAGCCAACTACACGAGCGTAGATAATTAGATGAGCATAGTTATAGGCACCAAATTTAAAATGCACATATTCACAAATGACAGGAACTGCTGTGTGAAGGATCGTAGTTCTAGGTATACAGGGCCCAAATCACAAAGTACTCCTGCACGAGAAAGCTTCGCAATGTTGACAGCAATGGTGACAGTGTTGTTTGCGTGTGCGCTACATTGTGCATATTTTTCTTTTCCAGAATTAAAGAAAAATTCAAGTCATGGCTACCAGTGAACGCGTAACCTTCGTCAACGTCAACAAAACCATGAGTTGGAACCCCATCACGCTCTTGACCCAGGTCCAAGAATGGGGCGATCCAAGGACACGCGACTACCCGCTGGTCATGAACCCTATGTTCGTCTTCCCCCTGATCGCCTTCTACCTGTACTTCGTCAAGGTCCTCGGCCCACGGTGGATGAAGAACCGCGAACCGTTCGAGATAACCAACCTCATCCGCTTCTACAACCTGGCCATGGTGGTGCTCAACGCCAAGTTCTGCTACATAGTCCTCAAAGAGACCTACTTGCCCAGTGGTCGCTACAGCCTATGGTGCCAGGGCATCACTGGCTACATGGACGAACACCTGGAAGAGGAGTACCGCAATGGCTGGTGGTACATAGCGGTCCGGTACGCCGACCTTCTCGACACCGTCTTTTTCGTGCTTCGCAAGAAGTTCAACCAGATCACCCATCTCCATGTCATCCACCACACCATCGTGGCGGTGAATTGTTGGTTCTGGGTGCTGTACGCTCCCGAAGGCCAACCCGCGCTGGGCTTGTCCATTAACGCATTCGTGCACGTGGTCATGTACATGTACTACTTCCTCGCCACCCTGGGACCCTCGGTGCAGAAGTACCTCTGGTGGAAGAAGTACCTCACCACGTTGCAGATCGTTCAGTTCGTCATCTTCCTCGTGCACATGTCGATTCCGCTGTTCGTGGACTGCGGCTTCCCGCGCCACCTTATCCACGTGGCAAATGCACAGACTGTGCTGGTGCTCAGCTTGTTCGTGAATTTCTACATCAAGTCCTACACGAGGGAAAAGGAGAACACGGCCATGCGCAGGGCGCAGGCGGCGGCGAAGCACGACGGAGCCTCTCGGCCCGAGACATCCAAGGACAGTGCGAACGGAAAGAAGCTGAACTAGAAATGTCTTGGGGCTAGTCTGGGTAACTCGCGCAGAGCAGCTGTGCGGTCAGCGAGAGAATAGGTGAAGTACGAAAAGTACAAACTGTCCTCGCCATGGTCTTCGCCTAAGGCCCCACAAGCTACTCAAAACAAACTCTTCGTAGCGCCGGTGTTCCTTGTAGAAAGCTCAGGAAGCCGAGACTGAACAGTGCTGTGTCGTTCCATTCAACTATAAACTCGCGAAAGAGCGGAAGAATGAAGCACTATTGCCTGTATAAATAGTGTTCGTTTAAATGGAGCATCTAGACCTGCACCCACTGATGGAAACGAAGATTTTCGGCCACTGGCCGCGGCGGTCGTCGGCGGTGAAGGCCTCCAAGGCACTGCTCCGCTTTTTGAAGACTTCCGGCCTGCATGATAGGCTGTGACTTTACTGAACGCTGTGACTTTACATAGTGACTTTAATTTCCTGCAACTGTCTTTTCTCCTTCATCTTTTTCTCCCCTCAACCCTTTTCTCCCCGTGCAGGGTAGCAAATCGGCTATTCGTCTGGTTAACCTCCCTGCCTTTCCTCCTCCTCCTAAATGGTGCGGACGTCTAGAAGGCCCTAAGTGTTTTGGCGAGGGCCCGTGAGAAACGAGCCCGGACTAAAGCGAGAGACACGATCTGTTTTTCAAGGATGTGTACTTGAGCCTCGTTAAGGTTAAAAGAAGTGTACCAGCGTAGAATGGCGCTGCCTTTTTTTATTCGTGTGCACGTGTCGTGGCGGCAACCAGACGCGATATCAGGAGTTGAAAGCCTTCACCTCGTATCACGCAGAAGATTAAGAGAAATGAACTAGCGCGCGGTGACCGACCGCAAACGACGGTTTCACGACCGCATCAATTGTGGCGCTGGTGCCTTGCGAGGGTCAAGATTACCATTTCTGAGTGCCATTATGTTTTGCTTTTTTATTTTTTGAAATACCACCGCCACACAAGAAAAAAGGATACATAAGAAGTCCACAAAAAAAGATGAAGCTTCTTCTGTTAAAGTGGATCGGCACAATGAAGCAAATTGCAGGTCGAGGTCATCAACGACATTGCACGTGATGCAGCTACATGGACGCCATTTTAAATAAAGACCGCTTGTTTTGTGCGTGCTACAAACGGCGGTGAATGCATGGAACAGTAGTAAGCTCGAGCAAGCCTGCGGTGAATGAGCTCATTTTGGTAATTAACATGCTGCAGCGTATTATAGCAAGCAGACATTCTAGTGAACGTGAAATGGCTCTGTGCCGCATGGTTACCCGCTCGGACACAAAGTTGCATAATTCCTTATTTGTGGTTTGTTTTTCTGCTGCTCTTTCCAGTACATGCAAGTGCCTTCAGTATAATTATTGCTGGGCAACAATCTACGCCCCTCAATGTTTCAACAACAGCACCCACTGACGCATGTTCAACTAGAAATACTCCATTTCGAATGCTGAATTCTCAGCCGAACACTTGTAAATGTTGTAAGTTGTGCCATTTTTATTGTACATAAATGTTTGAGAGTAAATAAATGGGCTGATGAATCTGACTCCCCCAAAAAGTTGCACCCGTTGCCGAGAGAGAAACAGCGATGACTGCCTCAGTTTGCCTCTCGATGGGCTCATTCAAATCATTAATCGAAATGGGCTACGATCACGCCCCCGAGAACTACTCGAAAAGGCGTCAATTAGGTAATTTCCGCGGCTGTGATGCAGCCCCTGCGAATAAACGGGACGTCTGGACCACGTCCAAAGGTGGTATTTTGTAGCAATTCATTCTACGATTTAACCATTTGCCCCTTTGTCATTCGCATCTGAATGGACATGTTCCAGGAGGCGCCCAGTGATTGGCTGGTGTGGTTGAAGTTGTTGAAGGGTTGTACTTCGACGCAAGCCGTCATTGAAATCCTTCAAAGGCACAACGCGTGCGCATGTACATAGATGCGCCGACGCGCCACCTGTATTATTCGCCGGATCACATCAGAGATTTAAAAAATTGTAAAGGTTGTTATGAACCTCGGAGGCACGCCCCGATGAGAATGAATGAGAAACGTTTATTGAGTCGAGTGAAGTCTTATCTGGCTATTGGGTGGAGCCCCTGGTCTAAGAAGCGCTCGTTCCCTAGAACGAGGCAATGCCCTGCTGAAATACGGGGTGCGCGCTCAGTCCTGCAGCAGCTACGAATAAATGCAGCGGCACAAAATTGTATTGCCGCTTCGGAACATTTCTAACAGGACACTTTGGCAACAGTAAGCATGCTACCGCGAATACATAAAAAATGGCAGGTGACGGAACGGCAGCGTTGCGGTTGCCAGTTGTCGGCCGCGAGGAACACGATCAACTTGTGAGACATGTTTCAGCTGGCACAGGTTTCCATCCTGATGCATTTCGCTTTCTGCTTCGTCTGCGCTGTGGTCTTATTTTGAAAACAAATTCATTTTGCCCCTGAAGCCTACTCTACAGAATGCCTACCCCAAATACTAACTTTCACCTGGATGTACGCAACGGCCTCGGCACTTCGGGACGTCTACCTTCGTGCTGTAAATAAAAATAATAGACCTACAGAAGTGTACTGACGTGCTATTTAAAATAAAAAGTGGCTAGCCTGGGGATGCGATGCGGTGAAGGTTCTCTGGTCTCCTTGTTGGCAGCGCCGCTTCTACACGGCGTAGCTCATTCGTACTTCGGGATCCCGTAGCCCCTGACAATTTCTCGTAGCACCCTGTCGATTAACTTTCACAAGTAAATAAGTATGGGCGTGTTGGTAACTCATCGTTACACATAGCGCAGAAGCACGATAGGACGAGGACCAGATAAGCGACAGAAGCGCTTCCCGCTGCTCCGATGATGTGCTTACTTTGCATGGCCTTAGGGATCATTACGGCCATTGCACGGGAGCAGTGCACGGCGAAGAGCGGCGAGAAAAAAGGCACAAGAACCACTGTGAGATCGCGATGTTAACTACGCATGAGCTCCATTCGTCTCACGTGACTGTTGCAAAGAGTCGTGAATGGTGCTTGATCAATTACAACAGGAAAGCGTCTGCATTGAGAGGCTATTCTCTTTTTGTTCCTTCGCTCTTCTCCTAGATGGCGTCACGAGTACTGCGCACAGCCATTACAACCGTGGTGCTGGCACTGAAACATGAGCAGCCTCCCAGCATTATCTACAGCTATTCGCGAATTAGCCAATCCAAGTGACACCTGGCGGCGCTGGCAAGAAGCGAAGAATAGAGGTCTAATAGCAGACGCCCCTCGCCAGCCTACTGGAAACCCGTTTGCGAAGCGCTCATGGAACCGTCAAAAACAAATGCAAACGTGAAACCAGATCTGCAGCGTTACGCAGTGCGTCTCAACACAGTGAGATGTAATTTCACAAGTCAAATAGTCAAAGACTTTACTCAGACAATGTATGGTACAGTTGCTCTAAGGTGCAGACCAAAAGGCGAATGGATGCCTGACATAGAGTCTGCGCCCTTCTTGCTCCCACTTGAGAGCACAAGTCATTAAGCGCATAAAATAAACACAAAACGAGGTGGAAATACCGAGTGGTTGGTTAACATTGAAATATTGAAAAGAGTGGTTATGCTTAGAGTGAAAACAGGTACATAGTGATGCTATTTTTGAAGGCTTTCAACGACTTATTTTCCTTAATAATGTTTACAGCAGGATGACGATTGTTTAAAAAACTGGAAATTCTGTAGCTAAGCTTCTGGGTGCCGTTGTTCGTACGTATTTTTTCCTTTATTACAACATATGTGCCGTGTGTCGTAGGTGTGTGTTTTCATAAGATACTGATGACAAAAAGCGGTAGGATCGGAATGCATTTGTACGTAAGTAGCCAACGCTATCTTTTTGTTTACAACATTCCATAGTGTAATCAATTGGTGTTGTCTAAACAATGGGACAGTGTGGCTAAGGTATGGTGCATTATCCATTAGTCGCAAAAATTTCTTTTGCATAAAGTATGTTTTCTATGCTTGTTCTAGGTGCTGTGCCCCAGACAAGAAGACAATATTGGAAACGCGAATGTACCTGTGTGTAGTATAATTGTTTCTTTAGCCAGATAGGAAAAAGGTTCTTTAATTTATACGTGATACCAATGGGCCTAGAGATACCAATGTGAACTTTTTAAATGTGAGGTGACCAGTCCAGAAGTTCGTGAAATATGACACCAAGAAATTTATATGATATTGCACGTTTGATAGATTCGTAGAGAAATTGGATAAGTATTTCTTGTTTGATACACTTGTTACGAGCGCGAAATATAATGTTTTTTTTTCGTTTTAACTCTAGTTCATTACCGTGGAGCCACGTGGATAAATTTTCCATCATGTATTGGTTTCTACTTGGAGGACTTGTAGACCTTGTCCACAGATGAATACATTAGTATCATCAGCGTACGGTATTATTTATGATGTAGAGGGCACGTTAATTATATCCTTTACATAAAGCAGAAATAACGGCGGCCCAAGAATTGATCCTTGCGGATTTCCATAATGTATCTGACCTAAGCTGGACATTGCATTCGTAATACTCGTGTACTGGTGACGATTTGAGAGGTAATTATTTATTAATGTGACAGCCGTTCCTCTAATGTCATATTTATATAACCTTTACAGTAAAATAGGGTGCTTAATGGAGTCGAATGCATTTTGAAGGCCTAGAAAAACGGCTATTGTATATATTTTCTTCCCAAAATTGTCTACTATCTTGTCCTTAATTTTTATCAGTGCCATTTCAGTAGATTTCTTTTTCTGAAATCCATATTGCTGCTCGGCGATGATATCATTTTGCTTGCAACCACGACTGTGGGCTTTTTTCGCCGCGTCTTTCTTTAACGAACCGGCGCCACCGGCCTTTATCTTGGACCGCGCGCGTTACTGAGACGCCGCGGTCGGGTTCGAACCCGACCACGGCGGCTGCGTTTTTATGGAGGCAGAACGCTAAGGCGCCCGTGTGCTGTGCGATGTCAGTGCACGTTAAAAAGATCCCCACTTGGTCGAAATTATTCCGGAGCCCTCCACTACAGCACCTCTTCCTGTCTTCTTTCGCTCCCTCCTTTATCCCTTCCCTTACGGCGCGGTTCAGGTGTCCAACGATATATGAGACAGATACTGCGCCATTTACTTCCCCCAAAACCAATTGTTAATAATAATAATAATAATAATAATAATAATAATAATAATAATAATAATAATAATAATAATAATAATAATAATAATAATAATAATAATAATAATAATAATAATAATAATAATAATAATAATAATAATAATAATAATAATTTTGTTATTATTATTAATATTACTACTACTACTACTACTACTACGACAAGGGCCAGTTGCGAGATCTTTATCCTTTACGACTGCTCATCGGACTGCACATTTATGCACCTGAAGCATGAACCCCGCAGTTGTCCCGTGTGGACTGCGAGGAAGCGACGACCGGCTGACACGGCAACCGTAACACAAGTGCCTTTATTTGGAATAAGGTCCGTGAAGGCGCACGCCTGCGAGACAAGTCCACACAAAGAGCGGCAGGCAAGCAGAGGCGCGTGCTGGAAGGTGCGTGATGCTCGATCACAAGGAGGTGCCACGTTGGCATGGAGGAGCTCCTTCTAGATTTGATGTGCGTTCACATGCATCAATTACAGCACTGATAATTTTGTCGGCAATCAGACAAGCGACGACAATCGGTGAACTGAGCGCCCGCCTGTTCTGTGTTTTTATTTATTATTGTCGTAGAAAAACTGCAAATCCGCGGTGGCAACGCTCACTTGTAATGCGCTCATTTGGTCAAATGATTACTAGCTGTTAATATCTTGACAACAACAGAAGTAGAGGTGAATACTGTACTTACACGTGCACACGTCATTTCCGGAATTAGCCTGCCCTTTAATCATACAGGAGTCATTTGGATGAACCCAGATTTTAAACTTATGGTTCTTAAGCTCCCTTTATACACCTTCCATCATTCTTGTACAGGGTTTAGTTCTAGGCTATTTCACATATACGACATAATCTGAAATAAAAGTGGAGCAAACTTGGCACAATAAGGAAAGGGTATAGAGAAAGTTAATGACGACTTTTGAAGATATATCCACACATTACCAACTCACCTGCCATCATATGGCAGCGTATAGACCTTTACAGAGTGATACTGCATGCATATATGTTATAGTAAACTTATACATGCGATTTTACTTAAGTAGCATACTTCAGAAATAAATTGTACATGTTTTTCTCGACAACTAGAAATTAACTATAAAGAATGAATCGCAGCTGCCCTACCGCCTTGGAACCACGATACAGATGTCGAGTGGATTTCAATTGACCCCTTCCACAAGACAGCCAACGCATGCCTCAGTTTTTCGAGCGTTTCATGGCATATGATTGAAGGCGCTATCATTTTGCACAGCAGCTACGTTTAATAAAAGCGATAGCTTCTTGAAGTTGTTTTGGGGGAAGTGTGCGACAGCTTTGCAGAAAGCACTGACTGGAAAACCAGGGCTATCATCTGTGCCTCTTCGAATGTGCCATTTTCTTGTAGTTGAACACAAGTTCACACTCAAGTACCAATCAGCCAGAATAAACACGATTCTCTATGTGCCTTCTGCGATGCGTCTCAGTATTGTTGGTTCGCGGTCTTTTTTAATGCCCTCGTCAAGACCTTGTTTGCTGCTTGCTCTTTGCAGAGTCCAGATAGAGGATGCCCTCGTTCTCATGTGGCAGTTCTCGTAATAAGATGTATTATTAAGCATGATATCGAAACTTGAGTTATGTTCCTGGTTTCGTAGACATGTAATAAAGTATTGTCATGGACTTCATGCTTAAGAATATCAATAACTTTTCAATTTAAATGCGCATAACCTAAATAAAACTTGCAATGTGTGTTTCGCATGCACTTTTCTTTTTTTATCGAACAGCGCAGCATAATATAAAGTACATATTGATGCATGGAGTACATATGAATGTATTGGTTTCCTATGCGTTTGAATATATAATCGACAGAATGGCAGAGAAATGAATTCAATTTGCTGTCCATGTAAAGAAAACTGCCAATTTTCGATACGGCTCAACACACCCTCCACACGCCTTCAATACCCATTTTATGGTGCATCAATACAAGCTAATCGCCTGCGTTGAGTTATTTCGATGGATCCACAAGAGAAGGGCAATTAAGATTTTTTTGTAAGAAAAGATAGTGCTGAAATTTAGCCTTGTCGTATGAACGCACACTTGTATCTTAGAACTGCAAGAGTGTACTTAGTACTGCAGCCTGAAAACACGCCGCTTTCGCCAAGATTCTTTTCGGCATTTGAAAAGCTAGCCTTGCTGTGTTTTCTGTTTCGATTAAAGTAATGAAGAAATATTACAATCATTTTTGTTGTTGTAATTTTGTTCTGCTCGAGGTGTGCCTCTTATGTATATGCAAGGGAATGCACTATCTCAACTACCGTAACTGTGCATAAAAGAAGGCTGGGACCTTTGTCAGGCTCTCCGGGCCTTTAGTCACAGTATCTCCTCGCTTTTTCAAGAAATAAAGCTCTTTCAACCAGTCAAACTCTCCTTCAAGAACGTTGAATGTCCTCGGCACTAATGCACTGTGGACGCCATTCTAGATCGCTTGACTTAAGCTCAAGGTAACATGACAGTGGGTGAATCTCAGTACCTAAAGTTAACAACACCAAGCAGAAGTTTTACACAGGCAGTCGCATTCATGTGTAATGTAAGGTCATTTGCTTCTGCTTAGCATGCGTGACAGCTATCTGCTCTTGAGTGCAGAACTTCTGCAGGAAAGAAGCATGTTTACTGGAAAAGATAATGGACAGAGCGCGAAGCGTACGCGAAGTCTGATGCAGCTCTGAAAGCTGTCTGAGGCGCTTTTTGAGCCCTCACTACAACGTACTCTGTGATAACATGCATGTGGGTACTATAATTAGTTGTTTCTCCAAGCAGCAAAATACTGAAGAGCATTTCAACGGTTTCTATCAGTTTATAAAACTCAGTGATAGCGAATCGTTCAAAAGCGTATTTCCGAAATTTCATTCAAAAGAAAGTGCAAGTCGCAGAACAGCTCACTCACACTGCAATGAATGTTACTTGTGGTTTTGTTTGCACAACATAGGGTCTTTATGCAGCCTCAGTGCTGCGTGCGCATACATGTAATTAGGAAAAGAGAGCATATTGCATGAACTCGTCACCGCATTTCAAAATAATGCTAATTTCTTTTGATTAATTCTTCGCTAAAAGACAATCAGTTTTCCGGAGGTGCGTTGTGCGCCTGCAAGCTCTTTAAAAATAGCTGGCTCTCGCCAACCTTTATGACCCTGCCCTAAACAAGGACGCTGTGTGTGGAATGCTCGGGTTAGGTGAAACTCGGGATCTCCCCAAGCTCTGGCGACGCTCTCAGATGGGTCAACTAATGGTATCAAGGCAGGCCTAAAAATCAACCCTCCACTAGCCTCCAGTTTCGTTGGGTTATCTGGATATACTCCGGGGTTATCATCACATGGGCGTCCCCACACGAGCTTCACGGCCGGTCGACAAAGAACAGGCCACGTGATCCGACCACAAGTGCACTTCTTACGTTTGTGTATCTTTCCATCGAGTGCATTACCTGCGCAAGTAAGTTAAATGAACGATGATTTTAGTGCAGTTTTATTAATCACTCAGTAGACTAACTTATAAGAATTTTGTAGTGTGCAAGATGTGCATTGAATGCGCTTTAGAGTAACTCGTAATTTTTTTATATTTTGCGTTATACCACCGGGAAAAGCTACGGTCGCGTCATCAGCTGACTGTCGGTGGCCAGCATGGCGGCGAGGTAGATAGTGTAAACAATGTGATCATGCAAAGGTGTTAACAGACTGGTAGCGCATGATTTAACGTCAAACCCAAAGGTCGCGACTTTCGAAATGTGCAACAAATCATTGTGGAGATTATCTGGGACAACCAGAAGCAAGGAGGCTCCATCTATCGAGTAGTTCTTGTACAGGATTCCGTCTTGAACGATGAATGGCGCCGATCGTGCTCCCGTACGGGCCGCAGCAAGACAAGATTGCAATGCGAGGTGGTTTTGTTGCTCGCGTCAAAAGGCTTCTCTATTTGGGAACGGTGGGGAGAGCGAAGCCAAAGAGCTATCGAAGTCCTCCTCCCCGCTAGATGTTGGTGGCAAAGGATGGCGTGACAAGCAGTCGGCATCGCTGTGGCAGCGACCACTTTTTTAGGCAGCAGAAAAGTCGTATTCCTGCAGGCATACAGCCAACGCGCCAAACGGCCAGACGGATCGCGCAGGCCTATGATCCAGCATAGGGAATGTTGTTCAGTTACAATCGTAAACGGCCGTCCATACAAGCACAGGTATAACTTGAGGGCAGAAACGACAACAGCCAAACATTCGAATTCAGTTACAGTGTGCTTGCACTCGTACTTCGTTAACGTGCGACTGGCGTGTGCAATAACGTGTTCGGCGCTAGTGTGAATCTGGGCAAGCAACACCCCAAGGCCGACGTCACTGGCATCAGTTTGGATCTCTGTTGCAGCGGTGGGATCCAAGTGCCGCAAAAATGGGGCCGAGGTCAGAGCAAATTTCAGCTGGTTGAAAGGGGGTCCACGCGAACTCCGAGTCCTTGTACAGGCGAGTATAGTGAGGGGGTGTGCAAGGTGCGCAAAACCGGCGCGGAAGTAGGACGAGCCCGAGGAAATTACGTAGGCCCTTTTAGGGTTCAAGGCACATGGTAACTAACGCTAAAGACAAGGACAGAAGAGAGACGGACACCACGAATGCTAGACATTACCTGGTTTTATTCCAGACAGACACATTCAATATATAGGCAAAACATGCACAAAAGATGACACTCTAAAGCTCATGTGCGACGGCATCTTCCAGTTCAAGAATTGTAATCCTTTGGATGACAAAGATAAGACAGAATTGCTTACGCACGACTGTCGTTCCATGTAAATGAGGAAGGCTTCCAGTATTTCACGTTCCTTCTGATCTGAACTTCAAAAAATGGCCCGTGTCTGATTATATATCAGAGCACACTTATCCTCACAACGTTTGCACTGTGCCGCCAAGTGTCCCGAATCTAATGTGCTTTGAATCTCAAGATCCCCAACTATCCCAGCTTTCCGCTTTAAATGCCTTACTTTTAGGGTTCGTTGTTTTTTGCAAATCCTGAATTGCGGCAAGCTTCTGCGGACCGGGCCGGATTCCGTCATTATCCGCGAGAATTCCCAGAACGGGAGTCTGCCGCTCTCGGAGATGGCACATTTAGAACTTACGATGATTCCAGCCTTGCTGCTGCAGTTGAGAACGATACCGAGGCGTTCATTGTGCTTTAAATTGAAATTCAAATGTCATTTAAATACCGCATGTAATGTCCCATTTCAATCCACGAAGGATTGTATGCATAAAAAGCTCGAACGCCGCAGGCGCATTACACAAGCACCACGGCATTGCACTGAATTCGAAGAGGCTGCCGGAAGTCACGGAGGTGGTTTTCTCTCGATCTGATGAATGCATCAGTATTTGCAAATACCGAGATCGGAGATCAGCGGACGAGAAGTATGACGCCGAGGGAAGGCAGACGCGCGCGGCCCACGGGCCGCAAGATTCCCGAATGACTCTTTTCTGCAGCATCTCTTGGAACTGATCGTGAAGGATTTTATGCTCAGCCGCAGAGACTCGATACGGTTTCTGGCTAGTGGGACAGGCATTCCGTGTATTGATTTTATGTCGTATGCGAGATACTGGCAAAGAGGAAGTAGATCCGGTCAGGGTAAAGTCGAACACGTGGGCAAGAAGAGCGAGAACGTGCTGCAAAGCACGCCGATCGGTAGAAGGAAGGACTTGTTGACCACCTGTTGTAACTGAGCAGAATATTCTGGCACCTTGGAAGCGGTTTGGGGCAATCGGAAAGGGCCGAGACAGTATCGGTAACGTATATAGTCTTCAAATCTCGCGAGTTTATAGCCAGACGAAAGACGCATTGGTGCGTGCGTGCAACGGCACGTTTCGTACACGGCGGCGTGTGTGACAAATACGTTTTCTTCAACACATTAGCTATGACTGCTTCAAATATGATCTGACAATGCCCCAATCAAATTTCGGAAGATTTCACGGGGATGAAAGCTGCGGTCTAGCTCCACACTCGCGCGAAGGGTCAATGCCCAGGATTACGCCATGCGTACCACGTTCTAACGCAAAAAATTCTGTCCTGAAACTTTCTCCACCCAGTGCTACAGAGGAAGAGCAAAGACCAACAGGACTAAAGTTTCACCCCAAACGCCGCAAAAAGCGGTGGCTTGGTCCCACGTAAACACAACTTCCTGCCCAAGACGATGCCTAAACGAAAGTGTCATCCCAGACACAGCGGTGCCAGTGTCTGCCAAAGCAACAGTTTTAACACTGTTCACTCACACAACCACTTTGTTCTTCAGCATGAGAATAAGAAGAGGTATCGGCGAAGCTGACCGTCGGGACCGTCCATTGGTCGCACCAGCTAGATTCCCTCTGGAGGCGGACTGGAACGGCGACGGGGCGAAGGGGAAGAGCCAGGTTGCAGTCGGGGCGGTGTGATAGTACGCCCGGGCACGGGAGACTCCCCATGGTCGGGGGGGGGGGGGGGGGGGGGGGGGGCAGAAGGCGGTTGGCATCGCCCCCGCGTCGACCGAGAATATCCTGCAGGTGCGCGTCGAGGTGTTGCAGGTGGCATGGACTCCGGTAGGTCACCGGGTATAGGTATTGGCCAGGTTGATGTCGGAGTTCAGAAAACAGCCGTTTTCGCCGTAACTCTTGCGCGGGCTGCTCTATGTGTGTCCGAAGTAGGGAGCGCGGGTTGCACGCGTGATTGTGTGTGACACCTTGCAGCTGAGAGGTCAACTCCTCACGCACGATCCGCCAAATCACTGAGGCGATATCCTCAGACCCAGGAAGGTCGACACTGGCGCCACCTGTGACGTTGGATAGCCGGCCAAACTTGAGGGAAATCCGCCGCGACTTGAGTGCCTCAAATGCCCGACAATGCAGCATCACGTCGGCAGCAGAGGCAAGGTTTTCTTTTGTGATGATAAAGCTGTGAACATTTTCGCAATCCCTTTTAGCAGGTGGCCCGCTTTGTCCTTGTCAGTCATATTCCTGTTGACAAGCACGTCCCACCCGGGACCTGAGGTCTTTGTGCAAGTGCCTGCTCAGCTTGTTTTTTTCTTGGTGACAGCATCGCCGAAGGACTTGGTAGTTTCGTCCACAAACTGGGTCCAAGTGGTGAAGGTGTCCTCATGGTTCTTAAACCGCAGAAGGGCGGTCGCTGCGAGAAAGAAGCCGACACTACTCAGCTGAACAGCCGGGTCTCAGAGGTTATACTTCTTCACTATTTGGTAATGAGTCTGCCAGTCTTCAAGGTCGTCCTCAGATTCACAAGTAAACGTGCAAGGTTCACGCTGCGGTGGCCAAGCGCTAAGTGGTAAAGGATATCGGGTCTGAACCTCCTGAGCGGCACTGACGTGACATGAGTGGCATGACGCTGACGTTGGACAGCAGTACAGTGGCAAAGCAGCTGAGCGCCTGCTTCGACGAAGGACCAGGGGATCTAGGACGGCATACCCAGCCGACCTCCACCAAATATTGATAGAGATGGATTGGGTTTATTTGCAGATAAACGCTGGGCGTACTAGAAGAAAAAATAAGAACACTTCTTAACTTAAGAATTTCACACCATGTCTCGGAAGGTTGCCACCCGTGTAATCAGCCAAGATGCAGAATTTGCGCACGTAAGACTACCTCAATAACAGCTACAAGCACCGCTTATAACTATCAGATAAGAATTAATGTCACTTTTTGTTGCGATACTTCAAACGTAGTCTATCTGTTGGAGTGCTCTGTGTGCAATAAAGAGTACAGGGGGCAAACCGAAACTTTCTTCTGTTTACGCTTCAACAAAAACAAGACTCATGGACCTCTCTCCACAACCTTCCGCTATCTAAACACGTCAGCATTCCCGGTAACTGATTCGACAAAATAAGAGTTACCCTTTTACAATCAGGTTTTAGGACACATCGTGACAGAGAAACCCGGAAGTCGTATCTCATTTACTAATTTCATACTGTTTCTGCTGGTTTAAACGAGGGTGCTGGTGTACTGCCATTTCTTCCCCGCTAACAATTTTGCTTACCGCATGTTTGTTCCAAGTTTTGAGTTTTCGCTTTTTTTCTGTATCTTTCATTGTGATTCATGATTGTATCCACGTAGCCAGGTGCGTTCTGTGCTTTGTTCCTAGTGTTGATAAGTTCTTGATAGTTGCTGGCTTAAAAGCCTCCTACCAACAACAAAATTGTTCACTCTGACGAAGGCCGGACCCGGGCCGAAACGTTAGTAATAGGGCGCTCTTCTCCGGTGCCCTTTTCTTACAGACACACACCCCGGAGACCAACGTGTTTTCATTTCGGACAGACACGCACGCACACACACACACACGCGCGCGCGCGCGCGCACACGCACGCTCACACATTATATATATATATATATATATATATATATATATATATATATATATATATATATATATATAGACAAGTTAAAGGAAATGAGGGAAATATATATATATATATATATATATATATATATATATATATATATATATATATATATATATATATATATATAGACAAGTTAAAGGAAATGAGGGGCCCGTTTGACAAATTTTATGAAGGGGGCCAACAGTCACCGAAACCAAGGTGCATAGGGGAACGTTATTTTTTTTTTTAATGTGTTATGCTTATGAGTGGGATAATAATACTTAGATTAATAAATTGCTTAAAGAAAATTACTTATAAAGCAGCAGAAAAAACAACCATGCCGCCGGTGGGATCCGAACCCACGACCTCCGAATATCGCGTCCGGTGCTCTTACCAACTGAGCTACGGCGACGGCCGTCCAATCTGCTGATATCGTGGGTATTTATGTTTACTAGGTGTAAGCGAGCCTTGAGAGTGTTCACCAGCGCCACCCTCGACCATAGCGGCGGACGTAGCACGTCCTGTAATACCGCGAGCGTGACGTAGAACGTCAACTAACGGTGAGGGCGGAAACTGTGCGAGAGCCCTCTTATGCTACCTATGGCATCAAGACTGCCAGAACCGAGACCCTCGTTAAGCTATTAGCAGACAAGTTAAAGGACGTGCTACGTCCGCCGCTATGGTCGAGGGTGGCGCTGGTGAACACTCTCAAGGCTCGCTTACACCTAGTAAACATAAATACCCACGATAGCAGCAGATTGGACGGCCGTCGCCGTAGCTCAGTTGGTAAGAGCACCGGACGCGATATTCGGAGGTCGTGGGTTCGGATCCCACCGGCGGCATGGTTGTTTTTTTCTGCTGCTTTATAAGTAATTTTCTTTGAGCAATTTATTAATCTAAGTATTATTATCCCACTCATAAGCATAACACATTAAAAAAAAAAATTAACGTTCCCCTATGCACCTTGGTTTCGGTGACTGTTGGCCCCCTTCATAAAATTTGTCAAACGGGCCCCTCATTTCCTTTAACTTGTCTGCTAATAGCTTAACGAGGGTCTCGGTTCTGGCAGTCTTGATGCCATAGGTAGCATAAGAGGGCTCTCGCACAGTTTCCGCCCTCACCGTTAGTTGACGTTCTACGTCACGCTCGCGGTATTACAGGACGTGCTACGTCCGCCGCTATGGTCGAGGGTGGCGCTGGTGAACACTCTCAAGGCTCGCTTACACCTAGTAAACATAAATACCCACGATAGCAGCAGATTGGACGGCCGTCGCCGTAGCTCAGTTGGTAAGAGCACCGGACGCGATATTCGGAGGTCGTGGGTTCGGATCCCACCGGCGGCATGGTTGTTTTTTCTGCTGCTTTATAAGTAATTTTCTTTAAGCAATTTATTAATCTAAGTATTATTATCCCACTCATAAGCATAACACATTTAAAAAAAAATAACGTTCCCCTATGCACCTTGGTTTCGGTGACTGTTGGCCCCCTTCATAAAATATATATATATATATATATATATATATATATATATATATATATATATATATATATATATATATATATATATATATATATATACATTTAATGTGTATCACGCCATACAGTTTATAATGAACCACAAAACTCTTGCCTACATTAAAGCAGCGGCGAATCTACGCACACAGTGCCCATGAGACGGTGATGTAACGTTCAGTCGCGTAGGTAGTAAGTTCTGCTACAATTATGATCGGAGAACCCCCTAAATGAGGAGGCTATTTTTTTACCCAACAGTGAAAATATATAGAATTTATGCGCATGCAAATGAAGGCTGAGATATTATCTGAAAATGACAGAGTTTCTCCTGAGCTTTTTGCTCGCTGCTGCAGTCAGGCTGCTTACGTGTTCGGCAGAAAATTGTTGCATTATAACAATAGAGACAGGAATTAGGCCCCCAGTGTGTATACTTACACCATTGTGTTGGCGCTTAATTGGAGGGAGCGAACTATAGGCCAGCGCGACAAACACTCCAAGCCCCGAGCTCAAGATTGTAGCGTCCAGTGCTTCCGTCCTTTCACGATGTTTGGCCTTTAACGGAAGTGGACTCGTTTGCTCCTGTCGTGAACAAAGGAATGGATGTGGAAATAAAGCATTTCGCCTTTAGCAGCAGGCTGCGGCTCGAATTGCTTTGACGCTTCTCCTTGCCTGCCACTTCTTATCTACCTGGCGAAGAAAGCAAACGAGCTTCTTTCCAGCGAGCACTGACTGCTTGCGCGTGCCGTGACCTCAAGTTTTGACTCTGCACGGCTTTTTGCGGTGAGTGGAAGAAATTTGACGCGATTTGCATTTAGTGATCAGTTACATGCGTTCGCTCGCCGATAACATACCGCTCGTAAGGTTAGGGACATTTGACCAACACTGTTCCCACTTCGAGTTATTGATCAATTCGCTCTCGCCCTACCATAAGCTTGCCGTCCCGGTAAGCTCAGTTGGTAGAGCGACCGTTCCGGTGGAGCGGTGGTCCTGGGTTCGAACCCCGAACAGGGACGAATTTTTCTTTAACTATGAAGTTTTTGAGAAAGCTTTTTAGCTTTCCTTTGTAGCCGTATGGCGGCGCACGGGTGGATGCCAATGAGTAATTACGCCCTTATTTCGAAGTGAGGGAGCTCAGTGGCAGCAGAGGAGAGACGGTCACTATAGATTCTATGCCCGACTTTACACCTAACAACTCCAAGGCCAAGAGCGAGTTTTTAGGTTTCAACCCAGCTTCCCCGATAATCAACGCAAGTTCTAAGATTTCTGAAGAAACAAAATTTTTATCACGTGATAAAAAATAGCGAAAACCTCTTTGAAACCTTAATCAATTAGAAATCACTTTCTTCGAATTTGCTTCTTTAAATGTTAAAACGAACAAAGAACCGAAGCTCACGGTGAGATAATAGGCTGAGTATTCGGCGACACGAAAGAAGCAATCCCACACAGCGGTTGTACACGGCGGTATGCGCCTGCTGAAGCATTGTCATAAAGCAGGATTTTTTTTTAATTTTCCACTTCACTTTTTTTTTCTTTTGACAGCGTCGCGCAGCAAAATAGACCGAATTTTGACATAATACGTTTCCGCCAGCGTTCCCCTTGTTTGAAGGTAATAAACCATCGGGGCAACATCTCTATTGCAAGGAAATGCAGGCACCACTTCTGATGTAGAGGCTTCCTTAAATCGGGGAGAAAGAGAATTTTTGTTCTTATAGGAAATTCTCCTTTCCTTGCTTTCCGAGTCCCACTGGTTGATCCAGCAGTCTCTTTCCGGTCACCAATCGCAAGTAAGGCCAGCTCTGATCGGCATTCATCGTGGTTCGATTTAACATTTCTAATAGTCTATGCAAGGTCATTTTACGTACCCAGCATTAATTCCCGGTTCCTTAGTAGCCTAAACGACCGCCACCTACTTATTGACCAGAACCATGTCTTCCGATTGGCGGCATATTTCCTTAGTAGTGACACGGCCGCTCGATCTTCCGTGGGAGCGGCGTGCCGAGCCGTAAAGCGGACGATGGGGATGATGGGGAATGTGATTGGCTTTATGGGGGTTTAACGTCCCAAAGCGACCCAGGCTATAAAGGACGCCGTAGTGAAGGGCTCAGGATAATTTCGACCACCTGAGGTTTTTTAACCTGCACTGACATAGCACAGTACAAGGGCATCTAGTATTTCGCCTCTATCGAAATTAGACCGCCGCGGCCGGGATCGAGCCCGCATATTTCGGGTCAGCAGCTCAGAACCATAATCACTGAGCCACCGCGATGGCGATGGGGAATGTGGGACCAAGTCGGCCGCCAGGGGCGCCATGCGTCGCTGAGGTGTATGACACTTATGAAAGCAGCGCTGGTCCATCAAAGCACCCTAGAGAAGCTCGCGGTAGGCGGGCGCTGCGGGTGGTTTAGAAGCTATGGCTGTGCATGTAACGGCCCTTGCGTATGTATAGAGTATTTGTTAAACCTTCGCCGTGCACATGGGATAATGTTTATGGTTTATGGGGGTTTACCGTCCCAAAGCGACTCAGGCTATGAGGGACGCCGTAGTGAAGGGCTTCGGAAATTTGGACCACCTGGGGTTCTTTAACGCGCACTGACATCGGACAGCACATGGGCCTCTAGAGCTTCGCCTCCATCGAAATTGGACCTCCGCGGCCGGGATCGAACCCGCGTCTTTCGGGTCAGCAGCTGACCGCCATAATTACTCAACCACCGCGGCGGCCCATGGGAATATGAGGAAAGCAAATATGTTCAAAGGGTTCTCACGCTTATGTACTGCTAACGACTAATCTTTAGCGAGCAATAAATTTCGCGAAGCGAACGTGGTAGTGTGGAAGATTCCTACAGCTGCTAGGCCGGGACGTGGCTCAATACGAATGGTACCCCACTCTCGCCTAAACTGCCAGCAGCAGGCAAAATGAAAACGCACTGACCACTGGCGCATCTTGAGAAAGACATTTTTGGAGCTAGTCGGTACGCCTACAAAATTATGCAGCCCACCTCACCGGACGTTAACATACATTTGTTTCCTAAACTTCCCTCGTTCATGTGGCCAGCACAAAAACTCACAAAATCCAGCAAAACCAGAGAGGCCTTTTGAGCTCGCCGCTGTGTTCAAAACAGTAGACGGAAGAGAGGAGACCACGGTGGGAAGGCGCTGACAAACAAGAAAGACAAGGACACAAATTCGGTCGGTAACTAGAAGAGATTAGACTTTAGACGCTTGGCTGTGAGCATATTACCTCTTGGAAACAAAGAAAGCAGTTCTAAAAAAAGGCGGTGCATTTTCTTCGGGAAGATCCCCACGAAAATTCAGTCCTTTACAGTTGACGGTGAATTAGGTGCTGCATTTAGTGAACATTGTTTGCGTCCTTTTTATGCTTGCTTCTTTTATGCGCGCGCGTAAGAGGTATCTTAAAGGAGTTTTTTCGAGTGTGTGGCGGTATTCCACGATGCTGCTGCGTGCTGCTGGTCACCGTGTTTAACATTAGCCAGACTCATGGTGCACTCTCCTAGAGTCTCAAGGGCGAAAAAACAGCCCCTGGAATACGCTATCAAGCATAGGCTCCGTTCGCTGTTATGTTACCTACGTTCCTGCTTTATCAACCACAGGGTTTTCGGCAATGCCCAAAAACTGGTGCGTTCCATGCTGGCAGACTAATGCTGCAAGAAATAACAAAATTAGCTGCCATGAACTGTCGTCCAACGCAGAGGTTCCGTAGGCAGAGCTGAGCAACATTTCGCGGCCAAGTATTGACAGAGACAGCCCGTGGCAGCCGGGCTCTAGCCGTTGCGTGCTCGCTACGTTTAAACGACAGTGATTACAAGGATAGAACGAACGGCAAGCATGCTGAGGCCGACAGCGGTTCCGACACATGAAAATTTGTCACCGATAAAGTAATGATAAATAAACAAATATGGACAGAAATAGAGCACAAACCGTTGGGAGGAATAGATGTTATTTTCTGTCGTATACTTAATGGATTTGTCATTTGTTCTTATCACAGTGACTTCTTTCTGTATGAGTTCTTGATCCAAATTCATTTCCTTTAAAAAAATATACTGTGGCAACAGCATATGTATTTTGTTTTTCCAGACAACTGCTGCTGGCTACGTAAGGATTAGTGCGCAATGACAGAGCTCCTCTTCGCACCAGCCAGATTTCTCTGGGAGATCTATGAGAAAGGGGACCCGAGAACCAAGAACTACCCGCTCGTATTGAACCCTCTCTTTGTTTTCCCCTTTCTCGCCGCCTACTTGTACTTCGTCAAGGTCGCTGGGCCCCGATGGATGGCAAACAAGGAACCGTACCAAATAATGAACTTAATCCGCTTCCACAACGCCTGCATGGTCGTCGTTTGTGCCTGGTTCCTCTATCTGCTGCTCAAACTCACGTACCTTCCCGGGGGACGCTACAACCTCTGGTGCCAGGGTGTCACTGGCTACATGGATGAAGAAATGGAGCGCTACTACAGATACGGCTGGTTCTTCATCGCGGCGCGCTACGCCGACCACTTGGACACGGTCTTCTTCGTGCTGCGCAAGAAGTTCAGCCACATTACTCACCTCCACGTCATCCACCACACCATCGTCACTGCCAACATCTGGTACTGGGGGCTGTACGCGCCCGAGGGCCAACCGGCATTTGGCCTCGGCCTAAACGTGTTCGTGCACACCATCATGTACACCTACTACCTGCTCGCGACCATGGGCCCCACCGTGAGGAAGTACCTGTGGTGGAAGAAGTACATCACCAGGCTCCAGATCACCCAGTTTGTCCTCTCCATGGCGCACCTGTCGATACCGTTGTTCGTAGACTGCGGGTTTCCAAGGCACTTGATCCTCATTGGAAACGCGCAGACGTTATTAATACTCTGCCTCTTCATCAACTTTTACGTCAAGGCGTACGTTACGCGGAAAGACCACGGGTGTGGCAGTATTCACGTGCGTTTGGCGACGAAAGGGTGCGATGCTAGGAGTAAGGAACAGTGAGCTAACAGAGACCTAACAGAACTTCAAAGTCTATAAATAAATCATACGATAAAGAACACACGGCGTTTGATGTGAAATTTCTATTATGGTTACCGGCACTTCTTTCATTGAAGCATAACTTCTAGAAATAAAGCGAAGTAATTTTCACCTCACCGGGGGCGTAAGTTCTAATGAAGTTTTCTCCTGTTTGATGCAATGAAAAACCATGTCCTCAATGTTAACACGCCAATGCAGTGTTAAATCAATCTTCTTTGACAGCTGCAATCCTCGGGGATCCGCAGTGGTAATGGCGTTCGGCTGCTGACCCGAAAGACGCCGGTTCGATCTCGGCCGCGGCAGTCGCATTTTGTTGGAGGCGAGATTCTAGAGGCCCGTCTACTGTGCGATGCCAGTGCACGTTAAAGGACCCTAGGTGGTAGAAATTTCCGGAGCCCTTCGCTACGGCGTCCCTCACAGCCTGAGCTGCTTTGGGAAGTTAAACCCCCATAAACCTTACACTGCGATCCTCTATGGCATTATTTTGCATACGTGAAGTAATTTTTAAAGATCGTAAACCATACTTATCTATAGTCCTAATATGTACACGAGGCATGAGCAGAAAAGGCGCACAGATTGGTTCATTTTTAGCGATAACAAACGACAACATGAGGCCTGAATCTCTCCAACGCCAAAATAAAAAAAGCATAGAACACACAAAGAGAAAGTATATACCCCAGAAAAGCGTTCTATGTCCTTCAACAAAGAATGTACTTGCGCAAAGAACACAGGACACAACAAAGTAACACATACGACAAGTGTTACTTCGTTGTGTCCTGTGTTCGTTGCGGAAGTACTTTTTTGTTAGAAATGAACCAACTCGCCCAAACATGAGTGTTAATTCTGTCCTTCAGAGAGAAAAAAAGTCCTGGCACGCTTATGCTCCACCTTAAGGGAATGAAGCGCTAGCGTTAATGGTTTCCTTCAACGATCTGGAGTCCTATTTGTGAATGATGATCATGATTTTTTATGGCGCAAGGTGGTTAAAGTGCACCACGGCACAAGGTTTCTTCTTCTGCTCAAGGTGGGGTTAAAGACCCATTTTCAAGGCACTTCACCTTAAATTACCCGAGCGCCAGGGGAAAGCCTGTACCCATTGTATCATCGGTGGGTGCCCGCAGTCATTGGGGATCGAACCAGGCACCTCCCGCATGCGAGGCGGATGCTCAGACTCCTTGGCCACCGCTGCGGTGTCTCTGCGAATGACTTTGCAGACAAGGACATCGTTGGACAAGACATAGAAGGCCTGCTTCTAACCAAGTCGAACGATCGTGTCTCAACGGCATAGGTGTAGCGGACCTAACTAGCGACCCAAGGTTTACTGGTTCGAGTTCAGTTACTGCAATTGTGTTTTTACCGCAAATGTAAAGTTCATTAGTTAATTTACTTTACATTCTTGCATGTCATAAAGACGTTTGATTCGAGTTGCGACCTTATAATCACAATTTATGTAATGTTTTGATCACTTTTCAATTCCGCATTTTCACGTGTGACGTCACGACCCCTTACCCCACCCGGATTTTCTCGACGTGCCTACTAAGAGGACGGGTTCTCCACTCTGTGAGACCACTAATGCTATTGCATTGAAAATTGACGAAAAAAATTTACCTGCTTGAAAATTATAAATTTCGAATTGTCTATCCGCAAATTTCTCTGTATTCCCTCCAAAATTATATCGCTTATTAGGAAAATTAATTTCATTTGAACGCATTTTATCGTGAGACAATTTAATTTGTAGCAATACTTTTCGCCACCTAGGAGCATGCTTACCTCCCCATCTTTGACACAGCGACATTATAACCTATGGTAGCAGTCCGATAGTAAAACATCTAAAAATACCCCTTATTAAAATAAAGCAACCTTCCCTAATTTTTATTTTCGTTTGGAATGTTTTGGCAGTTGTGACATGCATTCTCCGCACAGACTGAAGTGTCGCAACACCTCGCAAGGCACACGCTGCGAATGGTTTGTTGAAACTTGCGCCCGCTGTACAAGTAGGCTGGAACAATGGAATAAAAATGAGGGGTTTTCCCATTCTCCGCTAACTGTCACCACGTATGTAATTTTAGAGTCTGTTCCATTCAACGGAGAGGATGCATCGCATTGGAACATTGGCGTAGATGTGAACACCAAGTGAAATTTAAGGGCATGTTTCATGGTGTTTCGGCGTTTTTCCTTGCATTTACGGGCGAGCTTTGAGCATTCCTTTTAGGTGCCCTCTAAGGCCAGCGGCGCCGCTCACACAAGGCGACTGGGCTCTTGAGGTGTGAAAACCAGCTGGTAACTTTGCAGCGCAGTGTACCGGCACAACGTCTAGAACATCTTAAACATGGAGTTCACGATCTCGTGTACTCGATCGCAGGATGCTTGAGAAGCCATAACACTTCTCTTAACAGACGTGAATCCTTCAAGGATTAAAAAAATGCTAAGCATCTACAAAAGTCTGTAATGCTGCATTCAGTAGGGGAATACAAAAATGTGCTTTATGATTGATGCCAGGCTATGTCGGCGCTGGTGTTCTCGTGTGAATATGCGGCGAGGACGGCTAGTATTTAGCCTTATGTTACCATGAAGGAGCGTGAGACTCAAGCCAGGACGGCCATGCCAGCCAACTTGGTCAATGCAGGCAGATGATTTGCGGTTGGAAGTGTTGGCGCAGTGACCATACGACTTCTGTTCTCGCTACGGAATGCCTAAGAACAGTCTGCTGTACTGATATGACGACCGCTGAAGCCAGAAGTCTGGGGTTGACTTCCTTAGGCACCTCCAAGCCACCTCCCAGCTCGAGGACCACAAGAATTCCGATCAACCTGTTTTATGGGCTTCATGGCTAGATACTACCACGACGAATACCTCGTTCATCACCTCTCCTTCGTCGCCAGAGGTATTCGCGGTGGCCTTCACTTCGTCTGTTAGCCGCCTGTTGACAGGCTGTTCTGCATAGGTAATTGGGAATTGCAGTTCGCTCTTAAGCAGCCGGCCTATCAGTCATGCTCTACGTTGTCCTCTTGACTCAAAAACACGGCCGACATCAAGCCGCTGAAAGCTGCAGTGTAGCGCTATTAAAGATGTGAAGCAATGAAGTATGAATACTGAACTTCGTTTTCTACCATGGTGTCATGAAGGGAAGTTAATGCGACGAATGTCTTCGTTGCTCAGTAGACCTAACTGGCTTCTAGGAAGAAAAAGAAGAGGGAAGTGGAAATGCTTATGCCGACTGTATGCAATGTTCCTAAGCAGCATTCCACTCTTCTTTCATATCCTCCTCTCCATTTTATTTGCCACGTTCTAGTCCAGACTTTTACGCCCTTTTCATGCACCGCCGTCGCGTAATTTTCCCACTTAAGAATTCAAAGGGCTCACTTTCCTGCTTGTTTTCCCGAGGCTCAAAAGGCCTTCGATGGTCACAATTTAGACGCCTCTTTTAGCAATTACGACATATGAGGAGAGGAAGGAAAAAAGTTCCGCTTCGTTCCCACAAGGCTTGAGATAACTCTGGAGATCATGCCCGCGTGTTTGTTATGTGTTTATCCAGCAACAACAAGAGACTCAAAAAGAAGTAGTGTGGTGGCTGATAATCATCCCTGGTTAAAGTAAAGGAGGAAGAATAGAGGAGAGTGACAGCAAGAGAAAAATAAACTATGGCCTTTGTTTATAGTTGCAGCGCAAGTAAATTTGCGTGCGTAGTCCTTATTGTTGTAACACCGAAGGCTGCAGTTTACTTTCCAGACGAACCAGAACGATGTCGCTCACAATGGTCGCACAACCTGAATGAGAGATTTCTTCTTTCGCTGAGCTGAGCTCGCAGTACAACTGTGCGGGTACGTCCAGCTCGGTACAGGAGCAGAAAAACACCATCTGGGATCGGCTCAACTCAGACGTCGAGGTAAGTGCTAGTTACTCCTTCTACGAGCTAGCTCTCAATGAGGGTACGTTTTTTTTTAAGGCTAGTGTGCGGTGACTTGTGGCACCTGTTTTTGTTCGACTGTTTCGGCAACACATAGATCAAGACCTTTATAAAGCCGATTTTTCGCGACGAGTATCAATCAAGCATCCAATCAGGAGCTTCTTAAGAATGCAGTTAATTGTGTTTTAGTGACGTCCGAACATAAATTCTCGTCTTGAGTCAAAGCGGTTAGTATTGGTTTATATATTAATGCGATCATTAGATCATGTGATTAAGTTTCGATGTTCTGAGAGTTAGTAGAACAGAGCCTTGTTTCTGCGATGAAAAGAAGTGATTATTTTTTAAGAAAGAAAAGCACTAGCACATTAACTTGAATAGATCGCAAGGAAATAGTTGCGCTGGAGCTTTGTAGTATCAAGATCTGAAGCGTCCAGAAATAAGTAGAGGTCCCGCCTGCGGTGCCGTTGCATCGGCCCTCTTGCTGTGTCTCTTCTGCAATTTGTTATTTATTGTCAATAAACCTCGAACTTCCATACCTACATATTTCAAACTTCCTTGGTTATCTGAACTCTGCCTAAAAAGAAAAATAAAG
This sequence comes from Amblyomma americanum, assembly GCF_052857255.1. Taxonomy (NCBI): domain Eukaryota; kingdom Metazoa; phylum Arthropoda; class Arachnida; order Ixodida; family Ixodidae; genus Amblyomma; species Amblyomma americanum. The sequence continues at coordinate 212,630,925 of NC_135500.1, forward strand.
TCGACAGGCGCAAATGCAATCAATGATATTATCTCGCGCATAAGAACTCCTGAGGATAAAATTATACAATGCTTTGAACGAAGCACAATATATAATTCGTGCAAATAGCGATTTAGGAAGGGGAAAATTTTCGATCTTGACCATAGCGCCGCAACGCCGACCACACTTTTTGGCCAGCAAATTTCAGAAGAAGAACTTCGTCTCAGAACACGTTATAATGCGTCCGAGTTAAAAATAACGTCTTCCCGAATATTTGCTACAGCTCATCTTCGAAGAATTTTCACTACATGCTGTCGTGACCTTCGGAACAGGGAACTAGTTTGAAAGAACCACTTCGGTCGTAGAAGCGTCCGTGCTCTTGTGACAAAACAGTGCTTTTAGTAACCAATGGACATTATGATTATATAAGGTACTACATAATGCGCGAGTAAACGGGGTTTTTATTAGTGTATAAATCTATCTGATAAAAAAATTTGCATTATGCGCGCGCGCATTTTAAACGCGCGTGAGCGTTTAATCGGCTGTAATTGAAGTCTGTAGAACGCGCTATGCAAGCTCCAGATCTTTTGCATATGAAGTTACGACACCCTCAGTATGGCACTTTCTGGCCTTCTTATCCTTGCTGGCGACTCCTCTAGTGTATACCTCGAGAACGCCCGCCTCCTCTTATTTAATCTAGAAATTCTTTCTTGGTCATGGTCACTGCCTACAACGGAACTCGAGAAACACATAATTACACATGCGTAATGGGCACCTGTCACTCGCCGCTGTAGCTCCGAAGCCATGTAGTTCTGCAAGTGCATACGAGGTCACGGGTATGACCTCGGCTGCGGCAACGGCGTTCTGATGCCCTCTTCATTGAAATTTTTGAGAATCAAATTAATCCCGTCTTCGAATACAAAATGCCTCAAAGATGCCTTCTCGTCACTCTCTTTATTCAGAATCAGAATAAGTTTATTGGAATTAAAAAGAAAATATAAGGTGGATAAATTTACACACAAGGGTTCCGTCCATCAATTCATCGTTACTCTGACGCTAAATCCATTTGTCAGCTTCAGTGACGAGAAAAAAAAATTGGATGGCACACTTAAGCTCCGCCTTAAAGGTATGACTAAATAGCCTAAAATATTTTTTTTTATATGCAGAAGGTCATTCTCCACTTTACATTCATAGATCCTGTCCCAGTGGTACAGCGGTTAAGCGTGCGTCACTGCCTTGCAATGGCAGGTGGTCCCAGCGGTGGGATCTGTGCGGCTCAGGTAGTTCTTCCCGAGCAAACAGTCATTAATTTAACTGCCACCTGTCTTGGTGGGCAGTTTGCTCACTATCTTGCGGGCAGGTTGCGATGATGCCGCAAGATCACGTGATCTACGTGGGCCGCCTGCTTCCCAGGTTGCTCTCTGGGGACCACCTGCCAGAGTCATACCCGAGATTTTTAGCTCACGACGCAAACACCGGACTTTCTAGACAACGCGGTCCTTAACGCGGTCGCTTTAAAGGAAACTTCCGTAGATTAGGTCTCAACATTAGTTACATGACTTGATTAGCAGCATTTTTAACTCCGTGTTCTACACTCCAATGAGCGACGCGCATTGCTTTAATCAAAGGCTGAGCGTATGGACCTTGCCGACCCACCTTCTAGTTTCCTGTATTCTCAAGCCTAATATATTTTCGACACGAAGCTGCCTTTGAGTCATTATATGCCAACAATATGCGAGAAAAATCTTCAAGCACAGCACCTTACGTGTCATGCATGAAAGCATGTCCCGCATAGTTGCCATAGTCTAATTGTTGCCTTTAGGACTCCTCGCCCTATGCCGCACTGCAAACAGAACAAGACTGAATAGTCAGTGGGCCTAGTTGGCCCATTCTTTTTCCTCACGATTCTAAAAAGACGTTACGGAGGATACGAGCACCGCAAAGGTAGAAATTTCCTCCTCATAGCAAAACATGAATGAAACAGGAAAAAATAGAAATCTCGTAACAGAGGCGCAGGCGGTATATGAAGTCCAGCAAGCCTTATTGCGCAGGGTAATTTCTGGAGGTTTATCAGTTTTCACTTAATTTTACGTAAGGAAAACCATATGTCTTAGTTGAGGGCTGAGGATTAATTTCTATTTGATAGCATTTGGGTGCTTTTGCATTCTGCCTCCGTATAAAAGAGACCACCGCAGCCGGGATTCGATCTCACGTCTGGAATCAGCAGCCGAACGCCAAAGCAACGCACATCACTGCTGGACTTGCAATTTGTTTCTCTCAGCACATGTCGCAAATGATTTCGATGATATAGTGTTTTTGCGAAAATTCACTCGTAATCGCAAACGCGAGTAGTTTAAGAAAACTACATTTGAAGGAAATGCCCTGTGCTGCAGCTCAATGCCCCTTGAAAAAGTATTCACAGACACAGTAGAAAGCGATTAATGCTTTTCCCGTGGTACACACTGCAAGGAGATACCACCACAGTAAAACACGGTATTCTAGACTTCGCTTAATGTAAGCACTGTTTGTGCATTTCATCGCCAAATGCGAGTTTTTGTACACTTACTCACAGGCCGTCACTATGAGGCAGCACACCGTGACGCAACACCAGAGTTGCTGAGGATGAACTCCGCATATTTTTTAGAAATTAACCTGTGTGGGGCTTCGGGGCTTCTGAATTAAACTTGGTAAATTTTCGTGGACGCTACGGCACACACAATTTGCATTCTCGCCAGAAATGCTAACCACTCAGGTAAAGGTGACGGCTATTTGTGAAGCGGTGTCTTTTGAGAAGCGGGGAACGCTGATCTGGCGCTCTCACATGTCACGCGACGGTGCATAAAAACAAGGTATACCTAGACCACTGAAGGTGTGGAGAGACCAAGATATCCAAGTGTGAATGTGGAAGACAGGGAAAGCGAACATTGCAGTATGCTGTAGGACGCAGCGGAAAGCCATGCTGCGGACGGGTGTTTCAGTATTGAAGTATGTCGGCCAACGAAATCCTGCGCTTATGAGCAGCTCGAGTTTCTCATCCCATTCCGAACACGAGCGTTTACATGGATAAAAACGTTTCTAGTGAGCCATTATTACTCGTCACATTTTACAGAGTTCGGCAATACTCACAACTATATACTTCGGTTTATTTGATGACGCTCTATCATGAAAACAATAAAAAATTAAGAAGTTTTGCATATCTGGTCGCTGAATCATTGTTACCTATATATTCGGGACTTGCCAAGGAGACAGCAGTGATGTGTGAATCACACACTGCATAAGGAAGCAAAATTTTGTATTTATCGATGCGGCCGTTTGAACTCAATTGATCTGAACTGCCACAACTACTACAGGATGACAGTGGGCCGACCAAACCATGGAGGTGTTTGCCGATTATTCAGTCGTTTTTCATACTGTTGTTATTCTCATTGCAAAAGTTCATCAGGGCTCCTAACGCATGTCGTATGTAGGGTTGCTCTGCACCCCCAATCACTGTCTACAGAGACCGTAGCCAGTACCTCCGCCTCATGACGTTCAGAAATAAATCGTAAAAGTCGCCCGGATTCTCATACGGATTGCAAAACAGCATGATTAAGATCTCTCAGGCACTATTTGAATACCTAGAATTTTTTGAGGTCTTCAGGTGCCACATAACACGCCACTAATCGTTGTCGGCACCTGAAAGCCAAAAACTCCTGTTTGAAAGCACTGTTATGGAGCGTGGTGTAATAGGCTCCCCAAACCGATTACAGATTGTTGACTGCTGCAATTTAAAAGGACTAATTTCCACCTGTTAGGTTCACGGTCTTATTCATTGCCGGCCTCAGTCATGTAAGTCCAGTTCATTTTGTCCGATATCTTTTGCCACAGTCAGGCAGTGAAGTTCCGCCCCCCCCACCCCCTATAAATAGGCAGAGGCTGAGAGGAGGGTAACTGGAAAGAGGGTAAGAGGGGGAGGGGCAGGAACGATGCCCCACATCGTGCTAAATATTCAGGTGCCAGGGTAAACATAAAAATCTGTCACCGATAAAGTAATGATACATAAATAAATATGGACAGAAATAGAGCACAAACCGTTGGGAAGAATAGCTGTTATTTTCTGTCGTATACTTAATGGATTTGTCATTTGTTCTTATCACAGTGACATCTTCCTGTATGAATTCTTGATCCAAATCCATTTCCTTTAAAAAATATACTGTGGCAACATCATATGTATTTTGTTTTTCCAGACAACCGCTGCTGGCTACGTAAGGATTAGTGCGCAATGACAGAGCTCCTCTTCGCACCAGCCAGGTTTCTCTGGGAGATCTATGAGAAAGGGGACCCGAGAACCAAGAACTACCCGCTCGTATTGAACCCTCTCTTTGTTTTCCCCTTTCTCGCCGCGTACTTGTACTTCGTCAAGGTCGCTGGGCCCCGATGGATGGCAAACAAGGAACCGTACCGAATAATGAACTTAATCCGCTTCCACAACGCCTGCATGGTCGTCGTTTGTGCCTGGTTCCTCTATTTGCTGCTCAAACTCACGTACCTTCCCGGGGGACGCTACAACCTCTGGTGCCAGGGTGTCACTGGCTACATGGATGAAGAAATGGAGCGCTACTACAGATACGGCTGGTTCTTCATCGCGGCGCGCTACGCCGACCACTTGGACACGGTCTTCTTCGTGCTGCGCAAGAAGTTCAGCCACATTACTCACCTCCACGTCATCCACCACACCATCGTCACTGCCAACATCTGGTACTGGGGGCTGTACGCGCCCGAGGGCCAACCGGCATTTGGCCTCGGCCTAAACGTGTTCGTGCACACCATCATGTACACCTACTACCTGCTCGCGACCATGGGCCCGACCGTGAGGAAGTACCTGTGGTGGAAGAAGTACCTCACCAGGCTCCAGATTACCCAGTTTGTCCTCTCCATGGCGCACCTGTCGATACCGTTGTTCGTAGACTGTGGGTTTCCAAGGCACTTGATCCTCATTGGAAACGCGCAGACGTTATTAATACTCTGCCTCTTCATCAACTTTTACGTCAAGGCGTACGTTACGCGGAAAGACCACGGGTGTGGCAGTATTCACGTGCGTTTGGCGACGAAAGGGTGCGATGCTAGGAATAAGGAACAGTGAGCTAACAGAGACCTATCAGAACTTCAAAGTCTGTAAATAAATCATACGATAAAGAACACATGGCGTTTGATGTGAAATTTCTAATATGGTTACCGGCACTTCTTTCATTGAAGCATAACTTCTAGAAATAAAGCGAAGTGATTTTCACCTCACCGGGGGCGTAAGTTCTAATGAAGTTTTCTCCTGTTTGATGCAATGAAAAACCATGTCCTCAATGTTAACACGCCAATGCAGTGTTAAATCAATCTTCTTTGACAGCTGCAATCCTCGGGAAGCCGCAGTGGTAATGGCGTTCGGCTGCTGACCCGAAAGACGCCGGCTCGATCCCGGCCGCGGCAGTCGCATTTTGATGGAGGCGAGATTCTAGAGGCCCGTCTACTGTGCGATACCAGTGCACGTTAAAGAACCCTAGGTGGTAGAAATTTCCGGAGCCCTTCGCTACGGCGTCCCTCACAGCCTGAGCCGCTTTGGGAAGTTAAACCCCCATAAACCTTACACTGCGATCCTCTATGGCATTATTTTGCATACGTGAAGTAATTTTTAAAGATCGTAAACCATACTTATCTATAGTCCTAATATGTACACGAGGTATGAGCAGAAAAGGCGCACAGATTGGTACATTTTTAGCGATGACAAACGACAACATGAAGCCTGAATCTCTGCAACGCCAAAATAAAAAAGCATAGAACACACAAAGAGAAAGTACATACTCTGGAAAAGCGTTCTATGTCCTTCAACAAAGAATGTACTTGCGCAAAGAACACAGGACACAACAAAATAACACATATGACAAGTGTTACTTCGTTGTGTCCTGTGTTCGTTGCGCAAGTACATTCTTTGTTAGAAATGAACCAACTCGCCCAGACATGAGTGTTAATTCTGTTTTTCAGAGAGAAAAAAATCCTGGCACGCTTATGCTCCACCTTAAGGGAATGAGGCGCTAGCGTTAATGGTTTCCTTCAACGATCTGGAGTCCTATTCGTGAATGATTTATCATGATTTTTTTACGGCGCAATGTGGTCAAAGTGCACCACGGCGCAAGGTTCTTTTTCTTCTGCTCAAGGTGGGGTTAAGGACCCATTTTCAAGGCACTTCACCCTAAATTAGCCGAGCGCCAGGGGAAAGCCTCTACCCATTGTATCATCGGTGGGTGCCCGCAGTCATTAGGGATCGAACCAGGCACCTCCCGCATGCGAGGCGGATGCTCAGACTACTTGGCCACCGCTGCGGTGTCTCTGCGAATGACTTTGCAGACAAGGACATCGTTGGTCAAGACATAGAAGGCCTCCTTCTAACCAAGTCGAACGATCGTGTCTCAACGGCATAGGTGTAGCGGACCTAACTAGCGACCCAAGGTTTACTGGCTCGAGTCCAGTTACTGCAATTGTGTTTTTCCGCAAATGAAGAGTTCATTAGTTAATTTACTTTACATTCTTGCATGTCATAAAGACGTTTGATTCGAGTTGCTACCTTATAATCACAATTTATGTAATGTTCTGATCACTTTTCAATTCCGCATTTTCACGTGTGTCGTCACGACCCCTTACCCCACCCGGATTTTCTCGACGTGCGTACTAAGAGGTCGGGTGCTCCACTCTGTGAGACCACTAACGCTATTGCATTGAAAATTGACGAAAAAAATTTACCTGCTTGAAAATTATAAATTTCGAATTGTCTATTCGCAAATTTCTCTGTACTCCCTCCAAAATTCTATCGCTTATTAGGAAAATTAATTTCATTTGAACGAATTTTATCGTGAAACAATTTAATTTGTAGCAATACTTTTCGCCACATGGGAGCATGCTTACCTCCCCATCTTTGACACAGCGACATTATGACCTATGGTAGCAGTCCGATAGCAAAACATCTAAAAATACCCCATATTAAAATAAAGCAACCTTCCCTAATTTTTATTTTCGTTTGGAATGTTTTGGCAGTTGTGACATGCATTCTCCGCACAGACTGAAGTGTCGCAACACCTCGCAAGGCACACGCTGCGAATGGTTTGTTGAAACTTGCGCCCGCTGTACAAGTAGGCTGGAACAATGGAATAAAAATAAGGGATTTTCCCCTTCTCCGCTAACTGTCACCACGTATGTAATTTTAAAGTCTGTTCCATTCAACGGAGAGGATGCATCGCATTGGAACATTGGCGTAGATGTGAACACCAAGTGAAATTTAAGGGCATGTTTCATGGTGTTTCGGCGTTTTTCCTTGCATTTACGGGCGAGCTTTGAGCACTCCTTTTAGGTGCCCTCTAAGGCCGGCGGCGCCGCTCACACAAGGCGGCTGGGCTCTTGAGGTGTGAAAACCAGCTGGTAACTTTGCAGCGCAGTGTACCGGCACAACGTCTAGAACATCTTAAACATGGAGTTAACGATCTCGTGTACTCGATCGCAGGATGCTTGAGAAGCCATAACACTTCTCTTAACAGACGTGAATCCTTCAAGGATTAAAAAAATGCTAAGCATCTACAAAAGTCTGTAATGCTGCATTCAGTAGGGGAATACAAAAATGTGCTTTATGATTGATGCCAGGCTATGTCGGCGCTGGTGTTCTCGTGTGAATATGCGGCGAGGACGGCTAGTATTTTGCCTTTTGTTACCATGAAGGAGCGTGAGACTCAAGCCAGGACGGCCATGCCAGTCAACTTGGTCAATGCAGGCAGATGATTTGCGGTTGGAAGTGTTGGCGCAGTGACCATACGGCTTCTGTTCTCGCTACGGAATGCCTAAGAACAGTCTGCTGTACTGATATGACGACCGCTGAAGCCAGAAGTCTGGGGTTGACTTCCTTAGGCACCTCCATGCCACCTCCCAGCTCGAGTACCACAAGAATTCCGATCAACCTGTTTTATGGGCTTCATGGCTCGATACTACCGCGACGAATACCTCGTTCATCACCTCTCCTTCGTCGCCAGAGGTATTCGCGGTGGCCTTCTCTTCGTCTGTTAGCCGCCTGTTGACAGGCTGTTCTGCATAGGTAATTGGGAATTGCAGTTCGCTCTTAAGCAACCGGCCTATCAGTCATGCTCTACGTTGTCCTCTTGACTCAAAAACACGGCCGACGTCAAGCTGCTGCAAGCTGCAGTGTAGCCCTATTAAAGATGTGAAGCAACGAAGTATGCACATTGAACTTCGTTTTCTCCCATGGTGTCATGAAGGGAAGTTAATGCGACGAATGTCTTTGTTGCTCAGTAGACCTAACTGGCTTCTAGGAAGAAAAAGAAGAGGGAAGTGGAAATGCTTATGCCGACTGTATGCAATGTTCCTAAGCAGCATTCCACTCTTCTTTCATAGCCTCCTTTCCATTTTATTTGCCACGTTCTAGTCCAGACTTTTACGACCTTTTCATGCACCGCCGTCGCGTAATTTTCCCACCTAAGAATTCAAAGGGCTCACTTTCCTGCTTGTTTTTCCGAGGATCAAAAGGCCTTCGAAGGTCACAATTTAGACGCCTCTTTTAGCAATTACGACATATGAGGAGAGGAAGGAAAAAGTTCCGCTTCGTTCCCACAAGGCTTGAGATAACTCTGGAGATCATGCCCGCGTGTTTGTTATGTGTTTATCCAGTAACAACAAGAGACTCAAAAAGAAGTAGTGTGGTGGCTGATAATCATCCCTGGTTAAAGTAAAGGAGGAAGAATGGAGCGGAGTGACAGCAAGAGAAAAATAAACTATGGCCTTTGTTTATAGTTGCAGCGCAAGTAAATTTGCGTGCGTAGTCCTTATTGTTGTAACACCGAAGGCTGCAGTTTATTTTCCAGACCAACCAGAACGATGTCGCTCACAATGGTCGCACAACCTGAATGAGAGATTTCTTCTTTCGCTGAGCTCAGCTCGCAGTACAACTGTGCGGGTACGTCCAGCTCGGTACAGGAGCAGAAAAACACCATCTGGGATCGGCTCAACTCAGACGTCGAGGTAAGTGCTAGTTACTCCTTCTACGAGCTAGGGCTCAATGAGGGTACGTTTTTTTAAGGCTAGTGTGCGGTGACTTGTGGCACCTGTTTTTGTTCGACTGTTTCGGCAACACATAGATCAAGACCTTTATAAAGCCGATTTGTCGCGACGCGTATCAATCAAGCATCCAATCAGGAGCTTCTCAAGAATGCAGTTAATTGTGTTTTAGTGACGTCCGAACATAAATTTCCGTCTTGAGTCAAAGCGGTTAGTATTGGTTTATATATTAAAGCGATCATTAGATCCTGTGGTTAAGTTTCGATGTTCTGAGAGTTAGTAGAACATAGCCTTGTTTCTGCGATGAAAAGAAGTGATTATTTTTTAAGAAAGAAAAGCACTAGCACATTAACTTGAATAGATCGCAAGGAAATTGTTGCGCTGGAGCTTTGTAGTATCAAGATCAGAAGCATCCAGAAATAAGTAGAGGTCCCGCCTGCGGTGCCGTTGCATCGGCCCTCTTGCTGTGTCTCTTCTGCAATTTGTTATTTATTGTCAATAAACCTCGAACTTCCATACCTACATATTTCAAACTTCCTTGGTTATCTGAACTCTGCCTAAAAAGAAAAATAAAGTCGACAGGCGCAAATGCAATCAATGATATTATCTCGCGCATAAGAACTCCTGAGGATAAAATTATACAATGCTTTGAACGAAGCACAATATATAATTCGTGCAAATAGCGATTTAGGAAGGGGAAAATTTTCGATCTTGACCATAGCGCCGCAACGCCGACCACACTTTTTGGCCAGCAAATTTCAGAAGAAGAACTTCGTCTCAGAACACGTTATAATGCGTCCGAGTTAAAAATAACGTCTTCCCGAATATTTGCTACAGCTCATCTTCGAAGAATTTTCACTACATGCTGTCGTGACCTTCGGAACAGGGAACTAGTTTGAAAGAACCACTTCGGTCGTAGAAGCGTCGGTGCTCTTGTGACAAAACAGTGCTTTTAGTAACCAATGGACATTATGATTATATAAGGTACTACATAATGCGCGAGTAAACGGGGTTTTTATTAGTGTATAAATCTATCTGATAAAAAAATTTGCATTATGCGCGCGCGCATTTTAAACGCGCGTGAGCGTTTAATCGGCTGTAATTGAAGTCTGTAGAACGCGCTATGCAAGCTCCAGATCTTGTGCATCTGAAGTTACGACACCCTCAGTATGGCACTTTCTGGCCCTCTTATCCTTGCTGGCGGCTGCTCTAGTGTATACCTCGAGAACGCCCGCCTCCGCTTATTTAATCTCGAAATTCTCCCTTGGTCATGGTCGCTGCCTAAAACGGAACTCGAGAAACACATAATTACACATGCGTAATGGGCACCTGTCACCCGCCGCAGTAGCTCCGAAGCCATGTAGTTCTGCAAGTGCATACGAGGTCGCGGGTATGACCTCGGCTGCGGCCACGGCGTTCTGATGCCCTCTTCATTGAAATTTTTGAGAATCAAATTAATCCCGTCTTCGAATACGAAATGCCTCAAAGATGCCTTCTCGTCACTCTCTTTATTCAGAATCAGAATAAGTTTATTGGAATGAAAAAAGAAAATATAAGGTGGATAAATTTACACACAAGGGTACCGTCCATCAATTCATCGTTACTCTGACGCTAAATCCATTTGTCAGCTTCAGTGACGAGAAAAAAAATTGGATGCCACACTTAAGCTCCGCCCTAAAGGTATGACTAAATAGCCTAAAATAATTCCTTTATATGCAGAAGGTCATTCTCTACTTCACATTCATAGATCCTGGCCCAGTGGTACAGCGGTTAAGCGTGCGTCACTGCCCTGCAATGGCAGGTGGTCCCAGCGGTGGGATCTGTGCGGCTCAGGTAGTTCTTCCCGAGCAAACAGTCATTAATTTAACTGCCACCTGTCTTGGTGGGCAGTTTGCTCACTATCTTGCGGGCAGGTTGCGATGATGCCGCAAGATCACGTGATCTACGTGGGCCGCCTGCTTCCCAGGTTGCTCTCTTGGCACCACCTGCCAGAGTCATACCCGAGATCTTTAGCTCACGACGCAAACACCGGACTTTCTAGACAACGGGGTCCTTAATGCGGTCGCGTTAAAAGAAACTTCCGTAGATTAGGTCTCAACATTAGTTACATGACTTGATTAGCAGCATTTTTAACTCCGTGTTCTACACTCGAAAGAGCGATGCGCATTGCTTTAATCAAAGGCTGAGCGTATGGACCTTGCCGACCCACCTTCTAGGTTCCTGTATTCTCAAGCCTAATATATTTTCGACACGAAGCTGCCTTTGAGTCATTATATGCCAACAATATGCGAGAAAAATCTTCAAGCACAGCACCTTACGTGTCATGCATGAAAGCATGTCCCGAATAGTTACCATAGTCTAATTGTTGCCTTTAAGGACTCCTCGCCCTATGCCGCACTGCAGACAGAACAAGGCTGAATAGTTAGTGGGCCTAGTTGTCCCTTTCTTTTTCCTCACGCTTCTAAAAAGAAGTCACGGAGGATACGAGCACCGCAAAGCTAGAAATTTCCTCCTCATAGCAAGACATGAATGAAACAGTAAAAAAAAGAAATCTCGTAACAGAGACGCAGGCGGTATATAAAGTCCAGCAAGCGTTATTCCGCAGGGTAATTTCTGGAGGTTTATCAGTTTTCACTTAATTTTACGTAAGGAAAACCATCTGTCTTAGTTGAGGGCTGAGGATTAATTTCTATTTGACAGCATTTGGGTGCTTTTGCATTCTGCCTCCGTATAAAAGAGACCACTGCAGCCGGGATTCGATCTCACGTCTGGAATCAGCAGCCGAACGCCAAAGCAACGCACATCACTGCTGGACTTGCAATTTGTTTCTCTCAGCACATGTCGCAAATGATTTCGATGATATAGTGTTTTTGCGAAAATCAACTCGTAATCGCAAACGCGAGTAGCTGAAGGAAACTACATTTGAAGGAAATGCTCCGTGCTGCAGCTCAATGTCCCTTGAAATAGTATTCACAGACACTGTAGAAAGCGATTAATGCTTTTCCCGTGGTACACACTGCAAGGAGATACCACCACAGTAAAACACGGTATTCTATACTTCGCTTAATGTAAGCACTGTTTGTGCATTTCATCGCCAAATGCGAGTTTTTATACACTTACTCACAGGCCGTCACTATGAAGCAGCACACCGTGACGCAACACCAGAGTTGCTGAGGATGAACTCCGCATATTTTTTAGAAATTAACCTGTGTGGGGCTTTGGGGCTTCTGAATTAAACTTGGTAAATTTTCGTGGACGCTACGGCACACACAATTTGCATTCCCGCCAGAAATGCTAACCACTCAGGTAAAGGTGACGGCTATTTGTGAAGCGGTGTCTTTTGAGAAGCGGAGAACGCTGATCTGGCGCTCTCACATGTCACGCGACGGTGCATAAAAACAAGGTATACCTAGACCACTGAAGGTGTGGAGAGATCAAGATATCCAAGTGTGAATGCGGAAGACAGGGAAAGCGAACATTGCAGTATGCTGTAGGACGCAGCGGAAAGCCATGCTGCGGACGGGTGTTTCAGTATTGAAGTATGTCGGCTAACGAAATCCTGCGCTTATGAGCAGCTCGAGTTTCTCATCCCATTCCGAACACGAGCGTTTACATGGATAAAAACGTTTCTAGTGAGCCATTATTACTCGTCACATTTTACAGAGTTCGGCAATACTCACAACTATATACTTCGGTTTATTTGATGACGCTCTATCATGAAAACAATAAAAAAATTAAGAAGTTTTGCATATGTGGTCGCTGAATGGTGCCTAAATGAATGGTGCCAGCTATGGCTCATGGAAATTAATATCAAAAAAAACAATGTTGATGACCTTTTCCACGCGCACTAATATACCTTCTAATGTGTACACAATTAATGAGAATGCAGTTGAAAGAACGGATTGTTTTAAGTACCTAGGTGTTTATCTCAGTGCTGATTTAAGCTGGAACACCCACATAAATCACATCACAAACAAAGCATTCAAGAAACTGGGACTCATCAAACGTCGTCTATATCTTGCCAACCCCGAGACAAAGCTTCGCGCGTATACTACACTCATAAGGTCAGCCTTAGAATATGCATCTTTAATATGGAGTCCAAGTAGTGTTTCATTAATTAACCGTCTTGAGTCTGTGCAAAATAAAGCTGTGAGGTTCATCCTTTCTTCATACTCACCGTATGAAAGTGTGTCATTATTGAAGCAAACTATCAGTATTCCCGACCTTATCACTCGGCCCAAGTTCTCTCGTTTATCGTTTTTTCATTCCTTGTACTACGATGGCTCCCTGTCCACAGCTGATCGACGCCCCTGCCCATCATGTTTCATCCCGGTCTGATCATTCCCACAAAGTGCAACCCATCTTCGCACGAACACTGAAATATCAAACATCACCCTTACTATTATCTATGGCAGAGTGGAACTCGTTACCGGCTGACATAGTTTCTGAAAGTGAGTTATCACATTTCCAAACAAAACTTTCATCGCACCTTGGCCTACAAAATTCACCGTGATATTTTCAGTATTGTTGAAGCATTAAGTCTCATACGCTCAACCTATGTATCTTTCAGCGACTGCAGTGATGTGTACTTGCAATTTGTATATATAGTTATTCTTTGTATTTGTTAACTACTGTGTGCCAATAATCTGTATTGTGTTGTTTTCATGCCCTCCCCCCCTATGTAATGCCCACTTGAGCCTTTAGGGTATTTAAATAAATAAATAAATAAATAAATAAATAAATAAATAAATAAATAAATAAATATTCGGGACTTGCCAAGGAGACAGCAGTGATGTGTGAATTACACACAGCATAAGGAAGCAAAATTTTGTATTTATCGATGCGGCTGTTTGAACTCAATTGATCTGAACTGCCACAACTACTACAGGATGACAGTGGGCCGACCAAACTATCGAGGTGTCTGCCGATTATTCAGTCGTTTTTCATACTGTTGGTTATTCTGATTGCAAAAGTTCATCAGGGCTTCTAAGGCATGTCGTATGTAGGGTTGCTACGCACCCCCAATCACTGTCTACAGAGACCGTAGCCAGCTCCTCCGCCTCATGACGTTCAGAAATAAATCGTTAAAGTCGTCCGGATTCCCATACGGATTGCAAAACAGCATGATTAAGATCTCTCAGGTACTATTTGAATACCTAGAATTTTTTGAGGTCTTCAGGTGCCACATAACACGCCACTAATCGTTGTCGGCACCTGAAAGCCCAAAACTCCTGTTTGAAAGCACTGTTATGGAGCGTGGTGTAATAGGCTCCCCAAACCGATTACAGATTGTTGACTGCTGCTATTTAAAAGGATTAATTTCCACCTGTTAGGTTCACGGTCTTATTCACTGCCGGCATCAGTCATGCAATTCCAGTTCATTTTGTCCGATATCTTTTGCCACAGTCAGGCAGTGAAGTTACGCCCCCGCCCCCCTAAAAATAGGCAGAGGCTGAGAGGAGGGTAACTGGAAGGAGGGTAAGAGAGGGGGGCAGGAACGACGCCCCACATCGTGCTAAAAATTCAGGTGCCAGGGTAAACATAAAAATCTGTCACCGATAAAGTAATGATACATAAATAAATATGGACAGAAATAGAGCACAAACCGTTGGGAAGAATAGCTGTTATTTTCTGTCGTATACTTAATGGATTTGTCATTTGTTCTTATCACTGTGACATCTTCCTGTATGAGTTCTTGATCCAAATTCATTTCCTTTAAAAAAATATACTGTGGCAACAGCATATGTATTTTGTTTTTCCAGACAACCGCTGCTGGCTACGTAAGGATTAGTGCGCAATGACAGAGCTCCTCTTCGCACCAGCCAGGTTTCTCCGGGAGATCTATGAGAAAGGGGACCCGAGAACCAAGAACTACCCGCTCGTATTGAACCCTCTCTTTGTTTTCCCCTTTCTCGCCGCCTACTTGTACTTCGTGAAGGTCGCTGGGCCCCGATGGATGGCAAACAAGGAACCGTACCGAATAATGAACTTAATCCGCTTCCACAACGCCTGCATGGTCGTCGTTTGTGCCTGGTTCCTCTATCTGCTGCTCAAACTCACGTACCTTCCCGGGGGACGCTACAACCTCTGGTGCCAGGGTGTCACTGGCTACATGGATGAAGAAATGGAGCGCTACTACAGATACGGCTGGTTCTTCATCGCGGCGCGCTACGCCGACCACTTGGACACGGTCTTCTTCGTGCTGCGCAAGAAGTTCAGCCACATTACTCACCTCCACGTCATCCACCACACCATCGTCACTGCCAACATCTGGTACTGGGGGCTGTACGCGCCCGAGGGCCAACCGGCATTTGGCCTCGGCCTAAACGTGTTCGTGCACACCATCATGTACACCTACTACCTGCTCGCGACCATGGGCCCGACCGTGAGGAAGTACCTGTGGTGGAAGAAGTACCTCACCAGGCTCCAGATTACCCAGTTTGTCCTCTCCATGGCGCACCTGTCGATACCGTTGTTCGTAGACTGTGGGTTTCCAAGGCACTTGATCCTCATTGGAAACGCGCAGACGTTATTAATACTCGGCCTCTTCATCAACTTTTACGTCAAGGCGTACGTTACGCGGAAAGACCACGGGTGTGGCAGTATTCACGTGCGTTTGGCGACGAAAGGGTGCGATGCTAGGAGTAAGGAACAGTGAGCTAACAGAGACTTAACAGGGCTTCAAAGTCTGTAAATAAATCATACGATAAAGGACACACGGCGTTTGATGTGAAATTTCTATTATGGTTACCGGCACTTCTTTCATTGAAGCATAACTTCTAGAAATAAAGCGAAGTGATTTTCACCTCACCGGGGGCGTAAGTTCTAATGAAGTTTTCTCCTGTTTGATGCAATGAAAAACCATGTCCTCAATGTTAACACGCCAATGCAGTGTTAAATCAATCTTCTTTGACAGCTGCAATCCTCGGGAAGCCGCAGTGGTAATGGCGTTCGGCTGCTGACCCGAAAGACGCCGGCTCGATCCCGGCCGCGGCAGTCGCATTTTGATGGAGGCGAGATTCTAGAGGCCCGTCTACTGTGAGATACCAGTGCACGTTAAAGAACCCTAGGTGGTAGAAATTTTCGGAGCCCTTCGCTACGGCGTCCCTCACAGCCTGAGCCGCTTTGGGAAGTTAAACCCCCATAAACCTTACACTGCGATTCTCTATGGCATTATTTTGCATACGTGAAGTAATTTTTAAAGATCGTAAACCATACTTATCTATAGTCCTAATATGTACACGAGGTATGAGCAGAAAAGGCGCACAGATTGGTTCATTTTTAGCGATAACAAACGACAACATGAAGCCTGAATCTCTCCAACGCCAAAATAAAAAAGCATAGAACACACAAAGAGAAAGTACATACTCTGGAAAAGCGTTCTATGACCTTCAACAAAGAATGTGCTTGCGCAAAGAACACAGGACACAACAAAATAACACATATGACAAGTGTTACTTCCTTGTGTCCTGTGTTCGTTGCGCAAGTACATTCTTTGTTAGAAATGAACCAACTCGCCCAGACATGAGTGTTAATTCTGTTTTTCAGAGAGAAAAAAAGTCCTGGCACGCTTATGCTCCACCTTAAGAGAATGAAGCGCTAGCGTTAATGGTTTCCTTCAACGATCTGGAGTCCTATTTGTGAATGATGATCATGATTTTTTTATGGCGCAATGTGGCCAAAGTGCACCACGGCACAAGGTTTTTTTCTTCTGCTCAAGGTCGGGTTAAAGACCCATTTTCAAGGCACTTCGCCCTAAATTAGCCGAGCGCTAGGGCAAAGCCTGTACCCATTGTATCATCGGTGAGTGCCCGCAGTCATTGGGGATCGAACCAGGCACCTCCCGCATGCGAGGCGGATGCTCAGACTACTTGGCCACCGCTGCGGTGTCTCTGCGAATGACTTTGCAGACAAGGACATCGTTGGACAAGACATAGAAGGCCTCCTTCTAACCAAGTCGAACGATCGTGTCTCAACGGCATAGGTGTAGCGGACCTAACTAGCGACCCAAGCTTTACTGGCTCGAGTCCAGTTACTGCAATTGTGTTTTTCCGCAAATGAAGAGTTCATTAGTTAATTTACTTTACATTCTTGCATGTCATAAAGACGTTTGATTCGAGTTGCTACCTTATAATCACAATTTATGTAATGTTCTGATCACTTTTCAATTCCGCATTTTCACGTGTGACGTCACGACCCCTTACCCCACCCGGATTTTCTCGACGTGCGTACTAATAGGTCGGGTGCTCCACTCTGTGAGACCACTAACGCTATTGCATTGAAAATTGACCAAAAAAATTTACCTGCTTGAAAATTATAAATTTCGAATTGTCTATTCGCAAATTTCTCTGTATTCCCTCCAAAATTCTATCGCTTATTAGGAAAATTAATTTCATTTGAACGAATTTTATCGTGAAACAATTTAATTTGTAGCAATACTTTTCGCCACATGGGAGCATGCTTACCTCCCCATCTTTGACACAGCGACATTATAACCTATGGTAGCAGTCCGATAGTAAAACATCTAAAAATACCCCATATTAAAATAAAGCAACCTTCCCTAAATTTGATTTTCGTTTTGAATGTTTTGGCCGTTGTGACATGCATTCTCCGCACAGACTGAAGTGTCGCAGCACCTCGCAAGGCACACGCTGCGAATGGTTTGTTGAAACTTGCGCCCGCTGTACAAGTAGGCTGGAACAATGAAATAAAAATGAGGGGTTTTCCCATTCTCCGCAAACTGTCACCACGCATGTAATTTTAGAGTCTGTTCCATTCAACGGAGAGGATGCATCGCATTGGAACATTGGCGTAGATGTGAACACCAAGTGAAATTTAAGGGCATGTTTCATGTTGTTTCGGCGTTTTTCCTTGCATTTACGGGCGAGCTTTGAGCACTCCTTTTAGGTGCCCTCTAAGGCCGGCGGCGCCGCTCACACAAGGCCGCTGGGCTCTTGAGGTGTGAAAACCAGCTGGTAACTTTGCAGCGCAGTGTACCGGCACAACGTCTAGAGCACGTTAAACATGGAGTTAACGATCTCGTGTACTCGATCGCAGGATGCTTGAGAAGCCATACCACTTCTCTTAACAGACGTGAATCCTTCAAGGATTAAAAAAATGCTAAGCATCTACAAGAGTCTGTAATGCTGCATTCAGTAGGGGAATACAAAAATGTGCTTTATGATTGATGCCAGGCTATGTCGGCGCAGGTGTTCTCGTGTGAATATGGGGCGAGGACGGCTAGTATTTTGCCTTATGTTACCATGAAGGAGCGTGAGACTCAAGCCAGGACGGCCATGCCAGTCAACTTGGTCAATGCAGGCAGATGATTTGCGGTTGGAAGTGTTGGCGCAGTGACCATACGGCTTCTGTTCTCGCTACGGAATGCCTAAGAACAGTCTGCTGTACTGATATGACGACCGCTGAAGCCAGAAGTCTGGGGTTGACTTCCTTAGGCACCTCCAAGCCACCTCCCAGCTCGAGTACCACAAGAATTCCGATCAACCTGTTTTATGGGCTTCATGGCTAGATACTACCGCGACGATACCTCGTTCATCACCTCTCCTTCGTCGCCAGAGGTATTCGCGGTGGCCTTCTCTTCGTCTGTTAGCCGCCTGTTGACAGGCTGTTCTGCATAGGTAATTGGGAATTGCAGTTCGCTCTTAAGCAGCCGGCCTATCAGTCATGCTCTACGTTGTCCTCTTGACTCAAAAACACGGCCGACATCAAGCTGCTGAAAGCTGCAGTGTAGCCCTATTAAAGATGTGAAGCAATGAAGTATGAATACTGAACTTCGTTTTCTACCATGGTGTCATGAAGGGAAGTTAATGCGACGAATGTCTTCGTTGCTCAGTAGACCTAACTGGCTTCTAGCAAGAAAAAGAAGAAGAAAGTGGAAATGCTTATGCCGACTGTATGCAATGTTCCTAAGCAGCATTCCACTCTTCTTTCATAGCCTCCTCTCCATTTTATTTGCCACGTTCTAGTCCAGACTTCTACGTCGCCTATTTTTTTTATTTCATAAAACTAAAGCTGTGACGCAAGAGGAGCAAGTGAAAGTAATGCTTTAGCAAGGAGAAATGCCAGAGCACGTCAGGAGAGCCTTCGCCCTTTTCATGCACCGCCGTCGCGTAATTTTCCCACCTAAGAATTCAAAGGGCTCACTTTCCTGCTTGTTTTCCTGAGGCTCAAAAGGCGAAGGTCACAATTTAGACGCCTCTTTTAGCAATTACGACATATGAGGAGAGGAAGGAAAAAAGTTCCGCTTCGTTCCCACAAGGCTTGATATAACTCTGGAGATCATGCCCGCGTGTTTGTTATGTGTTTATCCAGCAACAACAAGAGACTCAAAAAGAAGTAGTGTGGTGGCTGATAATCATCCCTGGTTAAAGTAAAGGAGGAAGAATAGAGGAGAGTGACAGCAAGAGAAAAATAAACTATGGCCTTTGTTTATAATTGCAGCGCAAGTAACTTTGCGTGCGTAGTCCTCATTGTTCTAACACCGCAGGCTGCAGTTTACTTTCCAGACGAACCAGAACGATGTCGCTCACAATGGTCGCACAGCCTGAATGAGAGATTTCTTCTTTCGCTGAGCTCAGCTCGCAGTACAACTGTGCGGGTACGTCCAGCTCGGTACAGGAGCAGAAAAACACGATCTGGGATCGGCTCAACTCAGACGTCGAGGTAAGTGCTAGTTACTCCTTCTACGAGCTAGGTCTCAATGAGAGTACGTTTTTTTTAAGGCTAGTGTGCTGTGACTTGTGGCGCCTGTTTTTGTTCGACTGTTTCGGCAACACATAGATCAAGACCTTTATAAAGCCGATTTTTTGCGACGAGTATCAATCAAGCATCCAATCAGGAGCTTCTTAAGAATGCAGTTAATTGTGTTTTAGTGACGTCCGAACATAAATTTTTGTCTTGAGTAAAAGCGGTTAGTATTGGTTTATATATTAAAGCGATCATTAGATCATGTGATTAAGTTTCGATGATCTGAGAGTTAGTAGAACAGAGCCTTGTTTCTGCGATGAAAAGAAGTGATTATTTTTTAAGAAAGAAAAGCACTAGCACATTAACTTGAATAGATCGCAAGGAAATAGTTGCGCTGGAGCTTTGTAGTATCAAGATCTCAAGCGTCTAGTCATAAGAAGAGGTCCCGCCTGCGGTGCCGTTGCATCGGCCCTCTTGCTTGTGTGTCTAACTTCCAAACCTACAAATTTCAAACTTCCTTATCTGAACTCTGCCTAAAAAGAAAAATAAAGTCGACAGGCGCAAATGCAATCAATGATATTATCTCGCGCATAAGAACTCCTGAGGATAAAATTATACAATGCTTTGAACGAAGCACAATATATAATTCGTGCAAACAGCGATTTTGGAAGGGGAAAATTTTCGATCTTGACCATAGCGCCGCAACGCCGACCACACTTTTTGGCCAGCAAATTTCAGAAGAAGAACTTCGTCTCAGAACACGTTATAATGCGTCCGAGTTAAAAATAACGTCTTCCCTAATATTTGCTACAGCTCATCTTCGAAGAATTTGCACTACATGCTGTCGTGACCTTCGGAACAGGGAACTAGTTTGAGAGAACCACTTCGGTCGTAGAAGCGTCGGTGCTCTTGTGACAAAACAGTGCTTTTAGTAACCAATGGACATTATGATTATATAAGGTACTACATAATGCGCGAGTAAACGGGGTTTTTATTAGTGTATAAATCTATCTGATAAAAAAAATTTGCATTATGCGCGCGCGCATTTTAAACGCGCGTGAGCGTTTAATCGGCTGTAATTGAAGTCTGTAGAACGCGCTATGCAAGCTCCATATCTTTTGCATCTGAAGTTACGACACCCTCAGTATGGCACTTTCTGGCCCTCTTATCCTTGCTGGCGGCTGCTCTAGTGTATACCTCGAGAACGCCCGCCTCCGCTTATTTAATCTCGAAATTCTCCCTTGGTCATGGTCACTTCCTACAACGGAACTCGAAAAACACATAATTACACATGCGTAATGGGCACCTGTCACTCGCCGCAGTAGCTCCGAAGCCATGTAGTTCTGCAAGTGGTTACGAGGTCGCGGGTATGACCTCGGCTGCGCCCACGGCGTTCTGATGCCCTCTTCATTGAAATTTTGGAGAATCAAATTAATCCCGTCTTCGAATACAAAATGCCTCAAAGATGCCTTCTCGTCACTCTCTTCATTCAGAATCAGAATAAGTTTATTGGAATGGAAAAGAAAATATAAGGTGGATAAATTTACACACAAGGGTTCCGTCCATCAATTCATCGTTACTCTGACGCTAACTCCATTTGTCAGCTTCAGTGACGAGAAAAAAATTGGATGCCACACTTAAGCTCCGCCCTAAAGGTATGACTAAATAGCCTAAAATAGTTCCTTTATATGCAGAAGGTCATTCTCTACTTCACATTCATAGATCCTGGCCCAGTGGTACAGCGGTTAAGCGTGCGTCACTGCCCTGCAATGGCAATTGGTCCCAGCGGTGGGATCTGTGCGGCTCAGGTTGCTCTTCCCGAGCAAACAGTCATTAATTTAACTGCCACCTGTCTTGGGGGGCAGTTTGCTCACTATCTTGCGGGCAGGTTGTGATGACGCCGCAAGATCACGTGATCTACGTGGGCCGCCTGCTTCCCAGGTTGCTCTCTTGGCACCACCTGGCAGAGTCATACCCGAGATTTTTAGCTCACGTCGCAAACACCGGACTTTCTAGACAACGGGGTCCTTAACGCGGTCGCGTTAAAAGAAACTTCCGTAGATTAGGTCTCAACATTAGTTACATGACTTAATTAGCCGGATTTTTAACTCCGCGTTCTATACTCGAAAGAGCGACGCGCATTGCTTTAATCAAAGGCTGAGCGTATGGACCTTGCCGACCCACCTTATAGGTTCCTGTATTCTCAAGCCTAATATATTTTCGACACGAAGCTGCCTTTGAGTCATTATATGCCAACAATAGGCGAGAAAAATCTTCAAGAACAGCACCTTACGTGTCATGCATGAAAACATGTCCCGCATAGTTGCCATAGTCTAATTGTTGCCTTTAAGGACTCTTCGCCCTATGCGGCACTGCAGACAGAACAAGGCTGAATAGTCAGTGGGCCTAGTTGCCCCTTTCTTTTTCCTCACGCTTCTAAAAAGAAGTCACGGAGGATACGAGCACCGCAAAGGTAGAAATTTCCTCCTCATAACATGACATGAATGAAACAGGATAAAATAGAAATCTCGTAACAGAGACGCAGGCGGTATATGAAGTCCAGCAAGCGTTATTGCGCAAGGTGATTTGTGGAGGTTTATCAGTTTTCACTTACTTTTACTTAAGGAAAACCATCTGTCTTAGTTGAGGGCTGAGGATTAATTTCTATTTGACAGCATTTGGGTGCTTTTGCATTCTGCCTTCGTATAAAAGAGACCACCGCAGCCGGGATTGGATCTCACGTCTGGAATCAGCAGCCGAACGCCAAAGCAACGCACACCACTGCGGGACTTGCAATTTGTTTCTCTCATCACATGTCGCAAATGATTTCGATGATATAGTGTTTTTGCGAAAATTCACTCGTAATCGCAAACGCGAGCAGTTTAAGGAAACTACATTTGAAGGAAATGCCCTGTGCTGCAGCTCAATGCCCCTTGAAAAAGTATTCACGGACACTGTAGAAAGCGATTAATGCTTTTCCCGTGGTACACACTGCAAGGAGATACCACCACGGTAAAACACGGTATTCTATACTTCGCTTAATGTAAGCACTGTTTGTGCATTTCATCGCCAAATGCGAGTTTTTATACACTTACTCACAGGCCGTCACTATGAAGCAGCACACCGTGACGCAACACCAGAGTTGCTGAGGATGAACTCCGCATATTTTTTAGAAATTAACCTGTGTGGGGCTTCGGGGCTTCTGAATTAAACTTGGTAAATTTTGGTGGACGCTACGGCACACACAATTTGCATTCTCGCCAGAAATCCTAACCACTCAGGGAAAGGTGACGGCTATTGCAACAGATTTCGCGAGATCTCTATTGCGCAATAGTTTTGTTTTTCGGCAGGCAGAAAAAATTAAGTCTTCTAGAATGAAACACAGCGCTAACTTCGGGAGAACGAAAGGACAGCTCAGGCCACTTTTTCCTCCTCAGGCCATCTTTGTGCTCCTGCTGCAAATGTAGCAATCTTTCAGTTTCGTCCCTAGAGGCAAGCGGAGCAAAGCGTCTTCTTGCTTCTCTGTTACACAAGTGGAAATTCAAATCTCACGCAAATGTGGAAAGGAAACGCGATGTGCTCCGTCTTGCTCGTACTTTCTTTCCATAGCCTTTCTTCCTCCGAAATGCTTTGGTAATTTTAAGTTCATTCCCTATTCAGAACCTGGCCTCTTTGCTGTAACTATTAAATCTCGGGATAACGTTGTCTCCTCAATTTAAGTCGGCTTTTTGGTGATACCAACCTCCGTACGCGCAATTTGAATAAAGACAGGTTATGCGATTACTGCGCCTCTGGCGTTTGCGTTGCTTTATTGTCGCCCGTTGATACGAAACTGCGTCACTACGCGATTATTTTTAACTCGCAATGAAAATAGCTGGCGCTCCAGCTGGAAATACGTCGCAAAAAGACTACTTTGTATGATTCTCTTGCAGGGTTCCATTCTTGTGGTCCACCAAGCACCAGACTCCAGCAAAGAAATGACGCTCACGTGGAACCCCTTCACCCTAGCCTCCAGGCTAGTGCAGATGGGGGATCCTAGAACAAGGGACTACCCTCTAGTCGTAAACCCCATGTTTGTGTTTCCCCTGGTGTTCTTTTACCTGTACTTCGTCAAGGTGGCCGGGCCGCGATGGATGAAGGACAGAAAACCTTTCGACATAATCAACGTCGTGCGTGCCTACAACCTTTTTATGGTGGCTGTCAGTGCCCGCTTCCTGTACGTGCACCTCAAGCTGACGTACCTGCCCGGAGGCCGTTACAACCTTTGGTGCCAGGGCCTGACCGGCTACATGGACGACGAGCTTGCCTACTACTACAAATACGGCTGGTTCTTCGTAGCGGTGCGCTACGCCGACCTTCTGGACACAGTCTTCTGCGTACTGCGCAAGAAGTTCAACCAGATCACGCACTTGCACGTCATTCACCACACTCTGGTGACTGTCAACGTTTGGTTCTACACGCTGTTCGCGCCCGAAGGACAACCTGCGCTCAGTCTGGCTATAAACGTGTTTGTGCACATTGTCATGTACTTTTACTACTTCCTCGCCACACTGGGACCGCAAGTTCGCAAGCACCTTTGGTGGAAGAAGTACTTGACAACGATGCAGATCGTGCAGTTTGTCGTAGCCATTGCACACGTCTCCATACCTCTTTTTGTGGATTGCGGTTTTCCAAAGTACATTGTGGTCATTGGAAACTTGCAGACCTTCCTGTTGCTGTGCATGTTTGTCAACTTCTACATTAAAGCGTACTTGAAAAAAGAAAGCTCTAAACAAACCCCGCCAGAAGTATTTGCCAACGGGTCTGAACATAAAAGTGTGCAGAATGGCAAGATAGACTGAGGTACTCGCTTTTGTAAATAAAATCGCTTTTGTTTGTGAAATTCACGTGTAATTTTTTTCAAGCAGGGTCATCTCTGCATTTACGTGACTCGCACATAGGCGCTAGTTTTGTTGTTTTTGCTTTCTCAGCGCGCCTGGAAGTGACAATACATCATAAATACTCGCCTTCCAGATTAGCTTCTGACAGCTTCATTTAAATCGCCTAACCTAAAAAGTAAAACGAACGTTCGGTCTCGCAGCTTAAACACTTTTATTATCGTTCTAGAATTTCAATTTTTCCTGATTTGACATCATACATTAAGGTAGTAAAATACAGAATAAACAACTACTAGTTGGCCCTGACGATGTCCAACATCTTGTGCACGTTATCAGGCTTTACCGAATCCTTTCATTACCCCTTGGAATATATGTTATGTAATGTGGTATATAATGCGAAGGCAAAGTTAACCGAAGGTCCTTAGGGGTAATGGAGCGGGTTCCAAGAGAAGGCAAGCGTAGCAGCGGGCGGCAGGTGGGTGGTAAATTTTAAGAAGTTGGTGGGGATACGGTGGCCACAGCTGGCACAGGACAGTGTCAATTGGGTATAGGCATGGGAGAGGCCTTTGCCCTATAATGGGCGTAGTCAGGCTGATGACGATTATGTATTTATCGTGCAGGGCAAAACACATGGTGCTTGAAAATTCTTACGAACACGTCTCCTCTCCACCTGTATCAGAAGGCAAAAGTGCAAAATATAAGCTATTCGGCACGCAGGCGTTTTAATTTAGGCCTGAGGAGCCTGAGAAATTTCCCGGGGACATGAAATATCCCGGGTCAAAGACGCAGCGAGGGGCAGGTTCAAGCAAAAAAGTAAAGCAGGAACACAATGGAGAGGTGACGGCTCGCGGCTAAAAATGACCACGTTGCGACATGCTTATGCGAGTAATGCAGTTTAATTCAAGCTACACCGGCCACTTAAACGGGATGCCGCTATCATTAGGATAATATGGAAGGGCAAGCAGCTTTATATAGTGGGTCTACCACCTCTAGATAGTGGACGCTTCGTTCGACACTTCATGTCATAGTGAATAACGCAGCTGCTATTTTCGGCCTTGTTTTCGTTAACGCTTCATTTTATTTAGTGTTTTTAATGTGAATAAAAAAGGAAGGTGCTAATTATTCTTCATTCACTTGATTCACTTCTACGACGAGTGTTACTGCCACTAGGATCATCGCTGTTCTCCGTACAGCTACTACCGCTAAAATTATTACTGCCATTGGCTTGCATAAAACGAGATAGTGAACGTGGAATGGTTCGTATATTTTATAAAGCGCGTAATCTTTAAGAAGAATACAGTTACTGATAATACAGTTTTTAACTACTGCTAACTTCTATATTATCTAGAAAATTTGGGACAACCCCGACACCAAGGCCAACAGGATCATTTCGAATAAAGGCTGATCGTCCCGAGATTCAAATTTTCAAGAAATCTCGTCAGTCGCACAGTAAGAATACGAGGGTGATAACCCTGGTTGGGGCACCGTGATAAGGAACGGCAGATGTTTAGGACTGGTAGTTGCTACTGAGGCTTTTGACTCTAAGGGGGCTGTCATGAGGACAAGTGAAAGAATCAGAAGCAAAGCTGACGATCAAATGACAAGTATCGTACGTTCAAAACCAAAGAAAACAAATAAAAAAATTGACAGCCGATTACGAAAGCCGGCAGTGAAAAATTCGAGTGCAGTTCTTCATGGCTGGCATGTGGCGTATTACGCTGCTAGCCATCCTCCGGGATCTTAAACTGGGAGCCACTGTCTAGGTGGCAGTAAAAGTACAAAAAAGAGCACCGACGACGGACAAGAACGAAGAAAGAAGGACAAGCGCATGGAATGGCAAATAGTTTTTGCCAGCCGGTTAGGAGATTACAATCGGCAGCCTTTCCGGAAGAGATAATCTTGCTTGCGTGCAATAAAACCGTGAGGAAACTAAAATCTTTCGAGAATTGTCATCCATCAGAGCCGTCAGGTACGAAGAGGCATGCGGTTATACTATATGTTCATCTTTTGTCACATAAATTAAAGAGTTGTAGGCGCCAGATATGGTATTCAAGTGCTCTTCTCAGCCCTGAAAAAACTTGGAAAATCATGTGCCATAGTAGATAGGAAAGAAAAGGCTAAAAAACAGAAAATATCCGATAGTAGAGCCTGCAAGATAAACCACCAAAATAAGTTCACGCCATGTGCTGAAAGGGTAGCCTATGACTGAGTTTTCTTATGGCAAGAAATACATCGGCCAAACCGGAAACTGTGTGAACACCCGTCTACGCCAGCATAATACCTCGTTAAACCCCCCCCCCCCCCCCCCCCCCCCCCATCGACCAACCTTGCGTTTCATAACTGAGGTTTCCCCCTGAACAATACCGGGTTCCTCCGAGAAGAAAATGTGCACACCTCTTTTCCATGAGACGAAGGTTATTTGCAGGCATAGGAAAAAACTAACAAGAAAACTGTGTGAGGCATATCACATCCACGTGAATGGTAACACACGTGTAAGCACAGCTTCGGTGCTTCTTCATTGTGAGATGAAGTATCTACATTCCCATCATTAGAAGTATTTTCGGAGAAGCTTGCATCCTCGATCTTTTTTGGAGTGTATCAATACCTGTTTTTTCCAATAAACCTCAGTTGTTAGTCCGTCGTCACTGCGCTTTTTTTTACTTCATCAATATGCACCAACTCGCTCAGTTTTCGGTTCTTCTGCTATCCAGATGGCGTTCCGCTCCGCTACATGGACAACCGGTTACGCCGACGACAACGACGACACGAAAGCCAGGAACGAGCGCCTCAGAGCTGCACTCTACAACAACAGCCGAGCGGCACATCTTATTTTCTTTCTTGCCCGTATTTCAGTTTCGCACTATCAATTCAGGTATTCACAAACACAACATTCCCTTAGCTGTCATACATCAATGGCTATAACATATACCAGGTGTTTCAGGGAAGGTGATGACTCGTGTTTAAAAATAGGGTTTTTTAGGTAAACAGAAGCTTTTACCGGCATAGTAATGCCAGCGTTGGCGGACGTCAAAAAACAGGCGAATCATCTGAACCAGCTAAGTGATTAACTAAATTCAAATAGTTAAATTTTAGCTAGTACCAGTAGGCATCTGACTGCAATTAGAGATTTGTAGCCGGCCGTTAGTAATAGCCATATCAGTTTTTTAGAATTTCGAAAACGCCATTACTCTCGCCGCTGTGGAACGACAAAATTTGGCTACACCGTGCTTTCGAAACCGTGCTACATCGTGCTTTCGAAAAGTATGCAGGCGAAGCAACCCCTCCAGTGGTCGTAATTAGTCAAAATAGCCAAATTTTGTCGTGCCACAGCGGCGAGAGTAATTGTGTTTTCAAAATTCTAAAAAACTGATATGACTTTTACTAACGGCCGGCTACAAATCTTTAATTTCAGTCAGATGCCTATTGGTACTAGTTAAAATTTAACAATTTCAATTTAGTTAATCACTTTGCTGGTTAAATTGACTCGCCTGTTTTTTGACGTCCGCCAGCACTCATATTACTATGCAGCAAATTGCTCCTCGTTACCTCAAAAACCTTTTTAAAAATTAGTGATCACCTTTCCTGAAACACCTGGTATATTTGCTGCACACGGGACTGTGCACTAGTTTTCCATCCATGGCAACCTTACTTTAATGAAAGCGGAATGCATAAACTAAACAGCAATGCGATGCTCTTATGCGTAACAAAAATTTGAAGAAAGTCGGTGTGGTAGCAACTATTTAGGGTCTCTCCAATAAAAAATATGCCTGATGACACGATCTAGTTTCCTTGCATGAAAATGATCTATTTTTATGCTTTACGGGCGCACAACGCTGTACACGAAGTACTTGTTTGTCAGCATGACACGGGGATAACCGAATATGCGCATTTCTTCTAAGCTGGTATGAAAGGGGCTCGCATATTTCCAGTCAAGAACCTGCTTTGATAATGAGTGACATATTGAGGCCTCCTGTCACATTTACACGGGCAAGGTCAGCTCGTGCAATAGTAAGTAGTGTTTATGGTTTATGGTTTATAGGGGTTTAACGTCCCAAATCGACTCAGGCTATGAGGGACGCCGTAGTGAAGGGCTCCGGAAATTTCGACCATCTGGGGTTCTTTAACGTGTACTGACATCGCACAGAACACGGGCCTCTAGAATTTCGCCTTCATAGAAATTCAACTGCCGCAGCCGGGATCGAACCCCCGTCTTTCGGGTCAGCAGCCGAGCGCCATAACCACTGAGCCACCGCGGCGGCAAATAGTAAGTAGTGTAGGAGTTGTAGCGCTTTATCAAGAGATGATCCCATTTGCCCTACTAGATAGAGAGTTTTGCCATTTGCATTTTGTGAATACTCCTTGCCAAACTACGTATGCGGAAGAAGCGTTTTCTGCGCCTCGCTTCATAATGCTCTGGCGGAGTCCTCATTTCTTTTCCAACCCACCTAGACGTCGACTCCCTTCTACTGCTTCCGCAACCCATCTCCAGACTGAAGTCACCTTGCCTCAAGCAACAACACCCCGCGCTTGATTTGGAACAAGAACTCTCGTTTTTACCTCTGTATACGCCCAGACGTAGGTGTTCCCGAGTCAGTGACAAACCGGAAGTCATCTTCTCTGGCCGCTATAACCATCAAGCAACGAAGCGAATGCAGGCGGTGGCTTGCCGGCTCCCAATTTAGCCGGCTGAAAGCACGTGCAGCACTCTGCCCCGAATGATTTTTTTTTTACAAGCCTGCTGCTGCGACTTAGAAACAGTGTCACTGGCAGCACCCATGGACACCAGCCCCGCACGGAGAGGTCGCTTAAATGCACGACCGAAGTACGCGGCAAACCTTTCATTCTGGTCTTCGCGGCGTTGAAGAAGGTAAGTTGTCCGTACACCTTACGAAGGAACTTTCTGTTTCCAATACATTTTGATTGTCGTTGAAAACTATTCTATGACGGATGTTTAAAGACTCGGTGTGTCTTGTTCATAACCCTTACTGCTGTTTTTTTTTTATCTCTTGTCGCTGGTTTCAATATGTAGGTGGTAAGGAACGGAAAAGAACGGGGCAGCGGATGAAGGAGCACCAAGCTCTTTACCTGTCGGCGGCTATACTAAACTGCTTTGAACTTTCAAGCGTCGAATATGCTTTCCACCGTTGCAAATTAACACTTCAAACTCAATTGCGTTTCTAACTTGGTAGAAACAATGACCTTCAATTTTAGCGTCAATGTGAATGGCTCGCGCTTAATCGAAAGCACTATATAAGTTATGGGCTACGCACGGCTCTCCAGTAGTTCGCGTGCAAATTACTTTGGCAGTATCAGCGGGGCATCATAATGCTAAATGTGGTTTTACTTAATATTTGTGTGCACAAACTAGTGCCACGATAGCTCACACTTTTGGCTTCTTTAAGTACGTTGGCTACGTCTATCAAAGTTCTCTACTTCTTTTGGGCCTTTGCGGTCCTCTGCGGACACTGCGTCAAATTTAAGCGCATGACATGTTGCATATGCGTTGAGCATCAGAACCTATTGTAATGTGCACCACTGACGAGATTCTATGCGATGAACGAGTTGGCTAGCAAGATTCTGATTTAGACACAAAATTTAAAAGTCGGATTGTATTTGAAGGAAGGCAAAAAAAAAAGAAAACCTCGGCGAATGGCTTGTTTACCACAGTTACGAAACCCCAATTCGCAGCACGTAGAGAGGGGCAACTAGATAGCAATAAAACCTTATGGACGCATGAGTGTAAGAGTCCTATCAAGTCGTCCGATCAATACAAATGGCATAACGGAAACAAATCTCCGGCTTTTTGAGTACGAAATCAATATCGGCCCTGCAGACAGAAAGCTGCAAGTCCATTTTTTGCATGTAGCTTGTCGAAAGCATCTTCGCCTGTCGGTGAAAATTCACCCCAACAAGAGAAACTTCTGCATCCTCTCCTAATTCCTGCATTTCTGAACCGCCAATACGTATTTATTTATGAAAAAAATAAAGCTTGACTGCCGCATTTCGGCGAAGAGTGCGAATAGAAAGAACGACTTGTTGAGTACTATCATTTCAAGAAAGATCTGCATTCGAAGCCTTACGCAAAAACAGAAACTGAACGTTTTCCTCAAACAAACGAAACTAATTCTAGTCGCATAGATCCTGAAACGCGCCTTTTGTGACGGGCTGTGCGTCGGCTTGAAGGTGGCACCAATCGTGCCGATGCAGCCCAAAAAACAGTAATCTGGATATATATCATAGAAGTCATGCTGAATGAATCTTCTGTGAACTCAAGTGCGCACGTCGTTCGCATGTTATTTAGACAAGACTGTGCACGTTTCATGACGTGCTGAGAAATCAGTGTACGTAAGGCAATTTATTTCGTTGCTTTTAAATGTATTTTGTTACCTTCGACAGTGATAGCAAACAAATAAGTACTACGTCAGCCCTGTAATTTCATTCATGCACGTGTGGACACGGCGGTTGTCAGCATGCTTACTTAATTTAATACTTGTGTAATAATAAAACAAATTTCATCTACCGTTCGCAGGTCCAAATCTTGCGAGACACAGAGGTACCTGGCTCAGTGAAACGATGGCATTCACCTTGAACCCTATCACTATTGCCAACAAGATCGTGCAGATGGGCGACCCAAGGACGAGGGATTACCCTCTGGTCGTGAATCCTCTCTTCGTCTTCCCGCTCGTGTGCTTCTACTTGTACTTTGTAAAAGTAGCTGGCCCACGCTGGATGAAAGACCGTAAACCGTTCGACATCATCAACCTCGTGCGGAGCTACAACCTCTTCATGGTGGCCATCAGCGCGCTGTTTTTGTATTTGCACCTCAAGATGACGTACCTTCCCGGAGGCCGATACAGCCTATGGTGCCAGGGAATGACTGGTGACGTCGACGAAGAACTCGCCCACTACTACAAATACGGCTGGTTTTTCATTGCAGTACGTTACGCTGATCTCTTCGACACAGTCTTCTGCGTTCTTCGCAAGAAGTTCAACCAAATCACCCACCTGCATGTCATCCACCACACCATGGTGACGGTCAACGTCTGGTTCTACACGCTCTTCGCACCAGAAGGACAACCCGCTCTAGGCTTGGCCATAAACGCATTCGTTCACATAGTAATGTACTTCTATTACTTTCTGGCCACGCTAGGCCCAACTGTGCGAAAACACCTCTGGTGGAAAAAGTACCTCACCACTTTGCAAATTGTGCAGTTCATCGTAGTCATTGCACACATATCCATACCGTTATTCGTGGACTGTGGCTTTCCGAAACCCATCGTCCTCCTAGGAGGTTTGCAGACTTTTGTGTTATTATGCTTGTTTGTTAACTTCTACATCAAGGCTTATATGAAAAAAGAAAGCTTCACCAAAACTCCGTCGGTAGAACAAGATGTCAGTGTTAAAGAACAGAAGGCTAAGCAAGATGGCAAAGATGAATAATGTTGACTTGATGTAACATTTCTGTAAATAAAATATTTTGTCAGAAAAAAAAACAGCCTTATTATGACATATTTCACACTCAACACAAGATTCTGCATAATAGGTAAGCGATACGGCGTGCCTCTCCTATGCATTTCATGGGTGACCTATATTTCTGTACTGCACCTCCGAGATTTCCAACGCATAGTATACTCTGGAACAACTCTGCTAAAAACATTTTTCATTGCTTGCGCATACTTTTATCTGTGTTTATTGTGATAAAATAGATAGTAACATCAAATTGAAAAAATATTTCAAAACTTTCAGTTCCAAGGAAGAGCAGCCTACTAGGAACAAAATTTTTTTAACAACAATACAAAGCTTTTGTTCTTTCTTACAAAAAAATACTGCCGAGCCATTGGTTCAGTCACGCTCATAGCTACTGCTTGTACAAGCCATGGATATCAAGGTTCTATTTCATAAGATGCAAAAAAAGTTTTGATATCTAGGGCTTGGTCTTCGCCCGTTTTTTTTTTTCTCAAGGCTACGATGAGGCGTAAAATAGGTGTCGGAATGGCAACCTGTGCATTCTAGATCCTTTTCCAGCAGCGCATTGCGTTCCACTGGCAAGAAGGGGGAGCTCTGATGTGTCGCCATAGAAGATGGCATATGTGCTGTGTGTGCTAAATCTGGACAAACAAATGAAAACCTCATATTCGAATATGATGGCATCCATCCGGATGTCGATGCAGGCACAGTCATTCTCCCTGTGGCCCTAGGGTTAAGAAATAACAGTGGCCGTGCAAATAAATCTGCGGTGGAAGTTAGCACGAAGTGATAAGAAGATTGGTGGCTAAAAACCAGAGAAGTGGCATAAGGGGACTGAATACGTGTTCAAAGAAAATGGTCAATTTTAAGAAGAATTTATAACACAGTTAAATAAAAAAAAGCCGAACATGGTGGCAACTGCCACCGCCGCGATGGAACTGGGACGCTCCTATATTCCCTCCATCCATGCACTGGTTCATTCCGAACACTTGCCGAGGGCTCTAGGAGGAGCTCGCGCAGCCCTCAGACCCACCGCTCTCACAATGGAATGCAGATGTGGTTTGGCTAAAAGAGGACGCTTAATCTTCGCCTTTAAGAGTGGAACACGACAGCGTGTTGCAGCACTGCCAGGGAGTCCACGGAACGCCATCACCCGTTCGGCGCGACGCCTTGCCCGTTAGACAAATCGCTCTGCTAAGATACGGTGAAAAGCGCTGCCAGGCGCCTTGCCGAAACGCGCGGGACTCAAGTTGCAGTCGTAGTTCGTCGGCACATCGTTCTCGACAAATCCGGTTCCACGAACGCCAGCATAGCTTCCGCGCCAAACGAACGGGCAGCAAGCCGCAAGCGTCCTGGTGAACGCGCTTTGGATGTGCGCCGCGCTGTTCGCCGCTCACCGCGTGATTCCTGCGTGCCCGCACGGCCCCACTGCGCCCGAACGAGACGAGGGAGGCGGGAGCATGCACAGGAACACTAGGAGGCGCTGCAGTCGCGCGCTCTCTGTTGGGGCAGTGGCGCACATTGCGAAGAGGAGGAGAGATTTTTCGCTCACAGCCGACGCCAACGACACCGGCTTTTCTGCGACCCGAGCTCGTTAACGCTCTCGCGTTGAAACGTAGCGCCCATTGGTACAAATCGGCCCTCACCCAAGGGATATCGCGCCATTCCTAGCTCATCCCATGGCAACTTGTATATGTCGGTGTGCATATGGACGTATGTACTGTCTTCGCTAAAAGAATCCAAGGAGCCGCGCCAGTGGCCGAAGTGGGCTCACAGCCGAGCTGCCGAGTGGCGGCACTGCTGTTTCTATAATCTGCTGCCAGGGTAACGTTAGCCGGCACCCTCGCTCTCCTTCCTTGGGTAATAACAAGTACGGCGTAGACTCACGTCAGCCAGTTGTCACTTTCACCCAGTAGGGGAACAGCGCTAGAGTGCCGGACACCGCAGCAAGCCCATGCACTCCGGCCGCCGGTGCGGCTAATCTACTTTTAACAAAGACAGTGCCTCCACGACTGCCAGCGCGTGCACGCTTTACGTACCGGCATTTATCTGTGCGAGCGTCGAACTACCCTGACAGCGTTCCCCGCCCACGGAACTGCACAAATATGAAAAATTACTTCAATATCCAATAAATAGAGAACACTGCTGCAAGAAGGTGCAAAAGACATTTCTCTGGTAAAGTAGCGTGGCTTTTTGGGCTTGTTGGTACATAGTTCCAATACACTGTAGCGCAGCAAAAGACGAGGACACAAGAGACGAGAGACGAACACCACGAGCGCTAACTATAATGCGATACAGCGCGAATAAAGACGGGGACGAAGCGAGACAAGACACCACAGCGCTGACTTCAACTGAATTTTTATTGCGGAGAGGGGATATTTATACAGGAAATGGAAGGGAACGCATGATGCCGCTACTGCTGGAATTGATACGCGGGATAAGATATTTAAGGGCGAAAAGAAGAGGCTGCAACAGCGCACAAGGGTGACTGCTAATAACAAACAACAACGCAGTGCAAGTCAATGATGAACGATAAGACAAGGCACCGGCATTTTGCCACAAAAACACAAAAACAAGAGCCAAAGGGCCTTAAACCGCAGTACAAGGCGAGGAAGGAAACTAGGGAGCAAAAAGCAGGGCACTAACAATTTGCTAGGGGAAAAGAAAGCTGGCGGTATGAGCCGAGAGGGGGCAAGTCCCTGCTTCCTTATAGTTCTGCCCACTCTAACATTGTTAAGCGCGGCATCGCGAACCTGTGTTTTACTAAAGCTCTAAAGAAATCTTGTCTGCACTCTATGGGTGACAGCTTTAACAAACAGTCTTCTAGTCTGGAAAGAGCAGGCTACCCTAAGACACTTCTCATCTCGGTAGCAGAAGGCCTCCTGAAGAAGCTTAAGGGAGGAATACGCGAAGTTGCGTTTCCAGACAAGCACAACAAGGTTGTTGTGATTCCTTACCTGCACGCGGTGTCTCACCGGTTGAAGAGATTAGGCCAGCGGGCTGATGTTAGAGTGGTGTTTTCGGCTCCTGACAAGCTCTCCAAGCTCTGCCACAGAGTAAACGCCCCCGCAGAGCGTAAACCAGCCTGCCCGGTCAAATACCGTTCACCGTTTGTATCCTGCAAAGTCGGTGTCGTGTATAAAATTCCTTTTAGTTGTGGCAGGGCTTACATAGGCCAAACTGGTTGGTGCCTTAATGAGCGACTGATGGAGCACTCTAATGACGTCAGCAACACAGCAAAGAGGAACCTGTGAGTGCATTGCTTGAAGTGTCCGTCTCGCCCTTGCAAACCGTTGTTTCAAGATTGCACTGTTCTAGATAAAAATGCCCATCAAAGCACTCGCGAAATCATGGAGGCATTGCACATCTTGAAACTAGGAGAGGACTGTGTCAGCTCTCCCTCGATCGCCCTGACGAAACGAGAAGTAGATTATTTGAGCCAGATGTCATCTAGGTGATTTCTTCATTCGGTTTTGATTTTCAGCGATTTTAGAACCTTTTGGCTCTTAGTAGTTTTCAGGTGTGTTTGCCGCCATGTCATGAGCAGCCTCTTATTTTCCCCTTTTGGCCCTGCAATTTTAAAGTCTCTCTCGCACGGTTTTAGATCTTTTATTACCCTTTTTTTGGCTTTCTTTTCCCCTAGCAAATTGTTAGTGCCCTGCTTTTTGCTCCCTAGTTTCATTCCTCGCCTTGTACTGCGGTTTAAGGCCCTTTGGCTCTTTTTTTTGTTTTTGTTGCAAAATGCCGGTGCCTTGTCTTATCGTTCATCATTGACTTGCACTGCGTTGTTGTTTGTTATTAGCAGTCACCCTTGTGCGCTGTTGCAGCCTCTTCTTTTCGCCTTTAAATATCTTATCCCGCGTATCAATTCCAGCAGTAGCGGCATCATGCGTTCCCTTCCATTTCCTGTATAAATATCCCCTTTCCGCAATAAAAATTCAGTTGAAGTCAGCGCTGTGGTGTCTTGTCTCGCTTCGTCCCCGTCTTTATTCGCGCTGTATCGCATTATGGAAAAATACCAACTAGCCCGATCTGCCACTCTTGCGAGCGCTAACTTCCAACAAATTTTATTCTCCTGAAGCATCACATTTATACACCAGAAAACAGTAATCACACGTGCGAACAGTATCGATTTCTTAGAAAAACGAGCTCTTTATCTGAGAGGAGAATGGAAGGTGTGCTTACACACGAGCATCCTGACCTATTTATCTTTTCGGCTTCAATTATTTCGCGCGTTAACCTTTCTCTGCTTTTTCCTATTACAAGACTTTTATCACAGAAAGGCTTACAGGGTTTTGACTTGCATGCGAGAATGTGGTCAACCAGCGACCCGCCTTGCCCGTTTCTGACGTTGCGAGCGTGTTCCATTAGGCGCTCGTTCAGACATCTCCCCGTCTGGCCGATACATTCTCGCATGCAAGTCAAAACCCTGTAAGCCTTTCTTTGATAAAAGTGTTGTAATAGGAAAAAGTAGAGAAAGGTTAACGCGCGAAATCATTGAAGCCGAAAAGATAAATATTTCAGGATGCTCGTGTGTAAGCACACCTTCCATTCTCCTCTCAGATAAAGAGCTCGTTTTTCTAAGAAACCGATACTGTTCGCACGTGTGATTACTGTTTTCTGGTGTATAAATGTGATGCTTCAGGAGAATAAAATTTGTTGGAAGTTAGCGCTCGTGGTGTTCGTCTCTTGTGTCCTCATCTTTTGCTGCGCTACAGTGTATTGGAACTACGTACCAACAAGCCCAAAAACCCACGCTACTGAACTATATTCCTAGTACAACAGGCCCGCTTTTTAATGTTCACCCGAATCCCTGTGCTACGGTTTCACTCATAGCGCTTGCAACATGTCGTGCACGCACAATGTCGTTTTGCATTCGCAACAGGTTGCTGCCTGAAGACGTGAGGCGGTTGCTTGGAGGATTCGTCCAATCGGCTGGTCACGGCATGAGGGCGTGCAAGCTTGCCAAATCCTAGTGGTACCGGCAAGCCCGGCTTCACAGGCAGTGCCTCGAGGCTCAGCTTCTCTCGATTGGCGAAAGTCAGGCAGCCTGGCGAACTCTTTGGGAATACCAGCGTATCACTGCTCAAGCTACCGAATGTTTGTGGGCTCAACATATGCCACAACTACGGGCCGACCTTGCGAGCAGGACGAAGACAGCCCGGAGCACCGTCCACACCCTGGAGGCCCTGGATCTACCGGATGACGTGTCAAGGGTTCTATCGTTAGGACCAAAGTTTGCTGTGCAGCCCAAGCCGTCAGCTGCACAACTACTTGCGATGGTACGCCAAGTATCGCAGCGTGCAACGCAACTGGAACACGACCGCTGCATTTCAGAAGCAGTCGACCTTTTGCAATGCTCAAAGCCAGGATCTTCCAAGCTACCCCTCAAGCGCGTCGAGTCCTTCATCAAGGAACAGGACCTGGTCGTGCTGCTTGCTGACAAAGAAGGTGGCTTTGCGATTTTATCCTGTGAACTTTACAAGTCCAAGGCTGACGAAGCCGTGTCTTCTGTATTTAACTGCCGCAACGAAGTAATGATGTCAAAAGTAAAAGCTAAAGCGAAGAAGCTATGCAACAAGTTAAACCTTACCAAGCTGGCTAAAAAAATAGGCGATGCACGAAAAGATTTTTTAGACGTGTTTTTCAGTGCAAAAACCCATAAACCGGAAAAACCATTCAGGGTGATCATCTCTGAAACTGGCACATGGCAAAAAACGGTTTCAATGTACTTACAAAGCAAACTTAACCTTTTACCGCTTGACGACCCCTTTATAGTTAAGAAATCTGACGAAAGTTTAGACTTTGTTCGGTCGTGCTCTGATAACAGCATGGTTGCATTTTCAGTGGATGTTAAGGATCTATATTACTCGCTGCCGAACGACAAGGTGCTGTGCTGTGTAGAGGAGTGCATAGATGAGTTCGGGTGTGTTGCTTTCCAGAATGCGGCGGGTGTGTCGGCGAGCAGTTTTTTAGAAATTTTAGCTATTTACTTGCAGTCAACGTTCATTAACTGGGAAGGAAAACCCTACCTTCAGAAAGAAGGGATATGCATCGGGTCGTGCATAGCGCCAATCCTGAGTAATCTGTTTTTAACAAAACTTGACAAGGCTGTTTCCAGCCACCATGACAGCTTGGACGTAATCAAGGTCTTTAGATTCGTTGATGACTTTTTTATTCTTGTTAAGTGTGACCAAGGCTCACTTGAGTCAAAGGCTCATAGCATTTTAACTACCATGACAGAACATTTTAAACCGCATGTTTTAACATGCGAATTGCCCATCGATAACTCCATTAGATTTTTAGATATTAACTTCACCTTTCACGCTCATCACATATGCTGGGCCTACCAGCCGCGAAGCAACAAGCCGATGCTGCCATATCACTCCGCTCATTCAAAACTGATAAAAAGAGGTATTGTCAATTTATGTTTTCGAAATGCTCTCCAGAAATCTTGTCCGCACATGATGACCGATAGTTTTCAAGAGCAGTCCAAGAGGCTTACTAATGCCGGATACCCCTCCCATGTTCAAGTTTCTG
This sequence comes from Amblyomma americanum, assembly GCF_052857255.1. Lineage (NCBI taxonomy): Eukaryota > Metazoa > Arthropoda > Arachnida > Ixodida > Ixodidae > Amblyomma > Amblyomma americanum. The sequence goes on from NC_135500.1 coordinate 212,669,576, forward strand.
TTGCAAAAAAACTTGTTAAGAGAATGAAACCAGAAAATCAATGTAATCCAAACCCAGTTCCTCATGAACGGAAAAACCTTGTTGTATTACCTTATCGACACAAGATTTCCCACAATTTAAAAAATTGGTCAACGAGCGAATGCGACCGTCGTGTTCTCGGCGCCGAAAAAACTTGCAACGTTGTGCAAACTGGGAAAAACCAACACCAACAAAGCGCGCGGATGCGCAACTAGGCACCAGAAGCCCTACGTCACGTGCGATGAAGGTGTTGTATATCAAATTCTTTTGTCATGCGGGAAACACTATATCGGCCAGACGGGGAGATGTCTGAACGAGCGCCTAATGGAACACGCTCGCAACGTCAGAAACGGGCAAGGCGGATCGCTGGTTGACCACATTCTAGCATGCAAGTCAAAACCCTGTAAGCCTTTCTTTGATAAAAGTCTTGTAATAGGAAAAAGCAGAGAAAGGTTAACGCGCGAAATCATTGAAGCCGAAAAGATAAATAGGTCAGGATGCTCGTGTGTAAGCACACCTTCCATTCTCCTCTCAGATAAAGAGCTCGTTTTTCTAAGAAATCGATACTGTTCGCACGTGTGATTACTGTTTTCTGGTGTATAAATGTGATGCTGCAGGAGAATAAAATTTGTTGGAAGTTAGCGCTCGTGGTGTTCGTCTCTCGTCTCTTGTGTCCGTCTTTTGCTCCGCTAAAGTGTATTGGATCTCTGGTAAATGCAGCGCTGTCAGCTGGCTTAACTTTCAGCCAAGGGTTTTCTAAGCTGCACATCTTTATTAAAAAATGAAAACTGACCTGAACTGCTGGAAGAACAGCAAGCTCAGTGCTCGAACAGATTCTTAAAACTGAATATCGCCGACCGTACAACTTTGTTCTCTTCCGCTTTGCGTGACTGTCGAATGGTCGACAATGAGGGCGGAAGGGCGGCCCGTCATTCCGACCTCCTGACTTCACCGCTTTTACTTTGTTTTTTGTTTCCACGATTCAACGCACCCAACAAGAGCGCTGAGCTTGCACGCCCCAAACACTGTCTCGTTGCGCCATTTTAAGACTTGAGGTTCGTTGACCTGGCGTATAAATCTTTGCACAACTTACCCAACGCCTTCAGTATGCTTATTAGCGTTTGCGTTCATTCATATTTTGAGTGTCTCTGAGTTGGCACCGCTCTTTCTTCCGAGTACTGAACAGGAAGTAGTTGCCCAGAGCTCCGGCAACTCCCGTAGGGCGAAATGAAAGCAGAATTTTGTTGTTTCGTTACTATTATTCAAATTATGCCATGTTGTCATTCAATAGATGTCCTCCGTCTTCGCGAGCTTCTTTGTCATGCCAAAAGCGTGTTTTGTCTTCGATGTGGAGCTGCCGACGGCGCAAGAAAAAAGGCGTCCCTATGACAGTCTATTTGGGGGCTACTCCCGGCTGGACAAGCTCTCTGCTCGAACAGCCAATTTCGTACAAGAAAGAGACGAGCCCAGCGCAGCGGAGTTCACACTGACGTTAAAGTGGTCGTTAAAATGATCTCGGTCGAACAAGGCCGCTTTAATGCGCAACAAAGCTGCCACATGTTCCTCCTGTGTGAACCACCAAGCTCGGGTAAGTGCTAGTTTCTTTTGGACGGCATACTGCTTATGCTATGCATGTCTATTTCAACTAAGCAAACTATTTCCGCGTGCCCTGTAGTGATGACCGACGCTTCGTCTCGAATTGTTTTTTTTATTTCACTTTCAAAGAACGTGTTATTTCCGGCAATTACTGATACCGCAGTATTACATACATCGGCAGTGTCACAGCGTAGCGCCATTCACTTCACGTCTCTTGTCATCACTTTCGTAAATATTTTGGTCGAGATGCCTTGCTTACTACACGGCTATTATACCTATACCATGAGCAGTAAGCGTATTGGCACTGCTGAACCTTAATAGGAGGAATTGGAATGACTTAACCTGTTTTGGGACTAAACCTGCAGTAGTATACACGGCATGGAAATGATGTGAGTGTGTGTTGGCAGGACTCGCTCATTGTAAGAAAAAAAGGGGGGGCTTAAAGATACGTCCGACAGACCCAGTTCAACCTCATTAATGGTACGGCACACGTCATTGTAGGTTTATGGCTAAAGTCCAGCGTATGCGCGTCATGCATGGTGCCTGTCCACTTAGCTACACTCTCTTCTCCGCGAAGCACGGTTGCAAGTTTCACACCACATTCGCATCTTCCGAGGAGCTGCAAAGAGAAGTTCGCCCATTCTTATATCTCCGACTGTCGCTCAATCGATGCGGCTACGCGAAACATATCTAGCTCGTATGTGCGTCACGGCAAAAACCACTGACATGCACGAAGCATCCGTGGCCCTAAATGCACGTGATTATATTCAGATGTAGTGAAAGACTCCCAGAAATTCTCACAGGGACGAGTCTTCAAGCCCGGTTGTGCGCTGCGGGACTCGCACGAGGTCGTATACACAGGCGTCAAGCGATGCGACCTACGCCAGTATTCGAGCCGTGCGTTCCCACTCCGGCTTAGTAAATAGTCTCGTAATCTGTCACCTCGTTGTGCCCGTAGTCAAAGTAAATTATCACCAGCATTTGTTCCGGCGACAATGCTGCAACGGCTTGTGAAGCGCAGTGGTATGCCTGGTAGGTATCGAACTGCCCTACTCGGCGCAACACGCATCTCTAACTGCAGAACACCAACGTGTAATCCACAACAAACATCATTGTAGCTTTTCTACAGACAGACAGAGTGTTCACTGTAACAATTTTAGAGTCTGCCAAACAGCAAATGCAAAAGCAATCGTATGTCGAATTCATTTGAGGACTCGGTTATAACAGTGACGACCAGGCAGACACGCTTGCCGAAGTTAGGACGTACTCGAACACATTGCAAGTAGGCACTGGGGAGGAGCAACCGCAAAGTCTGAAGCGTGTACAAGCAGCTTCTGGGCAAACATCGACACTTTTTAGGTGAAGACGAGGAAAGTGCTCTACTCGCAGCTTGGTCTTGCGCGCAGAAGTTCCCTCATGTGGAATTTAAACCCTCGCTGGCTCAAACATAGCGTGAGTCGAACGCCTCCCATCACCACACATGTAATTAGAGAACCGATGCGGCGTGCACTGACCTTAAGCTGTAGGACAGCGGTTTGTCGCAAGGAAACAAACAAGTCTCCTACTTCACGAAGCTGACTTCGACACAGGGCAGAAAAGCACGTAAGCTCCATTTATGTTGGCCTGAAAATCGCCAGGAGTAATTTCGCAGTTCGCACGCTGCAACCGAACGTCGTGCGGCAAACTGTGCGAACGGAGTACATGGTATTTGCCATGGCCGTAACAGAATAAGTAGTTCATTGCAAGGCGCTCTCGAAGTATGTGCACCGAACGCCAGTCGGCCTATTCTGAGCAGTGAGTGAACATTCTTAAATTAAATGATGATTTATGGTTTATGGTGGGTTTAACGTCCCAAAGCGACTCAGGCTATGAGAGACGCCGTAGTGAAGGGCTCCGGGAATATCGTCCATCTGGGGTTCTTTTACCTGCACTGACATCGCACAGTACACGGGCCTCTAGAATTTCGCCTCCATCGAAATTCGACCGCCGCGGCCGGGATCGAGCCCGCGTCTTTCGGGCCAGCAGCCGAGCGCCATAACCACTCAGCCACCGCGGCGGCCTCTTGAATTAAATGAATTGAAGGACTCTAGTGTATCTATATCCTTGTAGATGGCCGTCCAAAAGAGCGCCAGGAGAAGAAATCGAGCGCACCGCAGAGAGAGCATCAAATAGTCAGACTAAAAGCACTGATCATGGCCGACCGACGCACTCGGAGAAAAAAAAGAAAGGCTCCTAGTCCGTTCGACGCAATCGGGAAAAACATGCGAAGGGTCTGACCGAGGCACATTTAAACACAACCAAAAAAAAGCACCCCAAAACTCATTCGTTAACACAGACTACTGTATCTGCTTTGGCGTTATTATAGTTAATTGTTTTTTCTTATTGCCGTCGCTAATGTTGCTCAGTTTACAAGAAATTCCCTCAGACAAAAGCAGTTCATGCATTCATATCTTCTGAGCAAACTGAAGGCCAGAAAAACGGTTGCAGGAATCAAATAATGGAATAAGTGTATTCAGAAATGAACGCGACATGTTTAAAACATCCAAGCAGCAAGAACGTTTTCAATCGCCGCTATTACAGTCACCAGAAATTCTCGGTCATGTCTTTTGCTGGTTATTTTCCTTTAAATCATGTTCCAACTGGGCCGGCAACCTTCCATAATATGTCCCTCATAGCCTGAGTCGCTTTGGGACGTTAAACTCCTATTAACCTTCCATAATATGTAAACCAGAAATAATGCTTTCGTAACTTTGAGCAAGTGGCTTAGGGTACTTAAACACCGGTTTCACATAGCACCTGGTTAAATTTTTCACATTTGGTTGCAGCGGAGTAGGAAATTCATACGATGTTTTCATTTTTCAACACGAAGAGGAAATTTGGCATGAATACAGACGACAAAATTTCCCTTGTGCTTTCTGTGCTTGGCTCGCTTGAACCATGTTTGCTTTTTAAAACAGGTTTTAATCACACTACTAGCAAATTACCCCTTGGTTTAGGACAGCTGTGCGCTCTGAGCACTCCGTTATCTTCACATTTTTAAACACGTGCCTTTGAAAGCAGAACGCGCAACTGAAAGCGCCGGACAAGCGGCAATTTTGGTTGAAGAGAACGGAAGTGGATTCTGCTTTAGCCCTCATATAACGAGAACCCGCTTTAAACAAAACCGGCCCCTCCATTGTTTTGCATTTGGTCCTTACTAATGACCTCGCGCATTCGTCTGACACGTGCGAGCAGCCAACCACTTAGTGCACGATTACTCCTCGCTACTCTCAACAAAAGCACGGCCCCTTCCTGCTTCCTGTCCAGGGAGAACTGCACAGACCTGCAGCCGCGCTCCAGGCCTTTGCCCGTGTGAAAGGCAAAATGAGCTCGTATTGTCGGCCAAATTTCACACCGAAAGGACATCCTGCTTTCTGAGGTGCGTCTGAGGCCCATGCCCTCCTCCGCCCCATACTTGAAAAAAAAAAAACATAGAGAAGGAGTAGGAGAACCCGTTTCCGCCTGTTACATGCGAATACACCGGGTGATTTGTTTGTTTAAACTTCATAGATTTTTATTTTAAAAACTGTGATAAGTACGTCCACGCAGTCTGGACAGGTGAATTTTACAGTAACGCGGATATTATGCACGTGACAGAGCTGAATAAATAGAGTCTCATTAACTAAATGGTCTAACGAACTTTCTTTTTTTAATGTTATAGGACGAGATTATATTGAAGAAATGAAGGCCGTAGGCATCCTAAATGAGCTCAGTTGTTAAATATTAAGCGACATATGCTGCGAAATATTCAACGTCAAAAAAAAAACGCATTTGAAACCTAGTTGAATTGGCCTTCGCGCATTGCACATTTTTAAAATGGCGTCGCTCGCATTTTTAGTGCAGCAAATACCGGGGACGATCGTCTGTTGTGTAATGTAAAAGCAGTCGACGTGATTTCGGCGGGGATACTGCGCAGGTGAAAGGGGATAGTCCCCTACCTGCACTGTCACGCTCCCATGGTCATGAGATTTAGCCGATGCCATTGGCTTGAAAGAGGTCTTTTGGTAAAGATCAAGGTTTTGGTAAAGATTTTGGTAAACATTTTGGAAAAGATCAAGAGAACATCTATGTGAGTTATCCCCTCTTCCGAAAAAGTGTTGCCGGGCGTCTTACTTGGCGAGTACAAAGCTCGAACTCTCTATTAATTCATCTGTACAGTTCATCGTCATAATCATCATTAGCCCAAGTACGTCCACAAAACAACAAATGTCTCTACCTTTCATCCGCACTTAACCCTGCCGTGCATTTACGGCAGAAACCTGATCCCCGCAAAGGCTTTAACTAATCTGTTCACATGACTCTGTGGCCAATTACTATGTTTACCTTCTCTTGAAGTCCACTCCGTACCCCTCGACCATCGGTTATGTGATCTCTGCAAGCCAAGCTCAGAAAGCACGAGCACGAGGGAAATATATGCCACTATTTTTAATGCAAATGTCCCGTTGCGCTTTTTTCAGCCGTGCAGTCAGCTGACTGCTTTATTCTTCACGCAGCATACCTGAGGCATGCCATCTACTTATCGGCATCTGCGTTCATTCACACTAGAATGTTTCTTTGTAGGCACTGCTCTTCGTTCGAGTACTGAACAGGAGGCAGTTCTCCCCAGTTGCTGCATCCGCAGTGAGAAGACGGAATGAACGCAGCATTTTCATTGTTTTCGAGTTGCAGCGCGAATTGCGCCATGCTGACATTAAATACACATCTTCCGTGTCAAGCTTCTATGTCATGCCAAAAGCGTCTTTTGTCTTTGATTTTGTGCTACTGATGGTACAATAGAAAACGCGCCACTAGGACTGAGTGTTTTTCGGTGTACTCCAGAATGGGAGGGGTGTGTGCGCATAGATCGAATGTCGCTTAAGCAAAAGACAAGCCTACCACATTGGTGTTGACTTACAGACCGCAATAAAATGATCTGGGCCAAATAAGGCCAATTACGTCGCGACAGGATTGGCCCACGTTACTTCTGCATCGGCCGTCGAGGTCGTGTGAGTACTAGTTTCGGTTGAATGACGTTTCGCTTATGCGTCCTCATTCAAAAATTTCAAAGCTAAAAATGACTGCGTGCGTTGTAGTGATAACAAGCTCTTTGAAAAAAAAAACAGTCTTTTGTTTTGTTTTCCTGTTCAAAGAACAGGTTTTTATGCTAAGGATGGATGCCGCAGTGGAACAAACAGGGGCAGTGCCGCAACATAACATCGGTTTCTTGGACCTTTCCATCACGTTCACAATTCTTTCGGCCTGGCTGACAGCGCTGGTCGCGCAGCAGCCTCAGAAATTCTTCGGGCCGAAAAGTCCTGTCGTGGGGGGGGGGGGGGGGGGGGGGTCATTTTGGGCAAAAAAAAAACAATTAAAACGGGAATAAATGTGACCAGTCCATAGAAAGGAATAAAGATGTGGGAGCCAAAGTATCCACAAGAATCTGCACTCTTGGAGAAGCAACGTTCGAGCATCAACTCCGCTCGGAGCTGAGGGGTTCGTCATCAAAACAAGTACGTGCATGCGTGTACGTGTGTGAGCGCGTTGTAGCGTATGCCTGTGCTTGTGCGCGTGCGTGTGGGCATGTGTGCGAGCATGTGAGTGTGCGTGTGTGTGTGCACGTGTGTCAAAGTGTGCATGTGTGTGCCCGCGTGTGTGTGCGTGCGTTTGTGTGAGTGCGTGCGTGAGCGTGTTTGTGTGCGTGCGTGTGCATGTGTGTGTGTGTGAGTGTATGTTGTGTGCGTGTGTGCGCGTGCATGTGTGTGAGTGTGTCTGCGCGTGTTTCTGTTAGTGTCCGTGTGTATGTGCGCGTGCGCGTATGTATGTGCGTGTGTCTGTGTGAGTGTGCGTGCGCGTGTGTTTGTTTAGTGTGCGTGTGTATGTGTGTGTGTTTAAGTGAGTGCTTGCATGTGCGTGCGTCTGTGAGTGTGCGTGCGCGTTTTTGTTTTAGTGTGCGTGCGTGCGCGTTTGCGTGTGCGTGCATGTGTGCGTGCGTCTGGGTACGTGCGTGTGTGTGTTTGTGCGTCAGTTGTGGTCCTCTTCGATGCGGCCGCCAACATGCAGGTGCGAGGGGAGCCCCCGCCGGCCTAGTGGTGCCACTTGGCTCAGCGGGAACATCTTCGGGGACAAAGACATAGCCTAAATAAGGCGTTCAGCGAGCATTAAGATGCAAACTTAGTACAAAATATCTACGGCTATCCTTAGTTTCGGCAGCCGACAAACGAATTTGCCTTCCCTTTAATCATTTCTTCTGATGAACCACTACCACCAGAAGCAGGGGGAGTAACAGATGTCCACTACCAGGAAGGGCACGCGTGAGCCGTTTATTCGTATACACGACCTCTTTGTTATCCATCCTGCATCGATAGGAAGTATTACCATCATCAGAAGTAGACAAAATTTAATGGAGAAAATTTTTTGTAAGGTCATCTACTTTCATCGCTACGCTCAAGCTAATAATACCCGCGTGCCCTCTTTGCTAAGGAATAAGTTTTACATGCAGCATATGATGGAATGCAACAAGCGTATAGCAGGTTTCGATACCTTGAGGCGATTATTTGAAGAAGTTACTTAATTGGACGCGATGCGAATGTTTTGTTTATTTTACCGGATGTTTTTCTTCCCAGATTTTCCTCTTAATAACCGCGAAAGATACGTTGGTGAGGTATACATGTGAACTGTACGACAAGCCGGGCGTTGTGATAAAGAACAATTGAATGATGGCGAAATAAATTACTAATTCATTTTAATTTACATTACGCCAAAACCAAAAGTCACTGAATCCACTTTTCAAAATTATTTTTCTTGGAATATCTCCTGGACGTCTGAATTAGAGTGGATTTTCGACGAAGATAACAAGGCATCTTAATAGTATTGCTGCAGCGCCAGGAAGTACCGAGAAACATCAGAGTAGCGTCAACCGCAATTAACGCGCTCAAATAGGCGCTGGCACCGGCAAGCACTCGAGTGGCGTGAAGAAGCTCGTACGAGACTTGAAGTGTTGCTTGTCGGGCGAGTCGGTGATCCAGAATAATAGGGCAGCGCATGACAATACATGAACCACAGCATGAAATGCTGTGGATGATGTACTTAAATGCAGCAACCGCAAGAAATAAACACTTGACAGTTAGCGCTCGTGTTGTTCTGTGTTCCTCCTGTGGTCCTGTTTTGATACGCGCTGCTCTATTATTATCGTGCAAGCATCGTGCAAAGGATTTATGGACAGTTCTTGTGAAAGAGGTCGCACTAGAAGGCACAGATTTTGTTGTTTTGATTTCACAGCCAGGTATCACGATAGAAGATGAAGACGATGGAGCACGTTGTTAAATGAACACACTGAACGGGACAGGGGATCGAGGAAGCTCCGTACGCTGCGTCGGCAGCAGCTCCGAGCTGGCGCACTGGAGCCCTCACCAGCGGCTGCGACAGCCCGGGAGCAGCAGGTCACCGCGTTGGCTGCAGGCCCTCGTTGCGTGGACAGAGGAAGCAGCAGCGTGGAAAGCGTTGGTGTCCAATCCCAGTCAGTAGGCCTCTGGCAGGAGACGACGATGGCCGCTTTGCACCGCCGGTGATTAGAACGTGTGCAAAGGTAGCTAATTAGCACATACATGTGATCAGGAATGACTGCCCTGATGAGAAAAGTAACCTTGCACACCTCAAAAGAGCCGGACTGACGTCCACCTTGCCTGATCAAGAGGCCCCCCTTGAAAGTGTGCAAAGGTGGCTAATTAGCACATACAGGTGGCCAGGAATGACTGCACTGATGAGAAAAATAACCTTGCGAACTGCAAATAGTCGGACTGACGTCCACCATGCCTGGTCAAGAGGCCCCCCTTGAACGTATGCAAAGGTAGCTAATTCGCACATACAGGTGACCAGGAATGACTGCACTGATGAGAAAAGTAACCTTGCGAACTGCAAATAGTCGGACTGACGTCCACCATGCCTGGTCAAGAGGCCCCTCTTGAAAGTATGCAAAGGTAGCTAATTAGCACATACAGGTGATCAGGAATGACTGAACTGATGAGAAAAGTAAGCTTGCACACCGCAAAAGAGCCGGACTAACGTCCACCTTGCCTGGTCATGAGGCCTCCCTTGAAAGTATGCAAAGGTAGCTAATTAGCACATACAGGTGATAAGGAATGACTGCACTGATGAGAAAATGTGTTGTCTTGTATTGTGTTTTATGGCACATAGGCAACCGAGGCCATCATGCGCCAAGAACAAGGTATAGGAAAAGGCTTTTGTTGAATATTATAGAAATGTAAGAATCATCCCTTCTCTAGCGGCCCTCACACATTAATATTACACTGTGAACACATACACAAATTTTATAAATGGCTACAAGTAAAAGCTTTAAAGAGGGCCGGGGAACCTCAGTAGCCTTACTTGGCTGCGGAAGGATATCGAGGCTCCCAACCAATCAAAATAAAAGCCTCAGCTTTCTTCTCAGGCATGACAAATTGGCTGAGGTGTACTAAAATTCAAACAAACCAGTGGGTAAAAATTTACAGTCTCTTGAGAAATCTCGTTTCGTTAAGAAACCTAAAAACACATGGTATATTAACAATTGCATCATCTCCTAAAAGCAGTTCGGGATGAAAAGGAATGCATTTATTATAAAATTCCGGGCACGTTTTTCTTGGTTCTTCCAGTTCCACACAAGAGAATAAAATATGGTTAACCGTGAGTTCGTCTCCACATTCTTGGAAAACAGGTTTGTCTTGTTTTGTTAGTAGGAAGTTGTGCGTAAGGTGTGTGTGGCCTATTCTGAGACGGCATAAGATCACTTCTTTGAAACGTTCTTGGTGCACACACGACTTAAATTCCCCTAAAATTAGTTTTACGAAGTGTAGTCTATTTTTGACCTCATTGTTCCAAGCCGACTGCCATTTTTTTCTTAGTTTCCTTGCTACTAATTTCATGCAATCATTAAACGGCATATTTACTTTCATTATTTCCTTGTCACGTGGTTTACCAGCACACACATCTGCTCTCTCATTGCCTTTTATTCCCACATGACTCGGGACCCAGCACAGTTTTATATTTTGTCCTTGAGCTATGGCAGTTACTATGTTGTGTATGATGTCACCAAGCAGAGGGGAGCTTGCATTTTTAGAATGGAGAGATCTAAGTACACGTAAGGAGTCTCTGTAAATAACAGCATTTTTGAGGTTCTCACTTAGTATCTTTTCTATGGTCATACATACTGCGTAGCACTCCGTGGTGAAGATGGAGGAACACTGTGGTAGTCTTACTATTTGCTCCGAATTTCCTCGCACCACTGCGCTTCCTACGCAACTATCTGTTTTTGATCCATCAGTATAAAATTCTGTAAAACTACTGTATTTTTCTTCAAGGGCACAGAATTCTTGTAATATATGTTGCTGTGGAGTTCGCTTTTTACGGAAATGTGCAAGAGTGAGATCACAGATTGCAGGAAAATTGAACCATGGAGGCAGTGGACCACGTCTTCGAGCAACGCCAGGTAATGCATCCATCACGTCGAGGTTTTTGCACATATCTTCAAAACGCAGGAGAAGTGGCCTTATAACTAATGATTTGTTGTTAAATAGTGTTCTAGATGGGCACTTTGTGACTATTTGGTGATTGATATGTTTAGGTAGTGAACGGATTTTTAAAACGTACGAGCATGTGAGCATAGTTCTCTCTGTAAGTGATGGTTCGTTGGTTTCGACATAAATACTTTATCGGGGACGTCCTGTATGCACCGGTGGAAAGACGCAAGCCTAAATTGTGTACTGGGTCTAGCCGTTTAAGGTACGATTGCCTCGCTGATCCAAAAACTATGCATCCGTAATCTAATGTAGAACGTACTACAGAGCGATGAATCTGTAAAAGACAAGCCCTATTGGAACCCCAATGTTTTCGTGAAAGTACTTTTAGTATATTCAGAGATTTAGAAGCTTTCTTTATGAGTATGTTTATGTGTGGTAGGAATGTGAGCTTTTTGTCATAAATTATTCCTAGAAATTTGTGCTCATCTTTAATTGGTAGCGCGACTTCATTTAAATACAGGGAGGGATCAGTGTGCAGTCCTCTTCTAAGCGAAAAAAGAACAGCTACTGAGTTTTGCGTAGAAAACTTGAAACCGGTTATGTCTGCCAATGTTGTTAGTTTATTTACTATCATCTGTATTTCCCTCTCACACGATCTAAAGCTGGAGGATGTGCAAGCAATCTGGAGATCGTCGACGTAGACAGAATACATGATAGACTTTGGGATTATTTTTGCTAGGGAATTCATTTTTACTATAAAAAGCGTGGTGCTTAAAATGCACCCCTGAGGCACGCCGTTCCCTTGAATGAAATTCTTAGAAAGAGTGGCACACAGGCGTACTTGAAATAAACGGTTGGTCAAAAAGTCACTCAAGCATTTTAGCATTCTACCACGGATTCCGAGATCTCCAAAGTCCCGCAGTATACCAAACCTCCATGTGATGTCATAGGCTTTCTCAAAATCGAAAAGGCCGCAAAGCAGTGTTGCTTGTGTATAAATGCTTCTCGGACTGTGTTCTCTAGGCGGACTAGATGGTCGGTTGTAGAGCACGCCTTTTTAAACCCACACTGATGGATGTCAAGAAGATCACGGGATTGTAATATAAACATTAATCTAATGTTAAGGACGCTTTCGAAGGATTTGGCAAGTACGCTTGTTAGGGCTATAGGCCTGTAATTGCCAGGGGAGGTAGGAACTTTTCCCGGCTTCAACAACGGCACAATAATGGCTTTTTTCCATGCCTCTGTAATCTCTCCTGATAACCATATTTTGTTAAAAAATTTCAGAAGCGAGTCTACAGCATGTTCGGACAAGTGGGCAAGCATTTCGTAATGGACTTCATCTGGTCCTGGTGCAGTCTGTTTACCCGAAGAAAGTACACTGTTAATTTCTTGTAGTGTAAATGGGCTATTATATGCTTCGTGAACACTGTCCTATATCGGCAGTCTTTCTTTTTCGGCTGTGTCTTTATATTTTAAAAATGATTCTGTATAGTTAAAGGAACTAGATACAGTGGAAAAATGTTCGCCTAATATGTCTGCTTGTTCTTTTATATTTGTCTGTACACCAGGGGCGGTCAGAAGAGGAACTGTGAATGGAGTGTAGCGACCATCCATTTTGTGTACTGCCTCCCACATTTTTTTCGAAGAGACTTGGCTGTTTATCGAGGAAATGAAACGCTGCCAGGATGATTTTTCGGCATTTCGACGTATGTTCCGCGCTTTTGCTCTTGCTTTTTTAAAGTTTATAAGGTTCTTCTGTATGGGGTATCGGCGAAATATACCCCAAGCTTTATTTTGTTGCTTTTTTCCTTCTTTGCAATCTCGTGTCCACCACATTTTATGGTTGCGTTGTACTATTCCTGAATATTGTGGGATAGCCAAGCGTGCGGCAGAAAGAATGCAATTTGTGAACTTTTCATTTATTTCTTTTACATTAAGATTTTCTAACGTCATATTTTCTAACGTGACTGCTGTTCTAAAAAGCTGCCAGTCTGCTAAATTGAGCTTCCAACACTGTGGTTTTGTCTGGGTAACTGATGATGGGGATGACAGGCAGATTTTAACAGGGAGATGATCGCTTCCGTACGGGTTGTCTAAGACATCCCATTTAAAATCGTTAAAAACTGAAGGAGAGCTAAAAGACAAATCTAAAACACTCATTTTTCTTGAACTAGGGGAGCAATAAGTAGGTTTACTGGTGTTCAATAAACAAATATTGTTGGATAGTATAAAATCCTCAATAACCTGACCTCTGCTATCGGTTTTCTCACTGCCCCAGAAACAAGAGTGTGCATTAAAATCGCCAACTATCAAGTATGGCTCCGGTAACTGTTGTAAAAGGCTCTCTAATTCATGCTGTCTTACTTCGAGATGTGGTTGAAGATATACGCTACAAACTGTAACGGTTTTGTAACCAACCACTGTGGCTGCTACGGCTTCGAACCTAGTTTTAAGTTTGATCTCGCTAGCTGCTACGCCAGGTTGCACAAAGATGCCTACGCCTCCCTAGAGTCTGCACGCCCCCTCTCGGTCACGGCGGAAGACAGTATACTTCTTTAGCACCTTTGTGTGCCGAGGGCCTAGATTGGTTTCCTTCACACATAAAGAAATAGGAGAAATTGTGTTTAAAATGTCTTTTATGTCGTTATAGTTATTTACGGGACCTCTGCAGTTCCAGTGTATTATGAAAGCCATCTTAATGTTGTGTGCGTGTGTGCAGATAAAATTACATTAACTTTGATTTGGCCCCTTGACTCGGAGCCTCACATTTTTTTGATCGATCCAAAGACCTCTGCCGTCCGTCCAATGTGGACGGCACGGGGCTGCCCTGGGTCGTGTCCATCGCCTCAGCAGAGGCGCTGGACGACCGTGCAGGATGCACGCTGGCTTTTGAGTTAGACCTCGACCTGTCGGAAGAGATCTTGAGGCCCGCTGACCCGGGGGTCTGCGCAGACTGCTTTGGGGTTGGCGAGTAGTATCAGCTACTCCACCAGGGGCCGCGGATGGCCCTGTCATAGGCCCACTGCTTGCGGCCTGGACAGGTGCCGAAGCCTGGTGTGATGCGCCGCGCCCACGCACCACATCGACGAAGGTTGTCTTCGCAGTGAAGGAGAATCGGTTTGTTTTGGCGTATCTTTTTCTCGCTTCCTTGAAAGAAATGTTTTAAGTGGTTTTAAGAGTAATTATTTTTTTTCTTTTTTCCAGGACGGACAAGCCCTGGAGTATGCAGCATGGTCTCCCTCACAATTTGTACACCGCGGGGCAGCAACACATTCATCTGACTGGTTGTCCTTCGAGGAGCATTTCGCGCAAGTTTTGCGGCCGCGACAACTCTGTGAGCCGTGGCCGAACCTCTGGCAATTGAAACATCTGCGTGGGTTGGGTATATATAGCCTTACATTTATTTTCAGGTACCCGACTTCAATGATTTCAGGTAGTGTGCTGGTGTTGAAAGCGAGGATCATGTGTTTCGTATCTATTTCCTTGTTATCCTTCCGGATCTTTATCCGCTGAACATTTATGACATCTTGGTCGGCAAGGCCTTCAAGCATTTCTTTTTCATAGAGGTGAACAAAATCAATTTCTGATATGATGCCTCGGACTGTGTTCAAAGATCGGTGTGACGTGATGAAGACAGGAATCTCCCCTATCGATACAATATTTGCAAGCTTCGAGTGCTGGACAGTGTCACGCATTTCGAGCAGTAAGTCGCCACTAGCCATTTTTGATACCTTGTACCCAAACCCCAAAGTATCTGTCAGGCACTTTGCTACCAAGAATGAGGAAATCAGTCTTGCTTGTTGTTCTTCAGCTTTGCTGTGAATGTCATGAAATTTTGGGAATGACAATTTCCTTTTTGAAAAAAATCTTCATCGTTCAGCCCTCTTTTTAGAGAGCGATCAGGTTGAGAATAGAGGAGAGCCATAAAAAAAATTCAGTTTTTCAGCCACGGTGCCAGCCACCCACCACGGAGCCCAACAAGGGGACGGGACAGCAACTTGCACGCAAGTCCTGCCCATGCCAGCTGTACACCTCAACTATAACCAATTATGACGAAACCCAGGTAAGTTCGCCACACAAGGTTAACCCTAGCAGCCCATGAAGAAATGAAAAAAAAACAAGAAACGCCGAGGAGACAGGACAGTAGTCAGAAAGAAGATAGGAAAGTAAAAGATGTAGAGGAGGACAGGAAAAGGCGACTGTCGATTTCCCCCGGTCGGGTCAGGCCGGAGGTGCCGTCTACAGGAAGCTGGGGCCAAAGTGGTGTGCTGCCTCCGCCAAGGGGCCTTAAAGGTCCAAACGCTCGGCATCGGCTCAACCACCAGGATCCCCTTTTCCCCGGACACGGCGATGCCACGCACGGCGAGGCGCGGGTGCTCGGTTCAGTGGTGATGCACTGTTCACCATCATCCCCTTGCGGGGATGTCCCTGTGGATGCTCGGGAACCCGTGGTGTCGCCACTCACCAACGCCTGCAAGATGCAGAAGCGAGGCCGGCAAGAATGAAATATCTTGCGTGGTGCATGAATGCCGGGCCTAGACAGATCAGAGCTCGCTCTTTCTGAGGTGGCTTCACGAACCCAAGTCGGCGTATCTGCAAAGACAAGTGGAAAACATGGATGTTGTGCGCATGCAATAGAGGTGTCTGGCAAACACGCTGAACACGCACCTTACTGAAGGGAGCAAAAGCGGCGTATGCCACGCGTGCATCAATTCAGTTTGGCTTACCGCCCCATTCCTGGTGTCCAGACGGCTAAGAATAGGGGTCATGCGAGCGAGGAAGGGAACATTTGCGCGGTCCATGGATGCCGGACCGGAACCAAAGTTCTGAGATCGGACTTCCTTAGTCGACTCTCCGCTGTCCGCATTCAAGGCAGACCCAAAGTCGGTGTATCTGCAAGGATAAAAAGTGAATCAGGGCAACCGTGAATGTCGCGAGCCTTACAAAGGCGTCCCAGCGTACGCGTTACACTGGCTGCACTGTCGGGAACAAACGTGGTGTACACCACGCGATCGGCGACTAGCTGCATTCTCCCCTCTTCAGTGACACCTGGTGCACATACACAACCTCAGGGTTTATGGTTTATGGGGGTTTAACCCCCCAAAGCGACTCAGGCTATCAGAGACGCCGTAGTGAAGGGCTCCGGGAATTTCGACCACCTGGGGTTCTTTAACGTGCACTGACATCGCACAGCACACGGGCCTCTAGAAGTTCGCCTTCATGGAAATTCGACCGCCACGGCGGGGATCGAACACACGTCTTTCGGGCCAGCAGCCGAGCGCCATAACCACTCAGCCACCGCGGCGGCTACAACCTTAAGGGGTACCGCTTTCATTTGCAGCCTTGTCAGTTTTCTCGTTCCGATAAGCCGTGCTCCTACAGTACTTATCGAAAACGCAGAAGACTGGACGCTGCGATGCAGTGGGTCCAAGTCTCCGACAGTACAGCGCTTGGGGCGGTAGGCAGACAGTGCACGAAACGAACGCTGCACGATCCGCAGCTGCCATATCGGGCAATATGTCATCGCAGGCTGAATGTACCAGTGCCGTTGGATCAAGTGTGGGCACATCTGCAAAGAACAAAAAGAAAGTGACAGTCACGCAAGCATATCGCAGTGGCGCATACTACTCCCCGTGGGAGCAAAGTGGGCGCGACCGAAGCGTACGCCGCGGGGCTGAAAAAAAAGTAGGGATGGCGAACTACCGACCTTGGCTGCAGCGGAAACACGATGTGTCGCAGACCGTAGACAGTGTCCGTTCTTCGGAGTTGTTGGACGAGGCTGGCGAGAATTTCCGAGCGCCGTGTACGGCCACAAACCAAATGTGAACGACACAGTGGCTTGGTCGCAACGCCGTTAGGAACAGATTTTTCGTGACGTAAACGGCAGCAGGCTCGCCCATCTAAACCCCTGGAGCTGAGAGCTAAGGCCTAAAGCGCTGTATGCATCGCGAATCCTAGCTCACCGCGCTTCCTTCAGGAAGAACAAACACGGTGGGGACAGTGCATGAGACCTGTGCTTTACATGCTGCGTGCTGCTTGGTTACTAGCATCCAATGGCCGCAGAAATAGCGAGAGTGAACCTTAACTTCGCTCTAACAGCCCACAGTCGGTTTCATGGACGTATGTCGCTTTAGCCGCGAGGCCTTGCCCCACACTCACCTTCGATGCCGGTGGCCTGGCTCGGAGTTATGTTCCACGGCAGTCGTCGGTCGGTCGAGGGTCCAACAGCCTCTAGGCGGCTCCGGGGTTCGCCGAAGACGACGGCAATCCACTGGCAACGGGAAGTCACGTCCACAAGCACTGCCGCGAAGCACAAGCACTGCGGTAAAACAAGCACTCGTCGTCGGCACCGAGAAAGAAAGACCGAGTGCCGCATTCTCATTCTTGTGGCGAACGATGAGCGCAAACACTAGGCAATACACGACAAACGCACGCACAGGCGCTACACTAAAATCTGCGTTATTCCTCCTGCGAGCACTCATATGTATACCTATGGCCACCCTTGCGCAAGCAAATCAAAAATAGACAAATCAGAGACAGGTTATCAGCGACGCGAGCTCAGGAACCTATACTCGGCTGTGTTAAGGGAGAGGGAAGTATCGGGAATGCAGCCTTCTGCTTTTATCTTAATGTGATAAGCTTCTAGAGACACGCCCGTGTTCATTCTTGCTTCTGCCATGAATTGACGTCTCTTCGAATCGCGCTGCACAAACGCTGCAACATTTCATGCGTGAGACAAGATGTGCGCCTTCGTCAACGTTATTCTTTTTGGTTATTCTTTATTATTTAGCGCATGCTCCCTGAGTCGCTTATTAATACATCGCCCTGTCTGCCCGATGTAATGGGTCGATAGTTTTTTATGTCATCATTTTGCCCTGCTTTGAAAAGGGGCTTAACTATCGCAGTTTCAAGCTATTTCGGGATACGCGCGGTATCTAGTACGCCTCTTGGACAAAAATAGCTCAAAAAGATGAGACGAAGAAGGTGCAGACACACACGAGCGCTGACTAGCAACTACAACGTCTAGAAAGCCGTCCAACATGAAGAGCAAAATTTCGGATATGGCTGCAAGGTTCCTTTGTAGTAGACTCGCTGATAAACCGTCAATACCAGAAGGCTTATTGGGCTTAAAGCTGAAAATTTTTTGATTAAAAAAGGAAACCGGGGAAATGTTTCTAGCGGTTTTTCTCCGAATATGGTTTATCAGTGACCATGTTTTTTGCGGCACCCCTTGACGACTGGCGAAATTGCTGAAAGAGGTACTGGCGCTTCGTGGATCTTTCAAAGCGACTACCCTATTCGTTGCGGCTTTGTACTCAAGACGTAGGTTTTTATTTTTTGGGACATGTTTACACCATTTTTAGAGACTGTTACTACGATAAATGACACACATTATGTCCGCGGTCAACCAGTTACAATCCTTTCTACGTTTCTTTATTACGACGCTCTTAGAAATACTTTGGAGTTTCTTTATCTGGTCGAAGAATATTTTGAGACCATCTGTGGTGAATTAGACATAGGGTCTTCCAATTAAAACTACTAATCAGGTTGTCTAAGACCCTCTGGTCAGTTGCAGAGACAAATATTAAATTATTGGGTGTGGTGGTTCGAAGGGCAGTTGGCAACAAAAAAGACGCGGACGAACAACAAACGACGAAACAGTTATCAGCAAAACGCTGCAAAATAACACAAGAAGCAAATGAGCAGCTAGGAGCTCGAAAAGCGACGTGGTCAATACACGACGTTGTTAAGTGGTCACCAACTATTTCTTTTCGTGTGGGAGCTGTTGTTGTATTTGAAACACCGTAAGATGACAGGAGGGACAAGTATAATGTGACACGGAGACCACTGTAGGACACAAGGTATTTATGCAAGGCGGCCGATAAAAAGTTACGGGACTTGGACACCGAGCGCCACATGATATCGTCAGCACTTATCATTCCGCATGAGCAAAGTTCACGCAAATGGATGTAATGTCACGCCTGTCTCTTATAAAGATAGCGATTTCGCCCACTCGTTGATGTGTCTGTGTTAGAAAACAGCACTGACAGCCCGAAACTGAAAACGTGTGCGTGCAAGCGTCTGTAACATTAATTTTTGTCGGGATAAAAACGTCACAAATCCGATTCCTGATGTGTCAAGAAGCTTAAACTCTTCCCAGTATTTCCGAAGGCTTCTGACGTTTGTGTTTACGATAGTAAATTCATTCTCTGAGTTTTGACCGAAAGTATCCTTGAAATACTGAAAATAAGAAAGCTGGCCGGAGTGACAGTAATAGACAGTAATAGTTAGTGGTAGTAACAGTGACAGTAATAAGAGTGACAATAGTTACAGTAATACAGCTGGTAACAGCGATAGTGGCATCATCAACCAATCATGTGACGGGACTAATCACGCGATAGGTACATTTCTAAACAAGTTGTCGACTATTTACGATGTCACAAGCCTGGATGTTTCACGCAAGACGCGGCCGTTATACCCATACAGTTGACAATGAGCATATTGGCATGAATAAATCTTTAACGGCAATTACAACATCTTCCTTGGTATGCGCTTTCGTGGCAGGGAACTGAGCCTATAGTGGCAGGACTCATTTAGAGTATTAAAAAAACCTTTCACAGACTATCTCGTAGGGGAGAGTGGATATAGGAATAAAACATGCCGAAGGAAAGGCGTGTTTCCTTAGCTGATTTTCGCCAGTGGCAATGCGCTAGGCTTCCTTTGCCGCTGTTTATGTATGTCTACCAGGGCCACCAGCGATCGCCATGTGTGGAAGAGGGGATGACGCAAGTACGTGCTATAAAGAACGCTGGGACTTCCGCCCTTGCCGGACTCTGCCGCCTCCGCTCCGTCAACCATCCCGTTGAAGAAGCCAGCAATCAGCTCTAGCTGGTTACTGGTCGTACTGGTTCCTTGGCGCCATCCATCAGCACGACCAGCTAGAGCTGGTTACTGGCCGTGCTGATGGATGGCGCCAAGGGACCTATGTCACTGGCACGTATATTACGTAATGACTCCAACTCATGCGGTGCTGTCGCCTCGCTCATCCAGAACTGCACGTGCGCCTCTCGGACAGCAGGGCAGAACTTAGGCTTTACCGCGCCGCGGGACTACGAAGATGCTGCTGTTCACGCATGCACCGCTCCCGTGCCGGCGTGTTCTACTGCGTTCTGGCGCCAAGGTCATCCGCGGCGCGCCAGCTACAAGACCTAAAAGCATTTAATGCTTGAAAAAGCTCTGCAAACTCCTCCGTGAACATACCTCGCTTTGCTCCCTTTGCAATGCGGTGGTTTTTCTTTTATTCGTCGAGGTCGCAGTTTATTCAAAAACATATACAAACACGTTCGTAGAAGGATACAGAAAGAGGCCCCAAGGTTCAACACTCTACTGAGGCTTCTTTGCGATCATTAATTAAGATCACTACTTATTAATGCGAAAGCAATATATGGTTATGCCACGTAAGAAAAAAGCGTCCGCAAATTTTGTCCGCACGATTATGTCGTTCTGTGGAGATAAATGTGCGAAAGTTTGATTGCGTTAGGTGGTGCGTGAGTAGATCTTGAAATCGGAAATGTTTTATTGATGAATTTTAATTGGTTAATTAAGTAAACTCAAGTAATGCAAATAATGCTTTGTTTGAAGCACGTTTTGTGTTAGTGAATCGATGAAACACAATGTAAATGCGTGAGAAGTCTTACTTGGCATAAAATTAAGACAAAAATAAATAAAAGATAAAAAAACTAAAAATAAGAACAATAACAAGAAATAGCATAACAAAATTTCAATTATTAGAAAATAAAAATAATAAAAATGAGAAATGGAGGGAGACAGAGAGGAAAGGAAAAGGCGCTCGCATTCCCGCTCTTAAGCAGACTTAGGTGCAATCCTTTAGTTTTTGCTCATTCACCAGCGTAGCATGCGTTCTTCTGTCCATTTGCCAAAGATTTGCAGTAATCTGGTAATAGAATTATTGTATTCCGAAATAAAAGAGGCGTTATCGCATCGAAGTGGCAAACCCGTCCGCACGCGTCGACATCGCACACACCAGAAATCATGCGTTCGCTAATTTGAACAGTTGGTTCAGGCTATTGAAATGCGGGTATTCACGCAATGCCAGATAAATTGTCTAATATTTGGTTGCTTTGCCGTGAGAAGTTCATGTTATGACGTTATTTCCGGGAGCGAAAAGAGCATTTGGATTAAACAGACAGGATTTAAATTTGCCCCAGTGAGTTTGCCTCGTTTATACAATGCTTGCTTTCTAATATTGCTTTTTAATGATATAACTAGAAACTTTCTACTGGGCTTAAAAATTCCATGCGCTCCGAGTACTACGTTCTTCTTGAGAAACAACTGAGAACGAGGATGACCACACAAAAAATAGCGGACGAAACATTTAGTAGTCGACCTGGTTCGCGCTCGTTTCTCAAGACGAATATGCACAAGTCGGCCAACACCTTGTTCTTTTTGTACTACGTTGCCTTGAATATTTTAAACACGTGCCTTTGAAATCAAAACGCATAATAAAAACAGCGGACAAAGGCAATTATCTTGATGACGAAAAGGAAAATGCACGTTGTTTTCACCCTCATATCATAGGAAGTCATTTCAGGGTCCTTAAACATGTCCGGTCCCTCCTTTGTTTTGCATTTAATCTTTACTAAAGATTTCACCCAACCTAACCCGCACTCGGCTGGCACGTGAAAACAACTAACCACTTAGGGGTGATTACTCACCTTGACGTTCAACAAAGACGCATGCCCTTCTTGCCTCTTTTTTTTTTTTTTTCAAGGAAGTAGGGCACAGAGCTGTGTCCGTGGTCCGGGCCTTTGCCCATGCGACACGGAAAATGAGCACGTGATGTCGGACAAGTTTCGCACGGGAAAAGGCAAGTTTCGCACGGGAAAAGGCATGTTGTTTTCCGCTGTGTTGCTGAAGAGCATTCCCCACCCTCCTCACATACACAAAGCAAAAAACAATAAAAAGACAGAAAGAAGAGAAAGAGCGGAAGCTCACGGTTTTGACGGTTGCACGCACTGCAAGAATGCCATATGAGCATGTATACTATATAGGCTAATTATATTAAGCCCTTGGCACTCAGAGAATTCTGAATGAAGTTGTTTTACATAGTTAAATGCACCCTGAGAAAAGCGGTTGGCAGAAATGCTTG
Organism: Amblyomma americanum; assembly: GCF_052857255.1. NCBI lineage: Eukaryota > Metazoa > Arthropoda > Arachnida > Ixodida > Ixodidae > Amblyomma > Amblyomma americanum. Next base: position 212,691,896 of record NC_135500.1, read on the forward strand.
GTCTCCATTCTGACCCTGCATAAGAAATGGCGGAACGGAAGCCATTTTTCCAGCTTAGGAACATACACCTCGTGTGCGTCCTGTGCTTGCCTTGTTCATCCTGTGTATATGTTTGCAACTCTCTCTCTCTCTTCTTCGTTATATGCAATAATTACCCACTAGTGGGTAGGCCTTCCTAATTTAGCAGACATTTCTCGTTAATACTGCTGCCTGCTACGAGCTTCTTTTTGGAGCGCTAGGGCAAAAAAACACATATAGTGGAAGTAATTAATAGATGATCATCGCGTACGCAAGGTTCACCCAAAATTGCTGTGTAAAACTTAAAAGGAAATTTGAGCAATAAACAAAGGCAAGAAACCTTACCTACGATCTTGGTAAACATCAAGAGAACAACTTTGTGCGTGACCACCTCTTTCGGAACGGTTGGCCAGGATTCTGACTTGGTGGCTACGATGCTCGCAATCTTTAATAATTGATATTTATACCTCATCATCATCATCATCTTCTTCTTCTTCATTAGCCCAAATACGTCCACTGAAAGACAAATGCCTCTAGCTTTCATCTGTCCTGCGTCATTTGCAGACACCCGATACACGCAACTTTGTTTACCCATCTTGCCGCCTCACTCTCTGCTAGGTTTGCCTACTGATGAAGTCGCCCCCAGCCCCGCTTTGTATAGCCGCGCGCACAATTCCTGCAGAGATAACTACAGGATGAAGTCGATGAGAGGCAAGTGGGCTGGCTGCGAGGTCTCAGTAGCACGTAACGCTGCGGTCGCGTTACTCCAGGCTGTAAGTATACAGTAGTCAAGCTTAGGCTATCGGGCCCTGATGTGGTCTCAGTTCTTACTTCAGTGTTCTGCTGCTGGTGCCAGGAAAATAAACGTGTGTGAACGCTCAAAGTAGGTTGCAAAATACTAAACAGACTGGCGCTCATTTATCAAAACAAAACAGGTGCATGGTACTCATGTGCTCACCAGTCCACCTCGCCACTCCGAGATTTCACTTGCGCCAACATGAGAACCTTTAACCGTGAACCTTCATGACCACCATTTTATTTTTGCATATTCCTGTCCTTTCTTAAATTCCCTGCGCCTTATTTTGCACGCCTTTCTGTGTCAACCCTTCCTCTTCCTACCCCTCGCGATGGCTTAGTGGCATGCCCTTAGCCTGCAGAGAAAGTTTGCGGTTGTGATCCTGGTCATGTTAGCCACCTTTCGCTGGAGACGAAATGGAAAATGCGCCAGTTTACGAGATCCGGTTGTACGATGATGAAGCCAAGGTGGTAGAAACTATTCCGGCATCCATACCGTTTGCTTCGCTACTCACAGTGTTGCTACGTTGCGTCATAAATGAGCCATAAGTCGTTACATTCCTAAAACCTTCCCTCCAACTTAGCGCAACTCGTCGGGGAGCAAGTCGGCTGTTTTGTCAGTCCAGCAAAAAAGTTCTGTCCTTCTTTACTTTTCTTCTGCCCACGAACTCGTAGCGGACAGCGCATCTCGAGCAGCTTTCCTGAGTGAAGATTGCCTGCTGGGTCTTGAAACGTAAGGGACAAGGAAAAGCAAACCCTGCAACTCAAAAACAACGAGCCGTGACTGGCACGCCTGGGCTATGCGTGCCACCGTGGCCCTAACCATAGGCCTTCAGTCACGGTGATTGAGGTTGACACGGGGCCAGAGAAAGCGACGCGAACCAGTTATTGTCTTCTGCTTCTTTTTTTTTCTCCCTCCATCTCACCCATTTCTCTCGTTGCCAGAACGAGGCGTATGTGGGCCCCCACGGGAGACGGAGAAGGGGGAAAGAAAGAGGGGGAAGGACGAGTAGAGAAGGGCAGGTTGTTCTTTAGGTTCCTTTCCTTGTAGGCAAATGAAGCGGTGTGTACGGGGCACGCGAAGCAATTTTCATACACTGCGAGGCAAGAACTGCTTCCGTGAGCGCGGGCTCGCCCTTCTGAAAGGAAACGGAAAGGAATAATGACGAAGGCTTTAAGAAAACTGCGGTACAGTTGGGCGGGAAAAGATACCGTTGGCGCAGGCAGACGGAAATGCGTTCACAACGCATTCTGTGTGAACGCATCAGTCATTTCATGCTTGAAACTTATTGCCCAAAAAAGATTGAGCGCATACTTCACTGAGTGTGGTACGAAAGGTAGTTAGAAACGATTTAAACGGGAAGATTATAACTGGTTTTAATTAAACGAAGGGTCAAAAGTGTATTTATTTCTCAGATCACCGACGAGAATTGCCGGTACTGTAGAAGCTTAGGCAAGTTGGTGACACATGGTTTTTCAGCAGCGCAGGGGACAAAGGACGTCAGCGCCGTGTCTGTGCACTTGTCACGTCCTTTGTCCCCTGCGTTGCTGCGAAACCATGAGAATTGCCGGTTGTCCGGCAGGTTACTCGAGCCCTCCTGGTTGACATGGCGATGTTTTTCTGATCCAACGATCCTGGCATTAAATCTTCCCTCTATTTCAAATTCATAACCGCACTAAACACTGTCCCGGCTTAGTGCTGCACGGCTCTTTACTCCCGCAATAGCTGAAGTGTTGAGCGGTGAACGATGCTGCTATCCATGGAGTCGATATGCTGGGACATATATCCTAGCCACAGGCGACAGTAAAAAAAAAAACGACTTTGCAGCTAAATATACAGGCAAGGCTGATTATTAACACGTCGTTAACATTACTCAAAACGCATTACTAAGGCGTGCTATTTGAAAGAAATTTTAAAAAATGTTATGTCGGTGCCCGGGAACGACCATTTTTCTTCAAGGTGAAAAGGATCACTTCAATGTCTTACGATATCGACAGTGGCAAGTCACCGCCAGAAATACGCATTACAGTAACAACAACAGGACAATAATACGCATGGGAGAAAAAGCGGAAGTATAGACAACGTCCAACCACGCGAAAAAGTTTTCCTAACCAGCGCTTATACGGCTGGAAAAGGAAGCATCCTCGTACATCGAAGAATGGACACAACGGGGACGCATACCAAGTATAAGAGAAATACGTTAGCTGTTCTCGGAAGGAAGAGACCGTCTATATAAAAACATAAAGCGCTACGCGAAGGAAGGGGAAATGAGAAGGTCTCTGGCCACCTATACAGGTAAAAATGCGCCACTGTGTCACAGTTGGCTGCCCAGGGCCCGGTGGCTTGGGGAACTGGAGCAGTGACTATGCTGCTTTTCCCGCTGGTTACGGCTGAGGTCAGCGTCCGTAGATCTTTTTTTAGACTAGCGGGTGATCGGCGAACTCAGCTTTGTGCGACCGCCGGCACATGCAGCTTCGCGCCAGCGGCCGTCTCTGGACGCTGCAGTCTGTTGCTCGAGGAGCCAGAGGGAACGGCGCGCGACATGGCCACTGCCAGCCTCAGGTGAGAGTACTGCATCGCATAAAGCGCATTGTTTACGCTTCATTAGCGATAACATCTATCTCGCAAACTTAGAGCTCCAGTTTTAGCCACGCAAGCGTTGCTCCGATGCGACAGTATCCTTTGACCACTGGGCTTAGGCAGCGTAAGGTGAACAAAGTGCTTATCGGCAATTCTCTGCCGGTGCGTGACTAAGGACTCAATTATTTCGTGTTTCTTTTCCACTCAACCGAGGTGAAATACGAGAGTTTTCAGCATTTTTCTTGCTCTAGAGTACCAACGTACGCCACTAAAGCCGGGGGGAAAGAGCGATAGACGTGTGAAGCCTCAGCTCCTGGCGACTTCTGCCCGTGGTCGCGGCTCCGCGCGCACCATATCTGGCACCAAGGACAATTAAATTTCTCCGCATCTAATACAGTCGAAACTCGCTGTAACGAAACGGTCTATAACGAAATAATGAATACCGAATGAACAGCTGTTCCGTTTAGAAGCTCCAGCAGAAGACCACGTATCTGATGCCTCGTTTTTACAAAAGTGATATAACGAATCTCAAATTGACCTCACAGGCCACTGCGCGCTAATTGGATCAATGTGTAACGATACTTAACAATTTTGCTGCGGTTCGATGCGGCAAATGGAAATCACTGCATGTAACTCCCCTCAAAACAGGGCCCTCATTGAGCGTTTCTTCGGACTGTTCGTCAGTGTCGGCTTCAGCGGTACAAAATCTTCCCGCTGGCACACACACACACACTTTCACCAAAACGCGGGTACATGCCGTCGGCAGCACGATGTCACGCAGCGCGATGCGACTGGCCAGTTGCGTCTCGGGAGGTTTAATTGCCAAGAGTTCTCCGAACTCCTCGCTTCACGCGGGTTGCTGCGAACTCACTACGCTTCGCCGTGTGAAATTTAGTGTCTGTTTTGACGGTGCCGTAGCGTGGTTTGACCGTTTGGCAGAGCGCTTGGCATGCTCGACGATATCAACATTTCTTTCGTTTCAAAAGCCCGAAATGAGTGGCTGTGGTGGAGAATGAAAGCGCAGGACGACTTTCGTTAGCATAATTGTGGTAATCATCGGTGCAGTAATAGCCTTTGGTCCGTACAAAAAAAAAAACGGGACAAAATATTCAAAATATGTCTTAAGCCTAAGCGTGTCGTGTAAGGAACAGTTGCGATGTGGTGAGTCTGACGTATTCGGTTGGTACACCGATATGGGGGAGCGTCGAGTCCACTTGGTGTTCGTATTGACGGCTCTCTTCGAGGAATATTGTGAAAGAAAAGAAAAGACATCATCCGGAGTGTTAGTCCCGTAGCTGAATCTCCTAAGGGCCGCGCTGAAACCAGGCGCGCGGCAGAAATTATGTTGCGAGAACCCATTTCGAATGGCTTCGGAAGGACCCTCAGTTTAAGACTCACAAGAACGCTGGCCACACCGCGGCAGACTAAATGGTATTCTCTTATCGGTATGCATGGTGGAATGTAAGACCGTTGGCATTCGACAGTTGGGGCCAAGGTCACTTACTGACATAAGGAAACAATGGCTCATCACCAGCATCATATCATCATCAGCCTGACGACACCCACTGCAGGGCAAAGGCCTCTCCCATGTATCTCCAATTAACCCTGTCCTTTGCCAGCTGCATCCACCCTTTGACTGCAAACCCATACCCTTAAGGACCTCCGTTACCCTTTAGGACCAGCGGTTGTCTTGTCTTCGCATCACATACCCTACCCAAGCCCATTTCTCCTCTTGATTTCGACTAGGATGTCATTAACCCGCGTTTGTTCCCTCACCCACTCTGCCCGTTACCGGTCTCTTAACGTTACACCTGTAATTTTCCTTTTCATGGCTCGCTGTGTTGCCCTTAATTTAAGTTGAACCCTTTTCGTTAGCCTCCACGTTTCTGCCCCGTAGGTGAGTACCGGTAAGATACAGCTGTTGTACACTTTTCTCTTGAGGGATATTGGTAACCTGCTATTCATGATCTGAGATAACACGTCATATGCGCTCCACCCCATTCTTATCCTTCTAGTTATTTTGCTTTAAAATCTGGATCAGCTGTCACTACCTGCCCTAAGTAGACGAACTCTTTTACCACTTCCAGCACCTCGTTGCCAATTGTGAACTGCTGTTTCCTTGGTAGACTGTTGAACAATACTTTGATACCCTGCATGTTAATTTTTTGACCCACCGTGCTGCTCTGTCTGTCTAACTCATTGATCATGATTTGCAGTTCATTTCCTGAGGTATTCAGCAAGGCAATGCCATCAGCGAATCGCAGATTATTTAGGTATTCTCTATTAACTCTTATCCCCAGCTGTTCCCCATTCAGGCCTCGGAATACCTGCAGTAAACATGCGGTGAATAGCATTGGCGAGATCATGTCCCCTTGCCTGGCGCCTTTTATTATTGGAATTTTAGTGCTGACTTTATGGAGGACTACGGTAGCTTTACAGTTCCTATACATATCTTCCAGGATTTTGACATAAGGCTCATCTACAGCCTGTTGGCTATAACGTAAAAATAGCGCAGCCCCTTCGGCTTCGGCATGACGTGTTTCAGCTGTAATTGATATTCGATTCACCGATAACACATCACCATTCAAAAATTATAAAGAAATGCTTAGTTGATAAAATTTCAAAGTTAATTAACACATTTTAGTTGATTACGATAGCACTGTACTTATCTCACTCGTTTTGTGACGTCTGCCAACTCTATCAGTGCGACTACGAAGGAGCGATAAAGTTTATCACAAAAATCTATTTTTGATAATTTCTTCCCTCGAACCCACATTCTTGAAAAATCATCGATCAGCGATCCGATTTTTTCCTAAAAACCTGTTTTTGCCTTAAACGAGTACATTACTATTTAATGTAGATGAGTGTAGGATTTGCACAATGTATATTTTTCCAATTTTGGGGCTGAACTATTGAGCACTCGAGATAGCACTAACGGCTTTTCCAGTAATACTTTCTTCGTTTGCTGCTGACCATACACCAGAAAAATTTCAGAAGCCAGGAAGCATAATTCTGTAACAGCTACAGGCGATAACGGCCTAAAGTTACGCCACTCCAGTTATTTCACGGTAGAGGGAGCAGGATATATGAGACCTTTGACAACACAAAACAAGTGACCAGGGATTGAGGAAGAGACTCAGTCCGTTACCCAATGTTTCCACAAAAGCACTTGTCATCGTCTGGGCGATGCGTTCATCATCGATAGGGGTCAAACAGGGCCTGTTGCCCAAGGATGAATCAACGGTGGTGGGGAGGAGGGTGGGAAGTGGGAAGGCTTCAGAGATGAGGAACAAAGAGGGGAGTTCGTCGGGCCAGTTAGTGCATGGCATAAACTTAAGAGCGCAACAGACGGGACACAGAAGTAGAAGTTATGTGTGCGGCGAATTCATTGGTAGCGTCGTAACATTTAAGCTAGCCAGCGGAAAGTGAAAAAAGAAAGGAAGAAGAGGTGCCGTAGTGGAGGGCTCCGGAATAATTTCGACCACCTGGGGATCTTTAAGGTGCACTGACATCGCACAGCGCCCGTGTGCTGTGCGATGTCAGTGCACGTTAAAGATCCCCAGGTGGTCGAAATTATTCCGGAGCCCTCCAATACGGCACCTCTTTCTTCCTTTCTTCTTTCACTCCCTCCTTTACCCTTCCCTTACGGCGCTGTTCAGGTGTCCAACGATATATGAGACAGATACTGCGCCATTTCCTATCCCCCCAAAAAACCAATTATAGCAAAAGGAATGTAGGTACATAATGAAACCTAATTTTCCGAAAAATCCATGCCCAGGTTCGTATGCCCCGAAAAGTTTGCAGTAGACAGAATAAAATGATGAACCCGTTTCGGTTGAAGTGTGACGTAACACTACGGATAAGGTTCCCAAGAGTGGTCTTGATTGGCTGAAGGAAGAACCGCCGGCGTGAATCGTACGTGCGGTGCTTCGTGTAGGGTGCCAGATGAACCGGTCGCATAGCTTTACCGCCAGGCCTCTAACTAAGCCTTCAGCGTCAGCTATGAACGGGTGAGGCTACCAGCTTCACCTCAAGCGCTGTCAGCCGCACTCTCATTGTTCTACGTGCCCGTCGCGTTTAAGAAAATTGTGGGTCATAAGTTTCCTCAAAGTGCTCGCGTGATTCAGGCCACGTTCCGTGGTGCCCCGTGGTGTTTTGTGGGAGTGATACCAGATACGGAGAGACAGGTCGTTGTTTAGTTTTCACACAATGCCGACAGCCTTCATATTCGTCGCGAGCGACGACAAAGAAAGGGAGAGGTGGTGACGTTTCTTTTCGCAGATTCTTTCTGGGGCTTTTTGATTCCGACAGCGCACAGCCAAGCACCTAGCACAATGCCGAGAACATTCATCTGTCTTCACAGAGCAAAGTTACGCTGAAAAACTTTACAAATTGGCTAGCCCTTTCTTCAGTGCTTTCTTTTCAAGTGGAGATCGCAGGGGTAACGCATGTAGTCCTGTAGCTGAGTTTCGTGCGACGGAATCGGAGCAGCTTGTTTTAAACCGACGAAGTTTCAAGTAAGTTTGCTGTCTTCATTTGCATATAAGGTTTCCTGTTGGTTGCAAATTTTAATTATTTTATTAAACGTCAAAAGTATACTTCGTGAATTGGGAGAGTAGGTCAGCGCGCATCAAGGATAACACCATTGAGTGATGTACTGAACGTGACTGCAGGTAACAGTTTCGAGACCGTGCTTCAGATCTGGCATAAAAATCTCCACAAGCAATTCCCAAATTTTTCGCTTTCTCCTTGGTTGTAGAAGCGGCAACCATCACTCTGCCGCAGTCTCACCCTGCCCCCCCCCCCTCCCCCCCCGACCTCCATTTCTTTTCGTAAGTACGGTTCCACCGATGGTAAATTCCTGAGAGGCGCCACTTTTCAGTCTAGGGGCCCCTTTAGTGTCAGAATCGGGGCAATGGATTTTTTTCTCAGCAGGAGAACGCGTGAGATTTCTGCTAGAACTGACGAGGTCGAGCTCGACGCTGTTTGCTCTGAAGACAAGCCCTCATAGACGCAACGGACAAAAAAAAAACGAATTTACTAAATCAAGCTTTAAACTTTCTGTAGTCTTATAATTTATAGTGTCCTTACTTGAACTATGAAAAAAAATCGATTTGAAAATGCATTAGATCTTTTACATGATAAAGAAAAAACCTAGAATAAAGATTACAACAAGCGAGTGTGTGATGCAGAAGACGACAATATGAGTGTGTGTGTGTGTGTGAAAAACATTTAATGTACAGAATAAAACGAGGTTAGTTGGGTGAGTGTCATTGCAGGAGCTGATTGAGTTCTACCGCCGCTCTAGCCTGGTCTGGCAGGCCTGTGTCATGTTATATAAGTTAGCCACTTCGCCACAGAAGGCGCAATGCGGATCGTACGAGTTTGGGTACATATAGCTGAATTTGACTGGCTTGATAAAATTATTTGATTGCAATTTCCTCCTCTTTGTAGTTTTGTCCAGTTCCCTGTATACTTTCTTGTTAATCTTTAATGTTGAAGTAATTTCTATTAGCTTAATAACGGCTCTGAATAATTCCTTAGTATCAACGAAAAACTAATGTGGGGCAACCGGAAATGCAAACGTCTAAAATATATTTATTCTCATCACTTTCAAATTTTTATTTGACATCTCTTGCACGTAAATTTAAAATATTTCTTTTTCCTGCGAAAGAGGCTTACTTTTTTCCATATTTTTGCTTGTTCCGGCGTTTTTCTGGAGCCACACTCTTTATGATTCGCGTTGAGGCAGTGAAATATTTTCTTCTTCTTCAATTTTTTTAAAAACACTTCTTATATCACAGACCATAACAAAGATGCGCAGTGAAATTGAAATTGCATAAGGGTAACAAAAGAGATACGAAGTCATGGCGCTATATAAAATTGCAGAAAAATCGCCGTTATCTTTGCTGAGCAGCCCACGTCCAGCTATTGTGCGCAAAAATTCTAATGGTAATAAATATTCGTTTGTTTTTATTGTGAAAGTTATTCAACAAAAACCTAGACTCATTCAATTTCTAGAAAAAAGTGGAAAGCCATAATCTGTACGTTACAGAGATGCATTTCCATATTTCTTTCTTCACCACTCATTCTAGCCCTAGCTGGTTGCACTCGTAAGGCAATATTTTCTAGATTAAGACTGTTACTTACAGCGACTGTAACATAAATTTGCGTTCACATGCTGCTAATGTCACAAGTATAATTACTCACAATAGAACCAGTCGTAGGCTTTCGGCTATCATGAAAACGGCCTGAGTAATGAAGCCAGCCATAAACAACTGAGGTACGGCTGTTTCTAAAGCTTTTAGAGGACGATGGCTCCCGTGAAAAGGGATGAGCTTCTGCCCATATATATATATATATATATATATATATATATATATATATATATATATATATATATATATATATATATATATATATATATATATATATATATATATATATATATATATATACGAGAAGCATAGGTTCAGTCCATCGACATAATTTTTGCCAGGCTAACAACACCTGGGCCGCCCCGGTGGCTCACTGGTTAAGCCGCTCGGCTGCTGACCCGAAAAACGCGTATTCGATCCCACCACGGTAGTCAGATTTCGACGGCGGCGAAATTCTAGAGGCTCGTGCACTGTGCGAGGTCAGCGCACGTTAAAGAACCCCAGGTTGTCAAAATTTCCGGAGTCCTTCATTACGGCGTCCCTCATAGCCTTAGTCGCTTTGGGACGTTAGATCCCCATGAAATCAAACCATAAAACCAAACCGCAATCTATATGCAGTTCATTTTTCATTGCCCATTTTGCGTTCATTTGGTCCTCTGTCATTGGTTAGTCAGATATACCGGCAGCTTTCGAGCATCTGTAGGAGGTAATCCGGCCATTTGATGGGTGGCGACCGGACCTCACCGTCGGCTGCCACTGGCGGCGGTATGCAATCAGTGGTGAGGTGCATGGCAGCACTCTGTCAACAGCAGGTCACCGGACCTGAACAATGGCTGCCATTGGCTGCAATATAGAACCAATGGTGAGGTCCGGTCGCCAACCACCCAATGGCAGGGTCGCCTGCCACGGACGCTTGAAAACCGCGGGTAAACCTGAGTGGCCAATGACGGCGACCAAATGGACAAAGGAAAATGGACAACTATAGCATACGGCCTCTGCATTTTAATCGCACCATCACCGCAATAAAACGCTGCCGATCACCGGCTTCTGTCTTCAATTGACGTTGCCATTTGAATTGTTTTAGTAGCTTTGAGAACTTTTCAATTTGAATAAATGTGCAATAAAAGCGCTGCAACAGTGACCAAATTTCTTACGGGAAATATTGCAGAAAGAACAACTTCGCACATTCCAACGCTCTGTTCATATTCGCAGGTTGCACCGAACGAGCATGGCGCTCAGTCTGCATCCCAAGCACCTCTTAGAAAGGCTGCACTCGATTTCGGATCCCAGGACCCGTGACTACCCCGTAGTGCTGAACCCTTTCTTCGTGTCCCTGATGCTCCTCGTGTACCTCTACTTCGTCAAGGTGGCCGGGCCGCGATGGATGAAAAACAGAGAACCATTCCAAATCACTAATGTACTTCGCGTCTATAACGTCGCCATGGTGGTCGTGAACATAGTAGCCCTTTTCGTGATCCTCATCCCCACGTACCTTCCCGGAGGGACGTACAGCCTGCTATGCCAGGGCCTGACCGGTCACTCCCCGGAGCGCCACCTCAAGTACTACCGGTACGGCTGGATCCTGGTCGCGTGGCGATACGCCGACCTCCTGGACACCGTCTTCTTTGTCCTGCGCAAGAAGTTCAACCAGGTGACCCAGCTGCACGTGATCCATCACACCATCGTGGTCATAAACATCTGGTTCTACACTCGCTTCGCCCCCGAGGGCCAGCCGGCACTCGGCCTGGCACTCAACATCTTCGTGCACATCATCATGTACACGTACTACTTCCTGGCTAGCTTCGGAGCCCGGATGCAGAAGTACCTGTGGTGGAAAAAGTACTTGACGACGCTGCAGATCGTGCAGTTCCTCATCATCATCGTGCACATGTCCATTCCGTTGTTCGTCGAGTGCGGCTTTCCTAAGCATGTCGTGCACATCGCAAATGCGCAGACGTTCCTCATTCTCTGCTTATTCATCAACTTTTACCTTCGGTCATATACGCGCTATAGCAGCAAGGCTACAAATGACCCTAAATCTCTCAACAACGAAGAGAAAACTAGCAAAGCGCATGCAAAGAATGGCAAAATAGAATGACCAGAAACGATGAGGTGCACTTATAAGCTCACCACTTCAGCAACGGTAGCTGTTGACAATCCGTACGGAAACAACTATTTTTAAGAATAAAAACATACAACCATAATTTGTTTCCATATATTTCTGATCGAGATTTTCATGAATCGTCTATTTTTTGAAATGTGTTGACAATATGCTAGTGTATTTTGGAAATAGCATGCCTCCTCTTTGCGACAATTCACATATAAAGTGGGAACAAGTAGACAAGGAAAGGTGAGTAAGCATACACATACTCAGCACCATTTCAATCTTGCAACTTCCTCGTTAAACCTGAAATGATTTGCGTTGTTTGAATTGTTTAATATCTACTAGAGTCTAGAACAAGATCCAGAATGAAAGGCTAACCTATTTTTCTGATTTCTATTAATTGACTTTATGTTTATAAGTGCATAGTGGTCAGCCCAATCTTTCCTTCACCAATTTTTCATAAGCGAACTGCTTTAAAACGAGTAAGAAGTGTTTTTATGACACTTGTACATGTTGGCAGGGTTCGCAGTGCGATGACGAACATCTACGGCATGCAGAATTTCGGCCGCAGCACCCCTTACTGCTTTAGCTGGTGTCCTATGACTCCTTATGTGCTCATTATACAGTGTCGACAATGTAATTTCACCTAGCGAGCACAGATCCCATCAATGAAGAGGCGAAGCGCTGATTTTCGAGCCTCCAATAGTTTCAGCTTGTAGAGTAACCGCTTCCCTACTTACTAATCCCGAAGCTTGAAGGTACACACCTGCTAAGGCGTTTGAGAAGAAATCCTTATTAACTGTATTCCGCTGTGTTAAACTGCACATCAAGCTAGCTGTATTAAACTGTCTTAGTTACACTGGCTGCATAGCTGGTTTTCAGAAGTACAAGATCCTATGAGACGGACACAGAGGCGCGTGTCCGAACCAACAAGGAAGTTGACGCCCTACTTTGAAGTTTTTTGGTCGCCAGCCTTCTATGAATAAACAAACCGCTAACATACGTCTTGTTAATATTCAAGCATTAAAAGCTATAGCAACCAAACGCAGCTATGCAGATAGAATTGAGAACTCCTCTCGAAGTAACTATTCTATGTGAATCACTGCATCTTCCTCTTTTTCTGTTGACAATCAATGAATAGTGTGTCGATGTCGAGAACTCCTAAGATTCTGAGCTCGCCTTTGAAACTTTGAGTTTGTGAGGAGATAAGAAATGTGCGGGAGTTTACCGGACAGCTCCGCTAGTTCGTGTCACGCTCCACAGCCCGAGAAAGCATCCTTCTTATTCCCAAGCGGAACATGCTCCATACGACCTGTTTTGGAAGCGACGTTCAAAAAATGTGTCATCTCAGTATGAAGAATCCTATACGGTCAATCACATTTTCATTATGCAGTAGCAGGGCTACCGTGGGCTAAACGTAGCGTAACAGGGACCCGATATAAAAAAATTTTCCCGTACTAATATTTCAGACGCAGTTGAACCGAAACTTCACCATTATTCTTGCAGCATGCCTAAGCAAGAACAAGCATAAAAATAAAAGCAATATTTTTGTTTGACTTACCAAACTAGAGCTCCCACGGTATATAGGGCGGCTACAAAATCAAGGAATGCCTCAGTGCTCTTACATTACCATTTTTTAAGAGGGTTAGCTCTTACTGCTAACGTTTGTCAAAGAAGCGTCTGTCTGGAATGAAGGTTAAACTGACCAAAATAGTTACCGCGTCACCGCGCTATAGCAGAGAGCAACAATGGGCGCGTAGCGCCTTACTTAATACCCATACTTTCGATCCGTTATATATGTGCCAGTGTAGCGACCGTTGAAGTAGGACCGCGTCGGGACTACCATTTGCATAAAATTTGGGGGCCGAACGTTTGACGCAGATTGTTCGAAAGGGTATCAAATGACATCGCATGTTCCTGAGGTTAAAATTACCAACTGAGATGAAGCCCAAAATATGTGTGGGATTCGTACCGACGACCCTGCCGCCCCCAAACCATGCATTCCGAGGCCCTTCGGACGGCCATTACGGCCGAACCGTTTGCCGCAGGGGGTTCAGGATGGTGTCAAACGATTCGTCGTGTTGTGATGCACACGTTTATAGAACTCGTCTACTGACATAACGAGAAAGTATACCGAATATAGCGAAGGTGGCTGTAAATCGCAATAGTAATGCAAAATCCATGAGGTAGATGGCGCTGCTTGTCTTAGAAGGGATCTTTCCGAAAAAAAAAAAAAAACATCCGCGGAAATTTGGATTTGGTCTTCTCCACGTTGGCTGAGCACACCGATATAACCACTTGAAGCTCCCGTAGCTAACGCTTTCAGTCGAACACTGAGGCAGTGTAGCCAGAGAATTTTTTTTTTTCCCAGAGACACAGGTTTCCCGGCTCTGCGGTGTTGCCTAACACGACTGAGTGCCAGGGTGAAAGGGAAGAGGAAGAAAGGAAGCAGGTGTAATGCGCCATGATGAGTGGTCAGCATCCCCTGACGCCATGCATGACGCCATGGCAGCACGCCAGGCTGGCTGTCACGCTTGTGCCTGTCACGCTTGTGCCTGCCACACCAGGCGCCAACCCTATATGGGCGGTTGCGCGACCAAGCGTGACAGTGCGTGACGCTTGGCTGCAAGCGGACACGCGTCATTGTGTTAGGCATGCCTGTCATAGACCCCAGAATTACCAGAATTTTTCATAATTACAAAATATTCCATCTAGCGCCAGCACTTTGCACCCACCTCGCAGTCACTGGTATTCGCGTTACCGCAAGGGTAAACGTCCGATGGTTTTTAGGTTGCATGATGCGGTCTATTTATCAACGCGTAGTTAGTGCCCCCTCGTATTGTGTGCCCTGTGTTCAGGGTCATGCGATACAAGTGAGATTTTTAGTCAGCGTTCTCTCTCAGGGCTGAGTAGGGGGAGGGGGGGGGGATTTTTACGGCATCTGTCTTTGTCGAAGAGTAAGAGGAGAGGGCAAAGATCTCAGGTTCTCTTTCTGCATACACCTACAATGGAAACCCAGCCCCTTGAGCGAGCTCCAAGCCCCGTTTGGACGGACGGACGGATGGATAGGCGGACGGACGGACGGACGGACGGACGGACGGACGGACGGACGGACGGACGGACGGACGGACGGACGGACGGACGGACGGACAGACAGACAGACAGACAGACAGACAGACAGACAGACAGACAGACAGACAGACAGACAGACAGACAGACAGACGGACGGACGGACGGACGGACGGACGGAAGGACAGACAGACAGACAGACAGACAGACAGACAGACAGACAGACAGACAGACAGACAGACAGACAGACAGACAGACAGACAGACAGACAGACAGACAGACAGACAGACAGACAGACAGACAGACAGACAGACAGACAGACAGACGAACGGACGGACGGACGGAAAAAAAGACGGACGGACAGACAGACAGACGGACGGACGGACGGACGGACGGACGGACGGACGGATGGACGGATGGATGGACAGACGGATGGATGGATGGATGGATGGATGGATGGATGGATGGATGGATGGATGGATGGATGGATGGATGGATGGATGGATGGATGGATGGATGGATGGATCGCGCCACTGCAGCAATAAGCCGCAACGTTCATTGGGTGACCAACCTCTCGCGATCAACAATTAATTTAACCGCCCCCTGGCAAGGTGGGCACGTTGCCTATCCAGTGTGCAGAACATGCTCAACGTTACTGGCCAAGCCGCGTCTACTCACCCGATACACCACAGCTTACGATATCTAACTAGGTTCAGCAGTAGTTGAACTGCCGATATATTTTTTTCTTAGTCCACAGTGACGTCGGAGCCGCGCCACGCCGCACCTGCAGCTTACACTTTGCCTGGGCATAACTCACACACTTGGGCACAAGCTTTTGCTCTCATTGTTAAAACTTACCCACAGAAGCTAGTAGTTCGTGCAGTTAGGCACTGTATATTGTTTCTTTGTTCTGGTGCCGAAAAATGTTTGGTATTCAACGCAGACATTTGTCCTCTGAATGCTTCATTCTTCTGGCTGCCACCGCAGGCACGTTTAGTGTATGTACCACAAACCCATCCTGTTGGCTGGTTTTGCTACCTGAAAAAAAAAGCACAGCGAAATGCAGTTTCAAGTCTCCAATAAAATGTGGATACAAATCTTTTTCCTCAGACAGCCTTCTCAGATTCGAGAACCATCAAACCCTCTCCTGTAGGCAAATGCAGACCGAACTGCCATAGCTGTCTGATTTTATTATTTCTTTTTTTTTCACATATCACGCATCAAGCTGATTGTTGCTTTTAAAGAATAGCTGTTTCATTTTTTCCCCATACCACGTTTCAGGCTGATTGTTACTTTTAAAACTCCCGTGACATTTTTTTTTGTTAACTAAGCTCAGAGAAAACAAAAATAGTGTCTTCGTCACACGAAGGCACCTGAGTTACTTCAGTTGTTCGCATTGTCTCTATAGCCCTTCGTGATGTCTGCGTAAGCAGAGGCGCCCTTTGTGTGAACACCCTTGTATTAAGGCAGGCGACTGCGTGCTTCTATTACGCTGCGACGTCATCCAAATCCTTCAAGCCACCGGCAGAACATAACGCGGGATTGCGGAGAAAGCAGGAATTCAAGGTCGAAAGATTAGTTTTTGTTTACCCTTCGTAAACTGGTATCTCCACAAAACAAAGAACTTGAAGTGAACAAGGAGGAATGTAAAGCACACGAGTGCTCCCGAGGAGTCTCCTTCACATTTGGCCTTTTCCAAAGTTCGCTTCATGATCGGCTAACAGAGCTCCGTGCTTACCGTCCCAAGCTTGGGCTACCCACACGCTGGAATCAAGGAGAGGCATTGAGACAGGTACGCCTAAACTATAGCCGATCCTTTGAATTCGGTTCCGTAATGCTTCGGTACTCATCGTAGTTCTTACTGGAAGCATCAGCCTAAACCGCTGCCCAGCTTTTCACAGATAAGTATTGCAGGATTCCGACCCACGGTGGTTTATTTTGACAAGGGGCTAGCGAGCGCTTGTCAAGATGAATTAGATAACGTTTAGCAGTTGCGGCTTGATGTCGCTGAATCTGAAATGAAGAAATCGCAGTTATTCCGCAATCAAAGTGAAAAGTTAATACCATCAAAAAATTTGGAGGACGCTTGAGCTTCGTCTTTAAGAGTGAGACGCGACAGCGTGTTGCTGCTTTGCCAAGAAGTCCACGAAACACCATCGCCCGTTCGGCGCGACGCGTGGCCCGTTGGACAATTTAAGGAAAGGACGCCTGTCTCTCATATATCGGTGGACACCCGAACTGGGCTGTAAGGGAAGGAAAATGGAATGAAAATTGGTTTTAATGAAAGGAAATACACCTGTCTCACAATTCTCGCTGGACACTTGTACCGCGCCGTAGGGAAGGAAAATCCCTTCCCTTACGGCGCGGTTCAGGTGTCCACTGAGATGCGCCCTTTTTCGCTCACGGCCAACACCGTCGACGCCGGCTTTTCTGCGATACGAGCTCCCTAGTGCTGTCGCGTTAAAAATCGCCGCTTTGAACACTTGGCGTTGTTGTCTAACGCAGCGCTCAAATTCCACAGTGATCGATGTATGCCATACCCAGAAATTCTGGACAAAAACATTTTTGAGCGGGAAACCGTTTATCAACAGAATTTTTTCATGTAATGCAAGCTTTCACAAAAACAATCAATATATCAGCAGACCACCCGACGGCAGTCTTGTATTTTTTTCTATTCACGTTTTTGCTAACGTTGAAGCGTTCCCCATTAGTTTTTTATGGCAGTCTTGACTTCGATGCGATCACTGGAAATACTTTAAAAGAAAGATTTTCTACATATCAGAATAATGGACCATTCCCTTGAATATTTCTATAACAGTGTGCTACAATTTTTCAATTTTCAAAATTTTTGCCCGAGAAAGTTGTATTTGGTATTCCCCTCGTACGTGTACCAGTTAGCCTTCGAAGAGTGTGTTTTCGCATTGAAAGAGTGATTGGTGCCGCTTAAAAGTGCCATGAAAAAAAGAAACAATGCCGGGAAGGCATTTAAAACGCCCCTTAACGCCAGCGTGCTAAACTCTCGCAGCCGCTTAAAGGCCGAGCTCCATGGAGCAAAAATCTGCGAATAACGCGGGAATTCCGCCAGGCGATGCGAACTTCGCGCGCAAGGCGCAAAAACCGGCTGTTCCCTCCCGGTCTAGTTTGTTTAGATATTTTTTCCCGGCGCCTCAACCAATCGGTGCGCAGAACTGCTTCTTGTCCCCGCCCTCCGCAATGACCGCCGCCGCTGCTGCCAGCCTTCGCCCCGATTCGAGCGCGATTTTGCAACTACTGTCAAAACAAGCGTTTCATTTCGCATGAATCTGTACGTTTCTGATAAAATATAATCGGATCTAGGATCGAGGGTGGCACATATCCTTGCAGCGCCAGAGGCGTCGTTTGAAAAGGCTGCCGACGCCGAGAGTGGAGACGACTTCTCAAGAGAAGTGAATGCAAGTTTTTCTCCTCTTCAATGACTCCGTGTCTCGCTAGTTGTAATGAAAATAGCGTAAAGAAGACTTACTATCACTCTTCTCACATTAATCGCAATGCAGAAGCATTTTGGCGATTAAAAAGCAAGTAAATAGCCCCGACAATCTACGTTTCCACGTCTTTTCGTAGTGTTTCGTCTCTCGTACAATACGCCGGAGTGTAAGAGGAGTAAACAAGTTTATTAAAAGAGTTAAGTAAATAAGTCCCAGACTCCATAGGTGCCGGCCACCAACTCCGCTCGTGCCAGCAGCGATTTGTGGCCAGCAGTGATGGGGTCAGTTTGGCGCTCCGCTCAGGAAGTTCGGAAAGGGTTAGGAATGGGGAGAAGAGTGGAAATGGCTTACTGCCATGTCGTGCGGAATAGGGTTGGACAGTCCCCACAGCGCGGAAACATAGGGCGACCAAGAGAGGGCGTGCAGATACGAGTGGAAGAGAGGAGCAGGGAACGTATTGGTCTGCAGCTGTCTAAAGCTCGTCGACGAGATATAGCACGATGGGAAGGAGGACATTGCTGCCTTGCGAGTAGCACGTCCACGAATTACGTGAAATTGGGGGGTGTGGTAGGAGGTGCTGGGATGTAGGGGATCTCTGCGTGACCAGGCACCTAAATAAGTTTGTAAGTACTTGAAGTGTTGAGAAGGGCACGGTCACGGAGTGTTGCCGTATGAGAATGTAGGGACTAGTCGACCGTGAATCTGTGAGAATATGAATTGGATGCACGTGGTCGAGGTGCTGTATGGCCAGAATGGCACGGGACTCGTGAAGTTCGAGTTCAAAGGAATAGTGAAGAAGTTCCGGATCAGGGCTTATTACCGTAACAACGCCTCCCTTGCCTAGACTTGCATCCACACTCCGCAAAATGTAAGTAAAATTTTCGCCTGAACAGTAACGCCTCAATCCCAATGCATGCAAGGTAAACAGCACTCATGAGAAAGTGCTACAAAAATGTCGCGCTACATGCAAGATATCATAAGCTTTCCTAAGGTCATACTTTTAGCACTGTGGTCCTTAACTTGTGTTTCATTGCACGTCATTACTAAGGCTTTCTATAAGGTTTGTCGGTCTCCGTAAAATTTAGCTTTATGTCTCCATTATGCTAAGAGCCCGCCCGTATGCGCCAAAAAAAAGCCCTCGAAGCTGCTGAAACGCCACTTCGAGCTCGCTGGCTTCGCGGCAGTTCCAGTCAGAAGCATTAATCTGAATTACCCGTAAAGTTAACGCTGGACACCGTTCAGATAAGATTTTTATTCTTTATTTGCAGCCAGAAATACTGGTGGTACCACCTGTATAATCTTTGAAAAACCCTGTGGTCCAGAGAAAAAAAAAGAGAAGCCATTTGAATTGCCTTGACGGAACATCGCAACCTTAACTAACACTTTTTCTTCTAAAGATGACAAACTTAAATTTATGTAATGGCGGACTCACTCACATAGAAATTGCTGGCTCACTGACTTGAAATCCGTGCGAAATCCTTGTCAGAAACAAATAAAGGCGCTTATATTCTACCGAAGATGCAAAAAATTTCACCTGAATTAAACCTGCTGAGTTTTTTCTGTAGATGACAGCACGAAATTCATTTATTTGTAGGATCACTGGCAGATTGTTCTCAGAGCAAATGCTAAAAAAAAACAGAGCGAAGTGAAGGTCATTCGGTAGGTGAAGGTCATCAACTTAAGTCTGTGCACCGCAGCCTTGACGTCACCGCAGCCAGAAACCTTTTGTCGCATCGTGGCGCATGTAAATTTTTTCGCCATGAAATGGCCGCCTACCAGACACACAACCGGGCACCCGTTTTTTAGGCTTTAGGTCGATATGGTTTCATACGCGAATGCGACACTGCGGGCTAAGTGGGACGCTGTAGTGAAAGACTCCAGATTTATCTCGACCACGTGGGGTTCTTTAATCTGCACTGACACATATCGCAAGCACAGCACCCAGGCGTTTTTCTCCGTCTCCGTCGAAATGCGGCCGCTGCGGCCGGGCTTAGAAACCGCCTCCTTTTGCTCAGCAGCTGAGTGGCGGGCACCGCGCCAGCTATCTCAAAGTTGCTCACCTATTAAGCATTGTTATGTTCATTTAGCCGCTGATTTCAATTTAATTGGTCTTACTTTTGGATTGTCTCACTGAAAACAAGTTCTCATTTTATCGGACGCTGTAACAGACTAAAGTTTTAAAAGAACCCCAGTGTTCTAAATTCCTCCAGAACCCTCTGCTACGGTGTCCCTCGTAGCTCATGTGTCGCTTGTTGACGTTAAACCCTGCAATTTACCATCTCCAATTTTTTGGTGAATGCCGACGGTGATATGCGCAACAGATTTCCATAGAACAAGATGAATAAACTCTACTCTTTCCGGTGAAATACGTACATATGTGTTGAAAACGAGCAAAAATAGCCAGGTTTATTTTACATACTAAGGCTCTACCATAGTCTTCAAAAATAATAGCAGTCGTGTGTGACGGCGACCAAATTTCTCACTTGACCAACTTAAACACTTCGCTAGCCCTCCAAAGCCGCTGACATTGCTTCAGGCTGCATGTCGTTGCTGTATGTGCTCACTCCTCAACCCCTGATAAGCATTGAAGGGACTTCCTTAAAATTGGCTGCAATCGAGTGAACACAGCCTATGTGACCTCCTTTTTCTTTGCTTTCTGCAAAGACAGACCGACAAGGCCGAAGATAATGAAGATGACGTTGAACCCCGTCATGCTGTCAAAGCAGATCGTCCAAATGGGGGATCCCCGAACGCGTGATTACCCCGTCACCAATCCACTCTTCGTGTTTCCGCTTGTAGCCTTGTACCTCTACTTTGCAAAAGCTGGACCATGTTGGATGAAAAACAGGGAGCCCTTCGAGATTGTCAACGTCGTCCGAGCCTACAACGTGTTCATGGTGGTCATGTCGCTCAGGTTCCTGTAACTGACGCTCAGCTTCACGTACCTACCTGGAGGCTACTACAACCTCTGGTGTCAGGGCATAAAAGGCTGTAATACATGGACGAACAGATGCGCCAATACTGCAAGCAAGGTTGGATCTTCACCGCCGTGCGTTACGCTGACCTATTGGACACCATGTTCTTCGTTCTGCGCAAGAATTTCTCCCACATATCGCACCTGCACGTGATCCACCACACGCTGGTCACCGTGAACGTCTGGTTCTACACGCTTTTCGCGCCAGAGGGTCAGCCAGCGCTGGGCCTGGCCTTAAATGTGGCCGTCCACGTGGTCATGTACTCGTACTATTTCCTCACTACCCTTGGGCCGAAGGTGCGCAAATACCGCTGGTGGAAGAAGTACGTCACGGCAGTGCAGATTGTGCAGTTCGTCATCATGCTCCTCCATTTTCCGTCCCTCTGTTCGTTGACTGCGGATTTTCTAGGCACCTCGTCCTCATAGGGAACGCGCAAACCTTTCTTGTGCTCTGCCTGTTCGTAAATTTTTACGTCAAGAACTATTCCGACAGTGAGTCCTTATCTAGCACAAGGCCCTCGAAACAGCACGAACGCTAGAAAATAGCTGCAGGCGGGAAAGCTCAGTAGATAAAATGTCACGATTGCTCAGAAAAGCTCTAAGGCAGCACGTAATGTAAACAAAAAATAAAGTAGCAACGTGCGTAAAAGTACAGTCAAGCACGATTCGAAGGTTATAACCCTTTCGTTCCGGCTAAAACAGACCAGCAGATCTTTCCTGGCTCGACGGTTACTTAGTCCAAAACGAAATATGACGACGGAGGATAGAGGAACTCTTTGGCTAGTTAAGCTCGTGTATTCGTCGCAGCTTTGTTGCTAAACAAACCGTGGTAAGCAGTTTACTTCCAGAAGGCTAACAGTGAAATGACCACCTCCAAATCGCGTTAGACCGTAAACACGTAATTTCAGGACGTATGTAGCCGTAATTGGTGCCGGATGCACCACATCTGTGAATCACGGATATAGCACGGTGCCGAAAACGAGGTAGGTTCACGCGAACAGATTTGAGAGAAGCTTCTGTTGGTCTCGGCGTTCCGACCTCCGCACTGGTCATAACGAAGAAGTCAAGCGTACCACATATTCTGGACTTGAATCTTAGATAGCAACACTACAGCAGGCTTGATTATTTCCATCACCTTGCCTTCTCAAATGATTAGGCACACCTCGTTCAAAAACATCATTTCTTTTTGCCTCTGGCAGTTATAATTCCCGTATTCTTGCGCAGCCTTGTTATTGAAATAGTTGGTTCCTTGTCTGAGAATAAAACAAGAGCCCTAGAGAGACATACCCAAGCAAAGACAGGCGCTGCACTTTGAACTATTTTTTAGAAATTTTCAAACCAAAAAAAAATATATTCGAGATGCTGGCTATGACTTGTGTGTCGATAGAGCAGCTAACTTTCTACGTTATCTTTCTAAAGACTTCGCAGCCTAAATTTCCGTCAACGTCTATACCTTCCAGACACACGCAGAACACAGATTGCCGTTTGGCATTCTAGTTGAGGCGCTCAAGAGTAAGCCACATTCATTTTTTCTCAATTTTGGAAGAAAGCCCTGTGTTTCCTTATTTATTGCACCATTCTGTCCCTCACGCTGTGTCTTTGATGTTTTATTTATGTGCATATGGTTGGAGTGCTGCCCTACTTTTCAGGGCTCGAGAGCCTGTCAAGCTTCTAGGAGCTTTTTCTTCTCG
Organism: Amblyomma americanum; assembly: GCF_052857255.1. Lineage (NCBI taxonomy): Eukaryota > Metazoa > Arthropoda > Arachnida > Ixodida > Ixodidae > Amblyomma > Amblyomma americanum. The sequence continues at coordinate 212,714,750 of NC_135500.1, forward strand.
ATATCCTCTCTCGACGAAGAGTAAATAAATAAACTTCAACTTCTTCAACTTCTGAGAAAATCTAGCTCACGCTGCGTTACAGCGATCACAAAGTGTAGCTAAAAAAAAGCGGATGTCTTGTGCTCTAGATTCTCCTTTTCATAAATTTTAACTGTCGTGGAGAAGCCCATTCTTATTGCACATCCTACGTTGCAGTCGTTGGTACTGCTTGCCAAGAGCCCGCAGAGCAGGGCGACACAGAAAATTCCAAGGCACCACTGGCATGCAGCAAGTCGATCAGCACGCGTGTGCCCTCGCGACCACGTATGGTTGAAGTGCACACGTTTGGAACGCTGTTTATCATTCAGTACTGATGCGCGATAGCATCGCAAGAATGATTGACTGCTCCCAAAGAAGCAAGGCGTAGGAAGCCCGTCCAACTTTCCCATGTTCAGATCCGCCGCACGCGGTGCATGCTCTATAGCTAATTCTAAAGCTAGCAGGTAAATTCATTGGCTTCTTTTTTGTATTAATCCAAACGCAAGCAGAAATAGAAGCTGTCTCACTTGAATGCAACATTCACATTGTGTACGAAATTCGGTTGCAAACAATTAATGATCCAAGTACCGGGATCATTTTTATATTATTTCACTTCTGCTAAAATCTGGCGGACTTTGATCCTAAAACCGGAAATGATTTTGTAAGGCTCGAAGTACGTTCTGTTGTATTCACTGCACACAAGTGCACTTTGCTCACGGTGCGTAACCAGCCAACACTGGGATTTTTAATTGTTCTAATCACAATTAGTTTCAGGCAGGCTATTCTTGATCGCGAGATCCGGCAGCGATTTGTGATTGCTTTTGCTTGTCCGTATTTCAACGCCGCATCGTTTATGATTCAAACCGGCGTTGCTGTCATGTGTAAAACAATAGAGTTTCACTTTAAGAATCGGAGACAGATGCGGTACCTGTCTCCGATCATTAAAGTGAAACTCCCTCGTTTTATACGTGACAGCAAGGCCACAGGGCAGTCGAAAGACCCTTTTTGTGGGATCATATGTAACGATAAACAAATTGCAAGAAAATGAGATCTCAAGTTTTTTTTTTTTAGTAAGAGCCAATTTTCACTCCCGTTAGCGGCGAAAAATACTACGTAAACTTTGAAGCTCATTGTGTTTATATGTTTTCCTTATGTTTTGTTATCTAAAGGTATCTTTTGTATAACTCTCCAAACTCGCAGTACTCCGTGACTTGCCTGTCATTTAATTTCAAAGCGATGAACAGAATAATATATCGCTAGCTATGTGCTTTTGTTTGCTGCAATACATGCTGTGCAAAGGCCTTTTTCACTTTACATGCACTGCATGTTGGAAAACAATGCTCATACAGTCATTACCGCCGCTTCCACCATCATCGTCAGACAAGGTTCAACCATCGCCATCTTCATCATCATCGCCCAATACTGTGAGAATAAAGCATAAATTCCGTACGTCCACTGGGCTACATTAACCTCTGCGCAAAGCATTCTTATTCTCGGTACATTCGTGGGCGGCATTCGGAATCTGAATGACTGGCACTAGTTTCATGAGCTTGACAGCTGGTTTCAATTCGCCGTGCCCACGTGTGCGGCCAATTTACATTTGTCAATGCTTATTGATTGCTCAAATCTACAGCGCAAGAATAATTAAAAGAAATAGCGACATAACATAACGAGTATGCGGAAGTACCAAAAATCGAAAGGTTAGAAAGGTAAGTTTCTCGAATGAAAAACACATCCCAAGGTAGGTATATTATAACAGTAGAACGCGGTACAAATAACAAAACAAGGCGAGGTAGTCGGAGAAGAGGACAACACGAAGCTTACACTTTTTCGTAATTTCTTCAATTATGTACCAGCATGGCCAATTAACTCACACGCTCGGGTTCATCTCTTCCTAGCTCTCCTGGCCCTTCTAATGCATCTGTCGGGCACGTTGAAAAAGAGCCAAAGCCATAACAGTGACTTATCAAACCGCTCAGCACGGGATATAACGCCGCATCTTTGCCGTGCCAGTCGAGCATTCGCATTCGTAAGAACAGATCAACAGTCAAGGATAATAATAATAATAATAATAATAATAATAATAATAATAATAATAATAATAATAATAATAATAATAATAATAATAATAATAATAATAATAATAATAATAATAATAATAATAATAATAATAATAATAATAGGTTTTTGGGGAAAGGAAGTGGCGCAGTATCTGTCTCATATATCCGCTGCTGTGTTCCCATGTGCTCTAATTGAATTCCTTATGGCAATACTCTACCCGACTCCTAGACATGTATTTTTCTTTTTCCTTGCTAATGTTTACCTTTTCTTCTATTTTTCTTGTTCCTTTCTGTTCACGTGTGTTTGATTTGTATTCCGAAGTGCACGGCTCAAATTTTTATCATGTTTGTCATTTTGTTCGCCCACCTGCTATGGTCCCTGATGGGACTGGCAGTATTGTAAATAAATAAATAAATAAATAAATAAATAAATAAATAAATAAATATATCGTTGGACACCTGAACCACGCCGTAAGGGAAGGGATAAAGGAGGGAGTGAAAAAAGAAAGGAAGAAGAGGTGCCATAGTGGAGGGCTCCGGAATAATTTCGACCACCTGGAGATCTTTTAACGTGCACTGACATCGCACAGCACACGGGCACCTTAGCGTTTTTCCTCCATAAAAACGCAGCCGCCGTGGTCGACACAACAGTCAAGGATAATTGTCTGCAATTATAATTAGTAACAACTGGCGTGCACATTGGCACCAGTAGGCTAAACCGGCATCTAAGCTGAGACGTACACAATAATTAATCTCTCTACGTCAGTCGTCTGTTCCGGAATTTATGCAGTTAACTTTGTGCTTTCTAGCACACAACCCGATATTGTGGCAAAATACGACTGCATGTCGTTCTTAGCAGGAGCTAGTAGGTCAGATTCCCTTCCGGAAGTGCTGCGTTTCAGTGGAGATGAAGTGGAATGGTGCATTCGTACATCGACTTTGTTGTGTGCAAAACAACCCGCAACGGTAGGATATAATCCGAAGCCCTGAACTATATTTCCAGAAAACGAGACAGTACAGGGGCCTGTCCCGTCTCGCTTGCTATGTGTTGTCCTTTTCGGCGCAAAAATCCTTTTCTGGAAACATGCACCAACTAGCCCCCAACAAGTATTACTGAACTATACTGTATAGTGCATCTTAACCTATCCGCAGCTTGAGCTTGTTTTACAGGTCACAAAAAAATTTCTGTACCTGTTTGATTGAATTGAGTGTATGCAAGGTAGTCGCAAGTAAACATTCCGCTCTATAGTCCATCTCACACGCTGTTCGCAGTAGAACAAGTGGAAGCTTTGGGTGTGAGGCGACGCGTTCCAAAGTGTGTCGTTCTGATGCAAGCATTCGTGAGCCAGTTTAACGATTCTGAAAGCCACCGACTCATGCCCCTAGCTTCCTCCCGACCGCCAACAACGTGTGAGATGGAGTATAGACCACAAATATTTCTAGGGTTCGAAATGCTTCTAGCCCTTCATGTTTACTGCATGCAGAGTGATCATCTACCCTGCCCAGCGTCGTCGAGCTTCGGACAAAACGGAGTCGCAGAATTTCCGAGGACTGACGTTGCTCACATCGGCGCACATTCAAGTTCTTCCGAGATGGCGCTAGCTACCCACGGGGCGCACATTCATGAGGATGCCCTCACCCTCACCTCATGAGCATTTCACTCGGTGAGGTGAGGGTGAGGGAGGGTCCACGATGAGGGCGAGGGAGGGCATGCAAATTTTGCTAAGTGAGGGTGAGGGTAAGGGAGGGCCACATAATTTTTCCAAATGAGGGAAAGGGTGAAGGAGGGCCACGGATTAAAAAGTGAGGTTTATAGAGGAAAACTATCATCTTCATCATCATCATGATCAGCCTGACTGCACCCACTGCAGGGCAAAGACCTCACCATGTCTCTCCAATTAACCTTGTCCTTTGCCAGCTGCGCCCACCGTATGCCTGCAAACTTCCTAATCTCATGCGCCCACCTAACCTTCTGCCGCCCCCTGCTACGCTTGCCTTCCCTTGGAATCCACTCCGTTACCCTTAAGGACCAGCGGTTATCTTGCCTTCGCAGTACATGCCCTGCCCAAGCTCATTTCTTCCTCTTGATTTCGACTAGGATGTCATTAACACGCGTTTGTTCCCTCACCCACTCTGCCCTCTTCCGGTCTCTTAACGTTACACCTATCATTTTCTTTCCATGGCTCGCTGTGCTGTCCTTAATTTAAACTAAACCCTTTTCTTTAGCCTCCACGTTTCTGCCCCGTAGGTGAGTGCCGGTATGATACAGCTGTTGCACTCTTTTCGCTTGAGGGATATTGGTAACCTGCTATTCATGATCTGAGAGAACCTGTCACATTAGCTCGACCCCATACTTGATCTTCTAGTTATTTCACTCACGTGTTCCGGATCAGCTCTCACTACCTGCCCTAAGTAGATGTATTCCTTTACCACTTCCAGCACCTCGCTGCCAATTGTGAACTGCGGTTCCCTTACTAGACTTTTGAACATTACTTCGGTTTTCTGCATGTTAATTTTTAGACCCACCATGCTGCTCTATCTGTCTAACTCACTGATCATGATTTGCAGTTCATCTCCTGAGTGACTCAGCAAGGCAATGTCATCAGCGAATCGCAGATTATTTAGGTATTCTTCATTTACTCTTATTCCCAACTTTTCCCAATTCATTATTCGGAATACCTCCTGTAAACAGGCGGTGAATAGCATTGGCGAGATCGTGTCTCCTTGCCAGACGCCCTTCCTTATTGGAATTTTATTGCTGACTTTATGGAGGACTATGGTAGCTGCACGGTTCCCATAAATATCTTCCAGTATTTTGACATAAGGCTCATCTACACCCTGATTCCACAATGCCTGTATGACTGATGAGGTTTCCACTGAGTCGAATGCTTTTTCATAATCAATGAATGCTATATACAGGTGCTGGTTATATTCTGGGCATTTCTCTATCATCTGATTGATAGTGTGAATATGATCAATTGTGGAATATCCTTTACGAAAGCCTGCCTGATCATTTGGTTGATTAAAGTCTAAGGTTGCTCTGACTCTATTAGTGATTACATTAGTCCCCGGAAATTCTGCGACTCCGTTTTGTCCGAAGCTCGACGACGCTGAGCAGGGTGAGAGGCGGCCATTTTCCCACCTCTTATCATAAAACTGCCTTTTCTATATGCAAAAGCAAGTTTTTAAGGAATATGTCTGTGTGCATAAAACAAAAAGCATGTCAAGGGTGAGAACGGTATGCAAACTATTGGGTTTATGTCAGCAATCGCCAGCCGAATAGTACATTGCACGGGTGCTTTGGAGTCACGCGGGCATCAGCGGCGCAGGGAAAACAAACGCTAAACTCCGACTCCCACAGGGAGACTATACATTAATTCCAGCAGGCTCCCCACTGCAAACTGCGCAGCCACAACTGGATCCATAGTTATGCGCTTGCCTTCCTAAGGGTTAGTCTCTTAGGTAAATGGTAAAATTGTGCCGCAATCATGTCATGGCTTATTATTTCTTTTTTCTGTTATGATCGCGGAGAATTGTGTATGGAATGTACTCACATTTTGTTTGAATGCAATGCGTAGAAGTATTTCTTCTTTTCCATTTAAAATGTGTAAAGAAGGAGCTCAAAGCGCAGAAATGGGCTGTGAGGAATGAAGAGAAGGGGAAAGTTTCGTTCCATTTGTCACTGTCAGCTGAGCTGAATGGCTTGAGCAGCGACTCCTAGCTGTCCACTGAAACCACATTAGTAACGCCTGCTTTTGTTGTCGCCAAAAATAATAATAAATCCTTTGCACTCTAACACACTGTTGTTGAATGCTGCAGCGCGCACACCTGACGCTGCATCTAGCGCAAGTGAAGAGTGCACCTTGATTTATCGCCTACATTAAGTGAAGGGTAAAAGAACACATTCTTATATTGTCTGCAGTGCTGCCGTGAATAACAGGGCTTCCTGAAGCAGGAACAGTCCAACAAATCAGCCACGCTTGTATGTGTGCCTCGTCGTCCGCGCCTGCATGCATTTTATAATGAGCAGCATCTGCGGAGACCCGTAAGTGCGAAGCTGCGAAGGTGCCGCTCTGTACGCCTACACATTCTATAATACCAAACAAAAATGCAACCATCATCTAAATGTTTCCGGAAACCTCGGTAAAGAGGATGGTCATCGAAAGCCTTGCAAAAGACGATCTCGAAAAAATCTCAAAGTACATTATTTACACCACCAAATGTCTTTCGAAGTCCGGCATGTTCATCGGTAGGCGCCGATCTCCAGCAACCTGTAGCGCAGCCGCAACTGCCACAATGCGTAAGACTACATCTTCATCATCGTCATCAGCCTGACTACGCCCACTGCAAAACAAAGGCATCTTCGATATCCCTCCAATTTACCCTGTACTAAGCCCATCAAGTTGAGCTAATTGGTTTTCTATTGAAGTGAATTTAGCGAAAAAACGGGAGACAAAAAGTAGCAATAGACAACATGAGCGCAATTTTATTTTGCAGAAAAAGTGAACCAAACAGGCGCGCTCCTGCTGCCGGTTTTTCCATCTTGTCTCACGTTTTAGCGCTAAATTCACTTCAATGGTAACCCTGTCTAATTTAAATTGTTCAGCTGCCACTAGGGATTATGGGCCGAGGGTGAATTGGTGTATTCATACAGGAGGTATAGTTGGCAAGTACTACACCATGGTGGCCAAATCATGTTCCAGTTAGGGAATGTGTTGTCTGATCACACACTCTATCAAAGCACATGTTCTAAGTACCGCTTAAAACTTGTTTGAAGTGCGTTAGTTAAGGTCATTTCCAAACTCCTCCTGGTTTGGAAACAAGAAAACGTGCTAATCATCCGTATAGGTATAGAATTAATGATCTTACTCTCAACATAAGCAAGTCATTTAAATATCTAGGCGTCTTTTTTACATCGGACTTACGATGGAATAAGCACATTAATTATATTGCGAATAAGGCAGCGTCACGTTTGGGTTTTCTACGGCGGAATTTTAGCCATTTACCAAGTAACTTAAAAACACAGCTGTATTTCAGTTACGTACGCTCCATACTTGAATATGGATGTGTTTGCTGGGACCCACACACATCTGAGTGTGTAGGAAAATTAGAGAAAATTCAGAATAGGGCAGTTAGATTTGTTCTTGGTAATTATAATTGGCAAGTTAGTATGACGGAAAGCAAACGAAAACTTAACTGGCAAGAGTTGAAGGACCGTAGAAGGTACATCAGATTGAAATTTTTCCATGAGATTTATTATTCAAAAACTGGCATAAACCGCGAACAATATATCCAGGCACCTCATTATATATCAAAGCGACTAGACCACTGTTTGAAGGTCAGAGAATTTTCTTGCAAGGGTGACGTCTTGCGTTATTCTTTTTTTGTTAGAACTGTTCGGGACTGGAACAGTTTGCCATCGAGCATTGTATGTATTACATCTAACGAAGCATTTTTCCATGCACTGCAATAATTGCTTTATACCTATAAATGAAGTCTGTACCCCCCTGCTGTAATGCCCTCCGGGGCGATGCAGGTAACTAATAAATAAAAATACGCAAGCACGCGGATTGGGAGCCTTTTCTCCGAAAACTTAATTTGTTCCTTCCGATATACAGAAGTGCGACTATTCCTACTTTATCTGCTTCATTTGCCAGGTTCTGTGTAACCGGTACTTGTTGCGTGAGGTACAATGAAATAAGAACGTTTATTTTGCAAAAAAAGTGAACACACAACCGTGATGAAAAATGCATCTGAATGCTCCGCCCATGGGTTACTTCCGGATTGATTATTTGACTGCATTTTACTATAATTTATTCTTAGGCTTTCAGAAGAGGGAAAACCCGAGTCGCAAGTAAATTCAAACTTGAATTTTCGACTTGGTATTCTGATGTCAGTTGTAATATGATTTAGAAAGTCTATTATAATCACAAAAGATGCTTTTGAGGACGAACAGCGACATTAAAGAAGCGGACTACTATACGTAACAGGGCATGGCTGTCACGCGTCTGAGAGTGCTTGAGGAAAGCAAGCTGTTGTTTATGACGCTGCGTGCCTGACAAATGAGCCCGTTGCTTGTTTCCCTTACTTTCCTCTCGTGCTATTGCACTCCCGGAGGAGAGTGTTTGAACAACGCGACTGCAGACAAATTACACGCACTTACACAGTGTTTAGGGTGGAGGAAAAGAATTAGGTGGTGTCAGATGGAGTGGCGTTTATCTAGGATGGTCGACTTTGACAGCGCTGATTTGAGTACACATGCTGCTTCTTGCAGGCTCTTGCCACAGAGTGGCGTGTCTTGGTTTGAGAGTTCAAGACTGTTTCAAACCAGACATTTAACGAAAATGAGCTGGGAGTTTTAAAATCAATGTGAGCACCAAAGTGTAAACAGGGTACGTATAGCGTACATAACCCAAGAATTTCTTGCGTCGTAAATTACGAGCATTAATGGCCACGTGTCTTCCCTTACATCATGCAGGCCAATTCAAGCCCGGACTCCGTACATCCCGGCCCTGCAACGTCGCATGCCGTGGCACCGCTTCTTGTAACGTGCTACGCGTGCCACCGGATTGTGAAGCCTGGCATTGCGCATCCAGTGTGGTTCCACTTGGGCTTCATCAGATTGAGCTCCGAACAATGCGCGGCCAGGGTTTACTCCGACGGGTGGATTCGGCTGCGCAGTAGGCGAAAACAACCTTATACCCCTGGCACACGGCCAGTTTCAATGGCTATCGAGCCGAGGGCCATCGAAATTCTTAATCGCCATCGAACTCGAAGGAGTTGTGTCGCTGCTACACGGCAAATCTCAATGGTCATTGAAATGGTTCTCGTGACTTACGCCAAGCTTGTGTGGCGCCACAATGGCTACTTTGGATTGTGCAAAAATGACAAAAATTTTTGATAAATGTATACTAAATGCTAAAATACACACATACGCGCATGTCGTTTAAAACCCTTTTAATTGCACGTACGCGATGGACAGATGCAGACACTGCTGTAGCCACTCTATACAAGACGAGCCAAAACCAAGCCAGTCCAACTGCGTCGGAGCGCTGCTTCGTTAGGCTTAATACCTGAAAAATCGCCTTGATATCTGAAAAACAAAAGCAATTTGTCTCTTGAAACTTTATGCGAGGGTAAGAATGGGCAAATCGAAGGCGAATACAGCAGTTTAGAACACGATATTGCTTTGAGGGATTAGCGACGAAGCTGTTACCGCTGTGAAGCGGGCGGGCAGGGCGCCGCCATATTGTCAACGCTAAGTACGCAAGCAACGCAAAGACCGCAACGCAAAATTAATGCGCTCAATGCGCTTAAAACCAGTCTGATACAATTTTAAAATTATTGTACAGACTGCTTGCATTAAAGTTTAGGCGAATAATGTTTGTTCATGCTTCTGTACCGTGAATGTATCGGGTACAAAAGTGCGCTTGGCACCACTCGAAGCAAAGCTAGCAACCTTGGGTAGCGCTCGAACGCCCTCGAAATCTCGATGGAGTCCCGCACTGCTCCGTTCACTCCATAGACTATTGTCTCGGTGGCCATTGAAACTGCCCGTGTGGCAGCGTTCGATCGCCTTTGAGACGATAGGCTATCGGTTCGAGGGCCTTTGAAATGCCCGCGGGGACAGGTGTGAAAGAACCTCCGAAGTGCCTGGTTAGCGATGGTTAGCCACTCCTGTGTTTTCTTGTTGGTTTGATAACAGAAGGCGCAAGATAGAAGTGAAATCCTATCTAATGACTTTGTTCTAGCTCCTTTTTGGTGGCGCACTGTGTTTTTTATGCCTAGCAAATCTGGAGAAGCGCATTTTTTCAACGGCAAGTTGTATATGAACGCAATTTTTTTCTCATATTCAACGACTGCCCCCATACCAGTCAATATATCCGCAAATCTCTTTACGGGGCGCTTGTAAGTTTGATTCAGGAATACATATGCATGACCGAGCTCTTCTGTACCCGTTGTCTCCCCCCCCCCCCCCCCGACAGTCGCAAATTGGTACTGCTGATTCCCCGTCACACCTGAACCGCGCATTTTGTAACGATTCTCTTTGCGTTCAACCATTGGTTGTAGTGACTTATGACATCATGAGATACAGCAATACAATCAATGTCATTAGCTGGCTCCTGCATTTAGGCTAAGAGGTGACCAATGCCAAGGAAGCAGCATAGTGAATCAAGAAGGTGGTCGCGTTCTTAGCCTTTATTGCTTTTATTTATTTGCTTTTATTGCATGGATCGATAACTAGCCTTCGGATAAGGGTCCAGACAGTGATGTATATGTATTGTTGTAAAAAATAGACATTACAAATACAATTGAACGGAATTGAATCATGCTCGACTTGTGCCCTGCTTTCCGGCATTGAGGCCTTCTACTCATTCGAACGGCATGGCGACGCATCCCTTCGCCTTTCAGGCCCCGACACACCACTGGCAGCCCGCGAAAGTGTATGGCACACCCTGTGTTACTAGTCGGCGTTTCGTGGTCCGCAACCGAACGCTGAATTTGTAGTGCCTTCCGTGAAACTTCGTGCTCAGAGTACACGTCTTCTATCGCAAGCTAACAATAAGAAGGAAGACACCATTGTGCTCAGTGTGACAGAGGTCACCGTGTTGGGTGACGAGATAGCAGTTACTCAAGGAATGCGTCCATTGTCGACCGGTGTCACGTACACCACGTCCCGACTCATTGCGCACCAAGAATTTTTATTTCTCCCCCCCCCCCCCCCCCCTAGTCTAGGCAGTCCGCACTTATTCGGGCTGAGCAAGCCACAAAATTCTTTAGAAATACGGCGAGGACTCTTATTCGAAACCTTAGGACTGCAGCTGTGGTTCTGCAATTAAAGATCAATTTTAAGTACAGCGGCCGTCGGGTATCTTTCTCTGCCCATCTATTCTCTTTGCGCAGTTCAGAAGCTGTGACAGAGAGCGTTAGGCAGGCAACCAACAACTAACAACCACTGCGCAATCTTCCAGTTTGAACGTGGCTCTAATCAGCGCATAGATGGCAAAAGGCTGCAGGAGCTGACAGCGAACCCAGCTATAGATATAGATATGAGCAAATACATTTTATTCAATGGATCATGAAATAAACTTCAAATCCAGCATTGTAATATCACGTCAAATTAAACGCGAACTCCAAACATTAACGATATTACACTAGGAAGCAGAATAACACAGCGGTTGATTTTCGCATCGAAAGTGAAAAACCGCTCTTTAGAAGTGCTAATAGACCACGCCTGAATCTACTCTCCAGCCGCTAATTATTTTATAATAAGTATATGCTAATGTGTAGTATACGCTAATAAGTATATGCTGATTCTGAAAAGTATCAGTAATATGACGCCTAGTGTCTGTTCCATCGTTCGTTACTTCTTTCGATTTTTCGTTTCGTTTGCATCAAAGAAAAGGGGGGGGGGAGAAATGAGAGAGGTTACGAACGAAAGCAATGCCAGGTCCTGACTGAAATTACGGGCAGCCTAGGAATTACTCCAGTAATTGAATTATTTCAGAAATATCATGCATTAGTGCGTTTTATGTTTATCTACTGTTGAGTTCCTGATACAGTTAATGTCGTAAGAGTGGGGCGTGGTGTATAGCGCTGAGCCATGCTCGTGCCTTCGCACGTACGTAAAGCTAAGGGACGTGCTAACGGTGCGAAATATTCTAAAACTTCAATTTTATGCTAATGCGCGAAATATTCATCCCCCGAAAAACAAGTTATTTGCAGTGAATAAGTTACCAGTCAAACTTACTGACGTCAGCTCTAGTATAATTTACGTGCTTATATTATTCCTGTAACAGTGACTTAGACGACCAACCCAAAACTTTTTCAGCAATTTTCTGTAAACTGGCCATTCCGCAAGCTCACCTGGCAGTAGCAAGACACATCTTAACCAACGTTGCCGTTTTTTACTGCCCCAAAACTTGGGGCCTTCTTAACCATTTTCTCAAGAAAATGCGACAGCATTTAGTTAATGTTGTCTAATGGCTAAAGAGTGCGTATTTTTCTTGCGATTCTCCCACCAAAATTCCGGTTGGAACCGGTTCTATTGCATTTGTGTGGTGTGCATGAATCATCACCTTCTCGAATGCTCGAGCGCCTTCTATTGCTTATACAAATACGACCTACTAATCCACCTATATTAATTTTCAACGGCGGGCCAACTTGAAAATTTTACGGGTTCTCCCATTTTCAAATTTGACGGCACTCTATGATTGGTCGACTAGTGTTGATGCGATGGTCATGACCCTCCCAATCGCACTCGTAAATTGCAGGCAATCCACACACCCCTACTGGCGTACCGGCAACATGGCTAAGCGATGCGCCATTGCCTCTGCCGGTGGCTGTTTCAAACACAGCCACCGAACCGGTAGGGTTTGTCAGACCCAGGTTACTGTTCCCGAGCTCCCATAAACTCATGCTCAGCGCCACAGTGGGCAGGTGACGACTGCATTGAATCTGGCAACAGTGCACAGTTTCCTCGCATACCGGTGGGAAGGTTGCCACCTTCCAAGATGGGCAGGTTGTGAGACGTCACAATGGCACGCGAGCTCTTTCAACCAATCAGAGAGTTTCATGGGAAACTTCAAATTTCGCTGTGCTCTCTGATTTGTCAGCTGGGGTCACGTCACCCTGATACCGTCATGAGGCAACTGAGCAATCAGGGAACTTCGTTAGCGAGAAACCAGAAATTTTATGTGAGATGATAGTCTGAATGGTATGGTATAAACAGGCAAAAAAAAGTTTTGCTATGTTTTTTTTTTTTGCTTCAGGAGTGCCGTTAGAGCACAGGAAAGGCAACGGCACGAAGAGAAAAGTGAGCGGGCATTATTAGTCAAGCTATTTCAACTGATGTCTAACCTTCAATGCCGGCGTTATACGAGGCCGCCCGCATGCAGATGCCAAAAAATGTTTTCACAGCTCTCGCTCTGGCGTATTTTAAATCCTTTACGTCTTTTTCCAGCGAGATCTGGACACGGCCCAAATGTGAATTATTCGAAAGTAGCATAATCACCTGCTCGGCACGTGGCAAACGACCAAAACAACAATAGCTTAGTCTTGCCTCGCGTTTATGTTTCTAGTTCTTAAATTCTGCTCGACATTGTCCGCTTCCCATGTTGAAGTAATTTCTCGTTTCCACGTGCGGTAATGGGAGACAAGTCATTAGATTTTGTTGCTCTTGACCAATTCCGCACGTGACTGGGGCACTCAAATTTCTCAGAAAAGGTGACCTGTGGAGGAAGTTTTTTTTTTTTTGCACGAAGCTAACCGTACGTTTGTACAAGATTGCAACAAAATCGCCAGCGTTTGAGACAACTGTTTGGAATCAATTGAAACCAGGAGGTGGTACGGAGAGAGCAAGCGAGCTATCAGCCACTGCAGATAGCAGACTGGGTAGCCAAGGTGATCTGAATTTGAAACATTCCTCAGATGCAACAGTTTCCACGTTATTTTTGAACAGGCCCGCGGTGTTAATAGGGTAGGTGCCTGCACAAAAAAGCACCAAATGATGGTAAAACGCTGGTGTATAAGGTTCCTAGCGGTGCCTTAGGCTGCTATATAACAGGGAGCGCATTTTAAAAGTAGCCAATTTATATGCGGAAGATTGGTCAATTACTTTGATGCAGCATGCATTGCCAACATGTGCAGTCAGAGAAAGTTGCGTTGAGGGAGCCGAAAGTAAGGCGTCGATGTGATGAAACCACGCCTAAAGGCCTACGTAATTGTGCATGTGCATTGGGACAATTATGACTTATTTTTCCGCGATTCCTTTTAAAACCTTAGTTCTGTCCTTCGCTAAGCCTAAGACATTCATGTAATAAGTGGTTCTAGAGATTAGTAAAACTCGGTGGCTGTTGGCTGACTAAGCAGATGATCTAAATTGGGGCAAAATAATCAGGCAAATTATCGCTAATTATTTTAGTGACGCTCTAAAACCGCAGCGGTGCCCTAGCGGTTTGAGCATCCGCCTCGCATGCGGGAGATGCGGGGTTCGATCTCCAGTGCCATCGGTTGCCCACCTCTCATACAATAGGTGCAAGCTTAACCTGGCCTGGTGCTCTGCTTAATCAGGGTGAAAAGTTTGGGAAATGGGTCTTTGACCCCGTCTTGAGCAAGCAAAAATACCTTGTGGCATGCACTGTTTGGTCCCAGGTGCCCTTGCGCCATATAAGTTCACTATCATCAAATTCACTATCGGCGTTATTAAAGTTACTGGCTTTTGCGTAATTCTAAGGCTCAGGCGATTTCTCTCAGGCAACCAGTTCCCTTGATAAACGTGAAGCTTACACCGCCACTTCACACCTAGCTAGCACGTAGCGCAGTTCAAGGAGTGTGTAGAATTTTATGTCACACTGCAAGTGTCTACATGCTCAACTGTGGAGATTTTTTTCTTCTTGTGCTACAGGCAGTGGTGACTGTTCACACAACAATTATTCATAGATGATGGAAAACAGAGCTCATGTGGTTTCAGATTCCTTGCCTCTACAGCAATGATAACTGTTTCGAACCGCATTAGTATTCACTACCATGGGGAAAATAGTTTCCTTATCTTCGTATTTCGGCAGGGTCAGAGTTCTTTTAAAATTGCCAGGAGACATTTTTGTGCATTTTTCATGAAACCGAGAAAGACATCATTTAACTGCTATCAGCAACATGAAAGCAGCTCCTACAATATAACGGTAGTCAGACAGAAAGGTAAGCAACCAAATTAACCCCTAAGTGAACAAGAACGCGCAGGCACTTCGAACTAATTACAATCGTCAAACTAACCCGCCGCTGTGGCAGTGGCTATGGTGTTCGGCCGCTGAACACTAGTACAAGGAATCAGATAGCGGCTGTGGCGGCCACATTTTGATGGGGACAAAATGCAGAAACGCAAGTTTGTTGCACGATGTCGGCGCATATTAGAGAACCGAAGCAGGAATAAATTTATCTGGAGCCCTACACTGCATCGTTCCTCATATCCGGCATGCGGCTTTGGGGTGTTAAATTCCTCACCTCCCCCCCCCCCCCCCCCCGACCTCGTGCTATATATTAACCCCCATACTTGATCTTAAATCAGACCGTTCTGAGAAGTGCTACTCCTCAATGTATTCAAAATGTGCAGGTTGTTTCACGTTGTCACACTCGAGTATGTGTCCGCGCTCTTCGGAACGGCAATGCGTCCGACGCGGCCGCGCATCAAAGTCAACTGCAGCCACTTTGCTGCGACGCGTGGCCCCGTCGAACGCACTCCGCGGAGCACGGCGCCGCGCTCCCGTGTTCCTTCCAAGTGTGAAACAGCCTCAAGCTGTCTCATTGTAATGTGCATATTGAAGGCAGAGTGTGGTGAGTCCTGCAGCACAATTATGTGTTGAAGCGAGATTATTCTAGTTGTGCAATTATGGTCTTACTTTACTGGTCATGTTTGAGTCCTGGTCTATGCCGTCAAATCATGACATTTACCACGCTAGTCCAGTCTTGATTGCTAAAAGAGACTGGCCAGTCCCGCAGGACGTCTTGTTGCCAGAATATTTGCGAATGTAATTCCGGGCACTTTATTCTCAACATCAACAAAGAGCGATAGCGCAGTGAAATGCAAGGAATTCATCAGTGATTGTCATAATGATTGTAAGAATAGTAATGAAAAGTAATGTCACGCAGGGAAGCAAACGTTCAGAATTTACTGGGAAACGCAGCAAGAGCTCTCATTGCATGATTACCGCATGCAGTATGTTTTTCGCAAAATTCTCATGTTTCTGTGCCGGAAAAGAAGACAGCAGCGTGTAAGCTGGGTAGCCTAAAGTAAAGGATGTAAGGTTATTCCAGTCATGAACGGACCTTCCCTGCAGGCAGTATTGATATACGGAAATCTACACATAGCTGTACAGCTGTTGCAAGTAAATGACACTGGGGTGTGAAATTGTTAGAATTAAGTGTAATCTATACCAATCATTCGATTGGAGAGAATTCACTAATATCCATTTGCCTTCCCCGCGGAGGAAGACTTGCTTCGTGCCCTTCCCGCTCCCTTTTTTTCCTACAAATGTACGAACGCTCACCTTAAATCAGTCATTTAAATAGTAAATTGACCGTCTAACCCCTTGTTCACTTATTCTTATTATTCCCATAACTATGTAATAGTGCAGCTTAGCAGCCTCTTTGCTAAGAACACCACTGACGCAACTCTGTTCGGAGCGTACTAGGTTGATATACGGGCACTTCAAGAATGCATGAAAGCGTAGTCGGGAGGCGTTGACTAGCGGTCACAGACTTACTGCTTCTGCGGAAAGTTCATTGAACGAGAAAAAAGCGCCTGAAACAGTATGTTCTGCAAGGCCACGTTTTTAGTTCACTGACACGGGGAAGCTATCCTGCTGTACGTATCACAAAATCATGGAGTTCCCCTTCTTGACGTAAGCATGGGTATCCCTATCAACGTATGCAGAATGTGCAGAGGCGTCATGGGGATTATGTGCTGACGAAAATCTCGTGCGAGCAACGTGCGCACCAGTCTACACCAACCATTTCCATATCTGTTGGGCCGATACTGGCTGCTTTTTTCGAAGTGGTTGCCCCCAGATAGTGACGTCAGAAAAGCGGCCCTTGCTCACTGAAGTGCGACATTCCTGCCTACGTGTGCCCTTCAGCAGACCCCCGGAGAGAGACTTAGCTTGAAGTTCACACGACGCAGCCACGGGCAGGCGCTATCAACTAGCGCGACATTTAAGCGATCTCCTTGAATAGGACTTTCCGTGAGTCCAGAGCCAGCTATCCGTGTCAAGGCACAGAGAATCTCGCCGCCTTCCTTCCATTGTCTCTGGTGCCTGCCCATTGTAATCTTCGAGAACAAGGAGCAACAAGGCCACGGGCGCGACGAAACGTGAGCAAGTGCCCGTTGGTAATTGCTCAACACGTCACACGTGCCTAACAAGGCCCAGCTAGCGTTGTTTTAACCGGTTCCTGGAAAAGAATGGGGGGCTGGAACCTTTTTGTGACGTACTTGGATCCCTCTCCAGAGAACCGAAGTTGCAATTCACCGGAAAGATGAAAGCAAAAAATTTTGAGTGAGAAAGAAAGTGCCAGGGAAACCAACATACGTCACCTGGCTCGGACTGCTCCTAAGCAGACCACAAAGCTGTTCTGATATTAAGAGGGACACGCAGGAACGGCCACGCATTTCAGCTACTAAGTCGCAGCGCTGCGAATACTAGTGGACCGTGAAAAGAGCCCTGCTTGAGAACTCTGCCGCGGTGAGTTAACGGATGCCATTAACTTTGCCGCGAAAGTCAAGCTAGCCAAATGCTCTTGGCAGTAGTTTTTGATCACGTAAAATAGTTCGACGGTTCGATGAGACGGCTGTTCTGTACACGATACTAAAATAGAATAATTACTTTGGTTCTTGAAACAGGTAACATTATAGAGAATTTTTAACTAAAAAAAGCGCAAAAGGTGTTCCCAAGGACTTATTTGAGTCAGGCTCATGCCAGAGCTTATGAATAGCATCGTTTGCTAACTGTACTGAGTAACCAGTGCTGTACTGATGAAAAGTAAGACTCTTAAGTGCAAGGCTTGCAATTAAAATAGACTGAGGATTCTTAAGCTGCTTTCGTTAGATGCATGAATGCCGTATATGCCAAAAAGGTACTTCGAAATTGCTCCAAATCTGAGCGTATGCCTCGTCAAAATCGATGTCGTTGAAGAAATTTATGCTCTTACATGGCCCCATTCCCTCCCCAGGAAGAGTATTGCTTTAAGTTGGCCTCTTCTTGTTTGTGCGCAGATGACGACATTACTGAACCCGATCAAGCTGCTCGATGACATGGAGCGGCACTGGGACCCTCGCACCCGTCACTACGGCCTAGTCCTGAATCCGTGGTTCGTGTTCCCGCTCATCTTCGTCTACGTGTACTTCGTACGCTTCGCCGGACCGCGATGGATGAAGAAACGTGATCCTTTCCCAATCACCAACCTGGTGCGGGCCTACAATATCGCTATGGTGGTGCTGAACGCCACTTTCCTGTACAGGTACTGCGCATCACGTACCTTCCAGGCGGAAGCTACAGCCTTTGGTGCCAGGGCGTCACCGGTCGCGCGGACGGCGCGTCGGCGGCCGTCTACAGCTCGGGCTGGTGGTACCTGCTGGTGCGCTATGCTGACTTTCTGGACACAGTGTTTTTCGTGCTTCGCAAAAAGTTCAACCAGGTCTCCCACCTGCACGTCATTCACCACGTCCTGGTGGTGTTCAACGCCTGGTTCTGGGCTATGTTCGCCCCCGAGGGTCAGCCGGCTCTGGGACTCTGCATCAACACTTTCGTTCACGTTGTCATGTACACCTACTACTTTCTCTCCACGTTTGGACCCGAAGTCCGCAAGTACCTGTGGTGGAAGCGCTACCTGACCCAGCTGCAGATCATCCAGTTCGTTGTCTTCATAATTCACATGTCGATCCCCTTGTTCGTCGACTGCGGATTCCCCAACATGCTGGCACCGTTCGCCATTGCGCAGGCAGCGTTTGTGCTGGGGATGTTCATTAACTTTTACTACCAGACCTACATTAAGCCGAGGCATGCGACAGAGGCGAAGAACAGTGCGGCGCCCAGCGACAAACCGGTCACGAACGGGTCAACGCACACACTAAAGAGTGACTAGAGACTCATAGTTATTCAAACAAGGTGTCACAAGGTTCTTCAGGCATGTTTGGGGAGCATGAAAAGGGCTAGCGTACTTCTAACGCCTAGGCAAGTTTTTAAGCCTTCTTAGAGCGCGATGAGCTAATTAATAGAATATGCAAGCGCCGATGTAGTTGTGCTGTTGGTATTCTTCTGCATATAAATTACGTTCAAATTTTCAAGGGGGGGGGGGGTGTAATCTCTGTAACTTTGTTAACATATTTATATTGTATCTGTTTATCCAAAGAACGAGTGCTTAATAGCAACCTCGTAGACAGAGTGACAGAGAAATGGCTGCTTGTTAAATGCGAATGGTAAACACTATGGGCATGATGCATTGAATACCGCAGCTCTAGCTCTATGATTAATTTTGTCTGTTTAGCGCCTGTTTAGGCATCACAGAGTGTCAAAACCAGTAACAAGTTCTTCGTTTGGTATTTTTTAAGACCACGTGTCAATACACTCTGTCCTGCCTCTTGTTTCGGTCATCTTTAGTTTTTCTTCAGACAAGAACTTACAGCATTCCCCGGTTCAAAGCCCTCAGCAGTGTTTCTGAGTGTTAAGTGGACAACGTATTGTTTCGGTCACCGTGCGTTTCCTTCTCTTGGTTCGTAAATCCCAGCTTTCAAAGCAAGGATATAATGAATGAATTCGCTTGGTCAGGAACTGCGACGGTTGAGTGGAACTTCAATGGCGTTTACGAGGCCAGCATGCACTTGGCCTGCAAGCATGCAAGGCATCAATCATTGCGTCTCTGTGCATATATCATCACGATATGTCAAAACATTTTTTGTTGGCGAAACATTTTTGCTGGTGTGTTTTCCGCTTAAAATATACTTTCTTATTTATGTCTGTGAGCACGAACTAATACAGTGGCAAGCAGCAACTCTTGCGATGCTGTGCAACATGTCATGCTTGATGCTCAACGGCTCGCGTCCTGCACGAACCTCACATGTTCTACACTGCGTTACGTTTCTCGGGCATATATACACGTAATGTGCTAGTCATGATCTTTCGACAAAGAAAATGCTCTCCGGTGCTGCTCACGTAAACTACTGATTTGCTTGCGGACAACAGTGGTCAGCTGTTGTCTGTTCTCAACCCGCAAGTGTCATACGCTATTTCGTACAAAGCAACTAGTTTCGTATATTTAAAAGCAAACACAAAGCTGCAGCAGTTGTAATTATCGAAGCTGTATTAGATTTTACTCAAGTTGCATGTACGTCACATTTCTTCCGTTGTGCGATTTTGTGAACCTGTCTACGATATTGTCAAAAATAAATAACTGTCATAAGTGTCTCCACTTTCATTCTTACTCTACTTGAGCAGAGATATATAGAGAGGCGGTGTGATGCTAGCTAACTGCAGCGTCAACCAGGTCCTTTTAGAACTGCACAAGTTTTTAGTATTTCCAAGAATACAAGATATACTCTCGAGCTACACATAAGAGCGAATTATGCACACGCCTAATTGTCAACATTATCAAGGTAACTAATGAAGACTTCGCGAATCTTGAAGTGACATATTGTTCAGTCTTCCCACGCCAGATTTTGGTCGCTGAGAGGTGTCCTGATCAGGGATTCAGCATGGTCTCACTGTAGCTTAATGAGCGCTTACTCAAACAGTAGAAAATGATTGCATACGGATAATAGGCATGCATTTTTTGTTAGAGGCACTTTATCAAATGGATGAGCTGTTGCTAAAAACAAAGTCAATACTTTGTTACGCAAAGTTCTGATAAATTACTAGATGCTTTGAGAAATGTCCGCACTGCACCATAGGTAATTGTGTTCCTAAGAAATTAAACTAGTTTGTGTCACAAAGAAAGTTGAAACTGTTTTCAGAAGGGCGAGGACACGATACACAGGCGTACAGACGCCTGAACTTGTGCGTTAGAGCGGCGTTGTTCGTAGTGCGTTGGTGACACCTGTTTTTAACCGCTCAGCCATTCAATTCAGTTAGCATATCTTTCATTACAGAAACAAATAAAAAGAGCGAGAACAAAACGCTGCTGCAGCAGTAGCTTTACAGAGGGTTTTTATCCCGGTTCGGGGATAGCTCGCGCCTACAGTAAAAACACAGCTGTAATTATAACTATTATAAAACTAGTGCACCGCCCGTCGTTGCAACGCAGAAGCTACAAACCAGCGCTAATACGCACCCCTGAAAAGAGCCGTTCTGGCTGCGAACAGAGAGTGCGGCAACTAGTAGCAACTGGCATGCGAAACGAAAATGCAGTACACTGTGTGCACTCTTATGGCGTATTCCAATCGGTCACCGGGAGGAAGTTTCCATGCTCCCTGAAGCCAAATAGAATTTAAATGAACGGTTTGGATTCAGATCCTCATTGGACCACGACCGCAAGGCTACTAGACTGCCTAGATATCCTGCTTCCTCACGGATTCGGAGGGCTGCTCTGGACCGACTGGAATTCGCTATTAGAGACAGCTAATCTCGAACACAGGGGACAACGGCACGTGTCGCTGACACGCTGCGAACCACACAGCTTGACCGTTCTAGTGAACTAGTGTGTGGAAGCCCCTACCTCTGGAAACAAAATTTTGAGTAATTACGTGATACTCATGTTAAAGTAGTATTTACAGTCAATAATAAAATGTCAACTGTGAACTCAAGCAGTGTCATTACTCACGCTATTACTACCAACAACATCTCGATGAAAAAAGCATTAGAAAATAATTGTGCACACATCGCAGAGTCCAGCGCTGGTTTGGTATCAGAGCATTATTCCCCTTTGGGGCAAGTGCGGGCTTACAACCTACCCCTTTGGTGACCCAAATGACACGGTGCTCGGTTTTTCAATTGTGCGTGCACTTGTACAGGGCCCCAAAGTATTGCATCGACTTTTGAATTATTTATTCCGCCATTGACAAATGTCAAAGCGCGAGCAATGTGACAGGGCCCGTGTGAGTGCTTATCGATGCAGGTCGATTGCGCCTTGAGGCGCTTGCATGTCGCCAACGCTACAAAGCTGATTGACACAGCTACTATCTATTAAAGCTGATTGACAGACTTCTGTCAAATGTTTTCTTTTGAGGTAACTCTGTTTGCTGCTTCGGCGCGTACTAAATTTTTTCAACAATATGAGGGACATTTCGTATAGTTTTAGCTCTCATTAAAATAGCAGACTCGCACGCAGACATGCACGCGGAATAATTTAAGAAACGTCCTGAGTGCACGTGTCGGCGCGAACTCAAGCGTTGATTTTCATAAGGTTTGAACTTGTGCACCAATCTAGAATGGCAAGAGAAACGGCAAACTTTGTGGACTGGAGCAGTATGTAGTAGTAGTTGAGCATCGGACTGCACATGAAAAGTGCTGTTTCCGAACACCAGTACCGTGCAGGTTGGCGTAATGCTCTCACACATCAAGCAACTCACTGGTGAGATAAATCAGTTATCAGAAGACGAAGCTTATCAGCCTGAGATTACTAGTAGTACTATTGCCTGCACTACTATTTATTAAAGTCATTCACCCCTCGCCACCCGCACCATGCACTGCGAAATCCCAGACCTCGTTCCGAAACCGATTTATATATAATTGGTTTTTTGGGGGGCATAACAGGAAATATGATGCCGGTAGCGTTCTCATGCAGTCCTCGCCTTTTTACCTTCTACCGGTATTGTGGCGCCATCTACAGGAGGCTTTTGATACTATACGAGAAACTGACCAATGCCTCCGTTAGCAGACATTGTGCCTGCGTTAGTACCTCCTGTGTTAATCTGCCCCAAAAAGAATTTGCGTTCATTCGGGCTCTATGATATCACGTATGTCTGGTGATATCCCGGCATTACAGCCTGTATATATAGACGTGTTTCTTCACAATAGAGTTGCTGGAAGTTAGCGCTGTGTATGTGTTGTCTCGTTTTGTGCCATTGTAGTGTGTTGCGCTAGAACGATGGTATAGGCCAAAACCAATAAGGACAAGTTTCTACCTATTACCTTATTGCAATATTTTACTTGTAATCTTTCACTTACATTGCTATTGACGTCATGGTGTTACAGAAAAGGCAATCGACAATTGAGGACGATGCCGCAGGGTAACGGCCAGATGTGGGCAAATGCCCTCGTTTTTACTTTTCCTCCCTCACCCTCACTTTTGAATCCATGGCCCTCCCTCACCCTCGCCCTAAATTTGAAAAGTTTTCCGGCCCTCTCTCACCCTCACTAACCGTCGTTTTAAAACTAGTTCTTTTTTCTAGTCGGCCACTTCTGGCGGTATTACTGGGTAATAAACATTACAGTTGTAAACATAAATAGTAATAATACAAGGCCTTAAGGTACTATTGGACGACAGACTAGATGCTTATATTGTTGTGTGTGCGCGTGTGCGTGTGTGTGTTGTTTGAGCTAACACGTGCGACAAAACCGAGACAGCTACGAGTTAAGCCCCAAAATATCACTCTGCCTTCTGGCACAAAGTGCATGCATACATCTGCCTTGAACTTGTAACATTTCATTGTTATCTATATGCACTGCTAAAACTAGACAACGCATGATTTGTGTCTGTGAACGAAAACTTATGTACGCCAAGGACATTTATATAATAATGAAGTAGCATTTACCGCGACACTTAGATTCAATGCTAAGCCCAGAATATACTCAGAACAAGGTAAGTTTGTAGGTCACTTAATTATCATTTCCCGAAGACACTGTGATAGCACTACGTCTTCTGAATTTCAATGCTTCTAATCTCCCGCCATTTCGTGCGGTTTGCTGCTTGCTCGTCTGATGACCCTTTCACGCGCCCGGATTGAAGATGACGAAGACCGCTCTTTCAAACTACTGCGCGAGAGACTGGTTATTTAACACGCGCGAACACGGGTACGTGACGAAGATGAGGACATTGATTAGCAGTTTTTTTTTTATTCGAGATATTTGCCTTTAGAAAGGGAGAGAAAGTTAGAAGAACGAGTATAAACAAGCCTCACTTAAAAAGTGGCAAAAGATCTCGATAAAGCGATTATCCAGAGAGTCCACTTGCGATAGTCGTCTTCAACGTCCCACCGCAGGCCTGCCTTCCTTAGGAAGCGTCGTCTCCCGGACCCTGTAGTCGGGCAAGTCCACAGCAAGTGTTTTTCGTCACACAGTTCAGGCGCAGCATCAGAATGGGGACCGTTGTCAGTCAGTTCTAAGCGTTTATCACGCCAGCGATGACGCATAGAGGGAGTCAGAGCCACTCATGCCCGAATCCTCCTCCTCCCGAGTGAGACTACGGGAGAGAGGGTACGAATACGGAAGAATTAGAGCGCGCGTTCGCTGACGCAAAGCTTGTTTATCGGAAACATGGGATAGCAACGGATCGGGGGGAAGAGGGGAAGGTGGCGGGATGTCCGATGTGTCAAGGTGTGTCATTGTATCCACATGAATATTATGCGGATCGTGAGCATGGCCGCGAATCCAGTGTATACGCACATGACAGGGGTATTTTTTGCAGAGCTGGTGAATGGATTGTGTAGGGAGAGAGAGGGTTTATTGATAAGAAAGGCAGAGAGGTTGGCCTGAAAAATAAATAGCTGGCCTGCTACTCTGCTCTGGGGGACGGGAAGAGGAGATAAAAGAAGGTCACGATGGGGGATGATGATGGATTGTGTAATTTGGAATGTGCGTCGGACAGCCTTAAGCTGCTTAAGGGCGGCAAGGGAGTCAGTGTAAATGTGAACAATATCGAAAGGGGGTACGAGTGGAAGGAATGCAATTGCATTGTGCATCGCTTGAAGCTCCAAAGCTCCAAGGCAAGGGGGTGCAAGTATCCTCGCTATATGTAGCGCGGGAGTTAAGATAAGAATGGGAGGGACTGTAAGCTGCGGTAACTCCCTGCAGTGCTGTGTGTGATGCATCGGTGTATATTATGCACCCTGGAGGTAGATGCACGGCTGATATCAGCGGCGAAGCAGAGGAGCGATTGTCTGTGAGTTGGCAGTATGACTATAGAGGAAGAGTCTCTAAAAGATGAAGCTGAATCGACATTTTGCGTGCTCTGCTTGCCTCACGCTGGTCGATGATTCCACTTAATGTATTAAGTTGAGCGTACTCTTGCAGAATGGGTATGGGTGTAATACGAGGAAGATAAGTTAAGGACCGCATATGCTCCCGATTGATCGCTTCAAGGGAGTCTCAGTGTCGACGAGTGAGGCGATAAAATTGGGCCTGGTACACTATCCGCGGCTGGAGAATGGACCGGACAAGGTGACGGGCAGTATCAGAACGCGCTCCGCCAGAGCGCATAGCTATGCGTCGAATCAGAGCGAGAGTAGCGTGAGCCGATTTACGTGTCGCGTTTAGCCACGAAGTCCCAGTCCCAGATGTATGAAGTAGAAGACCTCGAACACGCACACTTTCTACATAGCAGTTCATACAGGCAGGATTTTAAGATTTCTCCCAACTGATTGCTCATCTGAGGGAAGTGTATGAACCGACCGACTTTATATTGGAGTGCATTCCCTCTTGGTGATGTGCTCAGCCATTACCTCGCGTCTAGTGCTCTGTTGCTGTTTTTTTGCGATGTGTTTTGTGGCGTTTCCTAAAAGCTTTTTAAATAATTTAGTTAATGTAAATAGAATATATTTTCAATGTAACAAATACCACGCTTAAAAAAGCTGTGGCTATGGCGTAGTAGTCTTAAGCAGCGGCCAGCGGAACGGACTTTTAGCGCCGCCGCGGGTTCGGATTCCGCTCCCTGAGCTATGAAGTTTTTTTTTTATTTCTTTACTGTCTTCCCCCAGTGCGATGACAGCTTTCCGCTGCAGTGAGGCTCTTATGCTGTCACGTAAAATTAAAAAAAAATTATTCAGGCCACTTGAAGATCGAACGAATCACTAAAATACAGCATTTGGGCTGAATAATGCATGGTAATCACTAACTCCTTAAGTCTGGACGGAAGGATTCCCATGGATTTTTGAATGTAGAGAAGTGACCAAATCTACCGCAGTAAACGTCTAAAATGATGTATTAGCACGCAAAAGTAAACAATATGATATATCAATTGAAGTAAGCCAGTTCAGGCCAAGCAAAAGCATGCATTCAAAGTCAAGGTACACCATGCAAAACCAGGACTAATGATGCTAGCACACGATAATTCGTGGTTAACCCCAAGCTAAACCGCCCGTAATTTTTCGCTTGGACGTCTACGCATCATCCAAACGCAGAGTGTCAATTCCCTACCATGCCTGCAAGAAATTTGGCTCATAAAATCATGCGCGCGATCACGTGGTCACACGTCTCAAACGACAGAAATAAACCAAGAGATGTTCCTGTTATTTGGAGAGCAGTTCAACTTATTCTTTTGTAGCACCTCGTACAAGGCGGAGCGAGAGATGATTCAGACGAAGGTGGTTAAGATGCTGCTTTATTTCTATAGTAAAACCACAATGGTTGGCTTTGCCCACCCCATTGCGGCACCGCTTTCCTATACCGCAATTCCAGCGAAAATAGAAAGATACAACTCTACTGAACTACTCAAAGCATGAATGGAGAAATTCGACACTAGTGTCGCCAACAGGCTTTGATTTGACAGTGGAATTTCGCAGAAGCATTTTTGCTGCAGCTATGGAGTTCTTTGAAACCTCACTGAGCTGCAATCCAACTTCGTTCCGGAAAGCAACGCTTAGAAGCTGAGAATTCAACAGTCTGAATGGTATATTTTCTACATGTTTTACTATACAGTCTGATGTTCTGACAGACTCGGGGCTGATAATGAAACTGCTGACTGCGATGCACGGTTCCCGTTGGACCGGCGGCCACCCCACGACCCGACCAGTGCCTCTTTGTTAGCACACTATACAGGGTGTTTCACCTAAAAATTTGCACAATTTTTAGAAATAGGCATTTTGAGTTAAACGAGCTCTCTTTTTCGGCATAGCATTGTCAGTGGTGTAGTAAATCGTGGCGACGGAGAAGGCGTGCGGTTCCCGTATTTCGCGTTCGCCCCGTGTACCTCCAGACTGTAGAAACTACCTCCTTCCGCAGGAACCTTCTCCCTAATAACTAAGTTAGCGCTTTAGAATAGGAATCCATAACGGGCTGTACAGCAGCGGTGGCCAAGTGGTTGAGCATGCGCCTCGCATGCGGGAGGTATGTGGTTCGATCCCCAGTGCCGCCGGGTACCCACCGGTGATACAATGGGTGCAAGCTTTCCCCTGATCTGGTGCTCGGCTAATTTAGGGTGAAATGCTTGGGAAATGGGTCTTTGACCCCACCTTGAGTAAACTTAAACACCTTGTGCCATGGCGCTCTTTGGCCGCAGTTGCCCTTGCTCATCATCATCATCATCATAACGGGCTGCACAGACAAAAAATATTACCTGGAAGTACGGCTCGGGCCACCACCCTCGCCCTCATACCGTGCTCCTTGCCATCCCTCACCCTCACCTCATCATGTCTTCCCTCCCGCGCCCCCACCTCACCATGTCTTTTCTCTCTCACCCTCACCTCACCGAGTGAAATCCTCATGAGGTGAGGGTGAGGACACCCTCATGAGGGCTCGCCCTCGTGACGATGCCCATCTCTGGTAACGGCCATGAGCGGAAGCAGTGCCTGCACTGCAGTCGAGAGACTTCTTCCATTGCTACTCAGCTTGAAAAACAGTTTGAGGCTAATCGTGTGCGTGTAACAGCGCGTCGAGATTTGGATTGAAGAGCCCGTCATGTGAACTGCTAGTCTCAGCCCACAGAAAGAAGTGAACGGCACAGAATAATGCAACAGACTGTGCGGTTACGCGTTCTGTATAGCAGTTGGGGAACCAAAACTTTGCCACGTAATTTAACGCCGACAATTGAGCAATCGGCCAAGTTCGTAGTGTGCGCGTGTAATTACCTTTTTTGTGCTGATCGCGTGGAGAATTTCTTTCTGTCCTTTTTGCGCGATAAGCGGTAATGCTACATAGTGTCGAGATTCGGGTAGCAGCATCCCACCGCTGCCACCAGTTGTTGGGATTCAGGAAGCGTGACTGGGCCGGGGAAGAGACGAGGACGATCGGAGGAAGAAAACTTGGAAAACTTTATACAAGGACTATTTACATAATGTAGAAGTACGGGCAACTGAGAGAGCTTCTCAAAAAGAGAGCTTCTTAGCGGTCGGGAGTCTCTCCCAGCAAAGGGTATCTCTCAAGAGGGGGGCTCTCTTCTGGTACCAAACCAGCAGCTCCTTAAATACTCTTCGTATTCCCCAGATCCCTAACTGGGGAATATAGTTCGAAGAATGATGTCCAATCACACGATGGCACTGATGGTACCACCCACGGCAGGGCGGTCCTGATGTTCTCTCGCAGCTCGGTCGAGTGAAAGGGAACAGGACCCGGTCACGTTGTCGTCCCCGCGGCCTCCAGGTGGGCGCGCACGTGTGTCCGGACCGCGCTTATGTGGACCCGGAAGGCGCCTGCGTGACACAGGAATGCAGGCTGTCTTCCAGCAGGGGTTGAAAGATCTTATACTGATGACCGGAACGCGGAACCTCTGTCGAAGGTGCGGCACTCGGGCAATTGTTCAACCCCAGCGTGACTGAAGAGGGCAACACTGATCTTGTACTTCGTCGTCTCAGGACCGGAACGAATACGTGGGGACAGCTATGGTCGTCGCTGCTTCCGGCACTCCTGAACGAATACGTGGGGACGCTATTATCGTCGCTGCACCCGATGACCTGTTCGAACACGCGGGGACGCTATTATCGTCACTGCTTCCGGCATTCCAGCAGCCACGTCTCCCCCAGAGGGCTCACCCACTCTCGCGGTGGTCCTCAGGGAATCCTCCCCATGTCCAAATTCGCCGAACTCAACAGCGGGAAGGAAGCGCAAGCACAACAAACGATACCATTGCCTGTGCAATCTGATCATGCCTTGCAGAGCAAACAAAGGTGGGAGAATAATAGGCTCGTTAAGTCATACATGTGACGTAAGCCAAAAGCCACTGAAACCAATATGAGCACTGATTTTTTTTGTTGAATTTTTGGTGTTCACCAATGAAAAATTAGTAGCGTAATCATTTTCCCCAGTGGTGGTATGTGGTTGTTTCTTCTTCCACTTTCAATCAATTATGTTTCAGATAAAAATGATTGCACCGCTAATTTCGCATCGAAGAACCCCACAAATTAAAAAGAAAAACATTTCTCTGTGCTTGCCTTGATTTTGGTGGCTGTTGGATATTTTTCATACATCTGCACTGCAGTAATGCTTATCAGAAGTTGCAATTTGGACTACAGAATTAACTAGACTATACTGTAGAATAGCTGGTTAGAGTTTACAGCTGTACGTTTGGAAAAGACAAGGTGATTTCATCACGCGAGAAAGTACAACGCAGATTTACCCCCGGTAACTGCTACGTCTGACACTTTATTACTTCGAAGCATTAGATTTATCTCACTCTCTGCCAGCCTAACTCGCTCATGACGTACAAACAGCGTCAAGTTCGTACTAAATAAAGTTTTATTTCTCATATGTACATTACTGTGATTTGGTGTGGAATACTACCAATATCACGAACATTACCAAACTTAACAAAATCATGAATGTTCCATATGAAAGCCACACAGACCCTACCTTTACCGAGCAGGATATAACATGTACCCCTGAAATTTACTCAACAATGTTAATCAAACCCTACGAGGCAGGTATTAAAAGAAACAACAATGCTGTTTGCAGTATACCAAACATATGTACTAGAGTATACACACATTACACTCACCAACTTCATCAATGGGAAATTCGTGCGTGCGCACTAATTTTCGGCAACAAAAGCTGAATTATCTTCTCCCGATTTTCTTGAATTAACTAAATTTTGTAATTTATCAGACGTGTTAAACTGTACGATTATGTATTACTGTCATGTACATAGCTTTGCTTGCCGTGTGTTGCCATGTGCACGGGGCCGCAGACCCCGTCAAGCCATTTTGAGGCTTTTTGTCTGCGGCCCATCAACATCGTTGATGTTCAAAATAAACTGATTCATTAATTAATAAATAATTAATTAATTAATTGATTTATTGACTGATTCCAGGCGGAGCGGCCTCTTTATACTCTGTTTTTACATGGAATTTCTGTGTTGCGCACTGTTGTATTCACTGTGTTGGTGAACTGTGACCTCGTCAGGCTTCACCGCCTTTTCTCACAGTTCTCGCCCCCTTTCCCGTAAACACAAGCGGAGGCTTCTCTCTTATATTCTTGAAACAAATAAAAACTCAACTTCAACCTCAACCGTTCCCGCAAGGCTATATTCCGCTGGCGAAGAGTGGAGCAGCGCGCATACTATGCTGTCGTGGATTAGCGAACAGACGATAACTAAGTGTGGGATTCCTCATCAGTCAAGATGCAGCTGACACCATAGAGGAGTGCTATAGCATTAACGAGAGGGCGGGAGCTATTGAAATTGGGCCTAATAAGAAGTACAAGCTGAAGGTGGTGCGGAACGTTAATGAGAGAGGCCATAGCGCACAGCAATGAGACATCCCGCCAATAACGAAACACGAAGTAAAGGAAGCCTTAGCACCGATACAAAGGGGGAATACAGCTTCTGACGATCAGGTAACAGCGAATCTGTTGAACGACGGAGGGGAGATAGTGGTAGGATGACTAGGCAGCCTGTATTCGCAATGCCTTATGACCTCGAGCGTACCAGAAGCTTGGAAGAAGGCTAATATTATATTAATTCCTAAGTCAGAAGACGTCAAGGACATGGACAAT
The DNA here is from genome assembly GCF_052857255.1 of Amblyomma americanum. NCBI lineage: Eukaryota > Metazoa > Arthropoda > Arachnida > Ixodida > Ixodidae > Amblyomma > Amblyomma americanum. Next base: position 212,745,168 of record NC_135500.1, read on the forward strand.
TACAGACTGATCAGCTTACTCTCCATTGCATTCAACGTATTTACGTAAGTAATCGCTAAGAGAGTAAGGACAACCTTAGACTTCAATCAACCAAATGATCAGGCAGGCTTTCGTAAATGATACTCGACAATAGACCATATTCAGTCTATCAATCGCGTGATAGAGAAACGCGCAGCATATAGCCTACCGCTGTGTATAGCCTTCATTAATTGCGTGAAAGCATTTATATGAGTGGAAACCTCAACAATCATGCAAGCGTTGCATAATAAGGACGTAGAAGAGCTTTGTGTGAAAACACTTAAAGATATCTATAAAGAATGCACAGCTACCATAGACCGCCTTAGAGTCAGCAATAAAATTCCAACAAGGAATGGTGTCAGGCAGAGAGACACGATTTCGCCAACGCTATTCACCGCCCGTTTACAGGAGGTATTTCAAGGCCTGGGTTGTGGAGTTAGAGATAAAAATTAATTTAGAATACCTAAGTCATCTGCGAATCGCTGATAAATGAGAACGGTAAGTCTTGAATTTAACATGCAGAAAACCAAAGTAATGTTCAACAGTCTCGCAAAGGAACATCAGTGCACAAATGGTAGCGAGGTGCTGGAAGTGGGAAGCGAATACGTCTACTTAGGGCAGGTAGTGACTGCTGATCCGGACCATAAGTGGGAAAAAACTAATGACGGGGTGGAACACAAATTGCACGATCATGAATGGCAGTTTATCAATATCCCCGAAGAGAAGAGTATACAACAGCTGTATCTTACCGGTACTCACCTATGGGGCAGAAACGTTGAGGCTAACGAAAAGGATTCAGCTTAAGTTAAGGACAGCACAGCGAGACATGGAAAGGAAAATGACAGGTGTAACGTTAAGAGACCGGAAGCGGGCCGAGTGGGTGAGGGAACAAACGCGTGTTATTGACATTCTGGTCGAAATCAAGAGAAAAAACGCGCTTGGGCAGGGCATTTTTTTTTTCGAAGCCGAGACAACCGCTGGTCTTTGAGGGTAACGGAGTGGATTCCAAGAGAAGGCAAGTGTAGCAGAGGGCGGCAGAAAGTTAGGTGGGCGGATAAGATTAAGAAGTTTACGGAGATTTTGTGGCCGCAGCTGACAAACGACAGGGTTAATTGGAGAGACATGGGAGAAGAATTTCGCCTGCAGAGGGCGTAGCCAGCCAGTCAGCCTGATGATGACGATGAGTACGTACGTACATAGTTCCTGGGACCTAACGAACAGATGGCACCGACATGGTCGCAACATAACTGCCATTCGGATTCCAAGCCACCCCTTTGACGATTATTGGGACCTCAGGGAGAATGATGAGTCCGGAAGAAGTTCCCACCTACCCTACTTGTGGAATATGAGCGCTCAAGACGGCAGCGTCCCTTCCTGTTCCGAACACCGCTCGATTTAAGGAGAGGCGAAAAAAGAAAGTTGTAAACTCCGTAGTCCCTAGCACATAGCTCTCGTATACTAGACGTATGCCTTTTGGTACCGCCCCTCATGAAGAGACGCCTGAAGGCACACAAAACATTTTCCAAGAAAAGGATGCTGGACTTCGTTAAGGCTATCCTGGGAACGCGATTAAAAAACCGGAATCCTACACAGTTCAGGAGAATCACAGAACCCTCACAAGGTGCTAACATATGTCAATGCTGCTGTTGAATAACGTAATGCTAGCATCGTCGAGGCACTCATGCTGAGGCCCCCTGGGCGTCCTAACGGAATACCCCGGAGCAGCACACATGGTAAAAAAATTTATCTAGAAAAAAACGCACTACATTCTCTTTGGAAGGAACAAAAGCTACTCTTGATTCGCCATGAGGGTACGCGGCTCGGCGAACTAAACAGCCGACTTCTTCGAATAACAAATTCAAATAAGTAAAGTCAGCAGGGCAGTATAAAGATTAGACAAAACAGCTGACACTCGAACGGAAAAAGGCGGTCGTTTATCTGGGCGAACCGCCACTCCCTCTGAAGAGGGGTACCAGCGAGATAGCCCCCACACCCATGCGAGCCAGTCTAACGTCATGAGCCGTATACGTACAACCTGCTTCGAACCAACAAAATCATAAGCAGAAGACATTTTACCGTGTAGTAATAGGAGTTATTAGTCTGGATTACGAATTACTCTGGTAAACGCCGCTATATGAGCTCCTTATACCAGGCTGTCTTCCTTGAAGAGCATTCTGAAGCACAGAATTCGGAAAGCTAAGGAACAACGCACGCCTCTGCATTCTTCACCGGCAGCGACTCCGACATCTGGACGGCAGATGCCGCACCAATTTTTCCATATTGTTTACTACCCGAGAGGTTCCATCATTCTACCTTGAAATTATGGACAGGAAACCAATGACAAGGTGATTGGGACGCAAAGTACATTGATCACCGATGGTCACCAAAGCCTCCGTACTAAACAACAAGCCGGAGTTAGGGAAATCCGGGATCTTTACAGACCCCACGTGAAAAACGGCGATCAAAACATCTATCAGTGCGCCTTCGACGGAACGCACCGAACACACGCGGGAAAGATACCTCCGCCGTGAGAAGCCAACCCCCGTCCGACATAGAACTCCGCGCATCAAGACAGGCTGAGCTTAACCAGCGCGTCTCCAGCAGTAAAAGAAACTGGAAGAATATTGCTCTAATCCGATAACATGGGTGCCATTTGTAAGCAAAGCGAACCTTCATGGTCGAACACGCCGCTGAGCAGTGATTTAAATCCAACAACGACATAAGCATTCTTTTACCAGCTTTCTCGACTCAATTTTCCTTCCACTTTCTTTCCTCTGACACAGTCTTTCTGCTTGATGCCTGTTCAAAGTCTACACCACCTGAAGCACGAACTGAAAGCAAAGCGTCAAACTTCTTTCCAAAAGAGGAATGGATTATTTTTTTTCACGCATCTGATACGCAACTACACAGCCCGGCCGCGCGTACCTTACAGTGGACAGGTGATCAACAACAAAGCACGCATGAGATTTGCCATCACGAACGGAATTCGTCGCAAATCACTGCAATCTAACGCTGAAAGATTCAATACCAGACGTACGCTACTCGAAAAAACGCTACAGCGCAATGTTTGCGCGCCTTTCTTGAACGAGACCGTTATTCAACTCCAGGTTTCTTAGACATCAAATCGACATCACATGAACATCTACTTTATACTGTGAATGAATGTGTGTATGTATTGTGGCACTACAATGGCCTATGTTCTACTGTAACTGAATATGTGCATAGATGGTGACTTCTGGAGTGGACTGTGTGGAGTGATTGTGTGCATAGATGGTGACTACGCGAGAGAATGTGTGCTATTATAAGAGACTGTGCGCATAGCGGGGTAGATGCGAGAGGCTTCAGGACATTGTTAATATAGAAGGGACGCTACGGTGGAGCAATTGCCGGCAGATAAAGAAAGGCTAACCCCACCTGTAGCATTCAACACCTCAACTCAACTCAATCACATGGACATCACCTGTGCATCACCTGGATATCATGCAGCAGCGTAATTTTGTAAAATATTGTTGCGAGCATACTGATGGGGATGGTCTAATCTTCCGACGCGTGGCAAAATCTCGGTGTTGAAGTTTGTTCCGCGCCCGCACCGAATATTCAAGGCGAATAAAAAACCTATGGAGCGCGGTTTTGACAATAAATAGCAGAAAACTGCAATTGTCCCGAGGAGGGATTTGCGGATGCATTGACTCTTAAAGTGCAATGTTTTGATGTGGGAAAAAAACTGCATTCCTAACCAACTTCCCGTTGAAGAAAAAAATGGCTTGTGCAGAAAATCTGGGTATTGCACCATTTAACGTGGATGTGGAGGGCGCTGCAATCGGCCCGTGAAAAAGACTGCATGCTAATGCTAAGCAAGTGGCGTTCTTGGAATAGTGGACGTAGTTTTTGAAGGGAAAAAAATAACTGTGTTTAACTATGAGAACGCGCTTTTAAAATTAGTGTACCTTAACTTGTTTAAGCCCTCGCACTTTCTCTTTTCCACTAGCTAACCTTTCTCAATAGAGAAAGGTTCATTCATTACAATTAAACCCTGAAGGTAGTGTTTCCTTTCAGGGGGAGCGTTTCATGTGGCCCTCTGTGCCTCAAAATAACATGAAGAAAAGCAAACTCAACGCAAAATCAGGACACAAGAAACTCATTGGCATGACCCGTTTTATTACAACAAGGCATAGACTACGGACAGACGTAAAACATAACAATCATTCACACATCTAAAACAACACGGTGCTGCAGCCTCGCCTCTTATCACATTTTAATGCAAGAGTAACAAACCAAGCCTGCTTAGGTAACTTGTTATAAAGCAAAGAGCAATGCATGGTCAGAATGTTGCCTAGCAGTTTTCTTTTCGACATTCACAGGAGAGTCCGACAATTCCCTTTGACAGATTATGCTGAGGTAGCCAGCAGTGTAATTTTGTCATCAGATAAATCCCGTGCTCTGTGAGAATTTAGCAGTGACAGACATATAGAGTGGAAATGGGGATTCGAAAAAGAAAAAGTTCCAAAGAGAAAGCGCTGACAATGTTCTTGTCTAGAAATGGCAGTAATGACTATAAGATATACAAAAGCGTCGACGACGCGGTACTCACGAGGTTGTGACACTAAGCTACTCTTCTACAAAATATCCTCGACTGAACGTTTATCCCGACTTCTCACGCCTTCTTAGGCCTGTCGCCTGCAGGCCGTGCGCTCGTTTGAGTCTGGCCCGAAGCATCGTCGACGGCCTTAGCCGCGTTCTTGAGTCCTTTCCTCTTGATATACTCGTGGACGTAGAAATTTATAAAGAGCACCAAGCCCAGCAGTCCCTGTGCGAAGGCCAAGCCAATCATGATGCGCGGGTAGCCGCAGTCATAGACGAGCGGGATGCAGATGTGAATGAGCAGCACGACGAACTGCGTGATCTGCATTGTGGTGAGGTATTTCTTCCACCATAGATACGGCTGCACCGATGGACCCAGACAGGCCAGGAAGTAATAGGAGTACATGATGACGTGCATACCGGCGTTTACGCACATACCGAGCAGCACTTGGCCGTCGCTTCCGAAGGCCAGCCAGAGCCAGCCACTCCAGACAACAAGGGCGTGATGCGAGACGTGCAGCGCGGAAAGGTGGGAGTACTTCTTGCGAAGCAAGAAGAAGAACGTGTCCAGGAAGTCACCGATCCTGACGAAAAGGTACCACCACGAATAGTGCAGCAGCATGAGCGAGTGCTCGTCCGTCGAGTGCGTCATTCCCTGGCAAAAGACACTGTAGCCGCCGTACCAGAAGGAGTGCTGGAAGAATTTGAGCATGAAGAACACGTTGAGCACCACCATCGCAAAGTTGTACGCCATGATGGCCGGCTTCAGGTTGTACGGCTGCCGGTTTCGCATGAATCGGGGTCCTCCGTGGTACACGATATACAGGTAGAGCCCCAGCACGACGACGATGAAGCGGAGGTCACCGATGAAGAGCATGTCCTTGGTCCTGGGGTCCCTCTTGGACATCAGGTAACGCCATGCCTCGGTGAGAGGCGCTGTCACGCCACTCGGCTCCATGTCTGTGCGCGACAGTTGTCGCCGGTGCTGCTGGCGCTTGTCTTCTGCTCCGTACCGCCGAGTGAGCCCGTCTGCGGGGGACCAACCTCCACGAGAGAGCGCCGTGTAAGCCACGGCTGGGCAGGAACGACCGACTTTCACGTCGACCACGATTGGGGTCGCGCCACGGAGGAGACGCGGCGAGGAGGAAAAAGGAAGTGAGAGTGCGTTTCCTGACAGATCGGACGTAGCTTCCATCTCGTATGCCTCGCCGCCTTGCCCTCGAGACGACAGCTCGGAGAAAGCTCGCCAAGAACCGGTTCCGGGTTCCGCGGCGGTGACCGTAGAATGCAAAGGAAGCTAGCGGTGGGTGTTAGCTCTCGGTGAACCATGTCGTCGCCTGCGTTGAAGCGCCGTCACTCGGAGCGATTTTATTCATGTCTATCGAGTGAAGTAAACAAATTTGCGGCCAAATCTGTGTTGCGCTTGGATTACCCCAGTGCAGGAATGCATGCGAGCTGTGCCGTAGTTGTCACATACGCCACGGATGTACCTGTATTCTTACTGAACAAACCCTGATGCATTCGTTTCGTTACGTGAATAGTAAGCACTCACGAGGGGACAGCAGTGACGTATTGCGTGCGTCATGTATATTTACCGCCCTATTCAGTTCTCAATGCTTTGGCTCAAGAAATTCATTTTTTTTTCAGTGCTCTAACGTGTTCAATGTGAAGCTAGCGAAGCGTATAATGCAGCTTCAATCATGTTGTTGGCCACTGTGTGCAGTAAGTCGGAGTAACTTTACATTTTGACCATAGGCGTGTGCAGAAGAGGCAGTGCACCCCCCCCACCCCCTTCTGTGAGGCATGGGGAAGGGGCCCGAAAATGTTGTATTGTGCATATCTATAATTATAATCAACTGAATAACTAAAATATTTCAAAACTTCACTTTTAGCCAATAGATTTCGGTCACAAATTACCGAGCCATGTTTTAGAGCGTCCCAAGAAACGTGTAACTAATTAGATTTATTTGGCTGTGATATGTATTATTTCGATGTGAAGAAAGAGTAGTTTATTATAAGTGCTCTCATGTGTGGAATTCGCGAACGCTGCCGCTCTTGATGGTGCCGGGAATGTGACGGGGCGAATAAAATGTAGTGGACTCCGGCGGCAAAATTGCAAGTAACATCGCTTTCAGTGCGTATAACAGCGGGCGCTCTGGTACACGGCGGTAATCTGCAGGCCGGAACATTGAACAGCGCTCCTAGTGGTCGGTCGGGCGTTTCGTCTGTCGGGCTGGGAAAACAATCAATTTCAGAAGACGCCAGATGCGAGACACCAGAAGCGAAAAGCTATCCGGCAAGGATTCGAATCCTGTTTAAGTCAACACTTTTCTACGGTGCATTTTATTCTCCGAAGCCTTTACGTGATACGGACGGATAAAAACGTGCGGACAGTAAAGGTGAAAATGCAGTCTTAAATTGCAATCTTACATTTAAAAGAAAACTTGCCGGTTCAGCATTACACCTTATATGTTGAGGTTAATATTTAGGTTATATGTTCAGGCGGGTTAATTTTTCAGTCAGCGCAATTTCTATGATGCGACTTCAAATTTTGCCCGCCTCTTTGTTCACGCAAACTGTAGAGGAGTGTGCAGTAACGGTGGTCTTATGTAAGCAGTCAATAGAAAATTTACGCATTAAATTCTAGCTGCCTTCCCATATGGAAGCAGCCAGGAGTAGTACATGAAAACAATAAGAAGTTATTACGACAACTGTGTTTCATATTGTCACTTGCTTCACGTGTTTCCTATTGTCATATTGTGCCTCTGTGGGAAACCATACGACGTTCCCTGTTTTTTATATATCGTTTTGTTACAAAGTATTTCCCTGCTGTAATAGCCCAACTTCAGAGAGGAAGATCAGGTGCACTTTTGAAATAGTCTGGGAGCTCGTAATGCTCGGAGGTTGGCGCATGCGGTTACCTCTTTCTTATCTCAGTTCCTCTCCGCACAAGCAATGCGCAGTGAGATAAAAAGAAAGAAATTAAGCATTACCGTAACAGGAAGCATTCAGGAAAGCAGCGCCTGACCAGGAAGTTCGCCGCCGTTGTGGGCCGACTCCGGGAAGCTGTTGCGGCAGCGGGCCCTATTTTCGGATCGTATAGTGTTCTACTAGCGGCCGATAGATGGCCTGCTGATACGTTGCGCAAGAAGATCGGGCAGTGGCCAGTAATCAAACCCGCCTCGGTTTTGGTCGTTAAAGTGTTCGTCCTTTTCGCCTTCTATCCAGGACCTCACTTCCTCGCCACCTCGCTTATCGGCATACGACTAGAAACACACTGTGAGCTAACCTGATTACATATCCAGGTTCAGGGCCATCAGATATCACGCGAGCTCGTGTTTACCGCACCCGCCTTGTCTCTTCATCTCATCGACAAGAGCGGCAACGAAGTTCCGTGTACAATGCAAATAGGAAGTGTGTTTCTTGTTGAGCTGACAAACAAGCGCGAATTTATCATTTTAGAGCATGTCTTCTGTTTTGAAGGCTTTGAAGCAGAATTGAGCATGTCTTCTGTTTTGCAGCAGAATTGGTTTAGTTTTTTTTTAAACAATACTGTTAACCCTCAAGCGAGGGTCCTTACAGGGAGGGTATGAAAACTTCGTATAAAATAGAATTATTCACAATCACTAAATACATCAATAGAAGACAGTACATTCGTTCAAGCATCAAATAGCACTTTCAAGCAGATGGTCATCCAGAGATCGCTCAAATTCATGCAGATCATTCTGTTCTACAACACTCATTGGCAAGTCATCCCACATTTCAATTACAAGGGGGAAGAAGGAATTTCTGAAAGCTTCACTATGGGCGTAGTACGGCTGAAATATCCGACTATGATTTGTTCTAGAACTCCGTTTGCCTGGCGCTTGTATGTATGTTTCCTTTTGAATGTTTACCTGTCCTTGGAGCATCTGGAATAGTAGCTTTAGGCGATTTTTTTCTCTACGTATTTCTAATGAATCCAGGTTACAGGAAGAAAGCATATCTGTAACTGAGTCTGTCCTTCGATATCGGCAGCAAATAAAGCGTACTGCGTACCTCTGAACTCTTTCTAATTGTTTCTTTAAATGATTCTGTTTAGGACTCCATATTACTAACGCATACTCAAGGATTGGCCTCACAAAAGCTTTATATGCAATTAGTCTTACATCTCGTGTAGCATTCTCCAATTTTTTTCTCAAAAAACATAATCTCTGGTGTGCTTTAGAGCACACCTCTTCTATATGTGTGCCCCAATTTAAATTTTGTGTTATTGTCATTCCCAGATACTTAAACTGAGTTACGTTTACCAAACACTTGTCACCAATGAAATATGGGAACGAAAGAACAGATTTCTTCGTTGTAATGTGCATGTACGTTGATTTCGAATAATTTATTTCCATGTTCCATTTTTTGCCCCATTCCCTTAATACCTGTAAAGAGTTGTTAATTCTAAGTTGGTCTTCCGTGTTTCTAACTGTGGAATAAATTAAACAGTCATCTGCGAATAGCTTCAGTCGTACATTTGGTTCCATGACAGCAGAGATATCATTAATATACACCAGAAATAACAACGGTCCCAGAACAGAACCCTGTGGAACTCCTGAAAGAACTTCTAGTGAGGCGGACACATGACCATCCATTTTGACCACCTGGTTACGATTTCCTAAGTACGCTTTAATCCATTTTACAATATTCATATTAATTCCAGCTCTTTCCAGTTTAAAAACTAATTTATTGTGTGGCACCTTATCAAAAGCTTTGGCAAAATCTACAGCGATTATGTCAATTTGCTGCTTCGCATCAATCGTCATTGCCAAATCGTGAATTGTCTCTACAAGTTGTGTAGTGGTGGAAAGGCCTGCTCGGAATCCGTGTTGGTGGGGGTAAAGTAAACAGCTTGTTTCTAGGTAATGAAAGATATGCTTCGCTATAATATGTTCCATAAGTTTACAAGAAATCGATGTAAGAGATATTGGGCGGTAGTTATTTACAAGAGTTCGGTTGCCTCCTTTAAACACCGGAATTACTAGTGCATTGCGCCAATCTTGTGGTACACAATGGGTGTGCAAGGATTTTTGAAAAATAAGTTTAAGGTATCGGGAGGCCCACTCGGCATATCTTCGGAGAAACTGGGTTGGTATGTTGTCTGGTCCATTGGCCTTGTTGACATCCAAATTGAGGAGCTGCTGAAATACGCCCTCCTGCGAAATTATGACGTCATTCATTCGGCTAGGCAACAAGCGTTCTGAACTAAGGTCTATGTCATCTTTGGTTGCGGTGAATACGGACTGAAAAAAGTGATTAAAATGATCTACTATATGCTCCTTTTTTATCAGTACCTGATTTTCGTGCTTAATCTCCTGTATTCTCTCCTTCCTATCACTGAAGTATCGCCAGAACTTTTGCGGTGACGTTTTGAGGAAGCGGCTAAGCGTTTCATCGAAAAACTTTTTTTTAGCTTCTTTCAGCGCCTGCTTCAGCTCAGCACGAAGTCGCAAAACATGAATACGTTTATTTTTCTTTTTACGTAGTCTTTTTATTTTACGTTTCATATGAATTATGTCCCTGGTGATCCAGGGGCTTCGGTGCTTCGTCTTTTTAACACGAGTTGGGATATACCTGTCAACGCAGTGTTGTATAATTTTCTTAAATTGCTGCCACAACTCTTCTGCTGTTTTGGAATCATAATCAATTTCAAAATCATCAAAGGCAGATTCCAGGTAGTCAAGAATGGAGGTGTCGTCCGCACGCTCATAATCCTTAACGCGCACAGGGATATAAGGCTTTGAACACTCGCTGATTCTAAGCGGTAAGGAAACAATAATCATCTTGTGGTCAGAGATACCATCTTCAACGTTAACGGTGTGTTCTTTTATATTATTTGACAGGAACACCAAGTCCAACAATGACTGCGAATCGGGCGTTATTCTTGTATCCTCTTGCACAATTTGGTTTAGGCTATACGCGAACATAATTTCTAATAGTTTCTCTCCGTTAGACGAATCAGGACCAACAGATCATAGGCGTTGCCAATTTATGTGTGGTAGGTTAAAATCGCCAGTCATTATTAGTCTCGTGTTCTTTTTCACATTCGCACATAAAGTGTTTACTTCATCAAAGAACTCGGGTGAAGCAGAGGGCGCGCGGTACACAGCTCCAATCATGTAAGAAACGTTGTAAAACTTTATCTTGCACCAAACTGTTTCAGCAACATTACAATCCATCACTAGTGCAGATAAAGAGTTTTTTACTATGATACAAACGCCCCCACCACGTGTGTCCCGGTCTTTTCTAAACATTATATAGTCCGGAGGAACAATGCAGTCAGAAGAAATATTGTTATTCAACCAGGTTTCTGTTATTATTACAACATGCGGACTTTGTGAAAGCAGCAAGTATGGCGGTTTAACGTCCCAAAGCCACTCAGGCTATCAGCGACGCCGTATAGTGAAGGGTAGTTCAGGAGTGCAAACTGCTGGGCTAGTGGGTTCATATTGCATAGAAAAGGAACCAGCGAAAATAGACGCAAGACAAGAACAAAGGAGGCACACACCACAACGCTGGACTTACAACTGATTTATTGCGATGAACAATCGCTCATTTTAAAGGAATTTCCTGCCTGCGCACCCACCCTACAGACAAGACACTTCGCGCACCACATGATGACATGCCTACTATAACGATAAAAACTTGTACTCCTTTTCAGTGATAATCACAGACGGCTCGCTGACGCATTTCTGCTTATTCTTTCTGATCATGAATGCCTCCAATAGCTCACGCTCACGTTTAGATTTCCCCCGCCCGATAATGCTGGCAATGTGAAAACTAGGAGAACATTTGCAGTCCTTTACATGTAAGGCTAGATTGCTGCCTGTGCCTGTGCCCAAAGTTGTGCGATGTTGCCTCAGGCGCTCATTCAAGCATGCTCCAGTTTGGCCTATGTAGATTTTCCCGCATGACAATGGGATTGAATACACCACGCCCACTGCGCATGTGGTGAACATAGTCTGGTGTTTTGTGTTGCAAACACCGGTTCTGCGCATGTCTGCAAAGGTTTGGGCGCACAAACCGGACAGTTTGCAAGGAGCAGAAAATGCCATAGTGACTAGTCATAGTGCCATAGTGCCATAGTTGTAAGTCCAGCGTTGTGGTGTGTGCCTCCTTTGTTCTTGTCTTGCGTCTATTTTCGCTGGTTCCTTTTCTATGCTATAGTGAAGGGCTCCGGAAATTTCGACCACCTGGGGTTCTTTAACGTGCACTGACATCGCACAGTACACGGGCCTCTAGAATTTCACCTCCACCGAAATTCGACCGCCGCGGCCGGGATCAAACCCGTGTCTTTCGGGTCAGCAGCCGAGTGCCATAACCAATGAGCCACCGCGGCGGCTTTTGGCAGAATTTGAGTACATGTACTTAAAAAAAGTCATACCCGACAGAGAGTTAGCACAGCTTGCTTAGAAAAATGTTCACTAATTTATTCCGCGCATGTGAATATTGCAGTCTGATTAATAAGGACCAACGTAATATAGCTATATGAAATTAATGCTTTATTTTTCAGGCTACAGCTTGCGCATGAGTCACCTTTATGTAGTAAATTTTTACGCTGCACGGACTATGTAAAGAATCAAGACAAAATTTTAATTCTCAAAACCCTTGGGTAGCTAGGTGGCGTTTAACGTCCTGAAACCGCCCTTGGGGTTTGAGAGACGCCGTAACGGAGGGCTCTAGAATAGTTTCGGTCTCCCGTGGTGCAGTTAGCACGGGCGTTTTTGCATTTCTCCTCTGTTGAAATAGGAATTCTGTATGTTCTGCCAGAGCACAGCCTTTCCTCAGCTGTAGTCAAAATCGAAGTGACTTCAGTACAAACGTAATTCTTTAGTCGCATCTTGGGCATATGGACGAGGACAAGAAAGAGTGGCGCGACGCAGCTGAAAGTTTATTCTAAGTACAGGACATATTGTACGACAACTTAAACAGCGATGTAAATAGAGAAAAAGCAAAATCAAAGCACGTGCATGAGAGCGAGAATAGCATGCCACGCTCATGAGCACGTGCGACTATGAATTTTTCAAGGAATAGCGGCTTATTTTTGTGGTGCTAATAGGAACCTATCTCACACATTCATCGGTGCGGATTTGGACGTAGAAAGCTCCCGCTTCGTCAAAGACGAGTTGGTTCTCGTTCCTCGTGAGAAAGCATAATAATAATAATTGGTTTTTGGTGCAAAGGAAATGGCGCAGTATCTGTCTCATATATCGTTGGACACCTGAACCGCGCCGTAAGGGAAGGGATAAAGGAGGGAGTGAAAGAAGAGAGAAACAAATAGGTCCGTAGTGGAGGGCTCCGGTATAATTTCGATTTCAAACTCAGCGCATGTGTTATACCAACTGTGGCCGTATCTTTTTGTTGCCAGCATATGGAAAATAAAAAAAAAACAATGAAAATAAGTTAAGCTCGTGAAGTTACACCTTCAATATTTGCGCTGCTTTTGTGCGTCTGAGAATTCTTACGAAGCCGTATGAAATTACGCTTCAGATTTTACCTCAATTGTATAAAGAAGCTTTTGCGGCTTTTCGTGGCGAAACCGATGGGAGTGACTGAGGACTCTCTAAAACCGCAGTATCGCGTGATCGCTTCTTTATTCAGAGTGGCAGGCTACAATTATGTCCAGCCAAATAATAGGGTACAGACACAATTTTTTCCGGCGTCTGTTTTTTTTTTTTTTTTGCCTTGAAGCCTTGGAATCATGAAAACGAACTTAAAACGTCAGTGCGCATTGTCAGTTTTTAATTACAAATAATTTTGTACCGGCCGTTTCGGTCTCGGTCGGCGCCTGCATTGAATGACACCTTGACGTCATGATCGACAAACCGACCTGGACTGCCATAATGCTGATTAATATGGCGCCGCCGGCAAGCCCTGGTTGTTCCTGTGAACAAACGCTGGGTTCGGTGGCGCCACAATTAGCAGGCCAAATCCATCTTGACGTCACTGGATACTGCTGGAAATGCCAGGGGGGGTCTTCGGACATCATTCAAAATCATATTAAATTATGTTCCACTGAACGCCTTTGACTTGCTCGAGGGCATCTTTTCACGCCCAATAAACAAATCATATCGTCTGTTTGTGTTCTTAATTTTGCGTGCGTATCCCTTTATAATCTCCGTTTTGGCGTTGTGACATCGGGTGGTAACCTTTTGACGATTTATGGTGCTGTGTTGGGTTAAGGATTATGGTACATTCACAACAAAGGTCATCATGCGCCAAGCTCAAGGTATAAAAAAAGTTTCCTGCAGAGTTCAAAAAAATATGAAAAAATTATCGGTGGTGCCGCGCATAAAATGATAGTACTAGTTAGTGATAACAAACGAAAGATATTTATGAAATGCCTACTAAGAAAAGCTTTCAAGAGGGTCGGGTAACCTCGGCAGCCATCCTTGGCGGCTGGGCATGGATCTCGAGCCTCCAAACCACAAAGAAAAAACCTCAGGCATCTCAGAAGTGAGAAAGTGGCTGAGGAGTATCACAGAATGAAGGAAATCAGTAATAAATATTTACAATTTTTTAAGAACACCTGCTTTTTTTAAAACCCTAAAAACACAAGATGTTTCAACAATCGCATCCTTCTGAAGAAGTAAAATATTGTGGATGCGAAAGTGCCACTCTGTCACGAAATGGATCAGGGACGACTGTCAACAAAATTAGGTTATATTAACTCAGACAGGTTGCGAGGCGACATGGGCTGAATTTGACCGGACCAATCACCGAGGGAGAATCGAACGCGCTCTAAGGAAGAGCGGCAAGCACGAGGCAGCAGCTCATCATCGTGGCCGCTTCTTGCTTTCTCCGCGCCGACATGTTTGCCTGCAACCAATTATCGTTTGCACTTTAACGTCCTGACATTACGTGGTTGCTCTTAGAATGGCCATTGCAATGGGTTCGTCGTAATCTGACTGTTCGCTGGCTACCTCTAGGCATATATTTGTCTCTGCCACTTTTCACATAACGGAGAAAAGCTGGCTTCTGCCGCACTAAACCATACATTCAGCAGTGCCGTGTTCTAGTGCCAAAAAAAAGTAGAGGAGTTACACCCTGAATAGTGAAGACCAATAGCTCACGTTAGCTATACTGCCACACGCCAGGTAACTAGCCGTGCTGAGTAAAAGATGGTCCTGGTATGGTTGCGGCGAGTCACTTCCAGAGCGGAGGCTTAAAGCGCTCGCTCTCGTGGCACCGAGACGGTTGTAGGACACGTGCCATAATTTTCAACCTCCCAGACGCCTTCACACCGCAAGTGCTGAGAACAGCCACAAGGCAAATGGTTGCTTCCTTAAGCACGTATCCTAAGCCCACGTAGGGTCAGATGTACGACACGAAATCATCGTAACTGTGACTGCTATTCAGAGAGGGTATTTCCCACACTTTCCTCAGATTCTTCTAACCTTTATCTCTTCTGGAGCAATACTATGTGGAGATGCCAATAAAATTTCCTTATTCTATCTGCAGTCAACTGCCATTCATTCATTCATTCATTAAAGGTGATACCAACGGCACGAGGATGACCGTGCAAGCTTCTTTCTCAGATGCACAATCACAAAGCAAAATACAATGTCACCCGTGCGATTACAAGACAACACGATGCCATCGCCGCCGAGTCCCTGTCCCTCAGGCAATCGTCGCCCTCTCTTCGCTTACGGCATCGAGAGCGGGTCAGTGGCTGGCCTGTGCAACGGGCCAAGATAAGCGTCTAACTAGTTCTTCGTGTCACTGGCGCCGCGGCCGAGAAAGCGCCGAGGCCGCAGATGAAGCCTGCACCCCTCGGGTGCACCCAGATCCATGCCACCTCGATACAGGCAGGCCTCGTGAAGTCCTCTTGGTTACCGGCTGCACGCCCCCAAGCGTCTCGGCAGTGAAAGCCCGCAGCGGCAGCCGCTGTTCGCGTGCCGGTAACGATGCCAGGCAGTGAAGCAGTGCGAGCACTCTCCTTTCTCTCTCCGCGGACCCGTCCGAGACTCCTTCCTTCCTTCCCGGCGGCTGCCGACGCGGAGAGGTGCACCCGGAAGTGTCGGCGGGAAGTGTGTTTCGCCCCGGAGGAAATTCAGAGCAGTGGCGCAAGGCCTCGAATGGGGACGCCAGAAGGCCGGCGGCCGGAGGCAGTCGCCGCATTACGCAAAGAAAGGACGGCGCGACCTGGAAATTTGCGGCACCAGACACAATGCGGAGGGGGGTAGTCTCCGTGGGCTCAGCACCTCCGGAAGGAACAGTCGTGTTCGTGCTGCGGGTTGCGGAGCCGCGGAGAACGGTGCAGTACTTAAAGCCGGATCAGGGAGAGCTATGCGTGGACTCAGATCTCTGCTACAAGGGGCATTTTGTAGGTTCCCCGCTGCACATGGCGACAATGCGCGACAGGAAACGGAAGACGGAAACGACGTCGCCATGTTGCTCGTCGTTGGAGTTGAAAATTCAATCCTTTGTGTCCCGAGACAAAGAGTTTTCCGAACTGCTAACGCAAACGCTTTACATGCGCACTTTTTCTCAGTAATCATTTGCAAGCTCGCTCCCTCGTTTACATTCGGTGGCATGTTCAAAGGCGAGTGACTCACTGAGACTGAATTTTTCAGCGTGGAGAAAGGTGACTTGCCACAAGAAAGAAGGAAACTTGCGGAAACATAAGTCAATAGCATTCAAATGAATAATAATAATTGGTTTTTAGGGAAAGGAAATGGCGCAGTATCTGTCTCATATATCGTTGGACACCTGAACCTCGCCGTAAGGGAAGGGATAAAGGAGGGAGTGAAAGAAGAAAGGAATTAGGTGCCGTAGTGGAGGGCTCCGGAATAATTTCGACCACCTGGGGATCTTTAACGTGCACTGACATCGCACAGCACACGGGCGCCTTTGCGTTTTTCCTCCATAAAAACGCAGCCGCCGCGCGTTAGTCATTTTTCCACTTTTCAATGCAGTTGTTATGTAGTTTGAGTTTGCTTTGTTCTACCACAGTCCCAAAATTCTGCATGCGAGAAAAATATGCGAGAAAAACGTGGTTTAACAAACTGTGATAAGGAAGGCAAGAAAAAAGCCACGGCTTTGTGGCTTGAACCTACCGTGGTGGCTCAGTGGCTAAGGCGCTCGTCTACTGAGCCGCAGTACCGGAGTTCAAATCCGACCGCGGTGGCAACGAAACGGAAAAGGCGCCGGTATGCTGTGAAATGTCAGTGCACATCAAAGATCCCCAGGTGACCGAAGTTATTCCGGAGCCCTCCACTACGGCACCTCTTTCTTCCTTTCTTCTTTCACTCCCTCCTTTATCCCTTCTTTACGGCGCAGTTAAGGTGTCCGCCGATACGTCAGACAGATACTGCGTCACTACCTTTCCACAAAACCAGAACCAATTTTGTGGTTTAAAAAGCCCCAATTCCCATAAGACAAACATCCACATCGGCAGCGGCAGCAGCGGAAAGAATATCACCAACAGCATATCATGACCAAACAAAATATTATGCAGTGGTCGAAAACAAAAATAACAGAAAAACAAACCAATAACTTGCCATATGATTTGAAAAATGATACACACAAAGAACATCAATCGCAGTTGCCTGAAGTGATAATGCTCAGCAACTGTGTTTTTTTTTGTAACGCACAGGGATTTTTTGCATGGGCCGCAACTCATTTAGTGCTTGTGGGAGATTGAAACAAATCATATGCATGCCGTAATTTGCGCGAGGTCTCGGTATCAAGCAAATTACTGGATCGAGTGGCGCGAGACGAACTGTTTCCTCTTACTTTTGCTATTTTTTGCAGGGTTGTGCGCTTTTTATGCATTTCAGACTTAGGAGTAAACCGAATCTTGTACAACAGAGCATATTGACTTGAATTACTTGATATTTCGCGAAAATTAAATGAGCGTGGGAATGATTAGGCTGATTTGCAATTGCGCGTAGGGCTTTTTTCTGTATACTGACCAGCTATTCGAGAGTTCTTTTTGTGCTGTTTCCCTGGACTGCCCCAGATCATCCCAAGAGTGTTGAAAGTGAGAAAGGGGTAGCAAGGGGCAGAACGTCGTTACAGGTATGGTACAATTTTTTTTTATTAACTGCATGTTATGCGCAAAGATTCATAAACTGCGAAAACTACAACATAAAGGACGCATGTAGCCAAGTTCCAAAGCCGTGTCTGCGTAAAAAGGCAAGCAAATTTGTTTTGCGGAAATGACCATCAAATAATAATTTATAATAAGTGAGATCAGGCATGAATACAAGAAAATTTTTGGTAGACCTAATTATCATTAGCTCCAAAAGTGCAATTGCATAAGAACGTCGTAGTGAGCTTGCCAGTCACCTTCAGGCAGCGTATTTCCCCGCCCGCGCCAAGACCTCTTTCTTCCACGGTATCCACCCTCTGGAGTCTTCTCCTGGCAGCACCTTCTGACCTCACCCTCCTGTCTCCTACAGTTAGAGAGGGGATTTACCTCGCTTCATTGGCAGGTGGCAGCTGGATCTTCCGCATACCAACCTTGGCACGAGACACGGTTATTCCCTTCGAACTCACATTCCGGTCTCTCTCTCTCCTCTCCCCTAGAAGAGGAGGGCGGGACACTGCCGGTGGGCATCGGGACATGGGGCTCTTATGCTATTTCATGAAAGTGTTACTGCCGATTTTGGTGGCCAGCATTCAATCTCCTGGAATCGTTTTGCAAGATGGTTTGGTGCAGTTTTGTCGTTTGCGATGCTAACATTGTCGTCACACGGTCATGGTGGCTGAGGATAGAAAGAAGGAAGGAATAAACATTTATTGCGAAGGACGAAGAAGGCGGTTGGAGCAAAGCAGGAAGGCGTCTTCAGTGCCCCAGTGGCTCCGGCCGGCGCAGTCAGGACACCTGTCTGAGTGGGCAGTTTGCTCACAATCCAGTCTGCAGGCTATGATCACATGACAATGGTGGCCCACCTGCTCGTTTGGCTGTTCCTGCGCTATTTTTTGTGGATTTTTTACTCACGGCAAACGACGCCTATGCCGACGACGACGACACCGGCTATTCTGCGACACAGAGCCCTTAACGCTATCGCGTTAAAGTGCCGTTGGCCTCTATTTTGTACTTACGCCAAGCTTTCACTAAACTTAGTTAATTGGTCTGTGAGACGTAGCAACCAACATAAAGATCCTAGCTACATTGAACGTTTGAAACGATCGTTGCTTACGGTCTCGGAACAAATGTCCGCATTAAAGAGAGAGAGAGAGAGAGAAATTTATTCGCATGTGATATTAGTTTGCGTTATGTAGATGGTGTAAGCCGCCAAAGCTTGCTTTATATCTTGATCGATGCCTAAGGCACTCAGGCGCGCCAGGAGTTAAGAGTGAGGACGAAGTTGGGGCCAATAAGTTGGAGCTGCGCTGCAGTTGCAGAGCAGTTGTCGAGTGGCCTGACAGCGAGGCAGTACGACTATATGGGTGATTGATCGTAGCATAAAAAATAAAGAAACGCCCGGGTTTATTTCTTCGGCAAGTGATTGCTATGCACGTCAGCTCTTCTGTGTACGTCGAAGAGGAAGCTACCATGGGTAGTAGGTGATTCTGGGGTTGAGTTGTCCGTGCCAGTAATGTGCTGAAGACGGGAAGACAAAGCTGCGAGATTTGCTTGTAATTGTTTTTTTTTTTCAGCATAGCCTGGACCAAACATTGTTCCTTATATTCAGAAAGATTTTAGAAATAAATAAAAAAAATTCAAGGAGAGAAACTGTACAACGTAAAATGCGCGTCGTTTTTCCTTCTATACGAGGACTCTGTAAAAGTATGATTTTGTCGACAGTATGCTAATTAGCTCTGTGCAGGCAATGAAATTATATTTCCAAGAAAGAAGCCGCATGCATTAGGAACGATGCGGGAGGAGGGCAGCGGGGCTTCACTTATATCAGGCGTGGAGAGGAAGCGTCTGCAGAGAATACGCAGTTAAACGCGGATCTGTGAACGTTTTCTCAGCTAGAAAGGGATATAAAAAGCCTATAGGTACGTGCCGATCAGGTTTCAGGTTGTTTTTTTTTATTGAGAGAAGTAGTAGCAGTAGTAGTAGTCATAGCAGTGGTATTAGTCGTAATATTAGTACTAGTAGTAGTAGTGTTTCTTTAAATAAAAGAAACGCGTTACAGAAAATAAGTAGTTCGGTAAATTGGTAAAGAAGGAGCAAAGCTGTAAGGTCGACCTCCTACTACAAAATGCCTTGCACAAATACGAAAGCATGAGAGAAAAACAGCGTTACAATTATGTTACAATCTATGAACAACAATAAACGCTTAACCCAGCCATGATAACTCGGTTTGGTTTGATTTATATGGGTTTAACGTCCCAATGCGACTCAGGCTATGAGGGACGCCGTAGTGAAGGGCTCCGGAAATTTCGACCGCCTGGGGCTCTTTAACGTGCACTGACATCGCACAGTACACGGGCCTCTAGAATTTCGCCTCCATCGAAATTCGACCACCACAGCCGGGATCGAACCCGCGTCTTTCGGGTCAGCAGCCGAGCGCCATAACCCCTGAGCCACCGCGGCGGCCCAGCCGTGATAACTCATTCAAGTAAAAGGAAAAGCAGTGAAGCAAGGTAGTAACACCTGTGCGAACAAATTTGTTTTGACGCCAATAATGAAAAACCCTGTCGTAGTTTTATGCAGTTTCCATAATATCAGAACAATATGTCCTTGGCATGAAAATTTACCGGATGCGGGTGTGATGGAAAAAAAAAATTTATTTCAGAGTAGTAAAGCAAGGCAATTGTCTTGCGTGTCTGCTCATGTAATACCCCATACCTGGGGACTTTGAGGTGCGTTTTTAAATAACTAAATAAATAAATATACCTTATTGTATAAAGAGAGTGTGTGCTTCAGACACTGGTACCGATCCCAGAGGAATGAGTCACGAACCAACGCTAGAATTCGGTCCTAGCTGACCGAACGCTCCCGATAAACTTTTTCGGCAAACTGTACGTAGTGCAACGATACGGACATACTTAATGTCCTTCATAAAGATTCATGTAATGAAATCGTCCATGCAGGTATACAATCTAAAGCCTTGTTGCGTCTTCGTCCTGGATACTAGCGAATATGTAAGCATCTTAACAGTGAGTGCTCTCTGGAAGACTCTCTCAGTATTGATTAAATCAAAATTGTGGGCTTGAGCACAAACGGCATGTCTGTCAGGAAGATGGCGCTGTCGAAAACGTGCCCTCCTCTAATGTCATGCCTCTAAAGACGAATGCGACTGCTGCGCCACTGGTGGGGGATTTGTTAAGGGAACTCACGATGCGCGCCAGCCGCTCGCAGAATGCTATACGTCTCTACGCTGTTGTAAAACACTTAATTCCTTTTTGTCGGCCACTGCGTCGTGACAGAAACAATATTCACTGCCGCAATACTGTGACACACACTTGCGGGCATGTCCAGTAATGGCTTTTGAAGTTGGCTGTTCAAACACTCACGAAACCTTCCGGAGGCGCGACGGTCGTTTTCGCCAGCTCGGCCGATAACGCGGCCGAGAATGCAGTCTGGTCACATTTCAATGAAGTCGATATTTATTCGGGCTTTTTATTTTTCTAATATCCAAAAGCATTGGAAGCAACCGTCGTGTCATCATTAATCGCCCATAGTTAGGTGCCACAGGAGCTTAAGTAGGCAAGGAAATAAATTGATTAGTATCGTGGTTATGACTGCACTCGAGTAAAGCGCCGCATATTTTTTTTCCCCGCTTTATGTGTCCCTTTTCATAGGTCTCTAGAGCAATGTAATAATGTAAGAATGAGCCGTACCGGCGTGGGGTACAGGTACAGGGGGAGGGGAGTGCACCGCCGTACTTTTAACTGAACGCTACGAGTATTTAACGTTGATCGATGCTTCGTGACAGTGTTATGGCACGATAGTTTTGTCAATCTACTAAAGAAATTATGCTTGTTACCCATAGAATATGCCGCAAACGAAGCGGCAAAAAGAAAAGGACTTATACACAAGAGAAAATCATACAGGACGAGGGCTGCACTAATAAATGAAATTTTTATTGAACACAAACCGTTCAGTAAAATGCCACACATGCGCCAAGCAATGACAGGTAGTGTACACAATTTAATTCAGAAAATCAAATTCCTTAGATGTGATCTGAAACGGGCATCACTATGTTTCGCTTTCTGGAAGGACTCAAAGATTTCACGAGCCTTTCGTGTTTTTTCACGGACTAGAATAGAATAGATAGAAAGCGAATAAAGAGCAAAACATGGCGATGCCTGTATCAGTTCCCCATTTCTAGCGATCACGTCTAAAGTATTTCATTTTCTGAATTACTTTGTCTAGATTACCTCTCCTGGCTTGTCGCAGGCCTGGATGTTACTGAGCGGTCCGTGTTCGATAAACATTTCAGTTGTTATTCCAGCCCTTGCTCTGTGTGGTTTTCTCTTGTGTATACGACTTTTTTTGGCTGTCAAAAATCCTCTTGAACATGCCATACCAACAGGCCTCGAAGTCGTCGAAGGAAAATACGACGGGGCTTATTCGATCTTCGTGCCAATTATTCGAAGACTTCATGCCTACTGGATTCGTTTTAAATAATTTTGAGCATACACTTAGGCATTCGATTCGCTATACGGTATCCTGAATGTTCTCATTCTTCCAAATACAACTGCAAGGCGACCACACATTGCTAGAACAGCACATATCAAATTGATGCGACAGTTTCTACAGCAACCTGCTTGTCCTCTCAGGCAAATTTATCATTGACAGTGCGGCTTGACAGTGCATCAGCACTTTCCGCAGCGGCTGCTAAGAGCGGCGGCCGTTCAAAACGCCGTTGAGAGCACTGCAATATGGTAGCTCACGAGTGCAGTCACAGCGCCACCCTCGTTCATAGCGGCGGACGTAGCACGTCAGACGCTTTTAACTCATTCTTTCAGTCTGTTTTTCAACATGACAATTTAGTCACCCCGTCATTCCTCTATGCCGAATCATCTTCAGTTGATGATGTAAGTGTTTCCTTGAAGGGTGTTCTCAATATGATACTGAATTTGGATGTGAAGAAATCAAGCGGGCCTGATGGAATCCCCAATGCATTCCTCGTTAGATACTCACTAGGGACATCTCATTACCTACATGTTCTTTTTATTAAATCTCTTAGTTATGGTATTGTCTCTAAGTCCTGGAAATTGACAAATGTTCTGCCGTTAGTTAAGTCACGCAATAAGCAACATCTTGAAAAGTGCAGGCCTATCTCGCTTACGTCGTCATATTGTAAAATTCTTGTGCATGTCGTCCATACACACATCGCACAATTTCTTGAATCGAATAACATTTTATCTAATGTTCAGCATGGCTTCAGGTGAGGTTTTAGCACAACTACCCAATTAACGGAATTCGTGAACGACATTGCTCATAATCTGGACTGCGGCTGCCAAATTGACGCTGTTTTGGTTGATTTTTCAAAAGCATTTGACACTGTTATTCACTCTAAGTTAATTGCTGAAATTAAATCTTATATTGAAGAATTCAACCTTATAGCGACCTGGATCTCTAATTTCCTCTCCGAGCGCTTACAGTTTGTTAACTACACTTCAGCCCAGTCTTTCGCCGCCCCGTAACATTTGGTGTGCCACAAGGCTCTGTCTTAGGACCTTTGTTGTTTCTATTGTGCATAAATAACCTGCCTTGTAACATCACCTCGAACATTCGCATGTACGCTGATGACTGCGTTTTATATGACATCATTCACTCTTCAGATGACCATTCTCCCATTAATGTATCACTTTCTAGCTTCTGTAGGTGGTGAGAAAGTTGGCAGGTGAATATTAACTTTCATAAAACTGTTGTCATGAAATTCAGGAACAGTTCCTCTTCCTCGGTTTTTTTATTACTCTTTTCGTAACATACCCCTTCAAAGGGTGCCCGAGTACGAGTGTCTAGGAATTATTTTTACTTCCAACTTATCACGGTCCAAACATATTGACTTCATCTGTAGTAGAGCCCTAAAAAAATTATGGTATCTTAGACGAACACTAGCCCAGGCTCCGAAAGAAACCAGGTTACTAATGTATAAATCCCTAATCCGTCCAAGTCTTGACTATGCTTGTTTCATGTGGAATCCTTACAAGGTAACAGAGATTACGAAAATTGAGGCCATCCAAAAAAAATTAGTTTGCTTCATATGTAATAAATATTGCAGCGATTTTTCACCCTCTTCTGCCCTGAATTCATTACAAATCAAAACCCTCGCTAGTCGCCGGCAACTAGAATCGCTAAAATTTCTGCACAGTGTCGTAAATTCGCACTATCGACATTCAAGCGACCGGTACATCACGAGTGCCATACCATCGTCAACAAGAAGTTATCATTATCTCAATTTTTCACCTTACTTTGCTCACACTAATGTGTTTAAATACAGTTTCTTTCCGCGCACCATCGAACACTGGAATACATCGCCCGGTCCAGTGCGTTCCCTCCCTATTGACAAATTTATACAGGCCATAACTGATTCGTAATCTCATTATTTACTGTACCCATGTTGCCAATTTGTGCAATTTTCCCTATGTATTCATTTTTTATGTATTCCTTCTTTGCTACCATGTCTTCAGTTTTTGAAACTTTATGTCCGCTACTGCGATAGCCCCTGTAGGGCCTGCAGTATGTAAAAGTAAATAAATAAATAAATGAAAATTACAGCGAGTGTGACGTGGAACGTCATCTAACGGCGAGGGTGGAAACTGAGCGAGAACCCTCTTATGCTACCTATGGCACCAAGACTGCCAGAACCGAGACCCTCGTTAAGCTGTTAGCAGACAAGGCAAAGGCTACTTTCTAACGAATTTTTTTAAGCCACAGATTAATCGAAGTATTATTCTCCCATTGGGGATCAGCACTACAAATTAAAAAAAAATGAAAAATAGAAACATTGCCCTATGCTCCATGGTTTTCTTGACTATTCGTTTCCTTCATATATTTGTCAGATGAGCCCCTCGTTACTTTTGCCTTGTCTGCCAACAGCTTAACGAGGGTCTCGGTTATGGCAGTCTTGATGCCATAGGTAGCATAAGAGGGTTCTCGCACAGTTTCCGCCCTGACGTTCCACGTCACACTCGCGGTATTACAGGACGCGCTACGTATACCGCTATGGACGAGGGTGGCGCTGCTGAACACTCTCAAGGTTCGCTTACACGCCAAACATAAATAAATACCCACGACAGATTGGACAGCCGTCGCCGTAGCTCAGTTGGTAGAGCACCGGACGCGATTTTCGGAGGTCGTGGGTTCGGATTCGACCGGCGGCATGGTTGTTTTTTTCCGCTACATTATAACCACCTTTCATTAAGCCACATATTAATCAAAGTATTATTCTCTCATTGATCAGCACTACAAATTCAACAAAAAAAATAGAAACATTGCCCTATGCACCTTGGTTTCGTTGACCCTTCGCTTCTTTCATGTTTGTCAAACGAGCCCCTCATTTCCACTGCTTATATATATATATATATATATATATATATATATTTATATATATATATATATATATATATATATATATATATATATATATATATATATATATATATATATATATGTATATATATATATATATATATATATATATATATATATATATATATATATATATAAGTCAACCTATCACTTTATCTGCTATATATATATATATATATATATATATATATATATATATATATATATATATATATATATATATATATATATATATATATATATATATATATATATATATATATATATATATATATATATATATATAAGTCAACCTATCACTTTATCTGCTCCTTGATGACGATAGTGAAGATACTCGTGCGCTTTTGTGGACAAGAGCTTGAAGCAAAGTACTGACACCGAAGAGGAAAGCGCCACGAAATGCTGAAGGCTGGCAAAAACCCGCCGGAAAGGCTGGAAGCGCACTAACGCCAGCTGGAGCGATCTACGCGAACGACGAAAGTTGGCCGGTTGCGGCCTCTCTGAGCCAGGTGCCGAGTGCGGAAGACTTGGTGGTCTGGTAAGCGCTCAAGAGATGGCGCATAGCTGTACGCTTGTTTCGTTCTTGTTTCTTGTTCTCTGAGCCTTGTTCAAGCAGGTACATTTTATACATTCCATTCCCCGTATTGAAACAGCAGCGCTAGGCTTTCTTTCTTTAATTTGTTGTGGCAGAAGTTGGCGATTGTAGGAGACGTCAGCTACTTCTTTATGCGTGAATCTTAACTTATATTGCCATCTGACATCAAACTAACCTGATATGCTTCTCAAAAAATGTTGACAAAGGCACAAAAGCGCGAAACCTCAAAGATGGAAAAAAGCCCACTGTGCGCAATTTTATGTACGGAGGCTTTCTGCTTTTTCGGATGCCCGCTGTAGATAAGTCACTCAGCATGCTCACAATAATATATAAAGTGGTGAGAGAAAACGTGTTCAACAGAATAGTAAGGTCTTCAAGTCAGCTAAATCTGCAGAATCTTCAATATACCGTTTATGTTACGCATATGCTGCAGGCTTTTGGTAGAGTAAGCGTTAGTCGTGCTCACTGAGCACTGTATAGGTTTCAAGGATGGCTTTAGTAAAAAGCTGCAATTAGCTATAATATCTCCAGCTACATGACACTTTTTTAAATCTACATTGAGACATTTTGTCGTGACGTCTATTTTAAATGTCAGGTGCGTCCCGTGTATGTCATCACCTGTACGAAATAAATGCAAGACGTGACTTCGGGTCGCCTGGCAGGAGTTCTAAACGAATCGTCCTGACATTTCTACTCTGCCACTTCTGTCAAATGCCAGTGTGGGGCACATACAAGAATATCTCCTATCCTTCAGTTTTCTTGCACCGCAGCGGTGGCCTCGTGGTTGAGCATACGCCTCGCACGCGGGAGGTGCGGGGTTCGATACCCAATGCCGCCGGGTACCCGCCAGTGATAAATGGGTACAAGCGTCCCCTGGCCTGGTGCTCGACTTATTCAATGTGGAATGCTTGGGAAATGGGTCCTTGACTCCACCTTGAGCAAGCGAAAATACCTTGTGCTCTCTTTGGCCCCAGATGATCTTGCGCCATAAAAAATAACCATGATCATCATCAGCTTTTCTTTAGTGCGCTAAAACTAAAACCCCCAATCTCAATCTCACATTTCGCTGATGTTTGTCCAAAACCTCACTCCGTGACCTTGTGGTTGCTCGGGTATGAAGTCCGTTGTTGGAGTCCCTATTTAAAAATTCCATTGGTCGAAGCTGCTACGGTGGCCCTGTTTACGAGCCATTTCTATCTTTCAGGGCCTCCACTGAGCAGGGCGGCCTCCCACTGGATAGGGGTTGGGGACGGGATAGGGGATATGTCCTTGTTTTCCGCCATTTCTCCCTGTGCCGACATTTTGGCCTGTAAAGTTCTGGGAGTGTAGCGATTTAGGTATGATGAAGGTGTTGGCTTGTGTCCTTCTTAATATTATTTCTTCCTTCTGCCTGAATTCATTCGGCGGCATGGTAAATTCCGATCGTTCTGTCCTGTAGTTCTGTAAGATTTCAGCAAAGTGGCACTCACAGTTATGATCATTCTGCGATGGTGCCTGCGGCAGTAATTCACGGGCGCGGTCTTGGGCAAGTTCGTTGCCCAGTACCCCTTGGTGTTGTCCAGGGGACCATATTGTGGGCGCTCTTTCAGAGTTGTACCCTTGAAGATTTGAGTGACTTGATCAGCGACCAGAACCTTGAAGTAGTTTCTACACGCGATTTGGGAGCCTGAGATCACGACTGCCTGGGGATGCGACTGGAAGACAAGAGCTATGGTTACTTCCTTGGCAATCGTGACACGCCTGGTTCTGATCGACGCGCAGCGTAGTAGTCTGCCACCTGGACCGGTTTTACCGCCGAAAAAATGCCGTCAACTGGTCCGGCTTCATCTGTGTATATTGTCTATTTATTTCCAAAGTATTTTGCTCTGTAGTAAGATACATCTTAATAGCCAACTCAATTTAATACTTAATAGTCCTTTACATCTCCCGACTTGGCACCCGACCGGGAAACTACATCGTCAAAGATTCCTCATGAGTCTCTCGCCATAAGAATATCTTTAGCCTTAACCTATTTTTGAGCGCACCGACAGATAAAAGTTTTCATTTTTCCCAAGGACAATTTCCGAATCGAAGGCTCTACCTAACAATTCCGCGTTCATAGCTTTATGCTATCCACGCTTTCATGCGCCGCGGTGTATTCCGTTCTTGGCAAAGTCGCGTCATATCTTTATGAGACAAACTGTAACGATTACATTAATTAAGTCTTGGCCATTGCTGTAAATTATGGCATGAAGTTACGTAACGTAGTGTCCAAGCAAGTGTCAGCAAGTTCTCTCCACACTGAAAGTGCCGGGATGGGCGCCCGTTCTGTGTTATTATGTGGGATATCAGGAGTCGGGGGGTGGGAGACACTGCTGGATTACCGGTTTGATTTTGATAACCGCTGCATGTTGCTTGGCTACAATTTCACGGCGCTGCGCTGTTCTCCGCACCTTTCGATTTTCCATTTTTAAACCTGCCGAAGCAACGGCAACGATTTT
Source organism: Amblyomma americanum (assembly GCF_052857255.1). Classification (NCBI taxonomy): domain Eukaryota; kingdom Metazoa; phylum Arthropoda; class Arachnida; order Ixodida; family Ixodidae; genus Amblyomma; species Amblyomma americanum. The sequence continues at coordinate 212,773,318 of NC_135500.1, forward strand.
ACGCCCCCACTTGTTTTTACTTCATCAGCCGTGGGAATCACTGCCTGGTTGTCTGGGTTCGCATTAACATGAAGGTTCGTAGCCCTGCCTGTAGCTTCACTTGAATGTCGTAATTTGGTTTATATCGCTGCGAACGCAGCATGGCCCATTATATCTCGGAGTAAGAGGCACTCGGTATAGCGTTGCAAATGGCATCTGCCATGTCTGAAGAGTCAAGGCCAATCTCGGCCATCGTCCTATGCTGACGTGCCCAGACTGTAAGGCTGTTAAGGCCATCGAGGATGAATTATTTATTATCCCACGGTTCTTCCCAAGCGAAGCGCAATTCCCACGCAACTTTTTGTTGTGTGGAAACCGAGCTGTACTTATACAAACAAGACACGCTAAAGGATGACAGACGAAGCACGCACTTTCAACTAATTTAACGCCGCATCGGTCACGCTTTTTATGTCAAACAGAGAAAGGCCTGACAATGTTTGTTTACAAAGAAAAAATGAAAGCACCACAGACAAGAAAATCCATCACCCGTGCTCATTACTAAGCGCGAAGAACTCAGCCACAAAAATTCGCTATCTTCGAGAGTTAATGATTTAGCACTGACAATTTTCTGTGCCGGCAGTCCTAATCTTGAACGCTTCAAAATTTTCCCGTTATGTTTTTGTTTTTGCGTCGCCTAAGATCGCTCTGTCATGAAAAGGTGGTTCGAATTTTTTGCAGTCTTTACAATGGTGACAATGGAAGGCCAGGTTGGCTGGGTGGGTGATCTGCTGACACTTGTTGGCATGTTCCATGAGCCTTGTGTTTACGCACCTGGCCATTTGTCAGATATATTGTTTCCCACGTTTTAGCGGCACATTGTACACTACTTCCCCATCACACCCGGCAAATCTTGTCTCGTGGGCTATCCCACACTGTGGGTTTCGTTGCTCTGTAGGTCTGTTGACTTTTTCCCAAAGGCTCACGAGTTTCTTTGGTGCGGAAAAGACGACCATGATACCGTGCCTGCTGGCTATCTTTTTTTCGGCCATGTGAAATCTTGTGGATGTAAGCAATTACAATAGGCCACGTCTTTTTTTCTTGCGTAAGTTCGTCTTTTCTCGGCTTTTTCGTTTCAGGTAATCTTTTCAGCCCCTTTTCCGCCACTGAAGCCAGCACGTCTGGGTAACCGCTCTCCCGTAGTCTGGAAACTTGGCAATCGAGGCTCTTTTTTACTTTATGTTTGCACGACTTTCCCGTGGCCTGGACCATGCAGGCCAGGGCAATTGACCTTTTTGCGAGCTTTGGGTGTCCAGAGTTGTATTGTAGGATCGCCTTCTCCCCTTTGGTCGTTTATTCCCAACAGGTGTACTTCCCTTCAAAGTTCAAGGCTTGAATGAAATCATCACCTTTCTGCAAACCGATTCGCCGGTCACCTGCATGTCAGTCAATGTAAGAGACATGTATTATAGCATACCAAAGCCCAGTGCTATGACGGCTGCAGAAGAGGCTATAGAAAAATTTGGCGCCACAAAGTTCCAAATTATGTGTGGCGCCAGCTTCAGTGGTTTTCTTTACCTCAGCCTACCTGGACTCGCTTTACATCCTTTGGAATGGAAAATGCTATGCACAGCGTGGAGAAATCTCTATGGGTTCTTGTCTTGCACCAGCGCTGGTGAAAGGTAACCGTAGCTTAAAACGTGTTCCTGACATCACAGGGGTGATCGCGTGCTTCGGTATGTGGATGATTTTTTGCTTTGCTGTGATGGTGAACAGGTGGGCAGGCTGGACACTACATCAATAACCAAAGCCTTTGAACGTGAGTTCGAAGTGCTGGGGTTCACCTATGAGCTACCCAACCGATCAACAATCCGGGTCCTAGACCTTGAAATCACGGAAGGTGTTTCGCACACCTGTTGCGAGTACAAGACCAAAAGGGAGAAGGCGATTCTACAATACAACTCTGGACACCCGAAGCTCGCAAAAAGGTCAATTGCCCTGGCCTGCATGGTCCAGGCCACGGGAAAGTCGTGCAAACATAAAGTAAAAAAGAGCCTCGATTGCTAAGTTTCCAGACTACGGGAGAGCGGTTACCCAGACGTGCTGGCTTCAGTGGCGGAAAAGGCGCTGAAAAGATTACCTGAAACGAAAAAGCCGAAAAAAGACGAACCTATGCAAGAAAAAAAGACGTGGCATATTGTAATTGCGTACATTCACAAGATTTCACATGGCCTAAAAGAGATAGCGAGCAGGCACGGTATCCCGGTCGTCTTTTCCACACCAAAGAAACTCGTGAGCCTTTGCGCAATACTCAACAGACCTACAGAGCAACGAAACCTACAGTGCGGGAGAGCCCAGGAGACAAGATTTGCCCAGTGTGACAGGGAAGTAGTGTACAACATGCCGCTAAAACGTGGGAAACAATCTATCTGACAAACCGGAAGGTGCGTAAACACAAGACTCGTGGAACATGCCAAGAAGTGTCAAGAGATCACCCACCCAGGCAACCTGTCTTCCCATTGTCACCATTGTAAAGACTGCAAGAAATGCGAGCCACGTTTTTATGACACAAGAATCTTAGGCAACGCAAAAACACAAACAGAATGGGAAATAATCGAAGCGTTCAAGATTAGGACCGCCGGTACAGAAAACTGTGTCAGCGCTAAATCGTTAACTCTTGAAGATAGCGATTTTTTTGGCTGAGTTCTTCGAGCTTAGTAATGAGCACGGATGATGGTTGTTCTTGTCTGGTGCTTTCATTTTTTTTATTTGTAACCAAAATTGTTTTGTCACTCTCTGTTTCACACAAAATGCGTAACCCATCCGGAATAAAATTTGCTGAAAGTTGGCGCTTCGTCTGTCGTCCCTTAGCGTGTCTTGTTTGTTTCAGTACAGCGCGGTTCCCACACGATGAACCACCAACTAGCCCCTGTAATTGCTCTCTTAACATTTTGTTCTCATACAGATCGTTTCCTTTCGAAGTCGCCCTTCTAACACATCTATCGGAGCGATGCGGGCCTCACGGAGTCCCTGCGGCCGAATAAATGGTGTGAAACATTGACTAGGGCAAACACAGACAGGGACCAAAGTAAGAGTAAGAGACAGGACACACGCTAGACTTGCAACTGGATATTTTACTTGAAACACAGTATTTGTACACTTTCCCTCTGCGCCACCAGTGCCACCTATCAGTTGCAGTCGCGTCAAATGACGAAGAAATTGAAGCTTGAAGGAACAAAATGAACAAGGCACATGCACTCGGAAGCACCCCGAAGACATCTATCAATACAAGACAAGTGAAATCTAACTTGATAGGGTGGTTTAATGTGGCGCGAAACACAAACGATAAACGAGGAGGATCTTAAAGTTAAACATAAAAAAGGGGTGTGTGGTCTGTATCAGATGAAAACTTATCAAGAAGCTCAAACCAGCACGAAAGACCTACAGAAAGATCAACCACACGTTCCAAGAGCACCAATGTTCAGATAAAGGAAGGAACACCAGGGCCTACCGAATTATGAAGACCCCACCAAAGGGCGGAGAGAATGAAAAATATAAAAGCAACGGGAGCTCTAAAGAGGCCTACACACGACAATATAAACTTAGCAAAATTGGATGGTACACTAAACCCGAACAAACGTGGTCATAAAAACTGATCACACATGGTCCTAAAAAAAACACACATCAAACAAAGCCCTAAACACAACATTGTCAAACATAGTAAAATTAAATGGAATACTAAACACAGAAGACACATGGACTCAAGGTAGTGTAAACAAACCTACCAATCACACACTGGACCGTGAAACATATCTTTCTAAATAGCACATTTCCTTCTTTGCTAAGGCCACAGACCGTCTGCTTACGCAGCCTTCCCGTGCCTTAGCAATGTGAAAAGCTTCAAGGATCTCCCTTCCATCTTTCGTTTTCAGCCTACCTACAGCCACAGTCTTATCCCATTCTGGTATGCATGCTGGCTTGTATGGGCACAGTTTGCAATGTTCGCCCAGATGGCCTTCTGCGGCAACTGCTGAAACTTTCTGCTGATGCTCCTGCAGCCGCTCATTCAGGCAGCACCCGGTTTGCCCCAAATATCGTTTGCCGCAGGGCAAGGGAATATCATATACGACGTCTTTTTGGTACTTGACAGGTCTATTTTGGTGTTTCTTGGTGCAGGCACTGCTGTTTCCGCTGTCGCCGTTCACGATACGGCCCAACCTGCCCAGTTTATTGGGCGCCGTCAACACCACCGAGACACCATTATTCGTCGCCACCTTTTTGAGCCGGTTCCGTTTAAGAGACGACCCCTGATTTTGATTTTCCCGGCCGCCAGTTCATAAGGTTTTATCGTGTATCTTCATCTACAACAGAACTTTAGAGCAAAAACGTGAGTTCGTACCCCTCAGACTCAAGGGGTATCCCTACAGACTAGAGCGAAGGTGTCGCTTGCTTTTAAATGTTGGAAAGTAATTGCCGGCTTGCGTATACGCGAGTGGGCTTGCAGCGAGACGAGCTTTGCTGCAATCCTAAGCTTCCGGACGTAGAGCAAGGAATGAGCCTCGTTCGTGGTTCATCTTTTAAATACTTAACGCTCTGTATTAAACGCGACAGGAACGGAGCAATGACACAATTGAAATTCATAGGAAAGGGTGCGGATGGCTGGAAAGCTGGTAATATTCTACCTATTATGTAAACAGAATCTAAATTTGGCGTGCTAAACTACAGTCCAAATTCGCTGGTTGCAGTTTCTTGTGCAATGTTCGGCCATTTTTTTTACACTCAAGCAAGCATCAAACCCTGTACGATTGCGTTTTTGAACGAAAGTCAGCATGGGCTCAGAAAACTCTTTGAACATGCGTCACGTTTGATCAAGTTTTAACATATTTTTGAAATCAACATGAAAGTTCAAACTCATTTTATGATTCGCAGGCCTCTGTTACAACACAGTGCTCAGTGAAACAAAGTTCTTACAGCTTAAGGCCGACCTCAGACGCATAGAGAGATGGTATTGCACCAAATAGAACTCCTTAAAATAAAAAACTGTGTTCGCGAATTCTTTACAAACAAAACAAATAAATCATTGCATCAGTGTTCCCCGAACACAGCAAATGCTCATTACAAACTACACATGATCATATTGGTGTCATTCGTTTTAAGAGCAGGGCACATGTTCGGCGCATATTGACTGCGTGACGTTTGAAGAAGATAGGTGCGACAGTTTTGTTCGGTGTAATTGAAAGCATGGTATCATAGAGGTTATAGAGGAGGCGTAAAGAAAATACATCAGAGCCGCTTTGTCGCTTTGTAATATGCCTGTCCTATGTGGGATCTCCTGTTTGCAATGTCAATGGCGACATGCTAGAGCGTGGTCATCCTGTTGAAGCTCTACTTGTTCTTGGGCAGCATGACGGCCTTCTTAGCATAAGCAAAATGAAGAACTAATTGGATCGGGTGCCACTGGGTGATCACCGTAAGGCTGTCCACGGTAAGCCATTCTACTAAACTTATGAAATATAAAAAGGGTTTTTTGCTCACCAGCTCTGCATCCAACACATCACGTATAGTTTCACGAGTTGGCCATTGCACTGGTGTCCTATTGTGGGGTTCCTGGACGTTTCCATCATTCTTTCTTTTCCATCAATATCATCATCATCATCAGCCAACTGCGTTGGAAACGTACTGTACACTTAGCACTTTATTCGATGCCTTGCAAACATATTCAATCGTCTACCCATACTGCCGTGACTTGGGCACGTAATAACAACAGCCACGCGGTCAGCGCTGGGCGAAGCCGAACAAACGCCTTTTATTGTGCGTGCAAAAAACAATAACCTAGTTCCGTACACACTGGTCAAGCTCGGCCGCCGATGAGCCAGGGCTGCGCGAGCCACTAATATCACGCTACAAACGACCCTTCAATAGGATCGCATATATAGTGACCCACGAAGGAGTCCAATGGGCCTTGCCGACGTCTATGCTACGCCCTTGATCGCTTGAGGAAGTTGTGACACGATCCATTACGGAGCCATCGCGGAGTATTTGTCCCCCATAATGATGTAACAAACAGCTACATAAGCCCATCCATCAACCCGAGCGAGAGATCGGAAATGAGCATCCAGCTATCGGTAGAAGGTCGTGATCTTTGAGTAGGTCGTAATAGTAAACAACGCAACAAAGCAAACAAGAGAAACGCAGGTATCGGCCGAGTCACTGAGCGAACTTAAACCGTTTTTCTCGCGATGACACGTGTATAACGCCGAAAGAATGAGCACTCAGATCACAAGACCATTTTCACATTTTCTTTTTTTCACTTAACAGCGTTTCTTACGGAGAAGCAATGTATGAAGCGTTGTTACAAAGACGCCACCTAGGTCTGTGAGAAGTCACAACCTCAGAATGGGAACACTTAGGTCGCTCGGCTTTATCAATATACGAATCCAACAAGCTCTATTGCGATTCCAGAAATTGTTGCTGTTGTTCCCCTCACAAAATGGCACATACCCACAAGGGGGATTGGCCATAACCAGGCGGTGACAATTTAAATTGCAGATTGCATATGGCAAGCGTGGGATGACCTAACAAAAATTGTGTAACTCTGTTTTCGTAGCAGAGGAGGTTGCAGGAGGCTAGGGTCATTTAACAACTGAAAATTAGGTAAGAGAAGCAGTAAAAAAAAAGAGATTGAGAGAGAGAGAGAGAGAGAGAGAGTAGGAATTGGAAAAGTAGTTACGCAAATACGAAAGCTTATGATGGCATGGGCAGTACGAAAGCTTATGATGGCATACATTTTGATTCTAGGAGATAATTTTGAACGGCAGAGCAAACATTCCCATTGGTATGGCCAAGCATAGAAGCGCCAAGGGACAGAACAACCGCAGAAGACAGACACAAATTGAGATTCTGCATGGGGACCCCTAATAGTCGCCTCCGGATCGATGAGTAGCGACGACAAAAGAGAAGAAAGTGCTCTATTGTTTCCGGCTCAGCACAATGCGGACACAATGGGGAGATCGCCAGACCAGGCCTGTAGAGGTAAAAATTTGGTTGCGGCACCCGGCAACGAAGACGCGTGAAGGAAACTTCAAGTTTGCGCGATCGCCATGCTGTGCTTCTCCAAGGGAAGAGGAGGTGTTGGAAGTCGTCCAATGAGGTAAGCGCTGATGCGCCAAAAATCTTTCATTACAGTGTACATTCGAAATCGTGCCGCCGCGATGTACACAGTTGTTGGAAGGGGGTCAACAATTGGTCCACTCAGGGCTGCCTTCGCTAGAGCATCAGCTGATTCATTTAATAGAAGACCCCTGTGCCCAGAAACCCAAATAAATCGAATTGATTTCATATGTTGAAGGATCAGGAATTTTAGTATCCGAAAGAGCTGCCATTCAGTGCACGCAGACAGGGAAGTACATAAGGATAACGAGTCCTTAACTATTATTACCGCTGATAAAGAGATGGGCACCTTGCGCAGAGCCAGAACCACTGCTAGAAACTCGGCCAGATAGGTAGGGGGAAGAGGAAGACGAAGACGTTGTTCGAACTACTGTTGCCTCATCTCTGTTTCTTTACCTAATTTTGCCTAATTTACCTAGTTTTGTTTGAATATTCTAGGACGGCAGCATCTTCAAGGCGGTACTGTCCCTATGGGAAGAGTACGGCTGCTCCGGCGCCGGCAAGCCTAAAGGGACCACGCCAATCTAAGGAGGCTGTCTCTGAAGAAGCGGCCATGGCGTCCAAGGCTGTGGAGCGACCAGGACATGGAGACGACCACCCGTTCAGTGAGACCTCATCGCTTAGTGGGGATGAGTCAACGATCATCGACGGTGACGAGTGAGTGGCCGATATGGCTGGCGTGGACAACGAGGGCTTCAGATTGGTGAGTCATCGCAAGCAACGAACAGTCGGGATCCCGGTAGTGGTCGAGCCCACAGAGAAAGGGGTTGATTTAAGAGAGAAGAATCACATCTTACTTTTCGCGGTCCTTCAATCACTGCTGGCATCAGCTCCGATTCGTAGTCGGTTCACCATGCACGGGGCTCTTCAGCTGGATGTCTCGACGGAAGAGCAGGTTGACAAGCTCCTGGAGAGCTCTAAGATTTTTGGCATCAAAGTTAACGTGCGGTTTCCCCATTCCTACATGAAGAACACCTGTGTTATTAAGGGTGCACCAAAGTGGTATTCAGAACACGACCTACTTGATTATCTGAAACCACAAGGTGTTCTGCACGTGAAATGACTTGTGCGCCGTGTAGAGTCTCCAGGAAAAGAATCGGCTGCAAAACGTAGCAACTCTATCGTGTTGACATTCGCTCCCAACTCAGAGCGCCCCGAAAAAATTGACCTGGGATTCACAAAACACGCAGTTGCAGATTTCACTGAAGCTCCTCCAAGGTGTTTTAGATGCCAATGGTTTGGGCACGTGGCCAAAGTTTGCACAAAGGATCGACGCTGTAAGCGGTGCGGAGGCGACCACGACTTTAAAACCTGCAAGGCCGATTTTGATTGCGCCAATTTCGGTGGTGATCATCCAGCGTGTTTCGGAGGCTGCCCCTTCCGTGTGAGCGCTCTGCGCCGTCGAATATCCTTTATTGCTGGTCCCAAAACCCAACCGACTGAGACGCCTCTCCCAGGATTAGAGGAGTTCCCTGTGTTGGAGTCTGATGTTGTTGCGTTACCCAACAATGCCCTTAAGAGGCCTGAGTCAAGCAAGACGCCAAGGTCTATTGCGTACGAGTCGGTTGTTCGACCTCCAGCAAAAAGTGTCCATGTTCCTGAGCGACCGGATCACAGCCAGACACGATGGCAAGGGGGACTCTCTATGCACAAGTGACAAAAAAAAACAGCTACTGCGGCCAAGAGTGTGTCCCCGTCGGCATCTTTTGTCGATGTTGTGAGTGCGTTGCGCAAAATAAGCATCTCAAAAATCAAAATATGTCTGACCTTCTTCATGTTTTGTTTGGGGCCCTGCGTTCACATGTTCCAGCGATGGCGCCTGGTAACCTGAAGAACTTCCTACAGCTGGTGCTTTCTTTTGAGTCCCTAATTACCACCTTCGCAGCGAACTTTCTTGCTATCTAATATGGATGGGGTTAAACCTCGTGGATCTCATATGCACCGAAAAGTGTCGTTTATATTGCACTGGAACTGCGCTGGGATTTTAAGTCGGTTAGCTGAACTAAAACTATTCTTGAGAGAGACTTGCGTTCCAGTATTGGCCCTGTCAGAAGCTGGCCTGACAAGCTGGCGGGAGACGTTGGACTGGATATGTCACCCATAAAAAAACTCCAGCACAAAGTCATTTCCTGCAGGAAGTGCCGCGCTTTACACAAGAAGGAAAATTCCACATGTTTCTCTAGCTTTGCCGATCTTTGCACGGATGACATTGAGGTAGCAGCTGTGAGAATACAGCTCGGCTCTCGAACCCTTTCTATTGCATCCGTGTACGTGTCCCCGCGGAAGAAGGTAGCATTGGATTTGTTTCTACAGCAGCTCTGTGACCACTGCCCAGCTCCTCGAATTATCTGCGGTGATTTCAACGCCCATCATGCCGTCTGGGGTGACAGGAACACGGTTTCCCGTAGACATTATTGACAGTTTGGACCTGTGTGTTGCCAATGACGGAAGCCCCACTTTCTTCCGGCCTCCAGCCTCAGCGACAGCTATAGACCTCAATGATTTGGGCCAGCATGAACTTTGGGACACAAACGAAGAGAGACACATGGAACACGGAACACACTGCTGACTAACAACTTTAATGAAAAGGCGCGGAACACGCGGAAATATATACAGTGGTAAAGGTGGAGAGAAGGATGGAGAGAAGGCAAAGGGCATGGCGAAAGAAGGTTGCACCAAAAGCAAATGTAACAAATCCTTAGAACAAAAGACGAAACAGCCGTTACCGGGAAAGCGAAATCACTGAGCCCCCCACAATCTTAGGCCGCGTTGCAAAACTGTGCGCACGTGATGAGAACCAAAGCATGATCGAGAATCAGTTCTCAGAGTAGTCACAGGATAAGATCTAGGCCACAACAAAGACAGTGAAAGAGCAAAAGCCGCGTCATAAAAACAAAACACGAAACAACTGAAAGAATATATGAATGAAAAACCCGCAAGAATTCACGCCAAAACAAAGCTAGAAGTTTAACATGAAGATGGACATGAGGCTGCGAAATCATGAAAGCTCCTTCGCCTACAGGTGAGACGAGGGTTGAAAAAAACAAAAAGCCAACACTAACACGGCTAAAACAGAGCTAAAAGCCTGAAGTTGAATTTAAACCAAAATGCCAACAGTGACACGACTAAAACAGGGCTAGAAACGTAACACATGATGTGGGAGATAAAAAACAAAAAGCACAAACACGGTGCCGAACAGGACGGGCGTAAAATTTGGCCGGTTCATGGGACAGGGCAAACATCATGGAGGAACGTTTTTTCTTTGGTTGAGAGTGCAATTGACGGGGTGCTTACGCAGTCCTTCCCTTTCTTGTGGATGGCTACAGCTTCGATGATTTCCCTGGCCAGCCTATCTTTTTTTCTTCCAAGGATTGAGATGTTGTCGAGGTTGGCCGTGCATGAGTGCTTAGGCTGGCGGCAATGAAGAGCCAGGAAACCTGATGTGGCAGTTGCTCTTAATGAATTTGCGTGTTCTCTAGCTCTTTCATTGATGCACCTGCCTGTCTGTCCAATATAACATTTACCGCATGCGACAGGGAAATGATAAATTACACCTTCGTCGCAATCTGCGTATCTTGTCTGGTGGTTTACTGCGCACCTCATCCTTCGCTCTTCGTTGTTAACTTGGCGGCACATCTTGTATGCTTTGTTGGGTGCAGAGCAAGCCACCTTGACAGCTTGTTTTGCGGCGATCTTTTTGAGGTTGTGAGTGAAGCCGTGGACGTAGGGTACAACAACGATGTTCTTGCTGGTCCACGTTTCTTCCCCCATGGTTGCAGATTCCTTGCGAGGCAAGCGGTGAAGCAGCGCCTCGCTTACCGTGATCAGCATTTCTTGGGGGTACCCAGCTGCCCTTAATCTAGTGATCTGCTTCGAAAAGCTGGGGCCCATTTGGTGCGGGCATGATTTTTCAAGCGCTGACCTCAGTGCCCCTTTTGCAATTGCCCTCTTGACGGTCTTAGAATGAGCTGACTCATGGGGAAGGAAACCTTTGTTGCTGCGAGGTTCATAGCGCCAGCACGCATGTCCTTCTTCGAGCAGAAGCCGGAGATCCAAAAACCTAATTTGGTTCCCCTCGGGGAGTTCATGGGTGAAAGTGAATTCGGGCAGGCTTTCTTGAAATAACGTTAGCATTCGTCCTACAAAGTTGCACTCGGCGGCTTCATGAGCACTTATTGAGCAAGAGATTAGAAAGTCGTCCACGTACCGAAAGATTGTGGTCCCCGGATAGCCGCGTACGATGCTGTCGATTTTCCTATCACAAGATGCAAGGTAGAGTTCGGAAAGGTATGGTGCCACTTTCGATCCAATGCAGATACCGCTCTTCTGTACGTAGTGTTTTTGATTGTGGGCTACAACTGTCGAATCAAGGTACACCGTCAACAGTTCAAGGAAGGTGTCCGTTGAAATTCCGGCTGAATTTTGAAAGGAAACAGCACCGTCTTCTTCGATGGTGGATCGCAAAACCGACATGAGTTCCCGATGAGGAATGGCATAGTACATTTCTTGGATGTCGATGGAAAAGCTGTACGATATCTGACTGCTTTTTTCTTTAAGAAAGGCGGTCAAGGCGAGCGAGTTTGGGATCCTGTAAGGATCATCGAGCCGCAGACGTTTCAGCTGCTTTGCCAGAAAATCAGATAGATTGATCTGCCATGTGGCCCTCTCAGAAATTATGGCACGAAAAGGAACGCAGTCCTTGTGCGTTTTTGCAGTGAAAAAAACCGCAAGCTCTGAATTCTTTGTTCCTTTGATTTTCGCGCATAAACTGCTGAGGCCTTCCCTGTCTAGAATGGAGAGGGCTTTCCTTTTTGCTTCTTTGACCTTCTTGAGGTTGACAGGTCGAAAGTTTTTTTCCATGGCTTCGTTGGTCTTCACTTGGTATGTCCGGAGGTCAGAAACGACGAAACCTCCCTCTTTGTCAGAGATACAAAGCTTGAGGTTCTTACGGCGAAGTTCTAGTACCGTGGAACGGAATCCCACCTGAGGCATGACGTTGGCCTTTTCCCGGGAAATGCTGTCCAGGCTTTCGCTGATGATCCGTGGCGCATCTTCCGTCGGAGCTTTTCCCGCAATGCGCCGAACAATTGCTACCTTGTCGACTCTGTCCAGCCGAGGCTGAACTGCGTATTTTGGGCCATTTTCCAATACCTGTCTTGACTTGGAAGTGAGTTGAACTTCCCCGAGGGTTACTACGGGGATCTTGCCTTGGTTGGGAGGTGTGTTCTTCGGTCTACCCTGCTTTAGGACAGGGATGTACCTTCTAGTCCATAGGAGCTCCGTTGAGTGCTTGGCTAGTGCTAAAAGGTGTTGAAAGGCGCTGAAGGATGTGGACTTGACACGCAGAAAATCATTCAGCAAGCGTACTTGCCGCCACATTTCCGATCTTGCTATCTTCGTGACCCTTTTGCCATGGCCAAGAGACGGGTTGATGAGACCGAACAGCTGCCTGACGTCCTGTGTCGAAGCAGATCACTAGATTAAGGGCAGCTGGGTACCCCCAAGAAATGCTGATCACGGTAAGCGAGGCGCTGCTTCACCGCTTGCCTCGCAAGGAATCTGCAACCACGGGGGAAGAAACGTGGACCAGCAAGAACATCGTTGTTGTACCCTACGTCCACGGCTTCACTCACAACCTCAAAAAGATCGCCGCAAAACAAGCTGTCAAGGTGGTTTGCTCTGCACCCAACAAAGCATACAAGATGTGCCGCCAAGTTAACAACGAAGAGCGAAGGATGAGGTGCGCAGTAAACCACCAGACAAGATACGCAGATTGCGACGAAGGTGTAATTTATCATTTCCCTGTCGCATGCGGTAAATGTTATATTGGACAGACCGGCAGGTGCATCAATGAAAGAGCTAGAGAACACGCAAATTCATTAAGAGCAACTGCCACATCAGGTTTCCTGGCTCTTCATTGCCGCCAGCCTAAGCACTCATCCACGGCCAACCTCGACAACATCTCAATCCTTGGAAGAAAAAAAGATAGGCTGGCCAGGGAAATCATCGAAGCTGTAGCCATCCACAAGAAAGGGAAGGACTGCGTAAGCACCCCGTCAATTGCACTCTCAACCAAAGAAAAAACGTTCCTCCATGATGTTTGCCCTGTCCCATGAACCGGCCAAATTTTACGCCCGTCCTGTTCGGCACCGTGTTTGTGCTTTTTGTTTTTTATCTCCCACATCATGTTTTACGTTTCTAGCCCTGTTTTAGTCGTGTCACTGTTGGCATTTTGGTTTAAATTCAACTTCAGGCTTTTAGCTCTGTTTTAGCCGTGTTAGTGTTGGCTTTTTGTTTTTTTCAACCCTCGTCTCACCTGTAGGCGAAGGAGCTTTCATGATTTCGCAGCCTCATGTCCATCTTCATGTTAAACTTCTAGCTTTGTTTTGGCGTGAATTCTTGCGGGTTTTTCATTCATATATTCTTTCAGTTGTTTCGTGTTTTGTTTTTATGACGCGGCTTTTGCTCTTTCACTGTCTTTGTTGTGGCCTAGATCTTATCCTGTGACTACTCTGAGAACTGATTCTCGATCATGCTTTGGTTCTCATCACGTGCGCACAGTTTTGCAACGCGGCCTAAGATTGTGGGGGGCTCAGTGATTTCGCTTTCCCGGTAACGGCTGTTTCGTCTTTTGTTCTAAGGATTTGTTACATTTGCTTTTGGTGCGGCCTTCTTTCGCCATGCCCTTTGCCTTCTCTCCATCCTTCTCTCCACCTTTACCACTGTATATATTTCCGCGTGTTCCGCGCCTTTTCATTAAAGTTGTTAGTCAGCAGTGTGTTCCGTGTTCCATGTGTCTCTCTTCGTTTGTGTCCCAAAGTTCATGCTGGCCCAAATCATGGATTCATACCAACTGGCCCAGAAAAATGCCATTTTGCTATAGACCTGACACTGCATTCACCTGACGTCCGCGTGAGGTGTTCAACCGCGCTTGACCGCATGGGAAGTGATCACTATCTGATTTTTGTGTTTGCTGGTGACTTTCGTATGCATGGTCCTAAAATTAGCAATGTGGTCAACTGGGACAAGTACAGAGAGCACCTAGAACGTGTCTCTGGTGATGTTGTGGACAAAATGATTTCTAGTAAACTAGCAGTAACTATGGCGGTCAAATTTACTGATCATTTTCCGGCCCCGGATATAAAACTCAGGAACCTTTGCGCAGCGAGAAGAAGAGCGGAACGCCAACTCGTGCGGAATAAGGACGACATGGAACTGAAGACGACCTTCAATAGGCTGAATTCTGCCATTGGACGGCACGCGAACAAGCTGTACAGGTCGCTATATACGCCTCATTCTGCGCTAGTTTGACTGTGTTCTCACCGATGACGAGAATACGGCGAGTTATTGGCAGCCTTGCTGGAGAATCTCGCCCTTCGAAGCCTTTTGAAGTTCTTGCAATACGCAAAAAAAAACCTATTGCGTGCTTGGAAGAGGAATTTGCAGACGCACTCGTACGTGCTAATTCTGTAATGTGTATATATATATATATATATATATATACCACCTGTTTCCTCCAGGTCTATCATGGACGTCCCGTTCACGCTTCGTGAGCTTCAGACTGCGCTCAGTGGCCTGCGGCGCCGGTGTGCACCAGGTCCCGACGGCATCACCAATCAAATGCTGAATAATCTGTCCTTGAAATTCAGGAAGGAGCTCCTCAACTTCATAAATCGAGTTTGGGAGACTGGCGATGTTCCTTCGTCATGTAAGGTGGCACATGTAGTTCCAGTACTGAAGCCTGGCAAAGACATGACAGACCTTGCCTCGTATCGCCCTGTGTCATTGACCTCCTGTGTAGCTAAGTTGATGAAGAAACTGGTAAATGAACGCTTATCGTGGTGGCTTGAGGACAGCAAGGTACTGCCAACATGTATGACAGGATTTTGCCGAGGTTTTAGTGCCCAAGATAGCGTCTTAGACTTGGTGAGTCACATTGAACACCAGAGAGCTTTCGGCCTTTCCACCTTAGCCATTTTTCTTGACGTTGCGAAAGCTTACGACAACGTGCTTCAGAGCTCAATTCTAAACAGTTTGCAAGGCATCGGCATACAGGGCCATATGTTAAGATTCATTTACAAGTAAGTGATCGCGCGGTTCATGTGCCGTTAGGGAGTACGTTAAGCACCGAAAGGGTTCTATCACGAGGTGTGCCTCAAGGAAGTGTCCTTTCGCCCACGCTCTTTAACGTCGTAATGGCGGGCCTTCCTGATTCAATGAAAAAATGTTGCAGGCAAGTGCGTATGTCAATATATGCTGACGACATCTGTATTTGGATAACTGGCTACGAACACAAGCGATTAGCCCTGAGAGCTCGACAGTCTCTACTTTCGGCAGAAGCTTACCTTTAAGGTGTGGGATTGTCTCTGTCAGAGGAAAACTCCGGCTTTTTTCTGTTTCCAGGTGTAGGAAGACGTCAAGCACGGTTGAAGATAAACCTCGGTCAGTATTGCATCCGTCAATTCAACCACACGCGTTTCCTGGGCGTCATTATTGACTCCCGTCTACAGTGGCGAAAAGCTGTAGACGCGATTGCTTCATCTATATCTTCGCGTCTCAATATGATCCGTATAATTGCACATGAGCAATGGGGAAACCATCCTTCTTCTATGGTCAAATTTCATGAAGCGCTAGTGGTCAGTAGCATAATGTATCAATTACCTTTAATTTCCCCCTCGGCACCACAACTTGAACGTCTCGAAGTTGTGCACAGAAAGGGCCTAAGAAGAGCCATTGGAGCTCCTCAGGCGGCTGCTAATAAGGCAGTACATCATGAGTCCCTATCGAAACCTCTTAGCCTTGCCGCTTCTCAGCGACTACTAATGCATTTTGGCCGCCTAGGAGAGACGGTAGCTGGGCGATCCCTTCTCCAGCGGCTCTGCAATTGATATGAGTCGAAGGCTTACTTGGCACTCAATACTCTCAGTTCTTTAGGCCTTAATGTCTGAAGGAAAAGGAAACGGTTGAAACCCCCCTGGTCTTTTCCGACCCCCGACTGTAAGGTCACAATTCCCCATGTGAGCGCAAAGCGCTGCTCTCCTTTGGCAGCAACCCGTTCGCTTGTACTTGAACATTTGGAAACAGAGTACGCCCGCCATCTTCAAATTTTCACGGATGGTTCTGTGGACAAGGTCTAACAAGCTAGCGCAGCGGCTTTTTACATTCCTTCTTTGGACTGTAAGTGGTCCGTACGCTGTACTGCTGTCGTATCCTCCACAACGGCTGAAAGTGTTGCTATTGGGGCGGCTTTACGGAAGTTAGGGTCTTGTCCGGCTCAACCTGTTGTCATCCTAACTGATTCAAAATCTGCCCTTCAGAGGTTAGAGCGCGGATTCCCTACTGATGCCTTGTCTATAAGCTCTCTGCGCAGCAGAGGCTTTACTCTGTTTCCAATGGGCGCCCTCTCACATAGGAGTCAATGGTAATGAGGTGGCAGACAATCTCGCCCATAAAGCTCTCTCAACAATTCAATCAAAAAGAATACCTCAATATGGGAAAAGTCTCTACAGGGAAACGGTGCTCGATCATTTCAGTACACTGTGGAGTGCGCCCCACAAGCCATGTGTGACCAAGGGACTGAGAAGATCCCAGGCGACTCTACTACATCGAATTCGCACGGCCTCTGCTCGCACTCCTGCATGGATGCATAAGACCGGCATAGCATCGTCTCCGCTCTGCTCTTTATGTGGTGTGTGCGGGGATATCAAACATTATATTATGTACTACCCAGAGTACAACGCGGAAAGGTATGTGATGTTCACTTCCTTCAAGAAGACAGGAACCCGTCAAAGTACAGTTCAGGACATTGTCTACCCGAATGGAAACCAGACATACAGAAGGGAGGCTGCGCCCCTTCTTATAACATTTCTGCAGAAGACGGATCTTTTTTCTAAATGGTTACAGCAGGAACGGACTATGAGCTACTGTGATTGAATGTGTGCGTAGATTGTGTCTTCTGGAGTGGACTACGTTATACTGTAAATGAATGTGTGTATGGACTGTGGCACTACAATGGCCTATGTTCTACTGTGACTGAGCATGTGTATAGATGGTGACTTCTGGAGTGGACTGTGCGGAGTGATTGTGTGGAGTGATTGTGTGCATAGATGGTGACTGCGGGATAGGAAGGTGTGTTATTATAAGAGACTGTGCGCATAGCGGGGTAGATGAGACAGGCTTTAGGACATTATTAATATAGAAGGGACGCTACGGTGGAGCAATTGCCGGCAGAAAAAGCAAGGCTAACCCCACCTGTAGCATTCAACACCTCAACTCAACTCCAGAAGTTCTATAGTTCGCGCATGTTCCGTAGCCAGACATTCACATTATTTAATTTACTCACGACATATGGATACAAAGAGTACCAATGTGATAGAAATGTGATGTGATGGAAAGATGGGCGAACGCTTGTGTTTTCTTGTACGCCCCTCTCTTTTTGTGCTCGTGTTTCGTGATTCTAAGATACTGTGTGGATAGCTTGGCCATCTGTTTCCTTTTTCCACAAAGTCCGCTTCGGTCTTCAAATATATGTACTTTTGACTGTTTCTATTCGTTATTCGTTCTTCACTCTGCGGTTTTAGTCTGCAGAGGGAAAAATGCAGAGGGAAGAAAAGTGCACTTGCACGAACAAAGCAGTTCGTTATTGGCTGGACTTTTCGAAACCGCTTCCTTCGCTGCAGTTCCCGTCTGGCTTATGGCTCATTTGCAGAAAAAGAATGGAGATTGTCGCGTTGAAATGATTGCGCGTGCTTCGTGCCATGGCTGTCAGGACAGTCACTAATGAATGAGCGATTGAGTACGTAAGTTAAGGAGGGAGCAAAAGAATAAATGAGTGAGTGAGTGAATAAATGTCTCCAAATATCAAATGCAGATAACATCGAACAGTGGAATCACATTGTATATTCTGCGACATTATTGCTTGCGCCAAATTCAGGACTGTTTCTTGCTGTCAGCGCAGGAACTCTTCTAACTAGTGGAGGGCACAAAAGGGGGTGAAAACTCTGCAGAAGCGGGGCTTCTCCTGGATTTTCAAGTTATAACTCATTTTAAACATCCTAAGAGGTTTAAACAAAAAAAAGGCGACAAGTTTACTCAAGGCAAGAACAGCAGCTCGGGTTTTATTTTCTTCTCTCCTGGCGAGTTTGCTTATCATTATTGTTGTGTTTGAGATCTCTTAAAACACTCTTGTGCGTGTGTTTGTTGTTTTTCTGATATTCATGATTGAAATTCAGGAGAGCAAGCTGCCGGGCTAGTTGGTGATGCATGTTGAAAACTAGGAAGCGCAAAATACCGGACGACGGACAGAGTAAGGGACACAAAAATCAGGTTCACGAGCGATCGTGAACCTGTTTTTTGTGTCCCTTACTCTGTCCGTCGTCCGGTATTTTGCGCTTCCTAGTTTTCATGATTGAAACATTATCCAAACCGTGCGTTAAAATGGCATCCGTTGCTAATGGCTCGCACTTCTATTAAACTATTCCTGGAAAGATGTTGCCAGAAAGTCTTGTTTAAAAGGAGATGAGGACCCTATCAAACTTGCCTCAGAGCAGCTTTGTCCCTACCTCCTGCATTTTTATATGAATATAAGAAGGCAAAATAAGCATTGTATGAAATTTATTTGCATCTTGAGATGAACGGCGCAGAACTGGAGACAATCGAGGGTCGAGTGAAGCCACACACGAGGTGCGCCGACTTTCAACAGACTATCTAGAAACTTTAGCCCCACTTATGAACGCGGTGTTCCAGCTCACCACATGTCGTGAGCGGACAGCAGTGCGGAAATTATAGGACTCTTTAGCGCCCATACACGAATGAAAACTGTCTTGCTTTAAAAGGTAGTTGTCTCCTATCGTATCCAGCACATGTCTAAACAGGGCAAAGGCCATAAACAAGCCACAAAAAGATTGAGGGACGAGGGGCACTTTATGAGGTGGCCCCTTGGCACCTGGCGAAGTGCTCGTGCTCCCGGGTCAGGCTACAGGCAGCAGACCCACGTTTCCCAAATCAGCCCGTTTCGGCCCCTGCTTTGCCGTTATAACAGTGAGCAATGCACGGATGGTCCGTTCGAGCTAAAAAAAAAAAAACGATTCTTCAAAGCGACACCACCCGAGTAATGCCTACTGCTATGAGCTTTGTTCCCGAGCGACCTACTTCCGCGACACGCTCCGAACGGCGTGACCGCCGCAGTCGTAGAAAATAAAAAAAAGGAAAGAAAAGAAAGATGGAATACCAAACAAAGACTGGCTGTGTCCGCGCTAACACCAGGATGAACACCGCTCCGTTCACGCCTTCTCGCCCACAAGTGCCACAGTTCCTTATCGGCGGCGCTCGTATAAAAGGCGGGAAAACGTATCTTTTTTTTTTTTAGGCTATCCGGAGAGCTTCCCACGTTTCGGCGACAACGCAAAAGACAGGATTACCAATGAGCTGAATGCTGGCAGAAGGAAACTCACCCGTGCTATCATCACGTTCAAGAACATCCGTATGTTTAAGCCGGAATACAATGGCCGATGACTATGCTATTTACCGTAAAGTTACTACTGAAAGTCACCAACAAGCGTTGCAATCAGACCTAAACGCTAATAATATGTGGTGTTCTTACTGACAAAATGACCCTAAATCATACCAAAACTAAGTGCATATCATCTACACGTTCGTTTTCCCGCATGCTAACCTCATACCTTATAGATAAAAATATGGTCGAGCTTACTTACACATACAAATACCTAGGAGTAAATTTTCAAACGGATCTTACATGGCCGGATCACATCAACTTTACTCTTGCAACTGCTAATCCCTCACTCGAAATCATGAATCACAGACTAAGGCAAGCACCCTCACGCTTAAAAAAGCTCGCATACACCACCTTAATCAGACCTAGAATTCAATATGCTTGTGCAATCTGGGACCCGAGCCAGGATTACATCATGCGTAACATTGAACCCCTGCAAAGCCGTGCTGTTCGCTTCATTTTACGCTTCACACAGACATTGATTGTAAAACATTTTATTCGCCGGGAAGAGCTTGGCAAGAGGTCGCGTTAAGTGGTCGAGAGTACATAGCCCTCGACGACTTTGTCAGCCCACTCCACCGCCAAAACTTGCGTTCTGGGGTCAGAGCTAGCCAGCACGGTCTCCCACCGCTCGAGAGAAGGAGCTGTAACTAGATCACCCGGAGGTGGCTCTATTTTGCAGTCCCACAGGATGTGATCGTAGGTAGCACGTTGGCCACAGTGTTTGCAGTTTGGGTTGTAAAGATCTGGATAAATGTGCGCGAGGAGTGATGGGGTGCGTATCGATCTCGTCTGTAGACGACGCCACGTAACCTCTTGTTCTGTAGTAAGTCTTTTGTCTGGAGGGGGGAAAATTCTCCTCTCTAGTTTAAAATGATTGGTGAGATCATGATATGTGATCATTGAGTCCTTCGTGAAATTCAGGGAGCCAGACTCATCCACTGCCCGGTCGACGAAACCTCGGGCTTTATTGTGGGCTGCCTCGTTCCCCGGATTCCCCGAATGGGCTGGGACCCATATCAATTCGGAATAATTTGGTGAGAATTTGGTTGCGTTAAGGATTCTAAGGGAGGTGTTTGTAATTCGCCCTTTAGCGAAATTATTGATACCCATTTTGGAATCGCTGAGGATGATGCTCCCTTGGGTATGTGCTAGGGCGAGGGCTATAGCCGCCTCTTCTGCCGTTTCAGAGGATTTCGTTTTGATTGTCGCCGAGACGATGTGGTCACCATTCTCGTTCACAACCACAACTGCAAAGGCATTGGTATTTTTGTATTCTGCCGCATCTACATAAAGTGTTGCCGCGCACTGTCTGTATTTCTTATGTAAGGCTTTGGCTCGGGCTTGTCTTCTACCCTCATGGTGTAAGGGGTGCATGTTTTTGGGGAGTGGTTTGATTAGTAGGGCCGTCCTATAGGCGCGGGGTAAGTCTACTTTAGCATCGTTATTCGTAGGTTGAAAGTTAATTCCGAGCCTGGTAAGAATACTCCTGCCAGTTCTGGAATTGGCTAATCGCGCTGTTTGAGCCATTAAATGGGCTTCTTTCAGTTCATTGTAGGTGTTATGTATTCCTAACCTCATAAGCCTTTCGGTTGAGGCATTTAGTGGGAGTCCTAACACAGACAAATTTCACAAAAGGCTGCATACTCGTATGTGACGCGCCAGTGCACCACTGTACTTTTATAGAATTAATATTCCTTCCTTTGTGCTCCCTCGAATACCACTACCTTCATTCAGATTTTCTTTTCCATTTTTTTTCTGCGTTATTTTTGTATTCTTAATCTCAGCTGTTGGAATTTTTACGCTTTTCTATTTGCGCTCTAGTGTTGTTTTCTTCGTTGTTTTTTTTTACTGTAATTCAAAAAATGGGGTCCGTATTTTTTGTTCCACCCTTTTCTCCACCTTTGATTTCAAGCAAAGTGCTCTCAAAGTGCTTCGTGCGTCCCCCTATGTAATACCCTTTCCGGGAGGCCTTTAGGGTAGTTGAATAAATAAATAAAAAGAAAAAGAGTAGCGCATGCCACGCGCAGAAGTAAACGTGCGGGTGGTCATGCAGGCTCACAAAGCCTGCTCTTTCTCAAACGCAGCTCTCCGTCGCTTTCCACGTCGTTACTTATTACTCGCGAAGATTAGGCTCTTGGCTGGTACGTGTTATTTAATACAACGGCAATTGCGGAAAGCACACGCTAATTGGCGGAAATTAGCTGTCAAGTTGCATTCAAGGGAACAGCAGCAGATCTAGTTGAAGACCGGCGAATGCAAATACTGTCTAAATCACACAATCCCGAAGCATCTTTCGACGCCTAAAACTCTTATGAATATAGATGAACCCAAATTACAGTGGCACATCATGCAATTGAAACAGGCTGGAGCTTTTTGCCGTACAATTCAAGTCCTTCTCTAAAAGAGGTCGATGGTCGCTGCCATATTGAGCGTTAGGCTATGCTTTAGCACAAGAAAGAGTTGAGGATTAAGCTTTCCCATGTTCTTCCCACAGCTTGCAGAAACTCGGTTCCACCGAGGGTAGTGAACAGGTCCAAACCGGTCATGTCCGTTGACCTTGAGAGTCATTTCTCGAGGGGTACAAAGAAGAATGGTAGTGCGCTGCCAGCACGTTGAGCTTGCTTCGCCGAAGGCACTCAAGCAACATTAAATCACCGGTCTTCTACTGATACGGCGAGTTAAACCCTGATAACTTTCCTTCCCTATTGCTTCTCTCAAGCCCACGGTACACGTGGCTGCTCAGTGTTCACATCTTTCACAGCGTTTAAGGTCATGTTTCTAGCATAATCTTAAAACTGGTTTATAGGGGTTCAACGTCCCAAAGCGCCTCAGGCAATGAGGGACACCGTAGTGAAGGGCTCCGGAAATTTGAATCCCCTGGGGCTCTTTAACGTGCACTGACATCGCACAGTACTCGGGCCTCTAGAATTTCGCCTCCATCGAAATTTATTTCGGGCCTTTTGGGTCAGCAGCCGAGCGCCATAACCACTGAGCCACCGCGTCGGCTTATAATCTTAAATATACAATACCAACTAGCCTAGAAGGCAGCTCTTATACGGAGCCTTTACAGGGCTACATCTCTTTGACCTCTGTCATGGCTCGCCATGTCACGTGACCTCCGACAGGTGGCAAAATGTACTCGTTTACTCGCGGACTGCATTCGAAGCGCGTCCGCCCTGCCATAGAGAGGTTACTACTGCCCGCCAAAATTGGTCGTGTCCTTTGAGCGCAATGCACGTAATAGAAACTAAATAAGCATAACTCTACAGGAGTCCCTATGGAGGCTAAATTACGTCGTCATGTTATGGATGTTATTTTAACAGGCCTCCAATAAGCATGGAAAATTTCAGCGCAAAGGAAACGGACGACATCGAAGAAACAGTCCATATGACAAGCGCTGAACTACGTGCTGAATTCTTATTGAACACCAGGCCGCAATTTATACCCAAGCATAGACATTCGGGCTGGCTGGAGTGAGTTTATCTTTATACATGCTAAGACATCACAAGGCTAGCTATCAGGAACAAACTTGACTGCACATCCATCAAGATCACAACACTCAATCCTTTATCAACGCACGAGGTGGACAGCTGAACATACATGTGCGACCAGCGGAAGGGCTGAGGGCGTGGCTCGTAAAACGCGGACGAGATGGTTAAACAGATGATCGATGGTCAGGTCGCGTCTTTGTCTTCATACCAAGAGCAGAATCACCACATCGTAGCAAAGGCAGTGTCGAGAAAGAGAAGTGGCACGTGTCGGTTCAGCTGTCCACCTGATACACTGATAAAAGATTGAGTGTTGCGATCTTGCCGGATGTGCAGTCAAGTTTGTTCCTGATAGCCATAGCAATGTGATGTCTTAGCGTGTAGGAAATTGGCATAGTTTTCAATAAAAATTCAATTCGGAGTTAAGCACTTGTGTGGTCTATGTTGCTTCGATGTCGTCCTCGTTTCCATTGCGCTGCCATTTTTCGAGATGAATGACTTACTAGCCGACACGAAGATATTTATGGGTGCATTTCCTTCATTAAGTGCTACTTAGTCAGGCAGGTTTTAGTGCAGACGATTGTTATCTTCACGGACGTAACTTGAATTCTGTCGTTCTGCCTGTCCTCTTTACCAAGCAGCCAATGTTGTTTAGCACCTCTTTTTTATGCTTCTCTTTCACGTGCAGTTCTTCACTTTTTTCACAACAGCGTGGAAACTAAAACCACTTATATACGAGTATTCGTGTTCTGCGTTATACGCTGGGAAGTGTCCCATAAATGCTGTAGGACATACTACATGACTCCGGACTAACAAGCCACGGCCAGATTGATTCCCAACTTTAAAAATTGGCAGTGGTTTAACTTGGCTAACATAGCAACTCAGCAAAAAGCCAGGACGCTTGCTAAGCGTTTGAGGTTCGTCCATGGCAGCACCGCTACACGCTCGCGACAGCCGTTTTATATATACCCACAAGGCCACGTGGCTATGGCGTGGTATCGCATGGTCTTACGACACCACCATCGGATGTCACCACGTGGCTTCACATCAACCTATCGGATGTTCGTAAGGTCAAAGGTCAACCCAAAGGTAGTCCAATGTCAAAGCTCAGAGAACAAAAGGTCAGAGGTCAACTAAAAGTCATGGGTCAAGGTCAGGGGTCAAGGGTTCGACACCATAGCTGTATCACATATGGTCATACACGGCTAACGTGGTCGGGCAGAAGGTCGTTCAAGGTCATTTTCCAGCCTACGCGATGATTGCTTAACCTAGCGCAATGAAGCTTTTCGCTTCAATAAATTATCGGACCGCGCCTACTGGTTCGTGCACAGACAATCACTTTTGGAATAGCGCGTCGCATTTCGCGCAAAATCTCGCACGCCATTAATATAAAAAATTAGCACAGCAAAAGCTAATCTAAGAAAGAAATTTTAAACAATTTTGTGTTCAACAAAAGTTCTGTACCCTACAAGCAGTTTTCTTATGACGTTCAAGGAATGCATGTTTCTTAGCGTCATTCTATTTTCCGTTTGCGTCGAACGCATTTGTACCTTTTGCAGCTCCATGGTCGCTTCGAAGGGCAAGGTAGGCGAGGTCTGATCGATGAAGCACACACATGCCTCGGAGCAGAGCCGGACACAGCCGGAAGAGGAAGAAGAGAGCTCCATGCAGGTGAACGGAATACATCATTAGTTGAGTTGAGTTGAGTGGTTGTAAACCACCGGTGGGATTAGCCTTGCAGTTGCTGCCGGCAATTGCTCCACCGTAGCGACACTTAAATAGAAATCACAGAAACACTGTCAGCAAAAACCCAAATAGACACTCCTGAGGTCACCATGTGGAGGCCAAATCCGTGTCCTGCAGGTAAAGTAGAAGGCGAGAAGCATCCCTTCTACTCGACTGGCTCCCGCGCGGGAAAACAGTGTCCTGAAGAGAACTGTGAGGAACTCCTGCCTTCTTGAGGGACCCGAATAACACAGCCCGTTCCGCGTTGTACAAAGTACAGCACAAGAGGTAATGTTCTATGTCACCACACACACCACACGTTGAACACAATGGTGACAACGCTAGGCCAGTCTTATACATCCACGCCGGCGTACGAGCAGAATCCGTGCGAACGCGGTGCAGAAAAGTGGCTGGGTACCTTTTGAGACCCTTGGTCACACATGGCTGATGAGGAGAGCTCCACAAAGAACTGAAGTGGCACAACACCACATCTCTGAACATTTGCTTGACTTCATGAGGGACTCCATGTACTGGAATCCCGGAGAGAGCTGTATGGGCGAGGTTGTCTGCTATCTCGTTGCCTAAGACACCTATGTGCGAGGGCACCCATTGAAAGCGTATAGAGAAGCCTTTGCTATGTAGATTCTGCACCAAACGTTGGGATCTAAGACTCAAGGCATCAGTGGGGAACCCGTACTCTAACCTTTGAAGGGCAGATTTTGAATCCGTAATTATGACAGCAGGTTGAGGCGTACAACACAGTAGCTTCTTTAGAGCTGCCTCAATGGCAACGCTTTTGGCCATTGTGGAGGACACGACATTAGTAAAACGAACAGACCAATCATACTTCAAAGATGGAATATGAAAAGCAGCTGCACTAGATCCTCTGACCTTGTCCACAGAGTCGTCTAAAATTTTGAAGATGACTGGCATATTCGGTCTCAAGATGTTCCAGTACGAGCGAACGCATTGCCGCTAAAGGAGAATTCCGCTTAGCGCGAACGTGGGGAATTGTCAAGGAACAATCGAGGCTCGGAAAGGACCAAGGTGGCTTCAACGTCTTAGGTCGATCTCGAAGGTCGAGACCCAGAGAACAGTCGAATGAGGACATGTCGTGTCCCTGAAGGGCAGACGCTTATCTACACACGTGCTATCGGCGTCAAATGAAATGCGAACAGCGGAGCGCGTAGCAAACCGTCCAGCTTAAGCCATCTGCCTGTCGCTGTCAGTTACAGGCGCGCTCTTCAGGTTTGCGACAGTTTCCTTTCGTTTTATTTGACTCTCGCTTCCTGGCTTTGCCGCTGGAGCGCCACATGCATGTTTTTCACAGATCACAACTTGCACAGCGTGGATTCGCTGGCGGCACTGAGTGAAGCGAGCTGTCCTATCTCCCTGGTTTGCCGCGCTTTTATTTTTTATTCCATCACTGCCGTGTTATCAGTGTCCGGTTCCAATGTGAAAGCGGGAAAGATCGATCAGTAATGGTCGGTGTTCATCGTAGCCGTTAATAAATAATAATAATTGGTTTTGGGGGAAAGGAAATGACGCAGTATCTGTCTCATATATCGTTGGACACCTGAACCGCGCCGTAAGGGAAGGGATAAAGGAGGGAGTGAAAAAAGAAAGGAAGAAAGAGGTGCCGTAGTGGAGGGCTCCTGAATAATTTCGACCACCTGGGGATCTTTAACATGCACTGACATCGCACAGCACACGGGCGCCTTAGCGTTTTTCCTCCATAAAAACGCAGCCGCCGCGGTCGGGTTCGAACCCGGGAACTCCGGATCAGTAGTCGAGCGCCCTAACCACTGAGCCACCGCGGCGGGTTCGTAGCCGTTGCCGAATCGCTTTTTTTTCTGATACTGGGCGTAACTTTAAAGCCACCAGAAAACCTCAAATACGCTGGGACCCAACACTCACGCGTCATTTGAAACCGAAAATGTCAAACGTACGACCCAAACGGAGAGCCCGGATTGTTGCTTCTCTACAGTAATGGTGTGCCGCAACGCAAGACTGCAAAGGAAACAGGTCGCCCGCTGTCTACGATTAATAGAATTATCCAGGGAGTCAATTTGCCAGAGTTTTCCAGAATTTTCAAGGCATTATGAACGTGGCGCTCCGACGGCAAAGAGAGGAAAGGAACTCAAAAGAAAACAGAAGCAAAAGTATCGAAAACCGGATGCGCTCGCCTATCGCTGATAACGACCGGCAGATGGCATAACATGGACGTTCGCCACGCTTTCCGCTGTTCGCAATTCATTTGACGCCGATAGTACACCAGCCCCGGACGTCCAAACAACCGCTTTCAGAATTAATTTCTCAGAATTAACGGTCGCCGCTCAAATGGAGCATTCGGCGCACTACGCACGCTGTATAAACTGTGAATTACTTACGTATTTACGCTATACAAGCACTTTCTTGCAGTCTTCCGGATGTCTAGCATGATTTAGTTTGATAAGTCGCCCACTAGAATGCAGAACTAAATAACAGAACGAAAATGATTTCTCGAGCATTTTAAACCACACACTATTGACTACAATGGATTTTAATCTCGTGCGTGCGTCATCCCGAAAAAGGCATGAAAATTGCTCGTGTATATTTCTTGCCCTTCATGTCTACGGTTACAATACAGGCAATTTTTTTTGTCCCGATCATAGCGTCTGTGCACTTTGCTTGAGTAAATTACTGCCAGTTCCTAATTATGAAGAAATACCCACAAAACACATTACATGCACCGGCGGAAATTTTCCGGTGTAGTTTTAGTTTTGAGCTGTATTGCAAAAATGCCTACTTTTAGACCTTTGGGAAAAACTGATTTCCACCATCTAATCTACCGCTTACATTCGCTCACTTCCTGACGAAAATATTCTAGTAGCGACATATTATCGCGACGCCATATATGCCTTCAGAAAACGACTGGCACCTAATGCCCTTGATGTCGCTTTAAATTTATGAGATAAAGTTACCAATCTATCTGTACTGTCAACAGCGTGCTTGAGGAGCGACGACTGGCAAAATTTTATACGACCGGGTTTTCTCGATAAATACAATATTCTTCAAACAATCATTATTGGGTGAAATGGCTTAGAATACATTACAAAACTGGAAACAACGCTGAAGCCACACCAAAAATTTGTAGCAGATTATGATTATTAAAAGAGTTCATAGTTCATGGGGGCTCAAAGTTCCAAAGCAACTCAGGCTATGAAGGACGTCGTAGCGAAGAGCTCCGGAAATTTCGACCAACTGGAGTTTATTAACGTGCACTGAAATCGCACTGTACACACATCTGCAGAATTTCGCATACATCGAAATTCAACCACCGCGGCCGGGATCGAACCCGCGTCTTTCGGGTCAGCAGCCGAGCGCTATAGCCACTACACCACCATGGCGGCGATTATTAAAAGAGGATAGTGTACGTCTATCAAAAGTGCTTATGTCACCAAAAGAATTGAGTGAAAGTTTGGTTACTACTAGGTAATAGGCACACCCCAAGAACAGAGCCGTTTTCTAGCAATTAATTAGTACTTACTGACATCCTTCTTTTTTTTAATGTCTTGAAGAACTCGGGAAAGAAGCAGTTGAAACTGGTTGTTTTTGATGGCATTGTTCCTTGGCTAGGTGAAGAATCCCAGTAGTGCCAAAAGATGCGCAGACCAATTAACTATTGGGACACCCTTTATTTCCACGGTTAACAAACATGGAAGAGTGTTTTATTTATTTATTTATTTATTTATTTATTTATTTATTTATTTATTTATTTATTTATTTATTTATTTATTTATTTATTTATTTGTGTGTGTATGTTTGTTTGTTGATATATTTATTTATTTCATAATAACGAAAGGGCCCTCATGTTAGGGTATTAAATAAGGGAAGGTGAGCGACACATATACTTCCAGGAAAAGTATTCGTAGCACAAGCACTTTAACACTTCTAACGCGTGTAAAGGTAAAAAACATTGAAACAACGACATTTCACATAAACACTGCGCAGAAATAGTTGCACCTTTTCAATACCTACCTAATAAGCATAATAACACAATAGTCGTAACGTTCCATCATATAATTAAAAATTGACTAAATCGTAATAATTTGATGCAAAAGATCTTGAAACGAGGATGAGATTCTGCAATGACACTCTGATCGTAGGCTGTTCCAGTTAATTTTTGTCCTGAAAATGAACTATCTTGCGTGATTTTGTGTGCTGTAATCATTATCATGGTCACAACATGGGAAGATTGCAGGAGGTGGCAGAAAGAAGTCACCGTGCAGCCTTGGATCTTATACAGCTCAGCGAATAATGTTAGACAAACGTTCTGTCGTCGATGTGATAGAGGTTCTGGCTCGTCATAATGTAACACTGTGACGCTAGTGAAAAGTGAGTAATAATAAAATATCAAACGAACAGCACGGCTTTGCAGGCATTAAGCATTAAATATTGCTTCTAGTATATGCTTGATGAAGATCCCTGTAGCCAATGCATATTCGATTTTCGTTTAGCTGAGGACATGCATGCCTAATGTTACGCCTAAGAAGACTAAGTGCCTAAGAAGAATGGTATGTTCTGGGGAGGCTCATAAATTAAGACTGACGAAAAACATGGATTCATGACTTCTGTATGGTTTTCGGTGGGAACAGAGAAACCATCTTGATTGACCAAGGTAAAGTTTTGTGAACGGTTGGCGCTTGGTCAGTGGTGTCCAAAATTTTGGGGCCTTAGTTTTAACTATATTGTACAGATCCTGGTGAAAGAATTTTTTTATTTTTAGTACGCCGTAACAAACCCATGAATTCATGAAGACATCTAAAGCATTTTGTCCATTATGAAGCAAAACTGGAATATTTAGCCTGACGGTAAAAGCGTCCATTTCTCTATGAAAGTCTCCTTAGCGTGTTAGAATTAAAGTGTCTTCAAGCATCACCGCGAATACGTATGTGGAGAACATACGTGTCTACGAGTGACAGTATCTTATTTTTCAAAAGGGACCAGTATTGATCCACCGTTCGATGACATGACGATAGTCGCAAGTACGAAAAAAACTTGTTTAGCTCGAAGTTGATCCCAGTGAAATCGGCTTCCCCGTACGGATGTGTTTTATTGATGGTTCTCACGTTTACTGATTGTTCTCTTAACACAGGTGAGTGTATTTCTATGTGTGTGGAGCTCTGTGCACAGAAAAGAACATGCACGCAAATATTTAGCTGGATTATTTAGGCTTCATACAAATCAAGACACTGCGTCAGCCTGTAATCCTGCATCTCCGAGAAAGAATAGCGCTACACAGACACGAAACGAAAGAAGGCTTCTCCTTATTCTTCTCGTTCATTTCACGGTCCAGGGAGTGTGCTATAGCCACATAAGTTGTAGCGATGTCAAGCTGATCGCAACAGAAACGGTTCACTAGTCGATAATCGAATATGTACTGGCGTACATATTCTATTATATGCTGATGACTGTGTTTTATTTCGCGATGTTAGCAATGAAAACGATCAGAGTGACCTACAAAATACGCTTACTAATATTGTACAGTGGTGCAAGCGCTGGGACATGACACTGAACGCAGATAAAAGTGTTTCTCTTCGCATAACTAACAAGATAAACGCTCTACAATATGCATATAAATTAGAATCATCCCCATTGCAACAAGTAGCGTCCGTAAAGTACTTGGGTGTAACACTTACTAATAACCTTTCCTGGAACTCTCACATAGATAACATCTGTTCACTCGCATTCCGTAAGCTCTGTTATATAAGGCATAAACTTCGAAACGCCCCCGCTAACGTTAAGCTCTTAGGTTACAATACTCTAATTAGACCCAAGCTTGAATATGCTTGCATAATTTGGGACCCGTATACTAAGTCTAACATAAGAAAGCTCGAGAACGTTCAAAGGAAAGCAATTAGATTCATATATTCAAAATATCTACCCACTGACTCCCCCTCAGACTTGATGCATGCTAACGGTATTGAAGAACTACAGGTAAGAAGACGAAATTTTCGTTTAGATTTTCTTTCATTACTTCTTAATAATAAACTTAGACTTGACCCTTCTGCTTATCTTTCCCCAATGCCAACACGGAATACACGACACTATCACAAACTCTTTTAAAACCATATTTTGCCCGGACTAACTCGTTCAAGTTTTCCTTTTTCCCACGCACCATATCTGACTGGAACTCATTAACCGAACCAAATCAACCCTGAAAAACAGACGCGTTCCTCAGCCATCTTTGATATTGCGTATTATGTATTTTTTTCTGCTTTGTCTTGCATTGCTGTATTGTTGTTTTACTACATTATCTTTGCTGTATTGTTGTATTTTTGTTGCTATACTTTTGCTTTTTGTGCACCTGCCCTTCCTGCTTGGACCTAACCATGGTCTGCAGTATGCACATAAATAAAAATAAATAAATAAGATAACTATTTCCTGCGGTGCTGTATTGGTCTTCAGCTGGTCGTACCTGTCCGGCTGGCCCTGCTCAGGGATAGGTTGCATAGACTTGACTCGAGCGGTGGCTAAACGCTGGCACTCATATCGGGATGCAGCTGCTTTGAACAGCGGCTTTTGGAAAGTAACAGTCATAGAGGGTAGAGCACCAGAAAGAGGAATGAAGCTTATGAAGCAGAAGGAGAGATAGCAGGATAGAACCTCAGTTCGTTGCCTCCTTGTTCTACTGCCTCGTCAGCTGGCTTCGACCGCTGTCCCCTCCTTTCCCACCGAGTACCTCGCCAGCTTGTGCTTTGTTTTGGGCGTGCCTGCCACCGTCGCTGTCTCTTTTCCACACCAATCGCTCCTGCTCGGCAGAGCGCAATGGTCACGCACTGGAGTAGTTGACGGTGGCACCCAGCTGGGCAGCCGTTCTAGAAGTAAAATGGCGCCTGGGCACCACCGACAAGAAGGGTGCTGTGCTAAATACATGTCGCTACCCACATACGTTCACATACCTTCCGCCGTCGCATGCCTTCAATGCATACAAGAAAGCACTGGATGAATTCAGTGTTTTAGAGCCCTTGTTGTGCATAACTACGCATCATCTCATTGTCTATCTAGATTCTTAAGTATCTCAA
Organism: Amblyomma americanum; assembly: GCF_052857255.1. Classification (NCBI taxonomy): domain Eukaryota; kingdom Metazoa; phylum Arthropoda; class Arachnida; order Ixodida; family Ixodidae; genus Amblyomma; species Amblyomma americanum. The sequence goes on from NC_135500.1 coordinate 212,805,258, forward strand.
CCGAACATCAGCAAACAGTAACAAATCGCAAAGAACCTCATCCGAAATGGGCTTGAATTAGCGTGGGTACTTCATATCTATTCGTCAGTGTGAAATGGCCAGAGAGTTCGAGGCTTTCGTGGCGTCTTTTCAACGCTTCGTCACAAAAGTGTGCTCACAATATCCGGCTATTTTCAAGCTCTGCTCTCAGCATATTTTCCTTTTATAACGAGAATCGACCATGTGGATGCAGCTTGGAGGTCGGCTATAGACCTAAGAAGACCCCTCATCAGTCCTATACTTGTCGGACTGACGGAAAAAAAAAACAGGTGTTCTTGTGTGTGCTAGTTCTTGAATGCGTGTTTTCACCAACGTTTTTAGCGTTGATATTGTCAGAGCAGAGATTATTTGTTCTTTTTTTCACTTGAGCGTCGTGTGCAATCGCCTCTTACGCACGTGCCGACCTCCTCTTTCTTGTGTGAGCAACGTGTGGTACAGAACACTATACCCAGTGATCGTATACGAAAACAAGCTACTCACTCAGTCTTTCTTCATACTTCAAACAATGTTTCAACGACACGTACTCTTCCTGCACGTGTCACCTTCACGAGCAGACACTATATGCACCTAGATGCTTAATGCGGCGTGTGTACTAACCCGATATTGCATTCCGTCAGCGGCGCACGTGCGCTGTTCTAGCGCAAGCACTGGCACTGTTTGTCATACTGCGGGACAGAAACCATCAGGCCCTTCCTCTTCGCGCTCGCGAAACATCGTTATCTCCGTCTGCCTCCGCCTAATGGCAGGAGATTTTTCCCGTCGGTCTCTGAATTGCCAGACCATCTATGACGACTGCCGTCCACATCATACATCGCGTGCTATGCAAGCAAGGGTTGGCGGCCTATTGATTCATTGCGTCCATCTCCTGTATATAGCCGCAGTCCACGGCACCTGATAAGTGGGCGTGACTGAACGTAGTGACGAAAGCCTCCGCGTTGTCAGAATGTAGCTTGAGACCGGTTTTGGCTTCCTTGTGCACACGCAAGTGGACAGCAGCGACTGTATAAACGCGGGGCCTTACTAGCGACGTCGGGAATGTGGTTCGTGTCGCCACGTCATTTTGGTGGGCGTAGACAATGTTGCTCTTTTTTGTGGGCACCCAAATGGTGTCGTTTTGTGATGTGAGGGGAAGGGAGGCGGTTCACAGCTGTCGGCGTCAATTAATGGCGCAGGAAAATATCAAGGTTTTGTTGCTTTCTTAGAGCGCATTTGGTTCTGTAGCTACCTCTGATGATGCTGACTGCTTAGCAGGACAAAAGAAAAGGACACCCAGTGACGCCGAGAAGTTCACTAAGGCTGAAACTTCCTGTTGTTAGAAGGCGCTCTGATTGCTCCAATATGTGAAGAAGACAAAATTGGTATAAACTTCCCATATGCAGTAGAGAACACTAATAACGAACCCGGCGGTCGCGCGGATTGCGTTCGTTGTATCCGAGGTTCCTAGGAAGTGGACTTCTCATTTTAAAGCTAGAAATACGAAGTCTGACGAACCTGGCGTTTATTTCTTTCCAAAGCCTTCATTCGTTATAAGCGTCGGCTTCTTTAAAGGAGACCATACCACGGCACTTTCCAAGCGTTCAAGAGCGGTAATGCTTTTTGTTCGTCGCAGAGGCCCCAAGTTCCAACAATTAAGCTGTTTTGAGAACACGATATAACTAATCGTGGTTAAAGCGTTCACGGCAACTATTGGCGGGTCCGCCTCCTCGTCATCGTCATCAGTTTAAAATAAATATAAATAAACAAAACTTACTGTTTGAAGTGCTGAAAAGCAATCTGCAGTTGGAAAATATCGAAAATGTCGCTACGACAGGCGGCAAGCACAACTTTATCCGCAAATCTTACCAGCATTGCACTGTACACTATTGGTCCTTTACTCCAACAAGTCGGTGGAGGTACTTCTTCCGTAGAGAGAACGGATAAGCAAAAATCAACTGCCTAGTTGTTGTTTTTTCCTGGAGCAACGTCTTTCCTGCCCGTCCAGGCCGGTCACCTCAACATAGCGCCACCACCGAACGTACTCGAGCAGCAGGAACTAAGCCTATCCAGGCGCCACCGTCCCCTCACCCTCAATCACACTCTGCAGTGCAGAAGGGGCGAGGGAGTGTCGGTGCCGGTCTGCAGGCGCTCTGCGACCTGGTGGCCCGGATACCCTTCCTCCTCCAGCATCGGCTAAGGCCGGAAATCCGTGAGGAGGAAGCAAGAGCACAACGCATCGCTGCTTCTCTCTCGAGGCGGCTGCAGTGGGGGAGTAATTGCACTCGGCGATGCCCCAACTAATGCGTTCCTCTCAGGCGCCGCGGTGCCAAGGGCGATCATTCATTGTGCTCCGCCAACGGCGCTGAACTTGGCAGTCACCGCCAACGGCGCTGAACTTGGCAGTCACCGCGTAACGCCTCTGGGGCGCCGAGCGTGAAGCACGCTACGTCGACACGTTGCGCGAGCGAGCGTTGAACTTCGCAAGCACGGTGACCTGCACGTTTGTTTTTGCACGTGTAGATGAGAATGCTGGCCGTGGTTAGTAGTGCCCAGGGTATATTCCACCTTAATGTTCAGGCGGTAGGCCGAGGCATCGCAAGCTCATGGGGCTGAATACGCATCACGTATTGCGGGATTTGCGGTCAAAATGCAGGAAACCCTACTAAGCCAAACTAGACTAACCCAAATGCTATTCAAAAACAAACTTTTAAGGAAAGAAAAAGTAATAGGCCACCGTTTCTTGTCGGTATCTACTGAAAAGAGGTCGAAAGGCGAACTATAGGCCGACATCGGAACGCTTACTGTCCTCCAACTCGAGTACAATGTGCATTTGCCATTACCACCGCAGAGGTTTGCGTTACCCGAATTCGGTTTCATGTTGGCTTTCTTTTAGGTGTTTAACGACCCAAGGTGACTCAGACTATAAGGGACGCCGTAATAAAGAGCTCCGGATAATTTAGACCATCTGGTGTTCTTTAACGCGCCCTGACATCGCCCAGTAAATGGGCCTCTAGAATTTCGCCTCCATCGAAATGCCACCGCTGCGGCCGCGATCGAACCCTCGTCTTTCGGAATAGCAGCCGAGATTCATAACCACTGAGCCACCGCGGCGGCTGCGTCACTCGAATGAAGATCGCTCAAGCGTTACAGGCACAAACACCCTTACAGCTGCCAGGTCACTCTGCGCCCCCAGTCTGTATGAATAAGGTTGATATTGTGCCAAGTATAACTGTCGAGCTAGCACACCTACCTAGTACGAAACAAAGAAGTATAAGACAATGATCCAATCAATAAAAGCATAAACGAAAGCACTACTTGACCTAGCGGCACTGACAGGTTATTCTGCGCGGGGAAAAACCGTTATTTGTAGCAGGTCACAGGACACTGAACTGTGTGTGGCTGGGTCGACAATCTCGCACGGTGTCATAGGGCAGCCTACACGGAAGTGTCTGCTTGATTAGCAAGCACCGAGTCTGTACAGAGAGCAAAGGCAATGGCTCGAGGAACAAGTTGGCGCCGAGTTCGTCGACCCGAGTAAACAAAAGAGCCACGGTGGCATTCCTGTCGGCGTAGAATAAGACGCGTCGAGCGAGCCGTCTCGGCAAATAGTGACTCTTGTTGACTAGCCTGCTGCGATGTATGGGACACGCGACTGGCTAGGAGGCGGTGGGAGCTCAGAAAAGGGGCCCAAGATGGAACTAGTCGGGACAGGAGCTCCGGAATGCAATACCTGCATGTCCGCCTAGCTCTCTGTCAGCAGGGTCGTCACGCGTATAGATAGCAACGTTTGCCTTCGATCACAGACACACCAAATTTTCCCATTATTGGAATCGCACCGATGCATTTAAAATCGCAAGATATTTTCAACCTGCATGACAGAAATTTCATTACGATGCTGCCCATGTTTCCTGACCTCGGCGCGCCTGATAGTTTCAATCTTGTTCCTCGCGATGTCACAGCGGTGTCAGATACGAAATTCGGAACGTTTATTTTGTCACATGGTTACAGATCAGTGTGGCCATTCGTCATCGCACACGTTACAACGCACCATAAGAAAACTATACATCTACTCAGTGTTATAGTTCCATGACTAGCCTTTGGCTGTAATTAAACAAAATGAATTTTCCTTCTCTTCAACTTTTACAATGCCGGTATCTGTAATGTGCGAAAACAAAAATTCTAAAGCTGTCCTGAGTTTTCATTTAGCGCTCAATGCCTATTTTTGCCTGGAACTCTTTGGTAATTATTTACTTTCGTTAAGAACATGTTAGTTTTTCAGTAGATGGTCGCACATTATGTACACACTCTGCAGTGCCGCATCCTTTGAACACATAGAATGCACTACCAAGGTAGGTTAGATCCCTGTAGCGGCGAGTTCTCAGCACCAACACTCGTAAAAGTCTCGTATAGAGTTAGCAGCGCTCGCTAAAGCGTGACAATGTTAACTGGACTCTCTTGAGAATGCAACAAATGAAACAAAGACAATGCCTCTATAGACCAGTGGTCGGTGGGTGCTTACGTTTTCAAGGTATAAGTTTGACAGTAACAACAGACTTTGATGAAGGGAAAAATATTGCGAGAGAAATGTTGCGTTGCTCGCACAACAAGACATGAAAGCACAATGAGCACGTCCTGCGAATGGTAGGTGAAAAAGATGAAACTAGAATCTCAAGGTGCTCATCGGCCGGCCATTTAGCAGGAACCAGTAGTTTCCCACGAAGGGGGCATCAACGTTTGCACAGGGCACTGCGGCATATGTTTCACAAGATTTCAAGCGCACGGGAATAGAATTCGCTCACACACACACACCAGGCACACGTAAGGCGCGCGCAGTCGACGCACAGCCGAAAACTGCTGGTCGCTCCGAGCATAGTTAGTCCTTCTTTTCTCCTTGCACTGTGCAGAAGTCCAAGTTGCCGTTCGAAGCGTAGGCAGTGATGTAGAAGTTAATGAATAGTATCAGCCCCAGCGTCCCCTGTGCCGACGCCATGACAGTGAGCACCATCGGATAGCCGCAGTCGTAGAAGATCGGTATCGACACATGGAGGGTGAGGAAGACGAACTGGAAGATCTGAAGCCGGGTCAGGTACTTCTTCCACCACAGGTATTTCTGAACCGCGGGGCCGAGGGCAGCGAGAAAGTAGTAGGAATACATGACGATGTGGATGAAGGAATTGAAGCAGATGCCCATCAGTACCTGGCCGTCGCATCCGAAAGTGATCCAGAGCCAGCCACTAAACACCACAAGGAAATGATGAAGCACGTGCAGCATGGTAATGTGGGAAAACTTCTTCCGCGCCAAGAAGAAAATTGTGTCGAAGAAATCAGCGATGCGCACGAAAAGATACCACCAGGTCAGGTTGAGGATGGCCATTGCGTTCTCGTCGCGGGAGTAGCTGACTCCCTGGCAGAACACGTTGTAGCCTCCACCGATGTAGGAGCGCCGAATGTATTGGAAGAAGAAAAACGTGTTCGCGATCACCATGGACAAGTTGTAGGCCATCATGAGAGGCTTGAGGTCGAACGGCTTGCGGTTCATCATCCATCGCGGACCGCCGAACTTGACTACGTAGATGTAGCCGAAGAGCAGAGGGAACATAAACTTCGGATCGGCGACGAGTGTCCAACCTTCCGTGCGGGGGTCTCGTAAAGAAAGCACGTACCTGTACAGGTCCACAATCTGGGCTGCCACGCCAGACGCCAGCGACGTCATGCTTGTGAAGCTCTGCGGTCGCGAGCACGCGACGGTCGAGTTCTAGTGACGATCAACTTTGCGCCCTCTTGGGGTTGCACGGCGCGAGCGCACGAGAGGAGAAGATTCGGGGCTACGCGCGGCGTCGGGGGCCCGCTGGAGGCGCCGTGTGGTGGGTCACAATGCGAAGCTGCTGACCACGGCGTTCCTAGCAAGTTCGTGCGTGGAGCCGGCGGGCCGCGCAATTTCGAGGGAGAGAAGGTGCGGACGTGACTCGGCCGACTCAGGCAGGAGGGGCGGGGAAGAATCGGCGAACTCGCCTAACGGCAGCCCAGCGTCTTTCACATCTTCGTGACACACATTTTCTTCCTCTCCCTTCCGGTTGGACTTTACGCTCCCGATACCACGGGTCCATTTTCACGGGCGCCGCTCCCGAGTAACAACCGAAGCACCGTTAGCGCTGAACTTCCTTGTTTTATTATAAGCTCCCTCCGGTAAAGAGAGGTCTGATTTTCGCATAAACTTCGCTGCGCAGACAATCTACACTAGATAAGGTACAGATATGCGCATGCACACAGCCCACGTTCTTCGTATCACGCTGAACGCGTCGACGGGGATGTGCGCAGGTGATGGCGAGGCAGAATGAGTGTCTTGTGCTTCGCCCGTATGCTTCGACGCGTCGGTGCTGTCAGCTAGGGACTACGTGAGCAAGAGGGTGAGGGCGATGTCTAACTTCCCTCTCTTTCCTCCTCTCCTCATCGCCTGGCCGTTCACCTCGGGGTGAGGGAGACCCGCCACTACGCCGCTGCCTACCTTTTGTCCTCCTGCCGGTGTCACGCAAGTGGCTCTGGCTGGTCAGTTCCTTCAGTTCGCGGCTGCCGCCTTTGCCAGGAGGGAATAATACCCCTGTCACACGGGCACGGCAAAGGCCTTTGAGAATGAGGTACTTCTGTTCAAAGGCATAAGGAGTGTAGCTACACAGCACAAATGTTGCGCCTTTGCCGCTAAGGGCCTTGGAGGCGAAGGCGCCCGTCCGAGACCTTTAGAGCCCAACGGCGCGGCCTTCGAGAACTTGCGATGGCGGTGCCATCCAACGTCAAAAAGTAAGAGCAATGAAAATAAGTAGATGCAGCCAACAATGTTTGAAAACATCTTTTAAAAATACAAAAGGTTTGTCTGGCTTTGCTTTCTGTACGGGTGTTTATATTTTATGCCCATATTTGAAGGCAGTAAAGTCTTGCAGCAACACCGAGTGCCCCTGGTGGCCAAAGCAATACACAAAACCTGCTGCTGATGATGAGAGCAGCTTTTGCAGTTATTCCAAGCAAGCAATTAGAATGAAAAAAAAAGTCTCAGCTCAACGAATGAACAGAATACCCCACTTTAATTATAAAACACTCCCTTCGGCCGGCTCGACCACACCAGCGGGCGCTAAGCCTCAACGACTGTTACCTTTGGGCTGCGCCATGTAGCAGCGTCGCTGCTCCTTCAAGCTTTCGCTCCTTTGATGAAAAGAGGCGCCTTTGCTGGAAAGGCCTTCGAGAAATGCCGTGTGACAGGGGTATAAGGTATTAAGAGAACTTCTTGTTGGCTAGTTGGTAATTGATCACTGTACTTTAAAGGTGCCAAACCCACACACACATGCGAACGAGAGAAGAGAATGGGACAGCGGGAATAAGGTAGATGTTTGGTAATTCTCGGGATGATGCCTTTTTTGTGCCCTAACGTTGTGACACGCACGCTCAGTTATAATTATGCCCCTCAACCTTGGCGTTCTCCCCCGCCGAAAGAGCCCCAATGAAGGTGGGGGGGGGGGGAGAATTTTCTCCCACAGAAGTAATGCTCCTGCGAAGTGCTGCCTGTTTGTCGGTCGCGTTCATTCAATGCGTCTGCTTCTTCTGTCCGGTGACATTGAGGCCAATCTTTGTCCAACAAAAAGTTATAAAAATAGCGCACAGACTGAGTGGAGTGAATGCTCATTGTCGTTTCAGGCTATCAGATGACAGAATGGCAGCAACTGTTGTCCTACTTGAGTTTATCTCAGAATGGCGGGACGGGATTTAAACCAAGGCCACTATATTTGAGGAACGGCTAACACGTGTTGAAGAATGCCATTCAGTCCCCGCAAACCCGTTCTTTTCCTCGACATTGCTGCACGACTATGAATACCATATCTCTGGCAATTCCATCGTCAATGGTGACAACAGATTATGCAGGTGCACTCTTTTGTTGTTTGGGCTGCCTGATCATTACTCTGATAGCTCGGCACAACCTGAGGACGCTGTTATTCTAATGTGCTCCCAGTCTAAGCAACAAACTGTCGACAAATACAACGTATGATTGGCCGCTGTCGCCTAACAAAAAAAGAAACGAAATAGTTGTGAGGTTTCGCAAATTCAAGGAAAAGGAGACTCCTTTCTCAGGGGTATAAGGTGAAAGAAACCATTTGTATTATTCGCGATGAGAACCTGCTGGAATATGGAAAAGAAATAATTTAGCCTCTAAGCTCCTTAACGGCAAACTATTTCTCTGCAGTCGTCACTGCTCTATCTGTGATGAATTGCCTCTTACGCTGCCGTCCAGTCTGACAAATAACTGCATGATAACACGGACTGAACCACTTGACTGGCAATCAGCTTTTTTGTGTGTGCGTGTGTGTGTGTGTGTGTGTGTGTGTGTGTGTGTGTGTGTGTGTGTGTGTGTGTGTGTGTGTGTGTGTGTGTGTGTGTGTGTGTGTGTGTGTGTGTGTGTGTGTGTGTGTGTGTGTGTGTGTGTGTGTGTGTGTGTGTGTGTGTGTGTGTGTGTGTGTGTGTGTGTGTGTGTGTGTGTGTGTGTGTGTGTGTGTGTGTGTGTGTGTGTGTGTGTGTGTGTGTGTGTGTGTGTGTGTGTGTGTGTGTGTGTGTGTGTGTGTGTGTGTGTGTGTGTGTGTGTGTGTGTGTGTGTGTGTGTGTGTGTGTGTGTGTGTGTGTGTGTGTGTGCGCGCGCGTGCGTGCGCGCGTGTGTGCGCGTTCGCGTGCGTGTGTGTGTGTCCGTCTCTGTCGGTCCGTCCGTGCGTCCGTCCGTGTGTGTGCGCGCGCGTGCGTTTGTTTGTTTGTGCGTGTGTGTGTATGCGTGCGTGCATGCGTTTGTTTGTTTGTTTGTTTGTGTGCGGGGGCAGCATCTAACGTAGCGGACACATACATGTACACGCGTGAACAGATTATATGTAGTCAACGAGTGTGCGATGGATGACATTTTTGATAATTGTAAATTATAGCAGCTTAACTTCCCGAAATAACACATTTCGCTACATGGGTCGCCGCAGTGGAGGGCACTGGATTAATTCGGACCACAAGGAATTGTATGAAGCGCTCCGACGTCACCCAGCACACCGGCGCCTTACGCGTTTCGTCTGCATTGAAACATATTTAGATCACTTTTTAACACTACTATCAACAAATGGAACCCACAGTGATTCGCACACTTCAAGGTTTCTCACGAAAGCCTCTTTAGGACTTTTTTTTATTATTTGCATGCGCTGAACTGCAGACCAATTTTTCGGTGCATTAAAGCAGTTCACATGAGAATTAATCAAAAGCAATGCAATTCATTCTACGCCTCTGACAAAAAAAAATTCTTAGGCAGATTTTTAATGATTGTTGCAGAGCGCAAGACATGGTCATCTAGTGCAACCGAGAACCCCATTTGACTCACAGAGCTTCGGATAAGTAGCGTTCCGAGGCCATGCTCAAGCTGCTACAAGGAAGTGGCACGCGCTCAATACACCAGGCAGTGCATCTAAACGCTGCAATGCTGTGCCGGGCTTCGCGGGTTAGTAGTCACGTCGGAAAGTTCTCACGCCACTCTCTTCTGACCGAAGTTATTGCGGGGCCTTTCGGCAATGTCGTGCTCAATATCACTCGCTAGGTTTAAAGAGGCTGGGAACGCTCTGCGCCATAACTATTAAGCTTTCGCGAACAAAAAATAGCACAGAGAACTCGAATGTTTTCTCACGCTATTGACACAGGGACGTCGGCACAGGTGCGTCGGCAGTCTTACGACAGGCGGCACCCGGATACACTTCAAGTTCGTAGCGGCGTGAAGACAAGGCAAGAAAAATTTGAAGACGTGTTTACAGGACGCGACACAAGTTTCAGTGCCAGCTATTTGCGTAAAGGAGACGTGAGGTAAGAATATGAAAATAAAATGCTTACGGGGGTCGCGTTGAGAGTCAGGTGACCCATTATTGCGACAAATCGGCAATGTGACATATGACAATGAATTGTGTGGCCTTAATGTGTGATTATTTCACTTTATGCGGACCAAGAACACGAGATCTTGAACATTTGCGCCCTAGCGGCGCGAACTTGATTGCTTTCTGTGTCTTGTAAATAGTGTACAAAGCTCTCCCCTGTCCTTTCTTGCTGTCGTTCCCCTCTATACTTCTCTCTGTCATCTCCCTTTCCTGTTCACCTCCACCGGCTGCAGCTCGGGTGCTTAAGATATTAGATAGCAATTGCCGTGGCCGGCAACATTCTTTTCCTGACGTTTTTATTATTTATTTATTTATTTTTAAATAAACCACTACAACTACTACTGCTACTGCGCAAACGAAGAGAAACACTACTACATGGTATGGGCGTGAATGTTCGTGCAAGACGGGCTTCTGCGTATCGCTTATCGTCTATGTTTTAACAAATCCTGAAAGCGCAGTTTTTAATTGCAATACACGACCGTGTGTGTGTGTGTATGTGCACAAGCAAATTAAACTTACCGGGACGAGGACACAACGACGCTAGTCACCATGCGACGACTTAAGTTGAAGGCGTTCGCAAAAGGTGCCGCATAAAGGGCCATAATGTCTACGCAAAGAACATCACACAGGGAAAAAATATTCTACGAAAACTGAGTTCCATAATTTCTATACATTTCGAATAAACATGCTCGCAGGAACTTTTAAGACCTCTTCTTTCACTAGCCGGGGCACAAATCAACTGCTGCCCTGATTTTAGGTCAACAGTCTTGAGCGAGAGACATTTGTGACAAAGCAAGTTCTCTCTTTCACCCTTAGTAACCCCAATTTTATCTTATTACTCTTCCATTTCCAACCACACTTGCACATCCTCCATTGTAAGTCAGGCCGGCGTCGAACCCTTTCTTTGATCTCTCTTTTGCCTCCACTACCGTGTGGTTGAACCCTTAGCATCCTCAAATTTTCCTGCGTCTCCATCTTTTCTACCCTGCCTTCCTGGAGCATCCATTTTTATGACCAGCCACCGCGCCAGCTGATCACCTGAAGCTACTTCTCCATTGTGGGAATTGAGGCAATTCCAAGTCGCAAAACCCCGCGTACGCGGCCGCAGACCTTACGGCCTTCAGTAAAAGTTCTTGTGCCCCAAGCGCCTGCTGCAACCCGGTATCACTCAGCTAGCAACTCTATATCTGCATGGCTCTATACGTAGCCGCGGCCGCGACGCTGCCACATCAATTCTGATCTGCGCGCTGATTCTCGTTAAGGTTATGACGCGATAGCTAATGGGTTAATGCAAATGTAAGAAAAACTGGTCTTTTTTTCATAGCACCCTGGGAGTCCTCAAATCACTCGTAGTGGTTGAGCGGTTAAGTGGTGCGTCACTGCCCTGAGATGGCAGACTAGAATTTTATCAAGTGTAATAAACATCCGCACGGTAGCGAGGGGGGAAGAGTGTCGTCACTCGGGCACTCGCCCAGCAAGACCGCGGCGCGCGATACCAGCGCCGGGTATGTGGCCCTGCAGCCGCTCGTGCATACCGCCGGAGCCGTGGTCTCTCCACTCATGCTCACACTTGTACATACTTCGTGCTTGTTACGCCTTGCGATGCACAGACTGCGACGGATCGAGAGCAATGCGATTAATGGGAGAAGCACTCGAACTTATGTTTGCTGTGCATTGCTGCTGCAACGTTAGGCATATTCCACGACGCGGTATGTGGGGTGGCGACCTCAAGACAGACGTCTGGTTGTTTTCTGGAGAGGCATTAATAAGCATGCTTCGGGAGCTAGCTGTTTACTGTGTTTTATGCAGGACGCCTCTCGCAACATCGTTAGTAATAGCTACTTACCACAACACCACTTATCAGCAAGGGGATGAAAAGCATCAAAAAGCTTTGCACTCCTATGACAGCACATGTAGCATAGCATGTACCGCAACCGCTTACCGTGTACTGCACGCCGTCAGCGCGCATGCGCACACAGAAAGTAAATGAGGGGTCTAGATCCCCTTTGACTCATGGCTGCCTTCGTCAGCTCCACTGGAAAAGTAGAAATCAAAGAGGGAAAGAAAAGAAACAGTGTTGTCATATTTTTTGAGGCAGCATCCGGCTAGTTCACTTCAGTCCGGTAAAGCCGCTCAGATTTCACCAAGCCAATCCAATCCAGTTGCCACGATCGGCCGCTGGGCGTCAATTCGTGAGCGGTAGTTAGCGTTGTAGGGCGGCTAGCTCCAGTCGGAGTTCACTCTTGCCGTGATCGAGTGGCTTCAGCTGGGCGATGGTCACTTGAGGTTACCCACGGCGCGCCTGCGCAGACGGGCCCACTGCCTTAGCCGGGCCTTCGCGGGTGTCGGCATGGGCGTCCCGGTCCCCTCCAGTGTCACCGTTCAGCGCAAGGATCTCGGCAGGTTGCACGATCGAGGGTCAGCGGAGAGCCGTGGATGCGGTTGCAGGATGCGGAGGAGAATGTCTTCCGGCGCACTTCTGAGTCGACGCGTCTGATCTACGTCGGATAGCTCGTGGCGGCGTGGTTTGTGAGGAGGGCACCGTTGTGGGCCTGAAACAGAAGGCCGTTGCCTCTGTCTCCTCGGAAATAATGCTGATGGGAATGGCTCTGGCTTGTGGTAGTAGTATAGTACCAGGCCTTGCAATAGAGCTGGTTCAGCGTCAATAATTTCATTCCAGACCGTCTTGCGCCACTATAGGTCCCTGTGTCAGTTTCGTGCTGTTTTGAATTTAAGCTATATTTCGAGTCTAGAACCGTGTATTTCCGAATCCAAGCTGTCTTAATGTTTTTGTATCGTAGGTGCAGGTACAGTCTGCGACTGTAATTTGTATTTGACACGAAGTTGAGCCTGTCGGCGCACGATAATTTGGCTCCGCCCCCTTGCATTGTATGGCCACCAGTTCTCCGATCGCGCGATAAGCTATTAGCATGACGTTACGCACGGACTCAATAAATATAGTCTCGATTACTGTTCCACAAAACTCATACCGTCTATTATAACTGTCTCCAAAGCGTTGATATCACTTTTTATTTATTGTAATGAATTTTAATAACTCATATATGTGTCATATAAGGTGTTGAAAGTTAACCTAACCAGAGTCCTTGAACTTAAAAAATTAACTGCGGTTTAACTACTCCTGAACCTGGTTAGAGAGCGAAAGCTGTGGTGTATCAGGCAAATAGACGCGGCTTGACGTCTGTAACATAGAGTGCGTTCCACACACTGTGTAGGCAGCGCGCCTAATTAATGGTTCACCGCGAGAGGTTGGTCACCCAATGAACGCTGCGGCCTATTCTACCGCCCTCCACCAGCGAATCGAAAGGTCAAATGTGATGTGGTGCGACACAATGGTGACCACATATGGTAAGGCCTATAGCTACACTTGACCTCTGGCCCACTTCAAGGTCAACCGGCAACGCGCGGCGACATCGGCTTTACCTAGGTTAGTGAAGCTTTCGCTTCAAAACAGTAGTACTGCCACTAATGTACAACCTTTGCCCGTAAAGTTTCGAGACTGATTTATTTTCTTCTCTAGAAATGATTCCTCCAAGCAAATATTATTATTATTATCAAATGTTGGTGCGTATGTGTAGCACCATCTTTTCGGGCTAACCAGAGCTATTTTTGTTAATTTCTGTGGCAGCCGCTAGATGGCATTACATATAGAAAAATACGTTGTCACTAGTCGTCTGCAAATTCTACTGTGAGTGAATGCGGTGAGATGGATGTCCACCTCGAACAGCGTGTAAACATAAAATTCTGTGTGAAGCTTGGCAAGACAGCCACACAGACGTGTGAGCTCCTTCGTGACGCTTACAGCAAAGAGACATTATCGCGGGAGCGAGTTTTCGAGTGGCACAAGAGGTTCGTTTCGCGGAGAACGTCGGTGGAAGACGACACAAGCTAGGGCCGCCCTTCAACCTCATGGAATGAAAACAACGTGTCTCGGATCAGGGAAATCGAACTGCAAGACCCCAACATTACAGTCCGCAAGCTATCAGATGCGTAATACCAAATTATTACGATCTTTGTTTAAAATAGAGGGATTCCCTGTGCTTTTATTATACTTAGACAAAAGCTTCTCAGCAGATCTTATGCTACATACTGCCCTTCTGTCAAGGCGCGCAACAGAAGACAGCATTGGCGAATGTTAAATGCTTGTACATGACAACAAAATGCTAAAGCCCTTCGTGTTAGTGCGGTTCCGGTTTGCCACCCAGGTGACCACACCAGCCAGAAGCAAAGGCAACTTGGGCACAACACTGACCTCGATCCTTCAAGGAAGTCGACATAGCGGATATATTGGGTGCCAATACGTTTACGCCCAAGGTCTGTACAGGTTCCGCCGACTGCTAAGGAAGAACGACGAGACTTTTCTTCCTCGCATGCAAAATTGGCCAAGCACGCTTTTCGCATTGCGTGCCTTTTCCCCTCACCTGCCTGCTTAGTAATATCTGAACAACAACCACAAAAACCGCGGTGCATTTGCGGCGAAGAGGGACGAAAAAGAAATAACAAAATGAAAATGACACCGTGACCTTCCCACTAATTGCAGCGCAGTGCGATCCGGAAGCATTAATGCAACCATTGGAAGGCTCTTCTGACGTCTCCCATGGCTTTTATGGCGAAAGAAGGCATATTAAAGCTACGTGCTTGAAACACCTTGTGTTTGTGTGCTTGAAATGTGTGACAACTCCTACATACTTCTGCCTCGCAAACCTCAATCCCGACTGAACGGTTTTAGAGAAAGTGGAATTTTTCGGTAAAGTTCCTAAATGTTAGCCTATAGCTGCCACTCTAGCATAGCAGGCTTTTCGAAATGCTGTGCCCTGAATTTACATACACTGGAATAAGGAGAGACAACAGAACGGAACGCTGTTATGTGTGTGAACCTAATCGTGCGCTTCTGCTTTGTCGTCTCTCCACAATCTAGAGCACAGCAATTCTGAAAAGATCATGATTTGTTTGGTTTGTAGGGGTTTAACGTCTCAAAGCAATTAAGGCTATGAGGGACGCCGTAGTGAAGGGCTTCGGAAATTTCTACCACCTGGGCTTTTTAACGTCCATGAGAAAAGGAGCGCGAAAAACAAGACGACGGACAAAGACAGAACACACAGCACGAGCGCTGTGTCTTCGTCTGTCGTCTTGTTTTTCGCACTCCTTTTCTCATGGATCGATACCGACTCGCCCAACTTTCCATTCTTGTCTTTTTGGCGTGCACTGATATCGCACAGTAGACGGGCCTCTAGAATTTCGCCTCGATAGAAATTCGACCGCCGCGGCCGGGGTCGAACCAGCGTCTTTAGGGTCAGCAGCCGAGCGCCGTAACCACTGAGCCACTTAGCAGACTCCATTCACTTTAAGACTACCCAAAGACACAACCTCACCAAACACATACATAATTTCATACAGCTACTCCAAGAACTTCGCAATCAATACTTCCGCGCTTACCCTCCTATAACACACCCCGACTATGCAGGCCTCCTTAAGGACTACCTTGACCAACCCATTACAGAAGCAGAGGTTCAGGCTGAACTCCAGAGACCTAACACGTCCTCAGCCCCGGGCCCAGACGGGGTACATAACAAGGCACTCAGGAATGTCGACGCACAATCTATTGCCGCACTTACCGAACACTTTAATGAGTGCTGGAAAATGGGTACCCCCCCACCGCAATGGAAAGAGGCCAAAGTCGTGTTCATACCCAAACCTGGCAAGCCTCTGCTCACCTCTAACCTCAGACCCATCTCCCTCACATCTTCTGTTGGCAAACTCATGGAGCATGTACTCCAGACAAGGCTTTGGCAATGCCTAGAAGGCAACAATCTCATGCCCACTAGCATGTCTGGATTTCGTCCTGGGCTTTCCACACGGGATGGTTTCCTACAGCTAAAACATCACATTCTCGACTCGCAAACCTCCGACGCCAAAGATATTCTAGGGGTGGGTCTCACTAAGGCCTTTGATAACGTTTGCGCACTCAGCTATCCTCCAAAACCTTACGACCCTGGGAGTCGGCACCAGGATGCACAACTGTATCCGAGAGTTCCTCAGCAACCGCACAGCGACGCTTAATTTCGGAGACCACCGCCCCCCAGGTGTCACGCTGGGAGCACGAGGTACGCCCCAGGGAGCCGTCCTCTCCCCTATTCTCTTCAACATAGCACTCCTCCACCTACCAGGAAAGCTAGCATAAATCCCTACCATCCATTTTAGCCTCTACGCCGACGACATCGCTGTCTGGGTAAACCACGGCAGTGATGCCAAAATAAAACACCTACAATTGGCCCTAACCACCACCGACACATATTTACGGGAGCGAGCGTGGCCTGACCTGCTCCCCTTCAAAATCTGAGTTCTTTCCCTACCAGCCCAAACAGCACGATTCAGTCAATCCACACATCTCCCTCACCCTAGATATCCACCCCATCCCACTAGTACACAAAATCCGCGTGCTTGGGCATGTTCTTCATTCCCATGGCGCGCACGGAGAAGTCATAAAGACACTCCAAACACACGGTCAACAGACCACCCGACTGATTCGCCGCATAGCGAACCGCCGGGCTGACCTCCGCGAGCGACACGCGACTCGCCTCACCCAGGCTTACTTCATAAGCCGCACCACATATGCCCTTCCATACCTGCCCCTCAAACGGAAGGAGAGAGACCGGGTAAATGCGCTCCTGCGAATTTGCACGAAAACGGCTCCAAGTCTTCCCTCCAGCACATCAAACGACCGACTCTTCAAAATCGGTGTCCACAACACTTTTGAGGAACTCACAGAAGCTAACTTTACGGCACAAATATCCCGTCTATCCAACTCAGAGGCGCTCCGCACTTTATTATCCCTGTTAAACCTCACATCAACTACACACCCTACCGAGGGAGTCCCGCTTTCTCCTATCCTCCGCTCTAACCTCAACGTCTCCAAGAACATGTATGCACCCTGAGCAAGACAGGGACCGCAGAGTAGCAAGGGCTCGGGCCCTCCACAAACAGTATAACGATGACCATGAGGTGGTCTACCTGGACGCAGCGGAGTACACGTCAGGCTACCGTATGGCCCTGGCGGTAACCGCCAATTAAACAAATTTAAGCTTCTGATCTCTAGCTCAATCATCACCAATTCTACCACAGAGGAAGAAGAGGCAGCCATCGCGCTTGGTCTCATTACTACATCTGCCACAGAAATTATCTCTGAATATAAATCTGTGATTCTCAACTATGCCAATGGCTACATATCCCGCACTGGTGCTCATTTACTACGCTTCTGGCAGCCCCGGCGCCCTATAACACTCATCTGGACGCCAGCACATGCCGGCCTCCATGGCAACGAGGAGGCTCATTCCTTAGCCCGCGGTCTCACATTTCAGGCGGGAGTCGAGCCCCTTGTACGGGCCGAGGAGCGTCTGCTCTCCTTCCGTGATAACCTCTCGTACTACCGGGAACAAAGAGAGGAGTACGCACCCCCAGCCCCATCCCTCAGCATACCGCATGCCACACACTGGCGACGACTACAAACTCGGACTGCTCCATACCCCATACTACTGCATGCCCGGTATCCAGACCAGTTCCTCTCCTCATGCAAACTTTGCGCCAAACCAGGAGACTTTCTACACACCCTGCTCACATGCTTCCTTCATATACCCATCACCGACCGTGGCGGAGTGTTAGTGGGAGACTCTTCTGACCGAAAATTCTCCTCAAGACCAGCGCCGGCTCATCTCCAGCGCTCTGAGAAGGATTTCTTTCCAAGGGCTGTCCTTTGCTTTGTAGGGGTGCGTCCTCAGAATGAGGGAGCATCCAAGTGCCATGTAGGGGGCTTCGCCCCCACCATTTACATCGTTGGCCAGAAAAGCTTCCACCACCACCACCACCACGGCGCCCTGAACGCTCATCATCTGCCAACTAGCCCGCCCGAAAGTCTTACTCTAGCAAGCTTCTCCATCTGAAGAGGGTAGAAAACGAGGTGGTACTGCTATACCACCTGGTTTCATTCCTCAAAACTAACAGCAACACCACGTTTGCCTCGAACGGAAATTTCATTATACCTCAAGTTTTACCAACCATGGCAGGCGAAATTCCAATTTCTCGGCAATTTCAATTTTTAACCTGATACCCCTGCCCTTAAATTCTCCTAATCTAAGAAAACATTTTAGGAAACACATCTCTTTTTTACTTGTGTAAATAATTCTATACGACCATTACCGTCTCGCACTTTTTTCTCTTTTCTATTTCCTTGGTACTTTTTTTCTTGCTCTGAATATTTATCAAGTTCACATGTTTATTGTCGGCCCTCAGAGCTTTTCACTGCGGAAATCTTCCGTCAGACCTCCGCACAGCCCTAGCTAACACATTCGTGCAATTGCAACCACACCCTGTAAACCTTCGGTAGATTCCATGAAAATATGGGGATCGCAGGCAACCAGCAGGCACATCAGCTAGCCCGCGAAATTTCGCACCCGCCGTCATACGGGCTTGCCCCGCAGATCTCCATAAATCGAAGCTGCAAATCAGTACTTTTGAGCAATGGGAGGCGGCACTGCTCAGCTCGGACCTGGCTGTTCAATGCCTCGAGCGAGCCACCGAAATCAGCACGAAGCAACGTCTTCTGATCACCTATAGTCGACCTCAAATTCCATTTTACGCGATGGCGTAAGGAACTCGTTCTGCTGAATACCCGCCATCGGGCCTCGTCCTGCGTCAGTCGGAAAAAATCTTAGAATCCCTGAGATCAAAATTAGAAAAATAAAATAGTG
Source organism: Amblyomma americanum (assembly GCF_052857255.1). NCBI lineage: Eukaryota > Metazoa > Arthropoda > Arachnida > Ixodida > Ixodidae > Amblyomma > Amblyomma americanum. Next base: position 212,823,961 of record NC_135500.1, read on the forward strand.
GGAATTGAGGTTCGAACCCAAGCCCTCTGCGTACCACGCCCCGCATAGGCCACGAAGGGTCGTTGGTTCAGGCGTGTTAGAGGGGCAGTTATAGTGAACGCCTTGTGGTGTGTATGACTTATACCTGTGCTACACGGGCGTTTCGAATGCCTTCCAAACGAATGTCATTCGACTCGACTGCCAAACCTGCGCTGCTACACGACGTTTTTGAACGGCATTCGGTTCACATGACATTCGAGTCGACGGAGCTCCGCGGAGACGTTCGAGATTTTGGAATGCCTTCGAGGCGCAAGCGCGACTACGCTCTACCGCAGCGTCTTCGCGCCATAGGTGGCAGCATAAGTTTTGAAGAGCAAATACGTTCGTTAAACGATGAAATTCTAAATACTATTTATATACACTAAACGGGTCTTTTCCAGAAGTTTTGTAAGCAAGCAAATATTTACCGCATACTCTGGAACCCATCGTAGGAAAGAAAGGCAGCCACTTTGGCCCGGTGCTAGTTTTTTCACTTTGTGCTGTTGCTTTTGCTGTGTTTTGTCTTTTTATTTTGTGTGCGTGTGCGTCAGTGTGTACATTTTAAGTGAGCTTTTTTTTATTCAGTGAAGTTTATTGCACTTTTTCGTTTTTTTGCGACACACGCAGGAGATAGAGCCCAATGTAGCCAACAGACCGCACACAAAAAATGGCAGGGCTATGGGCTTGGGCCTCTGCTAGAACAGAGGCGTTTAGTAAGGAATAAATAGTAAAAGTTATTAGAAATGACATATTACTTTTAAAAGTAGCAATTTTATAGCGGACTGTAACTATATAAATTAATTGTTGCTGCTATATTTGTTTAACACAAAACTTGAGTCGAACGGCATTCGAAGTTTCGAATGCCGTTCGACTCGAAAGTCATTTCAACGTACCCGTGTAGCACAGGTATTAGTAACTTGTGCATGGGATCAGTACTGATGTTATCGTAACTAGAAAATAAAACTAACTATTAATATGCTAATTAGGCGTCGTTATAGCGTTATGGTGCTTCAATGTACTGAAACAAATGGTGTGTATGTGTATGATTATGTAGAGGCACAGTATGTCGCGCAGTGTAATCTAGATAGTGATTGGTAATCGATGACTGTGATTGGTAACTGGTAATCGGTAATGTGAGCGGTAATTGTGATTGTAATTGATGACCGTGATCGGTAATGTTGTTGTGGATAGGTAATCGATGAGAAATTAGAAATAAAAGGAATGAGAACAGGAAGAAGGAGAAGGTGCTGTCGCCTTCTACTCTTAAAGCGAAGCTCAAGCGTCCTCCTAGTTTTAGAGCGAAAAGCACTACTTCACTAATAAATAAGGCAAGAAACGAACCGCTACACGTAATGAATTAGGAACTGAATGGGCAAATATCAACGAAAGCCTGAAAAATCTGTGAAACAGATAACTGCCTTTTCTTTCAATCTATGCGAAACGGCAAATCCGCCCAATAAAAATTAGAGGCTATATGCCACTCTAGATGCATATATTAACACGCTGCCGCAGTGTCTCGCTTCGTTTAGGGCGTGTTTTCCTGCACAGTATGGTCGCATTTGACTCCGCGGCCGCGAAAAATGCGCGAGCCCGGCGGAGCGCCGGTGCACTCTCACGCGGCCGAAGGAAAGAAGAAAGTAGGTCACACGGTCAGCATATTGTCACGCGTGAATGCGGTGATCACTGAACTCAGGAACGCAGTATCCGACGAACGTCTGTACACAGCTCAAGATCGCTTCTTCTTCTTCTTCTTCTTCTTCTTCTTCTTCTTCTTCTTCTTCTTCTTCTTCTTCTTCTTCTTCTTCTTCTTCTTCTTCTCTTCTTCTTCTTCTTCTTCTTCTTCTTCTTCTTCTTCTTCTCTCTTCTTCTTCTTCTTCTTCTTCTTCTTCTTCTTCTTCTTCTTCTTCTTCTTCTTCTTCTTCTTCACCCCAGGTATATGGCTGACACCTCCGCTTCCTCTTCTTCGAGACGGTGCGTGCTTCAGGTCAGCGCTAAGCGAAAATGCGGAATGCACTGTGTCAATATCGGTGCACTACGCGGTCTGTGATGCAAGAATGCGAGCTGAGAAAATATCAGGTTCTCGCAGTGGCCCATTTGACAAGACGTAGGGTAAACTCTACACATGTTTATTCATTATTTTTCGTACACGTAAACAACATGCTTGGCACCAGAACGCCATCACAAAACAGCAAAACGGGCACATGACAGCGCGTATAATAATCACAAAATGATACAAATGAAGACCTAGAAAACAAAATGACGCGCTACATTATAAACAGCTTCAAGAGACACAAAGATGATGGCAGCGTTACTCGCGGCATTTCCATTTCACAGTGCACATCCAGTCAGCGCGCAGTTTCTACAGTGACGAACTCAGTTCAAAGCACTGTTTCCTTCGCCCACTTTCAATGTCAGGCCAATGTGGGCCTATACGTGAAAACGAGAGCATTTCTACCGCATAAATTACGGCTCGCAAGCAATGATGTTCACAAAAGAGTGGAAAAGCACAAATTCGAAGGCTGCAGAAATGCTTCGCCCTCTTCGGCCCTACTCTCCTTACCTCCTTTGTTTGCTTTTTTTTTTGGGGGGGGGGGGGGATAATCAAATAAAGCCACCATAGTACTCCGGTATTATCTTAGTTACTCATCTTTGGTCGGGCTGGGCTCTGACAAATCTAGTCTTCCTTGCACGGTGCAGACCGTGTGGAAGCCCTTCCTTGAGTTCCGCCTGTAGACATTAAAATAAAAGTCGAAAAATAAGTACAGGAACAGCACTCCCTGGGGCATGGCGAAGTACACGTACAGTTTGGGGTATCCACAGTCGTAGAAGAGGGGTATAAGTCCGTGCACCATGGCCACAATGAACTGGATGATCTGCATCTGGGTCAGGTAGCGCTTCCACCAGAGGTACTTGTGCGCTTTCGGTCCGATGGATGCCAGGAAGTAATAGGAGTACATGACAACGTGCACGAACGTGTTGAGGGCTATGATGAAAGAGATGTGTCCATCGGTGCCGATTCGATGCCAGAACCAGCAGTCCACGACAACCAGCGCGTGATGGACTACATGCAGCGTCGACACCTGGTTGAACTTCTTGCGCAGGATGAAGAATATAGTGTCCAGGAAATCCGCTATCCGCAGCAGTCGCAGCCACCAGTAAACGTTCAGCAGCTCGATAGCTTTAGGAGACGTGGAGAAGTCAAGTCCCTGGCAGAACACACTGTAGCCACCTCCGACGTACGTAAGCCGCAGAATGTTCACTAAAAACACCGCGCTTGAGATTACCATGAATGCGTTGTAGAGGAGAATCGCTCCGCGCAGGTTGTACGGCTCGCGGCCTTTCATGTACCGTGGGCCCCATATCTTGACGAAGTAGAGGTATGCGGCGACAGTCCACAGCACCATGGAGGGGTACTTCACCATCACCCAGTCCTTGGTTCGCGGGTCCTGAGGCAGGTGTAGGTAGACGGACAAGAAATCCGCGTGCAGGGCGTCCGTAGTGTTGCTCATCGTCGAAGGCGCTTGCAACCCCAGTTGACGAAAGCTACCATCCGAAAGAGAGCAAGTGACAAAAGCTCGTTTCCTCGCGCGCCGCGCTCAATCTAACTTGTGCCGTTCAAGTTCGCTGGTCACGATTAAAAACCCTCCGCACCCGCAGCGCAGCGCAGGGCACGGCCAATCAGCGACCAGTCAGACAGCTGCTTTCGACAGAGAGCTTCTCTTCGTGGGAACAGTATGCTAACGAACAGGAAACTTATGTTATTCGCCCAAGGACAAATACAGCGTCCCCGTCGTGCGCGCGTCTTCCTCCTCTCAGATGCGGTCTCCGTTCGTTGACGAGCCAGTCGAGTGAAGAAAGCGCGAGGGAAAAAAAATGCTCTTACAGGGCTCCAGACATTGTGTCGATCGGGGCGACGATTTCTCCGTCCGAAACAAGAGACGTTGATTCACCTTCGTGGCCTTCAGAACATGTAGCGGCGACTTAACAGCTGGGGTCCTCGGGTCGGCGAGCAGCAGCTCCTTCACTGCGGCGGATGTTTTCAAAGGCGGGCGCGAAAAAAAAGCCTCGCTGACATTGCATTGGTGCACAGGCGGCCAGGAGAGCACTGGAGCAGCGGGGATGCCAGCGGGTGCCTAGGGGCGGATGAGACTCAGCGGCGTTCCAGCGCAGCGGCACCAGCAAAGTTTTGGAAGGCGGAACCGTTACGGATGGCCCGGTCCGTTCCCTCTCCTCTCGTCCCGCCGATGATTTCTTTTTTAGCTTTGACCGTGACCTCCACGCGCGCATCCTCCGTCGTTAGGCGAGGAGGTGTAGGTGCGCTAGGCATACCCGGTGCACGTAAGTGTGAGAGGGGCCGGCCGAGAGGGGGAATGAAGGAGGGCAGGACACGCAGCCAATGGTGCTTCTCTGTACCGTCGCCGCTGGCCTCAGCCCAGATTGGCATCGGCCTCGCCCAGAGCTGTCGATCGTTTTCTGTGTAATTGTTTCTTCTGCCTGCGCGATTCCTTCTGCTGCCGTTTAAGGCGGCTAGCTCTCTCGCCCGGCTCCGCGAGTCCGTGCGTCGCCCTCTTCATAACATGCGATTCTCACGCGTCAGCGCAAAACGACATCTCTCTCCTCCTCCTCCTGCCTAACGACTTCGAGGCTTTCCGAGCAGTGACGCAACAGGTGCTCAGACTGCCTAACAGTTTTGAATTGTCAGGGTTGAGTTTTCGCTGAAGAAAAAAAAAATGGAGGACTTTTTTTTCGATTACTCGCTGTCTCTTGACAGTGACGCCGGTCTTAGGGCTATCGTGTGCGGCGAGTAGCATGTACATTGCGTGTTGCAGTTCATTATTATTATTATTATTATTATTATTATTATTATTATTATTATTATTATTATTATTATTATTATTATTATTATTATTATTATTATTATTATTATTATTATTATTATTAGCTACCATTAAGACTTGTACCACGTTGTGCAGGTGTGCCACAGGGTTCAATCCTTTGTCCTCCTCTGTTTAGCCGCCGCGGTAGCTCAGCGGTTATGGCGCTCGCTGCTAGCCCGAAAGACGCGGGTTCGATCCCGGCCGCGGCGGTCGAATTTCGATGGAGGCGAAATTTTGGAGTCCCGTGTACTGTGCGATGTCAGTGTTCGCTAAAAAACTCTAGGTGGTTGAAATTTCCGGTGACCTTCACTACGGCGCCCCTCATAGTCTGAGTCGTTTGGGACGTTAAACCCACCCAAGCAATAAACCACAAAATGCCGCGTCTTCCGATACGCTGATCCCATTTTACTGAACACATGTGCCACAAGACCGAAGCAAATTTATTGCAGGCAAACCCAGGACAAGAACGCGGGGCGAAATTCGAAAAAAAAATTGAAAATTGCTCTTGAGGAAAGGAAAAGGCACAGTCACTGTCTCACGTATCTCGGTGGACACCCGAACCGCGCTGTAAAAAGGATAGCCCACTGCGGTAAGAGTGAAAGGATACGCTCCCTCCTTTATCCCTTCCTTGCGGCGCGGTTCGGAAGTGGCTTCCGTCTTGCGCACCTGCCGCGGTGGCTCAATGGGGATTCCACTTCCGGCTTCAGTGGGAGACGGTCGGTGATGGGAAGCTCTGTGCTCGCTTCGTTATTGGTCATGCCTGGTCGAGGTTTCGGTGAGCGACGCCCACAAGTGGGCTATCGCTTAGTTTTACCCACGCTGCCTACGGGAGACGCAATGAAGACAACGGTTTTCCTTCACTGCGATATTGCCGGGCGGCCTCATCGTACACAGGATTTTCGTGAGCCATTGGAAACTGCCGGTGTTCTACCCTTCGTGGCTGGCATTGGGGCCTTTCAAATGTCGCATGTGTGGATGTTGAAGCTGAAAACTGCGGAAGCGAAGGAACGACTGTTGATGGAACGAGCACCAGAAGTGAAAAAATGCTATTGTGTGGTCACTGACCCCAACAAACGTGAGTTGGTCTTCAGGGTGCACTGGGTGTCCTTCTACGTGTCGAATGAATCTGTGCAGAAGGATTTTCAAGAGTTCGGAGAAGTGACAGATGTCACTCGTGAGCAGTGGAACAGTCCGGGTTTCGAAGACGTCGAATCGACAATCCAGCTGGTGCGTATGGTTCTGAAGGAGGGGCTCTGTATCGATGATTCAACCCATATGTTCAAGTTT